>NW_026442150.1:0-745000 GCF_026898425.1 Galleria mellonella | reverse complement strand
TAATACAGAATTAAGTTCTATTCATCACAGAACCCAGACTTAATTATTCTAAGGGCAGAATCCAGTTCTAATGTTACCTGATGACAGAACCCAGTGCTAATTAATTATTATTTGTATTATATATATATATATATATATATATATATATATATATATATATATATATATAATTTTTTTGCAGATTCCGTCGGCTCGCTTCGGCGTACGACGTCGTATGTAATGAAAGAGCAAAGAGACCCTCCCAAGAAGCATGTGCAGATATTAGCGTAGTTATACAACGCGTTTTTGTATAAAACATTTATATACATATATATATAAGAATTAGACTCTTTGGCGGGACGTGGGATACATTTTGATACATTTTGTTAAAAGAAAAACGCTATAGGTTTTTCTTTTTAATTATATATTTTTTTTGAAGCAATATTTTTAGTTAATTCAAAAGAGTGTATTTGTATATGTTAATAAAGAGTTATAATTATTATTAAAAAAAAAATTGTCCTTCATTTTTATATCGTCAATATTTCTTTTAATTATTAAATTGCGTTGAGATGTGATTTTTTGTAAAAAAAAAAATGAACTTTGCCAAAGAATCTATCAGACAATTTCATAGATGACATTTTGTGTATGGATAATTGAATAATATTAAATTTTCATATTTAATTATCTTCTAAGTTGGTTTACTATGTTACTTTTTAATTCGTGACAGTGGATTGGTAACTCCGCATGCGCTATCTGGCTATTAGTGGGGATGAAAGCACTTGCTTTAGTTCAGCTGGCTCATTGTGATAAATTCAATCACAATAGTTTACAAGCAGACCGCCAGAAGGTCGACCAACTAGAGCAATAGGATTGCTTCCCTCCACCCTCCTACTCCCTCCTCTAACAGAGGTTGGAACTAAATTAGTTGAATACATCATTACTTCATCTACTGTGAATTGTAATAATAAAAATCTGAATGATTCGAACGTGTTCTGTAAAACGTGGGCAAGAGTTACGCAATACTGGTTTACACTACAAAAAATTTTGTTTTCTGGCATTTTAATTGCTTAATTGAATTTATAATATATAAATATATATATTTTATTGCACTAAAACATACAGTAACAACAATAAGTTAATAACAATGTTAGCAAACGCGAACTTATCTCTAAAAGAGATCTCTTCCAGTCAACCTAACGCAGTGGCGTAGGAAATAGTGAGTCGGCACAATTTATTTCACAAGAATTTTGTTGTGATTTCTATTTCACACGTATTATTCTTGTTATTATCATTTGAATTAACGAATGAATGAAAACTCTTTATTGTTTCCTTCAAATATTGACACAGATTATAAAAATTAATCATATGTCTTTTTTTTTGTACAACTTAGAATGGCAAACAAGCTGACGGCCCACCTGATGGAAAGTGGTAACAGTCGCCTATAGACATGAGCAGTACCGTGGACATAACAGAGTATACTGTTTCGCCCATGATACCCCCCATGCGTTGCCATTCCTGAGGACTCAGGTGTGTTCCTCTGTACCCAGTAAATTCACGCCACATCCCACGCTTCAAACCGAAACATAGCTATGCAAACACAACTGCTTCACGGTTGAAATACGAATGGGACAGAGGTACCCAAGCAATCGACTTTTGTACAAAGTCTCCCTCTGGTATACAAACCAAATGAATATTTAATTACATAAAGGCAAGATATAGAGGCAACAATGTCACTGTCCAATGGCAATTTGTCTTATCGTTGTGATTTTGATTTCACAATGATTATTTGTGATTTTTATTTCGCACGTATTGTTGATGTGATTTGTGATTTGTATTAATTATGTTTAAAAATTCTTTGTAATAAATATGTATATTTCAAATTAGAGGTTTCTTCAGTGTCGGCAACGCGCGCGTAATACCTCTGGCATTGCAGGTGTTCATAGGCTACGGTAACCGCTTACCATCAGGTAGGCCGTATGCTTGTTTGCCACCTCAGTGGTATGAAAGAAAATGATCATCCAAATTATTGGTAAATCTCATATATGAAATTGTCCGAATATGTATGATAAATTAAGTGAAACACATACAAATAACTCTGTGTTCTTTTAGTGTATATACGTACTAGCTATGTTTATATGAAGAAAAAAAAATTACAGACTGGAATCCAAATTTTTAGCATTATCTTAAGGCACTGTTCTACCAGTGAAATTGGACATTTTGACTAATTAATTTGTCACAAAAATATTTTGATTTTTTCTATACTAACTAAATACAGCACGTCGGTCTACTCTTGAATCCAATATCGATAGCAATCCAATATACTACCAGTGACAATTTTATACTGCGCTCATAAAACGGCAATTAGGGATTTGTTTTTATTAAGGAGGATAATGGAATGATAACCCTGCGCCATCGGTATACACTGGCGAGGCACCAGTGAGGGATGATAGGTGAGGATGAAGCAGGTTAGTTAGCCCATCGTGACAAATTCAATAAGAATTAGCCACGATGGTTTCTAGGGGAAACACGTGGAGGTTGACCTGACAGGGTATATTTTTTTTTGTAATGGATGATAATGGAATGGTAACCCCACCCGCGCTATCGGTATACACCGGCGGGGCACCAGTGAAGTATGATAGGTGAGGATGAAGTAGGTCAGTTAGCCCATCGTGACGAATTCAACAAGAATTGTTCACGATGGTTTCCAGGGGGAACCACGTGGAGGTCGACCTAATAAGGCATATTGCTAGCAATGGGGCTGTCAAACTCCATTACTAACAATCCCTTTCCCCCCTGACAGGGTATATTGCTAGCAATGGGGCTGTCAAACACCATCAATAACAATCCCTTTTAGCAATTAGGGATTAGGTGAAAATTGGAATCAGTTTGGTTTGATAATTTACACCAATATGCATCTATCAGAACAATATGGAACTATTATGTCGCTAGTGTTGCAATTCGAGAGTGCAAAACGTCAATTTAAATATCGATTTATTGGTATTAATTTCAAGAGAAACTGAATAGTTCTCGAGTTAGTATAGGAGGCTTGAAATTTCTCGTCGTTTCTCTGCTTGTGGTCCTTTAGAGAACGTGTTCAGTTTCGCCGGTGGAACGCTCCCTTCGACGCATGCTAAAGGTTTCGAGTTCACCTGTATAAAGGGATGACATGATAAAAAATATTTATTTACATATTTTTTTTTAGTTGTGTCTTCGAATATATATTTAAAAAAATTGTGATTGTTATTTTTTATTGATTAAGATTTATTACAATTATATTACAATCAAATTACATCTCCTATTACAACTGACGTCAATCCCGTTTATGTCAGTCCACGTCAGTCTGTCAGTCATACAATGACAGAACAAAAGTTTTATTTATGGTTTTACTTATTATGGCAATATTTGTGTAATAGGATAAAGTACTTTAGCTTTGAGGCAAAGAATGAAACAAAGTGCATTTAACTCAGTAAATTACAAACACATTTGTCCCGCTAAACCGCCACAAAAACCGACTTCAAAGGTGGCGAAGTCAGTTATTTTTATTTGAAAACTTAAATTACTGGAGCGATTTTGATAAACTTCTTTATCATGTCACCTCCTTAACGATTCCCATGATAAAACCATTAGGTTAATATTTTTTAACAGTGTTAAAAGCTAGCTGATATACTGTAGTTGTTTTGTGTTTTTATATAACTCTAATTATAACAATAAATATTTTTAATAATGTTTTTGATAATAACTTACACAGGATTTAGGACATGTCCATATTCCATTTTCGGCATAAAATAAAATCCCCAGAGATTTAATTAATACTAAACATTCTTATGTTTTTGCACGATAATAAAAAAAATAATAATGAAAAATATTTTTAAAATAAAAAAGTAAGTAAGACATCACCCTCTTTAGACATCACCAAAGTCTAACTGCGGTTGTCAACCGGCTTGCCAAGAGTGGCAACTGCTGGCAAAACCTCCCAGTGGTGGGTTTAGCAGTGGACAGTCAACGGCTGATATGCTGACCGTGATGACGAACATCAGCTGACTGTCTCATGATCTGGTCAAGTTTTCGTTTATTAGTATTTTTTATTTATTTATTTATTTATTTTCTCCACAAATTTTACAGAAAAACACAGTTACATGAAAAAAAAATACAACTATATATGTATGTATAATGACAATGGTCTGTAAAACTTGTAGGAGACTGCACCCTAAACTAGATCAGAGATCTGTATCTCAGGAATTCAGGCCCCCGACTCGGACACCGTGTGCAGCTTGCATTAAGGCTATTATTGAAAGAGTATATGCAATTAATTGCTCTTTATTTTTATATTTGTCATATTCGGATTTAAATAAATGTACATATTATTAAATATTATAAAGAAAAAAAAATTCGGTCCAGGATAGATTTTGGCAGTTTATTATAACATAAAATCTTACATAATTTCGTAGGAATTAATTATCGACTTCTTTCAGTCGATGGAGTGGCAGTATTAATTTGTTCTTATGGCGTAAGTTTTTATTATTACGACCATTTTATTATTATGTCAGATTAATTTGGTAAAATGGCACGATAAGTGATCAAACAAACTAGGACATGAAATGCCGAAAAAGGTAGGAATATTGATTTGTCCTAAATCTTATGTACCTATGTGTGATAGCAGTATGTTAAAACAGTTTCATACAGATTTTTTGGTTAATCCTTAAATACGTGAAGTTTCAAATTCGATACCGCGGTTATAAAACGCATTGGGCGCCTACAATCGATTTTATTTTAATATTTGGCTGTTTACATATTAGCAAATGTTTTTTTTTCAAAATAAATATATAAAAATATCGTTTTGATTTTTTTTTTACTATTTTTCCCCATTAGTTAAACACAGTAAAGGGTACACTTATATATTTTTTTTAATTTAGTTTAAAAAATCAGGAATTGATTCTCGATTATGCGAATCAAATAAAACCAGAGGTTATTCCGTATAATCGAAAATCCGGATACTCGGTTTTTAAGTCAAATCATACACTAATTAAATTTTAACATTATTTTTTCATTATGTAAAGGTTTTTAACACACGTCATTTAAACAATACGGTATATATATAAAAAAAAAAAAAAAAAAACTACGAGCTATATAGATAATGGATTACATACTTAATATCTATTTATTAATACATAATACCATTTCTGAATCGGTAATTAGAGATGTGAAATATAAGTCCGGATAATCGATTTTCGGATAATCGGGATTCTATTGTAGTATTAAAAATTTTCAAGCCACTTTCATTATATTGTATTTTAATTAAAATAGAAATAGTTTAAAAGAAAATACCGTCACATGTTTTCTTTTATATGTTTTTTCTCTTTTTAATTTTGTTTTAAGATATCTTTTTATTATAAATAGAGATGGATTATAATGTACAATATAATATAATATGGCGTGATATGTTATATGACACGTAACCGTCGTGAATATGAGGGTAAAGTAAAAATGATTTTCACAGTCTTTTTTTTATATTTATTACTTCTTATACTTATTTTATACTTATACTTATTTTTTTTTACTAATTATTTTCTAAATTTGCTGATAATATGATTTTTTTTATTTAATTAGCATGCATAAATACATTATAAAAACTAGATTTTTAGCACCACTTAAACCTCTTGGGCTTGCGTGTGATACTTTACATTTCGTTCACAAATGTCAATATATTTACATTAATATTCTGCTGTTTTCACAAGCTTGGACAGTAAATACGCTTTCAGTTTAAACTTTATGTTTTTAACAGTGATATTGTTCTATGTAGGCAAATTCGCGGATTTAAGTAAATTTTTATTTGTTATTTTTTTTTTTATATTAAATATTGCTATCACATATATTAATATAATATATATATTAAAATGGAATGGAGTGTTAAAAAAACTTTTGACTTTGTAAATTGGTTAAAATTAACTGTGAAACGTATGTACGAGTATGTGGTGTTAAATTTTATAATCTATCGTTAACCGGATATTTTTGGATTGTTAATCAATAAGCTGGTTAAATTAACCTTTGAACCTTTGATGAAATAACCTAACCATGAATAGAAATGACTCATACTATATGTTAAATACTGATTTATCTCAAATTTGGCAAATGAGTTTCAATGCAACACAAAAATTAAACAAATCCGGTTAATAATTGAATTTTAGATTATATAGATAGAGGCATCAAGTCTCAAAAACGGACCAACATTTTGTCGGCTAATTGTCAAATTAGCTGACTCGTTTTTTTTATCAGTGTTCTATATACACACGCACACAATGTATCTTGACGTATCTATATTTAATTATTTAATAAATAAAATGAGTGTTTACGCATTAAAAAGATGCAAAAATTATAAGACAAAATAAATATAGAAGTTATAAAGGAATCGCTCGTAACTATTTATCACGTAAAATTTTATGAAAAAGTTGTGCCGCTTTTTTCGAAAGCTATTATATGGAGACACTCATACATACATACATACATATCTGTCACGCCTGTCTCCCATTAGGGTAGCGCAGAAACAATGGAACGCCAAATGCTTCGATTCAAACAAACCTCTTTCGCTTCCTCCACATTCATCAATCTTTTCATACACGCTCGCCGGTTACGGGTACTTTTAATTTGTCCCTTCTTCAGCACGTCGCCTATTTGGTCAACATACGTCCGTCTAGGGCGGCCCCTACCGACATCTCCATTCATTCTTGCTCGATAAAATGGAGACACTCTATCTATATAATCTAAGTATTGAATATTGAGTCCCATAAAAAAAAAAAAAACTGCCGTCAATTGTGACAAATTCAGTTATTTTGACTTAAAATAAACCTAAACTAGGCCAATGTTCAATTGAGACGGTACTTTTCAAAGCTGTTTGAGAATTTACTAATATTTCATAAATAATTGGCCATTTGTATGATTTTTGAATGGTGTATACAGTGTAACAGTAACACATACTGCTTTTTTTTACACTTTTATCATGTAAATATTGGCGATGGTATGATAATGGTGTTGATGTTTTCCTGTTAGTGTCCTCTATTGTCCGATTTGAAAGTTTATTGGTATATTTATGAGAAACGGTGTATACGCTATGATTGGAACATTTAATAATAAACGATGTAAATGCCACTATTTAAATATTTTTTTTAAATGGCATTAAATCATTGTGTGAATTTTTTTTTATAAAAAAAAAATGGTGAATGCGCCACCTTTGGAACATTAATGAGAAATGGTGTAAACATCATCTTTGGAACATTAATGAGAAATGATGTAAACATCATCTTTGGAACATTAATGAGAAATGGTGTAAACTTCATCTTTGGAACATTAATGAGAAATGGTGTAAACATCATATTTGGAACATTAATGAGAAACGGTGTGTTGGTGCCATCTATTGAGTAAAATAGATAAAACGTCAACGGAGTGAAGTGAGACTTCAACGGTCTGCTACTGCGGTGATAGACATGAACTTGACTCGCTCGCTCTCTGTAATTAGCAATGATTGATCCTAATAATATTTCGTATAATAAACTCATATTTCACAAAAGTAACAATAAACGAGTTATTGAAGAGTTCCTGCACCCATAAATTTATACACACAAAAAGGAAAGGCGCAAACAAAGTGGTCTTCGTAGCCGAATATCTGAAGAATCAGTGGGAAAACAGTCAGAGCCACCATTCCTTTTGTATCCTTTTATCCTAAGCGAAATTTGTGTTAACAGTGTTTAAACTTCATTAACATTTACAACAGTGTATTTCATCAAGCGATTCCTATTTCCAGACGTAAAGAAAAAAAAAATAAATTTGTTAACCACGTCACGTATACTAAATTATAAGTAGGTACTTCTATCTTTTTTTTATATAAACTTCCGAAATGAGTGACGATGAATTTTCAGACAGTAATCTCGTTGATTTGCATAAACTTAATGATCTCAAAAAGCTTCGGGGTACAGTGAAGGGTAGATTAACATTGTTCGAAAAATATATTAGTAAATATAAATCATTAACGTTAACGAAAATGCAAATCACAGAAATTAGTTTACGAATCGATACAATTACACAATGTTTTAATAACTATTGTGATATTCAAAATCAAATAGACGTACTCGTTGACAAAAAGGAATTAGAAAACCAGTTAGAATATAGAGAATTAATAGAAGAACAGTACTATAGTAATATCGCCGCTGCAAAATGTTTGATAGAGGTGGACAAAAATACTAATTCCAATTGTTCACAGTCCATAATTTCAAAACCTGTAGCTTTAAAGCTACCTGAAATCAAGTTAATGTGCTTCGACGGATCGTACGATTTGTGGTTAGAATTCAGAAATTCTTATATAACTATGATTCATGAACGTACAGACCTTGATGCCATTCAGAAATTACATTATTTAAAATCCTCTCTTAGCGGTTGTGCATTACAAGTAATTAGTGCGTTAGAGTTCACAGCGTCTAACTACAATCATGCTTGGGAACTACTTGAAAACAGATTTCATAATAACCGCTTACTAGTTTATAATCATGTGAGATCACTGTTTTCAGCTTCATCTGTTACAAAGGAGTCACCGTTGCAAATAAGAAAACTAATTGATACGATTTTACGAAATTTACGTGCCCTTCAAACTTTAGGTGAACCGACTGATTCGTGGGATACCTTAGTTATTTATTTAGTTTTAACTAAATTAGACGCAAATACGGAACGAGAATGGGAAAATCATAAAGGTTCGATTTCCAGTGACCCTAATAATAAATTAAAATTAGACGATTTGTTAAACTTTTTGAGAAACAAGGCCGACATGTTAGAGGTTACTCTCGTAAATCATAAGGTACTAGCGAATAAACCTATTCTCGAACGTAAACCAGTACACGATTCTAAAAGATATTCGAATCATTCACAGTTTACACATAGTTACGTTACAACGCGAACAAATAATAGTAAACTGAATAATAAACGCATACGGAACTGTATTATGTGTAGTGAAAACCACGCACTTTATACTTGTATATCCTTTTTAAATTTATCTGTAAAAAATAGAATTAAATTGATAGATGACAAAAAATTATGTCAAAATTGTTTACGTTCTGGGCACACCGTAAACGAATGCATTTTTGGTGCTTGTAAGCGTTGCAATAAGAAACATAATAGTTTAATTCATACGGACGGCGAGGTGGTCGCGAGCGCATTAGCTGATCGTGCGCATTATTCACTACCAGCTGATAACGCGCGAAGGTCATCGACCGCACTTCACTCTCAAACGAATAATACGGGTGATTTAAATACGACTTTATTTCCTATGCAACAAGTTCTGTTATGCACTGCACTTGTTGATATATTCGACGGCAATAAAAGATGTTTTACAATACGTGCACTTCTTGATAATGGAAGTCAACATTCTTTCATTTCAAATCAATTATTTCAACAATTAAACATATCATCTATACAGTCCACTATACGAATTACAGGTGTGGGACAATCACTCACTCAGTCGAATAAAATATGCGAAGTTAATATACGATCGAAGGTAAACGATTATAAAATGCGAGTTCAATGTATGGTTTTGCCGTGCATTACGTCGACCATACCGTCAAAACCAATGGATTATAAATCGTTACGTATTCCGGACAACATTCAACTTGCCGATCCCACCTTTAATGAACCATCTGCAATTGACTTATTAATAGGTGCGGATTTGTTTTGGGATATATTATACGAAAATAGAATTCGGTTGCCGAGTGGACCATTCCTACAGAATTCTAAATTGGGATGGTTAATATCAGGTTCCATTCATTCCGACAGCTCATGTCACGGTAATCCTATTCAGTGCAACTTGTCGCAAGCGATAGATACACAGTTAAAACGATTTTGGGAATTAGAAGAAGTAACTATCACAAATAAATTATTTACGGAAGACGAACATACATGCGAACATTTATTTGATACGACTACTAAACGTAACGCTGATGGTAGATTTTTAGTGCGAATTCCCTTACAACAGTCAGCTGATCATCTCGGTGACTCATATGCACTCGCTAAATCCCGTTTCTTATCGCTAGAACGTAAGTTGGAACGATTACCGTTCTATAAAAAATTATATTATGATTTTATACATGAATATGTTGAATTAGGGCATATGACGAAGGTAGATGAATATAATAAACCGTATTACTTCCTTCCACACCATGGTGTTTTACGTGAGCACAGTACGACAACAAAATTGCGTGTTGTTTTTGATGCTAGTGCTGTGACCACGTCGAACAAATCGCTTAACGATATTCAGTATGTCGGTCCGCCTCTTCAAAACGATATCTTTTCAATACTATTGCGATTTAGACAGTACAAATTTGTAGCTTCCGCCGATGTTGAAAAGATGTTTCGGCAAATCTTAATACAAACGGATCAAAGAAATTTACAACTAATTGTGTGGAGAGAGAATCCTTCAGATCCCCTGTCCATTTACCGGTTAAATACGGTTACATATGGAACTGCGTCAGCGCCGTACTTAAGCATGCGTTGTCTGAAACAATTGGCTATTGAGTGTGGTGATGATATGATTGCTAAGATAATAAACGAAGATTTCTATGTCGATGACCTAATTACCGGTCACGATGATAAGCAGATTTTACTGGAGATATGCAATAAAGTATCGCAAGTGTTATCATCAGGTTGTTTTACACTAAGAAAATGGACATTTAGTCACGATGTAAAAACGAGTAGTTCTAAAGAGTTATGTACGGGCGATCATTGTCAGAATAAAACTCTCGGTATAGGTTGGTACAACACTAGCGACGAGTTACATTTCACTACCGCAATCACTGAGTCACACGTAGTCACAAAGCGAACTATTTTATCTATTTTATCGCAGATCTATGATCCACTTGGTCTTTTGACACCGGTCATTATTATTGCAAAAATATTATTACAACACCTATGGTTGTGTAAAATTCATTGGGATGACACGGTTCCAGAAAATATAAAATTAAATTGGGAAAAATTCATTAATTCATTAAAATCTTTACACGAATTAAGAATTCCGCGTTATATAATGAGTGATAATAACGAAATAAAGGAATTACATATATTCACGGATGCATCTCAGAATGCATACGGTGCATGCGCATATATTCGTACTTATAATAAGAACATAAATTCCCCAGTAACAATTAAATTATTATGCGCCAAAAGTAAAGTATCACCTATTAAACCTGTCACCATCCCGAGACTGGAGCTATGCGGCGCATTGTTAGGTGCCAGATTATACAAAAAAATCGTGTCCTCACTTAGACTTAAATTCGATAAGGTCTATTTTTGGACAGATTCGACTATAGTTATGGGATGGGTTCGTATGTCACCACATTTGTTGAAAACGTTCGTACAACATCGTGTAACTGAAATAAATGAGTTAACGGGTGATGCAATTTGGTTGCATGTTAATGGCAAAAATAATCCGGCCGATCTCGCGTCTAGGGGTGCCTATCTCGATATACTTGTTGACTGTACATTGTGGTGGCACGGTCCTACATTTTTACACGGTCGGCAATTTAATTGTAAAGTTGACCATAGTACTTATACTTCTATAGAGCTACCAGAAGTAAAAAATGAAATTGTATGTGCTGCTTCAAACATAAAAGATAGTTTTATCAACTTTTCACGATTCTCTTCGTTCGAACGTTTGAAACGTACTGGTGCTTATGTGTTGCGATTCATAACTAACATACGGTCGCCCAAGCACCTGCGTACAACTGGTTCGTTGTCGGTGGATGAGTTAAGCGCATCAATAACAATGCTAGCTCGACTTGAGCAAATACAATCATTTCCGGATGAATACGACAGCTTACTAAAACAATTACCATTAAATCAAACCAAATCGAATAAAGTGTCCGGTCTCAACATATTTCTAGATCAAAGTGGCCTAATTAGAGTTGGTGGCAGATTGCGTAACTCACGTCACTTCGATTATAATAAAAAACACCCAATATTAATTTCAAGTAAAAATTATTTTAGTACACTTTTGTTTAGAGATGAACATAAAAGGTTACTACATGCGGGACCCCAATTACTTTTATCTACAATTCGAGAAAATTGGTGGCCACTCGCGGGTCGAAACCTAGCTAGGAAAGTTGTACGGCAATGCGTTACATGTGTACGCATGAGAGGGAAAACCTTAACGCCAATAATGGGCGACTTACCGTCTGAACGTTTAGAACCAGGTTACCCTTTCATGCGTTGTGGCGTCGACTATGCCGGACCGGTGATGATACTGAATCGCAGAGGACGAGGTGCTGCACTTATGAAAGGTTATATCTGTATATTTGTGTGTTTTACCACTCGTGCTATACATTTGGAATTAGTATCTAGTCTTTCTACAAATGATTATTTACTCGCTTTAAAACGTTTTATTTCTCGTCGCGGTAAGCCGATAGAAATATTTAGTGACAATGGAAAAGTTTTTGTGGGTTCACAGAAAGAATTGTCATTATTTCTAAATGAAAATGCTACTCAAATCGAAGATTTCACTACAAACAATGGTATTAAATTGCGATTCATTCCGCCGTATGCTCCTCATTTCGGTGGTTTATGGGAGATAGGGGTCCGCTTTTGTAAGCACCATATTAGACGAGTTGTTGGCAATAGTAACTTAACCTTTGAAGAATTTACGACTGTCCTAACACAGATAGAAGCTATCCTAAATTCTCGTCCTATGTACCCATTGTCCTCGGATCCTAATGATTTCCTTCCCCTTACTCCTTCACATTTTCTTATCGGGCGGCCTCTGACCGCGCTTCCTTGCAAAGACCTGACGTCTACTGCAACTCATCGCCTGATGCGATATGACCGTATAGAGCAAATGAGGCAACATTTCTGGCAACGCTGGTCTAAGGAGTACGTATCGGAGCTTCAAACCAGAACGAAGTGGAAGGTACAGCAGCCAGATATCGGCCAAGACACATTAGTTCTCATCAAAGAAGATAACCTACCACCACTAAAATGGCGGATGGGTCGAATTCTGCGCACTTTTCCAGGCAAGGATGGAGTATCCCGAGTGGCAGAGATTCGCACTGCAACTGGTATCATACAACGTGCCACTTCCAAAATATGTCCGCTTCCACCTCAGCCATCAGATGCAGAATGAAAGGAGGAGAAAGACGATCCTGTCTATGTTGAAATCTGTATACCTGCAGCTTTCAAAGGCGGGGCCATGTTGGTGCCATCTATTGAGTAAAATAGATAAAACGTCAACGGAGTGAAGTGAGACTTCAACGGTCTGCTACTGCGGTGATAGACATGAACTTGACTCGCTCGCTCTCTGTAATTAGCAATGATTGATCCTAATAATATTTCGTATAATAAACTCATATTTCACAAAAGTAACAATAAACGAGTTATTGAAGAGTTCCTGCACCCATAAATTTATACACACAAAAAGGAAAGGCGCAAACACGGTGTTAACACCATCTTTGGAACATTAATGAGAAATGGTGTAAACATCATATTTGGAACGTTAATGAGAAACGGTGTTAATACCATCTTTAGAACATTAATGAGTAATGGTATAAATATCATATTTGGAACATTAATGAGAAATGGTGTTAACACCATCTTTAGAAAATTAATGAGTAATGGTATAAATATCATATTTGGAACATTAATGAGAAATGGTGTTAACACCATCTTTAGAAAATTAATGAGTAATGGTATAAATATCATATTTGGAACATTAATGAGAAATGATGTAAACACCTATGTTGATTAAACAGTGACGTGTTTGTTTTATATTGTGAAAAAGATTTATTATTGTTATTGTATTAATTAAAAATTAATAATAAAAGAGCTACTTTTACTGAGCGAACCGTATGCTTAATATTCGCTCATGATAAATAAAAATAATGTAATATTAATTATATGAAATTTTCCAAATTTTTCCTACAGACTACAGTATGGGGTTCTTCAAAAAGGGTACATTTCCTTTAGACACCCCTAGTGTTGCAAGTGGTCATAGGCTACAGTGACCGTTTACCATCAGACGGGCTGTATGCTTGTTTGCCACCTTTGATATATAAAAGTAAAGATATTCTCAAGTCAAACCGTGACTTTTTTTATATAGTTCATTTTATACTGTAGTCTCTAGGGAAACCTCAGCAGGTAGCTCCTTCCACAGCCCGAGCGTTCGCGAGGGAAAAATTCCTTCGAAACCGCACTGTACGTAACTGTTTAGGTTCTTTATATCCAAATTAATTCACTACACCGTTTGGGATAGCTCAATTGTTTTTTTAAATTATATTAATTTAAATTAATTAAATATTCTTATTGTTAAAATTATTAATTAAATTAATTTTATATAATTATTTATATAATTAATTAATTATATTTAATTTTTAATTAATACGTGGTGTTATCTATGTCTCGGAATTCATGTAAGGAAATTGTGGAATAAGTTTGTAATGCTGCCGTCATATCAGCGGAATGATTGTGTCGTTGTGTGACCTTAAAATTGTTTTCAGCAATAAGGCAACCTTATTATAACCTTATAACAACCTGATACAAATTGTTTGTATGTGAGATACTATTATTTTATTCTGTTAGTCATTAATTGTCCACAGGTGAACATATCCTCCTCCATAAGGGAGGTTTTGCCAGTACTTGCCACACTTGACAGGCGGGTTGGTAACCGCAGTTAGACTTTGGTGATGTTTTAAAGTTGGCAATATTATTATAATAATTAAAATGAAAAGAGAAGAAATAAATCAATATTAAACGAAGCATAATTTCACTATAAAAGTATGAAATTTGATATGTTATAAATGGGGTGAATTTATGCGAGTGGCTACATTTTGCCCTATACAGGTTTACTAATATTTTGTAAAACCTACTGATTTGTTATGTTATATATATATATATATATATATATATATATATATATATATATATATATATATATATATATATATATATTATAACAAATATATAAAAAAATATAATCTATCTATTACATATACACCACAAGTCCTTAAAAATTTTTAATAATTTAATTTAATTATTTAAAGAAAAAAATTTCTTTGACATCACTGCCAGCTGGTAGGGTACCTAGGTGACTTGCTGCATTTCCACGCTGAATAGCTATGGAAATGCGTATAGATATTTTTGGAGCGGTAAAGAGACTCGAATTGTCATCCGCCGGTGTGTCAGCAGCATATTCCGTTTTGTTTGTATGTTTGTTGATATAGTGTTGTGACTGTATATATCAGAATTTATTTAATAAAACATAAAAAAAATACATAAATATTTGTAGTTTTATTATTATTATTTTCCTTACTAATATTATAATAATAAAAGATTGTGTTTAACGAAAAAATACGACTTCAATTGTGATAAAACCTAAATTAAAAATTAAATTAAAATTGTGATAAAAATTACGATCTAAAAAATGAAATTACTGTATCGATTTTGATAGAATTTCTATGAGACCAATTTGTAAGTAAATAATTTATAAGTATTATCTGAAAAGATATTATCAATTTCAGATACCAAAAAATCCAAATCTGTTTAGAACTGTGATATGAGGTAACCTAACAAAAAAAAAATACAACCGATTTGAGAACCTCCTTTTTGAAGTCGGTTGATAAATGTAAAAGTGTGTTTGTTTGTTGTGGCAATAAGTATATAGATAGCATAGAACGGGTCACCTTTTCCTTTCCCGTGGGTGTCGTAAGAGGCGACTAAGGGAGCGCGAGGGATGGACAGCATCGTCTCTTAAAACATCTCCAAAGCCTAACTGCGGTTGCCAATCCGCCTGCCAAGCGTGGCAACTACTGGCCAAAATATCTAAGGGTGAGACTTCAGCAGTGGACAGTTAAAAGGTAATAAAATGACGATGAAAATTATAATAATAAAATACAAAAAAAAAAAAACAAAATAGAATATATAAAAATATATATAGATAGATACTCTTTATTGTTACCTCCATAAGATTACAATAGTAAACTTATTATAGATACAAACAATTACAAGAAATGATCACAGTGAGACAACAATGGGCGACCTTATCGCTAAGAGCGATCTCTTGCAGCCAACCTTTGGATGGAGAGGAGTAATTATAAACAGTATTTTAATTGAATAATCGATTTATTTGATGCAATTTTCCACTCAGCCATTTTGTTGGCTTCACGTATTTCTGGAACGGTTCAATGAGATCCTGTAACAAAAAAAGAATAAATAAATAAATAATAATAAAAAATTTTAATTAAATACGGAAATTGAATAAGGAACTAGGAATAACTAAATTAAAAAAAAAATCATAATCTTCAACTCAGCGGGGTCAATGATTTTTAACTTAAATTTTAAAATTTTTTTTTATTCGTATATATTTTGGTGAGTTTTTTTTATACAACTTAGAATAGCAAACAAGCTGACGGCCCACCTGATGGAAAGTGGTAACCGTCGCCTATAGACATGAGCAGTACCGCCCATGGTACTGCTCATAACTGAGAACATGCGTTGCCATTCCTGAGGACTCAGGTGTTATTCCTCTGTACCCTGTAATTGCACTGCCATATCCCACCCGTCAAACCGAAACACAGCCATGCAAACACAACTGCTTCACGGTTAAAACACGAATGGGACAGAGGTACTCAAGCAATCGACTTTTGTACAAGGTCTCCCTCTGGTACAAATTTACAAATGCACTCACCAAAAACCAAGAATAAAACATTAATTATAGTAATACAATAATGATAATAATAAATTTTTCTTTAAAAAATTTTTTTATTATACTTAAAAAAAAAAAAAGAATAAAACAAAAAATGCAACTGCGTAATTTATTACCGCCTTACGTAACTATGTGGCAGTAAGGTGAAAAAATCCAGTTCTGAACTCGCTACTATCTCATTGAGCAGACGTAGTTCCCTCGTGAGTAACGCCTGGTCAGTATGGGATGTCCTGAATTATCCTTAGGCCTCTAATAACCCAGCAATTATTCGACATATTGACGTTGATTTATCAAACCCTAAAATGATTTGAAACTGACGTCTTATTTGAGTAGCAGCTTGCTACCTGCGTAAACTAGAATACGTTTTTTTTATGCTACTTAGAATGGCAAACAAGCTGACGGTCCACCTGGTGGCAAGTGGTAACCGTAACAGAGTATACTGTTTAGCCCATGATACCCTCCATGCGTTGCCATTCCTGAGGACTCAGGTGTTATTCCTCTGTACCCAGCAAATTCACGTCATATCCCACCCTTCAAACCGAAACATAGCCATGCAAACACAGCTGCTTCACGGTTGAAACACGAATGGGACAGAGGTACACAAGCAATCGACTTTTGTACAAAGTCTCCCTCTGGTAAATTAATTGGTAAATACGTGTTTCATTAACCACAATTTGCGGCCAAAGTCACGGGCTAAATGTTGTGTTGGCTAAAATTAGAAACACTGCATCCCCTTTCACGCCGCTTCGGTCAAAGCTACCCACATCAAGTACAGACAAACAAACATTATGCAAAAAAAAAAAAAATAGGTCAGTAAGATATTTTTAAACGTTTTGTCCAACCATCCCCTTGCAGAGGGCTTTTCTACCCCAGTTATTTCGGTTGTAAGGGGTAACTGCGGCAAGTTTTTATTTAATAGGGGATTTACTGTAATGTGGTTCACTTAGACACGGCTGTGGGGTAAAACATTTTTACATTAGGACCGTCCATAACTTGAGTTTACCGACATGCTATAATGTCGAAATTTTTTTTTTTTTTTATACAACTTAGAATAGCAAACAAGCTGCTTCACGGTTGAAACACGAATGGGACAGAGGTACCCAAGCAATCGACTTTTGTACAAAGTCTCCCTCTGGTATATATATCTTAATTTTCAATGTTTTTGTCAATGATTATTTAAAAAGTGCTCCGCTAAGGGACTAAAATTAGTGCTGGATAATATATATCAATACCAGAGGAAGACTTTGCACAAAAGTCGATTGCTTGGGTACCTCTGTCCCATTCGTGTTTCAACCGTAAAGCAGTTGTGCTTGCATGGCTGTGTTTCGGTTTGAAGGGTGTCATATGGTGTGAATTTACTGGGTACAGAGGAATAACAACCGAGTCCTCAGGAATGGCAACGCATGGGGGGTATCATGGGCGAAACAGTATACTCTGTTATGTCCATGCTACTGCTCATGTCTATAGGCGACGGTTACCACTTTCCATCAGGTGGGCCGTCAGCTTGTTTGCCATTCTAAGTTGTACGAGTATAAAAAAATACTAGATTACTCGATTTGCTATGGTACTACCTCAAAATCTTTCTTCTCTGATCCACTCCCGGCGTCTAGCAGTTTTAGTATGTTCCATTTCGGCTGTGGCTCTTTGTAGTCCTCATCACCATCACCATAGGCTTCATCACCGCGGTACTCGGCCTGCTTCTGTATCACTATGCATCTGAAAGGTATTAAAATTTTATTTTCCATGTTAGACAACATTATCCAGTCGCCATGTGTAGCGTCCCGGCTTAGCATGGGCCAAACCTTCCTTTTCCGTGGGTGTCGTAATAGGCGAGAGGAGTGTCCCTCTTAAAAATCACTAAAGACTAACTGCGGCTGCTGGGGGAAAGGGATTGTTAGTAATGGTGACTGAGAATCCCATTGCTATCAATATACCCAACCAGGTCGACCTCCTCGCGGTTCCCCCTGGAAACTGTCATGGTTAATTCCTGATGAATTCATCATGATGGGCTAACTGGCTTGTTTTCATTCTCATCTATCACCCTTCACTGGTGCTCCGCCAGCGCATCCCGTTAGCGCAGGTGGGGTTACCATACCATTTTCAACCATAAAAAAAAACCCGCGGTTGCTAATCCACCTGTCAAGCGTGACAACTACTGCCAAAACTCTATTTATAACTACGACTAACTGACCTGCCTTTTCATCCTCACCTATCATTCTTCACTGGTGCCCCGCCGGTGTATACCGATAGCGCGGGTGGGGTTACCATTCCATTATCACCCATTAAAAAAAATCTCCACCATTCGGACGAAGTTAAGGTAAGAGTCAATAATATTATAAATGAGAAATTGAGCTTGTTTGTTTGTTACCTCTTAGCGTCTTTTTTTAATGGTAATGGTATGGTAACCCCGCCTGCGCTATCAGTATACGCTGGCGGGGCACCAGTGAAGGATGATAGGTGAGGATGAAAAGGCTGTCAGTTAGTCCATCGTGACGAATTCAACGATAAATTAATCATGATAGTTTCTATGGGAACCGCGTGGAGGTCGACCTGATAGGGTATACTGATAGCGGTAAGGACTAACCTGCCCCCCTATCTACTTTACTAACAATCCCTCCTTCCCCCTTACGTCATCTGTTGTAACGGACCAACCAATTACTATGAAATTTGCTGTACACGTACTATATGGGATTGGCATAGGTTATTTAAATTTTGTGTCCCTTCTATCCCATAAAGTAAGTTAAATTGGTCAAACACTGAACCGTTCAGGTCAAGCAGACGAAGTCGCGGATAAAAGTTAGTGGTAAATAAAAAAAAATACCTTTTTTGTCTCTCCGATTGCTGTTCTACGGCCTCTGTAAAATAACATATTTTTAAGATAAATAGAATATATATATATATATATATATATATATATTAATAAAAAATAAAGGAAAATTTTTCAAATTATTTATTATGTATTATGTCGTCTTATTTTTTTATTTAAATATTACTTTATTTCATTAAAATAATTTAAATTAATTTATAAATGCTTTATTTTATTAAATTAATTTACATTATTTTATTTTATTTTATTTACTTTATTACTTGTTTATTTTACTAATTATTATATTAATTTATAATATTTCATATTAGTAAACTAATATAATATACGAGTACATATATTTTTTACTACCAACTTAAATGAATTTTAATGAAAGTTAATGAAAATGTAACCGCGTCCCGTTGTAACCACCCCGGGAGCACTGTCCGAGTGTAATCAGTGACGGGTCGAGACGTCCAGTCGATCGGTCGCCGTTTGATTTATACTTGTATTACTATTGGATATTAATATATTTTTTTACAGTCGGGTAAATTGTTTGTTGCTTATTTTTAAATTCTATTGAAATAAATTATATCTTGGCCACAACAGAATATCGGTGTTCTTCTCTTTTGTGGACAAAGCAACAAAATGAGTTGCGGCCATTTTGTGTTACTGTGGCACACGCATGAAGGAAAAGCATGAAAGAAAATTGTTTTATTTATATTTAATTTTATTTATTTATTCTTTATTGCACAGTAAAATTTTGTACAAATGGCGAGCTTAATGCCATATGGCATTCTCTACCAGCTAACCATTGGGTAAAAACAGAAAGCGTATGAAGGGCAGACGTGGTAAAAAATATATGACATAATTTTACGCATTTTGCTTTTTTTCTATATATCGTCACAGTCGTAGAATACTGACGGATCTGACGAAGAATACATATAAAGATCCGTCAGTATTCTACGACTATGACGATATGCATTCTTTTATCTCTTTTTACTGTGCACGTCTGTTGTTATTTATGTAAGATAAGATAGGATATATTTATTTAACAAAGTATGTTTGTATTAGCACAGAATTTATCATTGCCTCCTACACTAGGCTGAGCCTGTCCTGTAGGAAGCAGTACTCGTGTTTGCATATACATGCATATAGATATTAGACATAGGCTTTTTAGCAGTACTCACAATTGTGTAACTAATCTGTATAATACAATTATTTTATTTTATTTATTTATTTTTTCTTTCTCTCACCACCAATACACATGTATAAATAAGTATTAAGAATGAGTGTGTGTGTATGCGTGTCTGTGTGGTGTATGTGGTGTGTGTCTGTGTTGTGTGTGTATGTATGTGTGTGTGTGTGTGTGTGTGTGTGTGTGCTGTGCTGTAAGTAACTAACTGTTTAACTTCATTAGAGGGTAAATCTGATATATAATAAAATAGGACGATTCGAATCGATTCCTGCTGCTGGTTTTCACCACCGTACAACCCGCCATAAACTAAAGTTCCATCCCAATTATCTGGACGAGTGGCGGTCCTCCACCGTGCGTTTTTCAAGGCACTTTCTTCCACGCACAACCACTCTTTGGAATCAACTTCCAGCAGCAGTATTTCCGAACCGATACGACAACATAACCTTCAAGAAAAGAGTATATTCCTTTTTAAAAGGCCGGCAGCACACCTGCAATGTCGTTGGTGTTGATCATGGGCGGTGGTCACTTACCATCAGGTGAGCCGCATGCTCGTTTGCTTCCTGTGTTATATAAAAAAAAAGTACGTTATACCAAAATGTATTAAATTCAATCTTGTTTTAATTTGTCTAAACATTTAATTGTCTTATTGTTTTTACTATTGTTTTTTTTTATAATTATTTCTTTAGTTGTTGGTTTTTCCTTAATTACAATAATAAATTGCATATAATAAAACCGTAACTGGTCGCTGTCTGTACATAGAAGATATTGATTTATTTATTTATTTATAGCAAGGCAACAGATTACAAATTACAATACATTTATAAAATAAATATTACATAAAACAGCATCAAATTTGCACTCCGGCAACTGCTCTGCATTACATTCGATATTAGAAACATTAAAAGAATGACGGCTATAAATTTAAAGTAACAAATTGCCAGCCTTAATGTAACATTGCAAGGATCGTTGGAAGATATCAAGCTCCTTGCATACATTGTTTGTTATATTTTCTGCACATGCGGACAATTGGGATTGTGATACGATACATTATTATTACAAATCGGTATATAAAATAATTTTTGTATTCTTTTATTACCTGTACGAAATGAAACAAGGCTCAGCAATGTGCTACTGTCCCATTTATAATTTATTATTTTATAAAAAGTAATAACATAATATAAATAATATATAAGAAAAACTATTACAGGGAGGCTTTATGAACGTAATAGAACACAAAAGAATGATTTTTAGAATTTTCGTCTGTTTATTTGTACGTTTGTGCACGCTAATCTCAGAAACGGCTTGACCGATTCGAATGAGGTTGCTACTAATGTGTTACGGTTTTCTCCACTTAACATTTAGTGTTTGTTTTATTTCAATCGGTTCATAAATAAAAAAGTTATATCAATCTAAAGAGTCACATATAAAATGCTATAAAATAACCAATCAGTTGAATTGGCTGAAACTTTATGAAGGTATTAGGTATGTAATTATCATTTAAGTATATAATACAATATAAGACCGGATTCATGAAGAGTTCCAATGGGAATAATATACGGGAACTACATAGAAGTGGGCAACGCCGCGGGAAACGGCTAGTAAAAAATAAAATGAATTAATCACCAAAAAAATGACCAGAGGGAAGCTTTGTACAAAAATCGTTTGCTTAGATACTTCTGTCCCATTCGTGTTTCAACCGTGAAGCAGTTGTGTTTGCATGGCTGTGTTTCGGTTTGAAAGGTAGGATATAGTAGTAAATTTACAGGATACAGAGGAATAACACCTGAGTCCTCAGGAATGACAACGCATGGGTATCGGTACTGCTCAAGTCTATAGGCGACGGTTACCACTTTTCATCAGGTAGCCGTCAGCTTGTTCGCCATTTTAAGTTGTATAAATAAAAATGAAATAAATAAATACCTATTAAACAAGCGTATATCACAAATGTGAACAACACTAACTGATGCGCCATGTTCTACGAAATGGACAATAATTCTACCATTTTTACTAAGCACCTACTTTAGTATTTATAACGTAATATTGCCCGCATACAACGCTAATGTTTTAATGTGGGTCCAATTATCTTTGCTACACAAGACAATTATCTTTGGTAAAATATAAATTACTTTAAATAAACAATTTAAAAGTACAATGTAAGAGTTTGTTAGTTACTTCTTAGCGTCTTTTTTTTAATGGATGATAATGAAATGGTAACCCCGCGGGACTTCGCCTGCGCTAGGTATAATGGTAACATCACCAAAACCTAACTGCGGTTGCCAACCTGCTTGTTAAACGTGGCAACTACTGGAAAAAGTCCCCTTCTTAGGAAGGTTTATGGTCAGCAGTGGACAGTTAACGGCTGATATGGTTTGATGATGATTCAGAGCCGTAGCTAGACCCAAATTTAAGGTAGGGCAAGAACTTTTTGGTAGGGCAGAAGCCAAATTAAGTGACTTCGGAAAAACGAATCTGTTGTATTTTCTTGGCGCTTTTTATTTTAAGATAGGACATTAGGCATTTTAAGGTAGGGCATTGGGCATTTTATGTAGGGCATTGGGCATTTTATGTAGGGCATTGGGCATTTTAAGGTAGGGCATTGGGCATTTTAAGGTAGGATATTGGGCATTTAAAGGTAGGGCATCAGGCATTTTAAGGTAGGGCATTGGGCCTTTTAAGGTATGGCATTGCCCAATGCCCTCCCCTCCTAGCTATGACCATGTGATGACTAAATTACTGTAGGAATAGATTAAATTATAAATAAAATAAATGGATTGAATATAAAAAAATATATTTATTATAGACGGTACATTCATGTTTAATATTGTAAATTTATTTCCTATAAATAAATTAAACACAATCACTGTCTCATTTTACAATAACACGAGTTATTACAATTTACAATTTTAGTATGATATGTATCATAATTTTTAAATCTGGAATATTTTTTATTTTTGATTGCAAATTTTAAAATGTTGACTCAAACATTGGAACAATCATTGAGCCAAATATTATATTGGATGTTAGACAAACATTTATACATTATACAGATGAACATAGAAATTCTGATGAGATTAGGATTAGGACTATTATAGGATTAGAATTAAGGAATAATTGAAACAAAACTTACTGTTGTTCGTCACAGAGAAAGGTAATATAAAATTTTAACGCTTCGAATTTGGATCCATTATTTGATCTAATGTTTGGACAAATATTTAATCCAATGCTTGTATATATTTGATACAATATTCTTTATATATTTGATGTAAAATTATGATCATTGTTGGATGGAATATTCCAGTTCGTAAATTATTGTGATGCACAATTATTAATAAATCGTATTATTGTAAAATTAATGTAAATATTTGTTGTTTGTATTATTTTTCGTCAACATTTTTATTATATACGTACATTATAATACTTGATACGTGTTAGGTGGTTCTTATAGAATTATAGAACCATACATTTGGTCTTGGTTATATATTCTGCCCAGTGTATCTACCAAATTTTGGGCGGTTCTAAGTTATGCCCGGTGCATTCTTTGCAGACTGACAAATGCTATGTATAGACTTTAGGCAGTAGTATGATCATCTTTAAGTATTTAACATACATTTAAATCACTATCTAACTACACTTTCAATATTAATTCGGTTAAATATTTAGTCTTTTGAACCAACATTTGATCCAACATTGAACTGACATTTGAATCAATGTTGAACCAATATTTGTATCAATGTTTGAACAAATATTTAACCCGAATGTCTATACCAATTTTTGATCAAATGATTGACTGTATTTCTTACAATATATTTTTTTATATTTGACACAAGTAAATAATTGTGGTATCCAATTGTAATTTTTAATAAAAAAAACTTTTTAATGCAAAACTTATTTAATAAATTGTCATTTGTAATATTTCTCGTCAATATTGTAATTATATACATAATAATACTTGTCACATCTCGGATAGTTCTTACAGAATTATAGCGCCGTGCGTTTGGTCTTGGTTATATGTTTTGCCCAGTGTCATCTAGCAAACCTTGGGCGGTTCTAAGTTGTGCCCGGTGCATTCCCCGCAGACGGACGTCATGTACGCGCTCGGCAGGAGTATGACCGTCTCCAAATACTTGACATACACCTCTACATCCGTATCGATAGCTGTTATTTTAATTGTATTGTCGTTTTGTTGAATACTGTAGATGGAAAAAATAAATAAATAAAGTAAACCGTTGTATAAAATAATAAAAATATTAAACATTTACTTAAAAATCTTTAATTCACTTATACATTTTTAATGGTGATTAAATTAGTTTGGGATAAACATTGAATAAATTTCTTGTTCTTTGGCAAAGAGTCATCAAAATCGGTTCAATATTGCGTAACATAAACCAGATAAAGTTTTAAATATTATGGTTCTATTCGGGATTCGATCCCACGATTTTCAAGATCATAAATTAATATGGAAACAAGTGAGTCTCTGACCTTGACCTTCAAGGTCAAAATGTTTATAAGAAAGAAAAAAAGTTCTATGATGTTGAAAGCCATTATTTTAACCCGAAATTAACTAAATTTTATACGTTAAAGGTCGTCAACATGTTTCGAAAAGAAAAATTTATTTTTACCTTAAAGGTCATTTAAAAAAAAGTTTATTTGTAATCTCGAAAATTACAAATGTGGTGTGAAAAATATTATTTTTTTCGAATTAAGAATACTGAATACTAATTTGATATAACAGCGACAAAGTTTTTTTTGTTTCGAAGGTTTACTGACCTTGACTTGAAGTTTGTAAGTATGTAACGTCAAGGTCGTGACCTTTAAGGTCCTTACATAAATTACACATAAAAATTATACAAGAGTGACTTACTGAAACTTATTCGCTCCGTGCTTATCGTGCACCGTCCCAGGATCGTACCCGGGACCCTCGCGCCTCACCTCCACGTAGTGCCCGCCTGAGTATACAACCAACGAACCATGGGAACGGCGTATTACTGCAAACCTGTAAGAACAGGGGGGAAGGGATTGTTAGTAATGGGGCCCCACTGCCAGCTTGCTAGTGATACACACTATCAGGTCGACCTCCACGCGGATTTCTCTGGAAACCATCTTTTTTTTAAACCACTGAGGTGGCAAATAAGCATACGGCCCACCTGATAGTGAGCGGTTACCGTAACCTATGAACGCCTGCAATACCAGAGGTATTACGCGCGCGATACCGACCCTGAAGAAACCTCTTTACCCCCCTTTTGAAGAACCCCATGCTGTAGTCTCTTCGGGAAACCTCGGCAGGGAGCTCATACCATAACTTGAGTGTTCGTGGGAGAAAACATCTCTGAAACCGCGTTGTACGCGACCATTTAGGCTGTAGGGTATGAGGGTGAAGTCTCTGTCGATGGTTAATTTTAGTGGAATTCGTCAGGATGTGCCAACTGACCTGCTTTCATCCTCACCTATCATCCCTCACTGGTGCCCCGCCAGTGTATACCGATAGCGCGGGCAGGGTCATCATTTCATTATCACCCATTAAAAGAACCTGTAAGAACTGGGGGAGAAGGGTTTGTTAGTAATGCGATCTACCAGTCCCATTGCTAGCAATATACCCTGTCAGGTCGACCTCCACGTGGTCCCTTCTAGAAACCATCGTGCTGAATTCCAGATGTGTTCATCACGACGGGCTAACTGACCTGCTTTCATCTTCACCTATCATCTCTCACTGGTGCCCCGCCAACGTATACCATTAGCGCAGGCGAGGTTTTTTTTATGGATGATAATGAAACGGCAACCCCACCCGCGCTATCGGTTTACACTGGTGGGGCACCAGTGAAAGATGATAGGTGGGGATGAAGCAGGTCAGTTAGCCCATCAAGACGAATTCAACAAGAAATGTTCACGATGGTTTCCAGGGGGAACCACGTGGAGGTTGACCTAATAAGGCATATTGCTAGCAATGGGACTGTCAAACTCCATTGCTAACAACCCCTTTCCCCCGCGCAGGCAGGGTTACCATTCCATTATCATCCATTAAATAAACTAACCTCGGTCTTGTGGAACAATCTGCTAAGACAACGCTCCGTTCACATTTCATCGGAGCCAACTGTACCACAGTGCTGTCCAAGGTCTGAACAATGCCTTCTTGGAGACGGCATTCCTCTGAAAATAAAAATATATTTATATAAAGAATAATTTAAGTTAAAAAAAAATTACATATTTTGTAACGCAATTATAATTTTAAACGCATACACGATCGCATCTTTAAGTGAAAGAGAGGGACAGTGTGCGAGAGAGAGGGATGTATGTATTACTTAAGAACAAGGAGTTGCATAGAAGGAATGATAAAAAAAAATGTGAATCATATGGTTGCCTCCTTTTATGAATTTATATCAGGCTAGTGTTTAGTGAAAATGTTTGATATGTCAATTATTTGTCAATGTCAAATTTTACATTACTAGATTATATATTCGACACAGTTTATGTAGAAAGTATGCAAGCAGGTTGTATCTGAATTTGATAGGGTTATACGGCCTTATAACATTTATTATACACTGGCCTGCTATGAATTGACAATTTTATCACTCCTTCTATGTAATTCCTTGTTCTTAGTACAGTCCTTTTACCTTTCTGCTGTATCATTGTATTGCGGAGGACATTACGATTTAGAAAAATGAACTAAAAAGACGAATATTTGTAAAGAGGAAAAATAAAAGTTCTATTTAAAAAAGTTCATTTACGGAAAATATCAATCCCACATTATATTTTTATTATTATTATTCGATTTCCATCTTGCAATCCTATTGCGGCATATAAAAATCACGTTAAAAAAATAGGGGTTGATCGTAAAAAAGTGAAAATTTGAAATTGTATGTATTTTTCAATGTTAAATCATAATAAAATAAAAATTAAAAAAAATGTTAAAACATAAAAAAAAATATTTAGGGTCACCCTTATCATCGAGGGGTATGAAAAGTAGATGTTGGCCGATTCTCAGTACTACCCAATATACACACAAAATTTCATAAAAATCGGTAAAGCCATTTCGGAGGAGTTTGGTAATAAACACCGTGACACGAGAATTTTATATATTAGATATATAATACTAGATGAGGTAGTCAGAGGTATATGTCGATGTTCCTGTTGTGGTAATATTCAACACGCCCACGTTACGCCGAGCGTATTAGGATCCAATGTTGCTGGGGACGAGCCTACCGCAGTCATTCAAATTTGGTTAATTTTAAACCGAGTTAATTTATAACAGACTGTACTCTGTACTGTATCATCAACATCACCACTGTTATCATCACCATATCAGCCGTTACCTGTCCACTGCTGAACATAAGCCTCCCTCATAGACTAGCACAAGGAACAGGGCATTGGCATTGCAGGGATTTTGCCAGTAGTCGCCACGCTTGGCAACCGCAGTGTAGTTATGAGGGACGCTGCTGCTGCTCCTCCATAATTAACCATGGTAAGGTATGTCCCCCTATAATTAATCGTGGGTATACCTTATACTCCACTCAGCCGTTATCCTTATATTTTTTGTAATAATAACTCAGGTCATATAGGGAATTTTGAAAAAAAAATTATCACAAGCCACTTGCCACTTGGAAATTTAAAAAATAGGTATGAGAAAAAAAAATTCGAATATAAAACACTGGCCAGTTGTAATATGTTTCAAAAAAGAATTATTCACGGGTAAAAACTCCGAACGTTCCATTTTCAAATTTCCCTCCAATTTGTCGCCGGTAACAGTTGGCGGGGACATGGATAAATAACTCACGTAATAGTTTTCATTACATAAAGTTACATTTATCTTTTTTTATGCAATTCAGTATGGCAAACAAGCTGACGGCCCACCTGATGGAAAGTGGTACCTGTCGCCTATAGACATGAGCAGTACCGTGGACATAACAGAGTATACTGTTTCGCCCATGATAACTTCCATGTGTTGCTATTCCTGAGGACTCAGGTGTTATTCCTCTGTACCCTGTAAATTCGTAAATATTAAGGATTCACATGTGAAACCCCGAGACATGGTTAGTTAATTAAGAAAACTTACTGTATAGTCCAAGTTTCTTTAGCACCTGCTTGTTGGTCCAACTGTCCAAGTACCAGCCTAAGTCCGGAGACTTGAACTTTATTTCTGAGGCGTTGTTCACCCTCAGGGTCGCTAGACCGTCTTCCTCCTGATTATTTAGAAATATTCCTTCATTATCACATTAACTGTGCACCGTTGGACATAGGCGGAGGCCTAATGGCAATTCCAAACCAAAGACTCCTCTTTGGGTGGTATTGCCAGTAATTGCCACGCTTGGCGGGCGGATTGGCAATCGCAGTTAGGCTTTGGAGATGTTTTAATAGAGATGCTGCCCAATCCTCGACCGTTAAACTCCTTTAGTCGCCTCTTACGATACCCACGGGAAAGGAAGGGGCGGTCCATTCTATGCCGGGACCACACGGCGGAATTATCAATTTAGATTAAGACTTTAAGATTATGTTACACAAAAACCGACTTCAATTCAAGAAAGTTTTGATTAAAAAAAAAACTGAATTACTAAAAACAATTTGATGAAATTTCCATGGAATCAATCAACCTGTAAGTATAATATCCTTTCAGAAAAAACAAGAATTTTCCAAATCGGTTTACAACTGACGGAGTTATGAGGTAACATAAATGAAGATTATTTTGTTTTTTTTTTTTTTTACAACACAGGGAGCGAACGAGCATGCGGCTCACCTAATGGTAAGTGACTACCTCCGCCCATGATCACCCGCAACACCAACGGCATTGCAGGTGTGCTGCCGGCCTTTTAAAAAGGAATATGCCCTTTTCTTAAAGGTTACGATGTCGTATCGGTTCGGAAATACTACTGCTGGGAGTTAATTCCAAAGAGTGGTTGTGCGTGGGAGAAAGTGCAAATGAATTGAGTGTCTCCTTATGTTTGAAGTCGGTTGAAACCTTACCTTTAAAATTCCAGAGAACTGCATGTTCATATCGTTGGCAGCCCCCGACTGTTGCAGTACAGCGACAACACTTTCTGCATTGAATGCGCTCAATAAGCTCACCAGTGGTACCTGAAATATGCAGGGGGAGACTTTGTACAAAAGTCGTTTGTTTGGCCACCTTTGTCTTATTCATGTTTTTATCGTGACGCAGTTGTTTGCATGGCTGTGTTTCTGTTTAAAGGGTGGGATATGGCAGTGAATTTACAGGGTACAGAGGAATAACACTTGAGTCCTCAGGAATGACAACGCGTTATCATGGGCGTTATCATGGGGTTATTATGGGCGAAACAGTATACTCTGTCATGTCCACGGTATTGCTCATGTCTATAGGCGACGGTTACAGCTTTCCATCTGGTGGACCGTCAGCTTGTTTGCCAGTTTATTTTTCCATATTCCACCATATTGGCATGCACATCATCATCGTATCAGCCTTTAACTGTCCACTGCTGAACATAAGCCTCCCCCTTGAGGGGTTTTCCAGTAGTTGCCACGCTTGCTAGGTGGGTTGGCAACCACAGTCAGATAATTTTAATAGATATATACGTTTGTATGTTTTATCACTTATATATCCGATTGTATTCTGAGGAATTGTTTGAAATGATGCCCACGTCCACCTTTTATCATCACTTCGTACCCTATCGACAGGGAATTTATTCTCACACGCTTGAACCTAAATGGTCACGTACAGTGCGGTTGCAAAGGAGTTTTCTCCCGCGACCGCTCAGGCTGTGGAATGAGTTCCCTGCCGAAGTTTTGCCTAGAGTATGGGGTTCTTCAAAAAGGATATATTAAGGTTCCTTCAGGGTCGGCAACGTGCACGTGACACTCCTAGTATTGCAGGCGTCCATAAGCATCGTGACCGTTTACAATCAGACGTGCTTTATGCTTGTTTGCCAAATTTATGGTATAAAAAAATGTAATATTCTTTTTTTTCCCAACTCGAAGCTTGTCTAAAAGAGATTGCTTTAGCGATAAGACCGTCTTTTGTACTTCATATATAGGTACTTATTTTGTATTATTCTTTAAGTGGTGCAATAACGAGTGAATGAATGAAAAACACTCACGTTCTTGGTAACACCGTCGAAGGCGAAATATCTCTCTTTGGAGCCGGACACGTTCCTCGGTCTACCATTGTAAGCCAGCTTCATCATTTGCGTGGGGTCCGCGGTACACGTGGGCTTGTTGTCCAATTTCAGGGTCATATGGCCCTCGTAATTCACAGGGACACTTGTTATATCGTGATCTAAGCTCTTGTGTATATAATCGTGCTGTTCGAAGCAAATCTGAAAGGAGACGAGAATGTAATAGAAGTTTATGCTACTGAGAATGGCGAACAAACTGACAGCCCACCTGATCAAAGGTGATGGATGATAATGGAATGGTATATCTCCTTTGGAAAATATACTCTATATCCTAAGGAGATAAAAAACATCGCTACAAAGAACATCTTAAAATTCCTATCTCTGATAGGAATTAGGAGCGAGCTTTAAAAAAGAGCGAGCACAAAAGATCATAGAAAGGTCGTAGTGTCACAGGTTTTTCTGCCTGAAAAAGCCTGTCTTCCAATAATAATAATAATGGGATGGTCACCCTGTCTGTGTTATCGGTATATGCTGGCGAGACATAAGTGAGTAGTGAAAGGTGAGGATGAAAGTAAACAGTTGGCTCATTGTAACGAATTTATCATGATCAATTATGGTGTTTATGGTGTGTTAGGGAAATCACATGGAGGTTTATCTGATTTATTATCAGCAATGGGGTTGGCAGATTCGATTACTTCAATCCCTTCCTCCTTCCTCACTTGATGGACTACCACTTTTCATCAGGTGGGGCATTAGCTTGTTTGCCATTTTAAGTTGCAAATACAAAATCACCATTATTATATCAACCCTTACCTAAGCCTGTACATAAGCCTCTCCCTTAGAAGGTTTTCCTAAAAGTTGCCACGAGTAATTTAAAAGGAAGTCTGCTACACATCCCTCGACTATTATGTTCTCTTAGTCTCTTACGATATTCACGGGAAAGGAAGCAGTAGCTCATTGCATGCCGGGATCACACGGCTAAATACAAAATGCTTACCGAAAAGTCTGGAACATCTGCTTGATGACCTTTCACTGTGTAAAGAACAGTAGTATTCTCATCTTCAGTACGAATTTTGAGATCGGCTTTCACGTCAACTGAGACAGCTTCGGGTTTTTCATGGCTGCAACGGAATATTACATTTATTTTTGACGGGCTTGGTAGTCTAGCTAGTGTTTTTATTGGATGAAAATGGAATGGCAACCCCGCATGTGCTATCGGTATCCGCTGGCGGGGCACTAGTAAGGGATGGTAGGTGACGATGAAAGCAAGTCAGTTCGTTCTACCGCTTGTGCAACGGACTGTGCTCAGAGAAATCGTTCAATATTATGCCCACAGCCACTTTCTATCTACAGCTCGCCATCGACAGGGAGTTCACTCCCATACCTTAGAATCCGGATGGTCGCGTACAGCGTGGTTTCAGAGATGTTTTCTCTCACGAACGCTCAGGTTATGCAATAAGCTTCCTGTCAAGGTTGCAGAGTATACTGTGTCGCCCATGATACTCTTCACTCATTACAATTCCTGAGGACTAAGATCGTAAAACATATAAAACAAATTTACCTGAAATACTTAACTTCCGAAGATAGATCTATCAGCATCCCATCGTCCCAGAAGTCCGTGGTGTTCAGGATTTTGACTGTTATGTCCAGGACTTTATCATCAGTGGTGATCCGTTGTGGGGGCAGCAGGATACCGCAGGAGGACGGTGGTGGCGATGAGCTTTGCACCATGCCTTTCAGGAATAACAATGTCTGCTTTAGGGAAGTCAAGATCCTGAAGGCAAAAACGAGAGGGAATTAATGAATAATGCTAACAGCATTAAGCCCGCCATTTGTATTATATTTTTATTTAGTCAATATTATCAGCCATCTAATGTCCACTGTTGAACATAAATCTCCCCCTATTGGGAGGGTTTTGCCAGTAGTTAACACGCTAGATAGGCGGGTTTTTTTGATGGGTGAAAATGGTATGGGTAACCCCACCTACACTAACGGGATACGCTGGCGGAGCACCAGTCAAGGGTGATAGATGAGAATGAAAACAGGCCAGTTAGCACATCATGATGAATTCACCAGGAATTAACCATGATAGTTTCCAGGGGGAACCGCGAGCAGGTCGACCTGGTTGGGTATATTGCTAGCAATAGGATTCTCAGTCTCCATTACTAACAATCCCTTTCTCCTCAGATAGGCGGCTTGGGAACCGCGGTTAGGCTTTGATGTTTGTTTCAAGATTTTGTTTCAAGAGAAAAACTGCTGCCCATTCTTCGATCATTAAGTTTCATTAGTTGCCTCTTACTATACCTATTAAAAAGGAAGGGGTGGCCCGTTCTATGCCGGGACCATACGGCTTTAAAGTATCATCATCATCATCATAACAGGCAATAACTGTCCACTGCTGAACATAGGCCTCATTTTTGGAGAGGTTTTTTTCTATACAACTTAGAATGGCAAACAAGCTGACGGCCCACCCGATGGAAAGTGGTAACCGTCGTCTATAGACATGAGCAGTACCATGGACATAACAGAGTATACTGTTTCGCCCATGACACCCCTCTATGTGTTGCCATTCCTGAGGACTCAGGTGTTATTCCTCTGTACTTTGTAAATTTAGCAGTGGATTTTATTAAAGTATAAATGATATCCGCCAATCCGACTTCGATCAAACTGTTTATAATTACTCCTCTCCATCCAAAGGTTGTCTGCAAGAGATCGCTCTTAGCAATAAGGCCGCCCATTGTTGTCTCACTGTGATCATTTCTTGTAATTGTTTGTATCTATAATAAGTTTACTATTGTAATCTTATGGAGGTAACAATAAAGAGTGTCTAATAATATTACAATATTCTACTTACCCCAATTGGTCGTTATTGTATGCGAACAGTTGGTCCAATAACTCAAAGCCTGTCACCTCGTGACTGCAGTCCGAGAAAGCATCAGTTTCGACCTTGGAAATGGCAAAAAAAATAAAATAAAATAAGAGTCTGTTCAACAGAAAAAATCGACTTAATTTTTTTTATGCAACTCAGAAATGGCAAACAAGCTGACGGCCCACCTGATGGAAAGTGGTAACCGTCGCCTATAGACATGAGCAGTACCATGGACATAACAGAGTATACTGTTTCGCCCATGATTGTATGTACATTTATCTTAAAATGTATTAATGTATTAATCTCAAAATGCTTATTTAATTTACAAATTATTTTTGTTAGATCAATGCACCGCCATTTGCTCTCTCTTTCTCTCTCTGTTTAGTGCAACGGTTGACTGGTAGAGAATGCCGTCAGGTATTAAGTCCGCTCTGTTTTATTTTATTTTATTATACACAAAAGTATAAATAAATTAATAATATACTTATTCATATCTTTCAGCTAAAAAGAGATTTTTTCAAATCGGTCTAGAACTGACGAAGTTATGAGGTAAAAAAAAAAACAATCGAATTGAGTACCTCTTTTTTTCAAGTTGGTTGAGAAACTATACCAATAAACTGAGTTGTGACCATTTTGTGTTACTATGGCGCACGTATGAAAGAAGGAAATTGTAAATATTTATCCATTTATTTAATACTTTATTGTACACACCAGTTATTTATGAAAAATATGACAGATGTAATCAAACGTACAATAGCGAGCTTAACTCTAAAAGAGTTCTCCTCCAGCAACAGCCAAATTTAAATTTAGAAGGAAACTGTTGTTTTATTTTTTAAGCTTTACTGTACACAAAACATACTGTTAATCACAATTCATTATAAACATAATGTACAAAGGCGAGCTTATCTCTAATAAGAGATTTCTTCCAGCAAAACCTTTCCATGTTAATTGTGTTATTTTAAAAATAAAAATAGACAGTCATACGATCTGCATATATATGTATACACAAAGAATAATACAAACTACACATTATAAAATACATAAACCTTGTAAACATACACATATACTTACACATATATACATATACACATACATATATATACACATATAAACATATATAAATATACATACACATATATATAATACGTCAGCATAGTGATAAGTAATGCTCCCTTAGACGACGCTTAAACATGCCTGTACTTGTCGATTCCCTTATTTCGGATGGCAGACTATTCCATAGTCGAATAACTGTAAAGGAATTCCCAAAAGCCTGAGTATGATGCGGTGGAGTGTGATTTTGCTTTTTGTTTTTTTTTGTTGCTTTTTTGTTTATCCATTATTTTATCTGTTTTTACTGTGTATGCCTGTATTGTGTGTATGTTTGTATTGGTATTTGTGTGCTGTAAGTAATGTGAATAAATTATATATCTAACTATCTATCTACCATTTTTAAAAGAGACTTATATCACCTCTTCGTCGTTGGTAATGGTATATACATTCAATTCCTCGTCTGTCTGCTTGGATATTTGTGTCCTTGTGTGCATGGCGATGCCGCCTTTCTGACCGACTACGTTGGACCATGTGATTCTGAAATATTTAATAAACAGAAGTTGTTCATATGTTTTTTGAAAATTGATATATTGTATACATATTCGATGTATTCGATTGATAAATTAAAAAGTGCTCCGCTAGTGAAATAGAACGCTATATATATAAATATATTGCAAGGCAGAGGGAGACTTTGTACAAAAGTCAATTGCTTGGGTATTTCTGTCCCATTTGTGTTTCTACCGTGAAGCAGTTGTGTTTGCATCGCTGTGTTTCGGTTTGAAGTGTGGGATATGGCGTGAATTTACTGGGTACGGAGGAATAATATCTGAGTCCTCAGGAATGGCAACGCATGGGAGGTATCATGGGCGAAACAGTATACTCTGTTATGTCTATGGTACTGCTCATGTCTACAGGCGAGGGTTACCACTTTCCATCAGGTGGGCCGTCAGCTTGTTTGCCATTCTAAGTTGTATAAAAAAAAATATTGTTCACGGAAAATTGTTTTTTGTTGAAAATATTACAGTTAAAATATTTAATCATTTTACTTCAATACACGTCACACACACAAACACAAATAGAGAGAAAAATCGTGTACATGCACGCACGCACGATCGTACGCACGCCCGCACGCGCGCAAATACACCCACACATACACATGTACACACGCACGCACGGTCGGACGCCCGCACGCACACACGTCCACATATACACACACACACACACACACACACACATGCAGGCCCGCACATGGCTGTAGATACACACACGCGCGCAGTGTGCAATACTCACCCTTCTTTAGAAGTGGTCATATTGAACTTCATTGGTAAGTATGCGACCACGGAGCTTTGTACGCGGACCGTGTGCTCCGACTGCAGGATTAGTCCATCAGTGGACAGCGACGTCATAGCTGTGCCCTGGTACCTGGAGTTGTAGGTTTGGAATTGAAAAGTTCCTACTTTTATTAAACTAGCAAACAGGGGGGAAAGGGATTGTTGGTAATGCGGGCTACCAGTCTCATTGTTAGCAAGACACACTGTCAGGTCGACCTCCACGTGGTCCCCCTGGAAACTATCGTGCTGAATTCCAGGTGTATTCGTTACAATGGGTTAACTGACCTGCCTTTTTGCCCTACCAGCGTATACCGTCAGTGCAAACGGAGTTACCATTCCATTATCATTCATTAAAAAAACAGCCCCAGCAATATATATGGCAGTGAAATAACAGGGTACGGAGACATAACACTTTGGTTTTAAGGAATGGCAACGCATGGTGGGGTATCATGGGCGAAACAGTATACTCTGTTACGTCCATGGTACAGCTCATGTCTATAGGCGACGGTTACCACTTTCCATCAGGTGGGCCGTAAGCTTGTTTGCCATTCTAAATTGTATAGAAAACTGATCGGGTTTCTGACATTGAATGCTGGTGAAGGTCAAAAAATATTAATATGAACTTCGAAATGACTTCGAAATAAAGAACGTTCTTATTTCGGTTGTATTTTTTTTCATATCTGTTACTTCATAACTCCGTCAGTTGCGAACCGATTTGGAAATTTTTTTCCTTATCAGAAAGGATATACTTACACGTTACTTCCATAGACATTTTATGAAAATCGGTGGAGTATTTTAATTTTTAGACCAAAATAACTGGTTTAGTCGCAATTGAAGTCGGTTTTTTTTGTGGGACCTTATCTTTAACTGTCTTACCTCAAATGCAGGTCATTATTTATAACAATGTCTCCAGTGGCTGACAGGTTACCACGGATCGACGTGAACGATGTACTGGAGGACTGAAGTCTGATAGGTATACCTGACGAAGAAATATCATTAATTAAATAACAGCATATATACTTTATTGCACTATTACAACTTTTACCAGAGGAAGACTTTGTACAAAAGTCGATTGCTTGAGTACCTCTGTCCCATTCGTGTTTCTACCGTGAAGCAGTTGTGTTTGCATGGCTGTGTTTCGGTTTGAAGGGTGCGATATGGCGTGAATTTACTGGGTACAGAGGAATAACACGTGAGTCCTCAGGAATGGCAAAGCATGGGGGTATCATGTGCGAAACAGTATACTCTGTTATGTCCAAGGTACAACAAGGTACAAGGATTTTATTACAAAGTCAAAGATGCGTTAAAATAATAAAACCTGTATGCACTCACCCAGAACGCTAGGCAAATGCACCTCCATTTGCGCCGGCAAGTGTATCACTTGCTGGTTGATGTGGCTGCCCAGTCGGAGGAACTCGATCACTGATGTGATAACTGGGGGTGATACAAAAGTTTTAAGCTGTACTGCCTTATGCTATTTAGAGGATGTGTTTTTTTTAATGGGTGAAAATGGAACGGCAACCCCGCCCGCGTTATCGGTATCTGAATACAGGGAATTACATAGAAGGAATGATAAAATAAAAACTGTAAATCATACGGTTGTCTCCTTTCTTCTTATGCAAATATAATTAGTAAAACGAAAGATACACCATTAGTTGCTATTTTTCTCAATTCATAGCAGGTAGCATATACACTAGGTATAGAAAATGTTTGATATGTCAATTATTTGTCAATGACAAATTTTACATTACTAGATTATATATTGGACACAGTTTATGTAGAAAGTATGCAAGCGGGTTGCTTCTGAATTTGGTAGGGTTATACGGCCGTATAACGTTTTCTATACACTAGCCTGCGATGAATTGAGAAAAACAGCAACTAATGAAAAAAGGAGGCGACCAAACGAGTATGATTTACAGTTTTTATTTTATCATTCCTTCTATGTAATTCCTTGTTCTTACATCAGTATACACCGACGAGGCACCAGTGGAAGATGATAGGTGAGAATAAATGCAGGTCAATTGGTCCACCATGATGAATTTGACAAGAATTAACCGTGATGGTTTCCAGGAGGAACCGCGTGGAGGTCGAGGACATATTACTAGCAATGGGGCTATTAGACCTCATGACTAACAATCCCTTTCCCACTAGAAGTTAGTAAAAATAAATACATGTCTAGTGATATATTAGTACCGTGTGGTCCCGGCATAGAATGGGCCACCCCTCCTTTTCCCTTGGGTACCTTAAGAGGCGATTAAGGGAACATATAATCGAAGGATGAACAGCAGCGTCTCTTTTAAAATATCATCAAAAACAAAACTTCGGTTTTCAACCCGCCTGCCAAATGTGGCAACTACTGGCAAACTTCTTCTTATGGGGAAGGCTTATGTTCAGCAGTGGAGAGTTAATGGAATGAAATAATAATAAATAATTACTTACTGTGAAGACCGCTCCACGCGTCGAACTGTGTACGGTTGACGTGAGCAGCATACACGGTCATGTCTTGCATTTTGACCACCACATCTATGTGAACCTGTCAATTATGACCTTTCATATTAATATATATTTCTCAAACATGCTTGGAAATGTGAGCATTATTTTGACAATCTTCTTAGAGATAAATCAAAATTGCCGTACTGGCCAGATTCATGCGGGCAGCGGCCGGCAAAAGTTGTATGAAAATCCATATCTGTCGTGTTCTGCGGCCAGATAAATTACTATGTAAACTCATATCTGTCCTGTAATTTAAAAATGGAATGACCTTTTACTTCGAAACATGGCTACCAAGGAGGTAACTAACAAAAGGTTTTATTTAAATTTCGACTGGCTTGCAAATAGAAAGCTGTTTATTGAAAAAAAAAAACAAAGGAACATTATGGCGCGTGAAAAAATATTATTGTTCGTTATTCGTCATTGAACTTAAAAAGTAAAATTGTGTTTTTGATTTCCGCGCATTGTTTGAGAAAAGTACTATACAAGCCTTGGCCACAACTAGGCATTGATGGACTCACGTATGTGTGCCTCGGCTACGCCTCGGCCCACATTTGCACGTTCGTCCATCAATGCCTCAGTTGCTGGCCGCTGCAGTAATATACTAATATTATAAAGAAACAACCATTTGATGTTATATTACTAAATTATGTGTAATCTTGCGATAGTTAATATCATTGGTTATTTGATAAGAATCAGAGGGAGACTGTACAAAAGTAATCGACTTTTGACTGCTTGGCCACCTCTGTCCCATTCTTGTTTCAACCGTGAAGTAGTTGTGTTTGCATGGCTGTGTTACGGTTTCAAGGGTGGGATATGGCAGTGAATTTACAGGGTAAATAATAACACCTGAGTAATCAGGAATGGCAACGCATGGGGGGTATCATGGGCGAAACAGTATACTCTGTTATGTCCATGGTACTGCTCATGTCTATAGGCGACGGTTACTACTTTACATCCGGTGGGCCGTCAGTTTGTTTGCCATTCTAAGTAGCATAAAAATATTTCGTTTAATTCCGCTATCGTTAGTATGTGTGCGACTGCCAACACTCGAAGATTGATTATTATTTTTACCAGAAGGTATACAACGTTCCATATTAGCAATTAATCTCCGACTAACGGTAGCGGATTTAAACGAAATAATTCTAAATAAATAATCAAATTTGATATTTATATGACAATTTTTTAATCAGAGTTTCAGTTACTTGCATTTTCATACATCAAAAAGCTCATACCATCATCAGGAATGGCAACGCATGAGGGGTACGTTGCACACCAGTACATCATGTGCTGTCCACGGTTCTGATCATGCCTGTAGGCGACAGTTACCACTATCCATCAGGCGGGTCGTCTGCTTGTTTGCCTCGAGATGTGACTGAAAAAACTTACGTCTTCCGGGAGTTTCTGCGCCCACGCATTCAGGTCCTGGAGTTTCACCTTGAGCAGGTCCATCATCATGTTCTCCACGTTGAAGTATTTGAACCTCTTGTAGATATTTGTGGAGACCCCTTGTGCTACAAGGTATATCTAAAAATAGGATTGTTCTCATTTAGGCTTACGGCCAGGCTGATGGTAAACAGTTATTGTAGTCTGTGGATGCTTATAGGTTTTTTTTTTTGATGGGTGAAAATGGTATGGTAACCCCGCCTGCGCTAACGGGATACGCTGGCGGAGCACCAGTGAAGGGTGATAGGTGAGAATGAAAACAGGCCAGTTAGCCCATCATGATGAATTCATCAGGAATTAACCATGATAGTTACCAGGGGGAACCGCGAGGAGGTCGACCTGGTTGGATATATTGTTAGCAGATGCTTATAGGTTTCAGGGTCTATAGATACCGATGATGGTTTATCATGGAGACTGTATTATGCGTTTGGTAACTGTAGTTGTATAAAAAATATAGGCCAGTTAAAAATCATCTAAAATATGATCACCAGAGGGAGACTTTGTACAAAAGTCGATTGCTTGGGTACCTCTGTCCCATTCGTGTTTCAACCGTGGAGCAGTCGTGTTTGCATGGCTGTGTTTCGGTTTGAAGGGTGAGATATGGTGTGAATTTACTGGGTGCAGAGGAATAACACCCGAGTCCTCAGGAATGGCAACGCATGGGGGGTATCATGTGCGAAACAGTATACTCTGTTATGTCCATGGTACTGCTCGTGTCTATAGGCGAGAGTTACCACTTTCCATCAGCTTGTTTGCCATTCTAAGTTGTATAAAAAAAATTCAGAACAACGTTTGTTCAAATATTGGTATATTGGCAGAAATATTTGATTAAAATTTATGTTTAAATTTATATTGGAACAAACATTTGTTTTTATTTACTTTTAGACTTTCGAAACGTCGAGATTATCATTTCAGTCATTAACTGTCGATTGCTGAACATAAGCCTTCCCCATAATGGAAGTTTTGCTAGTGGGTCTCACGCTTGACAAGTGGGTTGGCAACCGCAGTCAGACTTTAGAGATGTTTTAAAAGAAACGCTGCTGCCCATCTCTGGACCATTAAGTTTCCTTAGTTGCCTTTTAGGACAACCTCAGGAAAGGAAAGTGTGGCCTATTTCATGCTGGGAGCACAGGATCTTGGACCAAACGTCGAGGTAATTCAAGTAAATTATCACTTAATTCCCAATATTTGTTAATTTTGATATATTGTAATACATATTTATAATAAGTTTACTATTGTAATCTTTTGGAGGAAACAATAAAGAGTATCTATCTATCTATCTATTTTATCAAACAGATGTTATGTATGTTGGAACAAACATTTGATAAAAGTTGGTTATATTTGAACAAACATTTTATCAAACTTTGATGTATTGGAACAAACATTTTATTTAACATTGGTGTACATGATTAAATATTTGATCAAACATTGGTGTATGGAACGTTTAACCAAATATTGGTAGTACAGTTTAAGCAATACTCACGGAAGTCTGATGAGACCTGACCCCGCCAGTGGACACCTTCGCGCCAACAAACGACGGCACCATGGTTTCATCACCAATCGACAAGAGTTGCAGGGCCGCGCCGCTGTCATCACTGAATATGGTGTTCTGAGTCGCCCAGTAGACTGAGTCGGGTTTTGACACTTGTTTTATGATGTAAGGCACGTAGTATGAACTGGAAAGAAGATATATTTTTAATGCCAAACAAGCTGACGGCTCGCCTGGTGGAAAATGCCAACCTTCGCCTATAGACATGAACGGTATCACGGACCTAATAAAATCCTTATTAATATCAGAAAGTGCGTTTCTTTCCTTTAACCCTTCTTTTCGGGGGGAAAGGGATTGTTAGTAATGGAGACTAAAAATCCCATTGCTAGCAATATACCAAACCAGCTCGACCTCTTCGTAGTTCCCCCTGGAAACTATCATAGGTAATTCCTGATGAATTCATCATGATGGGCTAACTGGCCTGTTCTCATTCTCATCTATCACCCTTCACTGGTGCTCCGCCAGCGTATCCCGTTAGCGCAGGCGGGGTTACCATTCCATTTTCATCCACCAAAAAAAACCCTTCTTTTCATAATGGTAGAAATTTCCATCATAATACCATGAATGCCCAAAATTTGTATAAAAGAACAATTTCACTTAAAGTCTGGATACCTTTTTAATGTCCATTGCAGAAAAAAAAACATAGCTGTCAAATTACAAAAAATTATTACACCTTATCAGGTCTACCTCCACGCGGTTCCCCCTGGAAACTATAGTGCTGAATTCCAGATGTATTCATCACTATGGGCTAATTGCTGATGAGCTAACTGACCTGCCTTTCCATTCTCACCTATCACTTCTCACTGGTGCCCCGGCAGCGTATACCGTTAGCGCAGACGGGGTTACCATTCCATTACTATCCATTAAAAAAGAAGTACAATCATGAAATATTTACGATTTAAAAGAGCTTGTAAATAAGTCTATTTGAATAAAGATTATTTACATTCCATCCCATCCCATCCCATCCCATCTCATCCCATTCCATTCCATAGTGTTCCTTAGTACTTTCGTACCCTAATGTACATGGATGCAAACCAGTAAAAATGTCCATGACTTACGCAACCCTGTATCCTGCAAATGACTTGTTCTCATCCATATTTATCACGCTGGAGTACCAGAAGCTCTTCAGCCGATTGTCGGTGGAGTTCTTAATATAGTTGTGTATGTATAGAAAGTCGCTCTCCCTGATGGTGGTGGAACTCAGGAACATGTGGATCGCGGCGATCCGGAGTTGGACTGGTTCGGTGTCGTTCGTCAGTATCGGGAGCGCTGTTTTTAGAACCTGAAATAGGAAGTTATTAGAAAATTTACATAACAAGGACGGTTTTAAAATTCTTAAGACTAGAGGGTGATTCTATGCCGTTTGATCTCGGCATAGTATGGGCTATTTCTTCTATTCGGGGGGAAAGTGTTTTTATCTATGGAGTTTGATAGCCCCATTGCTAGCAATATGCCCTATTAGGTCGACCTTCACGTGTTTCCCCCTAGAAACCATCGTGAACAATTCTTGTCGAATTCGTCACGATGGGCTAACTGACCTACTTTATCCTCACCTATCATCCTTCACTAGTGCCCCGCCGGTGTATACCGATAGCGCGGGTGGGCTTACCATTCCATTATCATTCATTAAAAAAAAAAAACCTATTCCCGTGAGTATCGTAAGAGGCATTTAAAGGAACTTAATGGTAGAACTTATGCCAATTATAAATTAATTATTATTAAGTTTTATTCAAACAGATGAAGAAAAAAAGATCTATTAAAGGTAGTCATCCTTACCTCGTACGGTTCCTCCGGAATGGAATTACTGCTGCCAAATGCTGCCCACAATCTCTCATACTTATGTTTGGTGGGGTCCCCGAAAATCACATTGGTGTACTCCATAGCAGAAAATCCAATGTTGCATAAACCTTGCAGCCAAATCAGTCTGTCGACATATTGGGGACAATCTGTGGAGGATGGGGAGAAATTGTTAGGGAGGCAAACGAGTAGAAGGCTAAAATTTCGTCGCCCATGAACTTTGGGTGTTTTGTGATTATGATGAAGTTTGGATGTTTGTCCCTCGATATTTGATACTTGAGATTTGATACTACATTATCAAATATGCAGTAATCTCAATTTATATACAGAAAACCGTGTACTGTTTCGGGCATCTTGAAGATAGGGTTATGATAGCATCCAAAAAGCTCAGAATACTTATTAGAGTGAGTACTTCACTCCGAGAGAAAGATTTATCGTTTTACAAGTCGCAACCTCGGCTCCTTATAGAGCACTGCCTTCATCTATGGGTTGGAGCACTGCGATACCAGTTTAATCTTTTTGACTCGGTTCAAAGACGGGTTATGGAAATTGTCAACTATCTCATACTTACAGCCGGTATCAAATCGTAACTTTGAGGCGTGATTTCACCTGCCTTTGTTTAAGGTATTTGGATTTATGTATATGTAAAATTGGGTTCATTATTATAGGCCACATCATCTATTTCTTTCCTTAGTACTCCATCAGCGTTTACCAAGCGCTATATGCGGGGTTACCATTCCATTATACTTTATTTTTGCAAATAAGATTGGCTAAAAAGCTGACGGCCCACCTGATGAGAAGTAATCTTCGTCTATACGCATGAGCATGAAATGGAATGGGGAATAAATGAGGATTGAGTACTCTGTTCAGTTTTCCTAAGAGACTATAGTTAGAGTTCTTCAAAAAAGGGATAAATAAGTGTCTTATGTTGCTTGCCGATATCAAAAGGAACTTAAGTTTGTTTTTCGTCTCAGTGGTGTTAAAAAATCATATGAATTCTTATCAGTTTCCATTCCATTCATCATATCAGTCTGTCCGTTGTCCACTGCTGAACATAAGCCTCTTCCTTACAGGATTTTGCTAGTAGTTGCCACACTTGGCAGGCGGGTTGGCAACCGCAATTAGGTTTGGGAGATATTTTAAGAGAGACGTTGCTGCCCATCCCTTGCCTTCCCTTAGTCGCCTCTTACAACACCAACGAGAAAGGAAGGGGTGGCCTATTCTACATCGGGACCACACGGCCAACTGTAATGGAATGCACTGATATTTTAAAATAATAAACAAAATATTTACCACTATACATCCTGAAGTATTTCACCACAATATAGTCCATGTAGTCCTGTTTGACACTCCAGGCCGCTCGTGTTTTATGCACCAGGATCCCGAAGCTGAGGATACCAGCCCTCCTGATCTCAGGGTTAAAGTCCAGCCCCAACTTGGTGAATACCTCCAACTCTTCGAGTAGAGCTTGGTTGTATATTGCCACGTTGAATGGCAGTTTCCTTATCAGTGACAATATTGCTGCATCTTCTATTTTCTCCTGCATATGAATATTCATACATTTAGTATGTAAATGGTTTCTAGCTTGTATTTCGTGGATATTAGGCGTGGATTTCAGACTAATAAAGTAAACTATTTGATGGCGTATTAAGAAAAAACATACACCAGAATTTAAATCTGTAGATTTTAACCTTTAGGAATAAAACTAGAGGGAAACTTTATACAAAAGTCGTTTGCTTGAGTACCTTTGTCTCATTCGTGTTTATACCGTGAAACAGTTGTGTTTGTATGGCTGTGTTTCTGTTTGAGGGGTAGGATATGGTAATGAATTTACAGGGTACAAGGGAATAATCCCTTAGTCCTCAGGAATGGCAGCGCATGAGGGGTATTATGGCCGAAACAGTATACTCTGTTAAATCTATGGTACTGCTCGTGTCTATAGGCGACGGTTACCAATTTCTATCAGGTGGGCAGTCAGTTTCATTAGTCAGCCCCATGCGTTGCCATTCCTGAGGACTCAGGTGTTATTCCTCTGCTTAATGAAGTAGGGGTTCATTTTCGGTCGGGCTAATTTAACAAACAAACTCTCCTGTATTGTTTCTGGTCTGGGTGTTCCTTCAAATGTCTGTGGCCCGGTTTTTCATTAAACAGGATATATATTTATTTAAACTAATGCACAGAGAAACTGTGTACATATGGCGGACTTAACAACAGACGGTGTTTTCTGCCAGTCAAATATTGATATTGATGGATATTTATTTATTTAACTCTTTATTGCACCATAAATAAAAATATACAATGACAAGTGAATAATTCAAGGGAAATACAGTAACATAAATACAGATTGAAATATACACATAAAGGTACAAAAGGCGGTCTTATCGCTAGGGCGATCTCTTACAGACAACCTAGTTTTCTATATTATTTATTTATATTTATATTTATTACCTATATTCTAGTTTAAAGATCAGTTGTTTGTTGTGATTATATGTTTTTGCCTTCCAATCTTTCGTAACTTCCTTACCTTCTTCTCCATGACGAGGTACTTGACAAATTTCGCGCAATCATTTGATTTGGCGTAAGGCAGCATCTCCAGGAAGATGTTTCTGGCTGTTTCCAATTCATAGCTCGTGCCCAGAATCAGATCTTCGAATAGAAGCACTAAGTGGTTGTAGTCCAGTTGTGCTATGGTGCTGAAAAATATATTTACATGTTTTTTTTTATACAACTTAGAATGGTTAACAAGCTGACGGCCCACCTGATGGAAAGTAGTAATCGTCGCCTATGTTCCATCATTTCGAGAAAATCACAGAGTATAAACTAGAGGATTTTTACTGGATGCAAATAAAACAGTACTCCCGTCTCTTTCATAGACTGCCTAAGACTAAGGACTAAGACTAAGGAATGGTCGAGTTATATGCATTCATCCAATCTCTGGAAAATACGAGTGTTTGAGGTATTTTTTTTAATGCGTGAAGATGAAATGGTAACTCCGTCTGCGCTATTGATATACGTTGGCGAGGTACCAGGGAGGCATGATAAGTGAAGATGAAAGCAGGTCAGTTGACCCATTGTGACGAATTTATTAATAATTATGCACGATGGTTTCCAAAGGAACCGCGTGTAGGTCGACCTGTTAGGGTATATTGCTAGTAATGGGGCTGTTAGTGCCCGTTACTGACAATTCCTCCCCCCCTAGTCTTTGAAGTCGTCGTGTGATGTAGTACAACCAATTTTGAAGCAACTGTACTTGCATGGCTGTAGTTCGGTTTGAAGGATGAGACATAGCAGGGAAGTTATAGGACACGGAGAATAACACCATAGTCCTTATGAATGATAACGTATGAAGGCCATCATCTGTCACCACTCTGTGATGTCTGTAGTACTGTTTATATCTATAGATGACGGTTTTTTAATGATTGATAATGAAATGGTAACTCCGCTAGTGGTATCTGTATACGCTGGCGGGGCACCATTGAGAAAATTTCATAAGAATTAACCAGAATGGTTTCCAAGGGGAACCACGTGGAGATCGACCTGATTGGGTATATTGCTAGCAATAGAGCTAATAGATCTTCATTTCTAGCAATCCCTTTCCCCCATAGACGACGACTACCGTCTTCTGTCTTCTATTAGGTGAACCGTTAGATTGTCAATCTAAATTGCATAAAAAAAACTTTACAGCTTCGAGGAGATCGTTTGCTGTACAATGTTACATCCTCACGCTTGAACAACTAACATCATGCTTTTAACGACCATGTAATTTTAGACATGGTACATTTAAATAAATACACATAATGTCAACAGAGATTTGAAAGAGTAACTGTTGAGTTTCTCGCGGGCTCTTCCCAACAGGTAACAACTTTCCGAATCCTGCATTCGTAAAAAATGACCATTTAAAATTGCTTGTGTAAACAAGAAAATCCTATTTGAATAAATATTATTTGAATGTAATCTAGTACTTAATTTTTTTTTTCTATTGGTTGTCCGTTCTAAGGGCTATACGATCGGTCCCTTGTCACTTGTTTTTTACTTACCCTTCGGACTATATTGATCACTTTAGTTTTTCTACGGACAGCCTCATTTCGGATTATATTACGCAGCGAAATTCCAAGCGTAGCTATCTCAATAACTCGCTGTGCAAATTGGAATGTTCACGTAATCATTTACTTCAAAGGAAATCTTAAAACATGGAGAAGTCTAACTCACTTCAGAAGGTTGGAAAGGTCCAAGTTGTGGATAAGTGATGCATTTCTGACCACATTGTCGGTGTCTATGCCTTTTGTAGCAATTTTGAGAAGAATCTAAAAACAACAAATATGTGAATGGAAAGGAACCAAAAATCAGTAGCAAAAATTCAGGCAAACAGCTGATCTTCCACCTGACGGATAGCAGTAACCGTCGCCTATAGATATGAACAGCACCATGGAGATAAAAAGTACATTATGGTACCTATAGAACTTTTCATGCGTCGCCATTTTCAAAACCTGTGATTTTTTAATAGATGATAATGGAATGGTAACCCGCCTGCGTTAACGGTTTACGCTGGCGGGGCACCAGTGAGGGATGATAGGTGAGAATGAAAAGGCAGGTCAGTTAGCCCATCGTGATTAATACACATAGAATTCAGCACGATAGTTTTCAGGGGAGACCATGTGGAGTTCAACCTGACAGAGTATATTGCTAGTATTGTCACTGGTAATCAGCATTGCTAACAATCCATTCCCCCCAGGACTACGATGTAATTTAACTGCCATATTCCATTCTTCAAACTGAAACATAGCCATGCACACACAACTGCTTCACGCCAGAAACACAGATAGGACAGAAATACTTATACGCATGATTTTTGTATGGTTTCCTTCTGGTAAACCTATGTCGCCTCTTAATAAGCTAATACTCAAAGATTTATAAGTTTATGTCCTGTTAATGTATAGGAACTTATAAATCTGTAGGCGTATTTTATGAGGACAAAGGTAGGTTGTGTTCACCCCTGAATTGTCCGTTCTTCACCCCAGGATCTGAGCAAAGCTATATGTGATATGTCTGAGAACACTTATACGCTTCTTTTAAAGACCAAGTCCTTCTCCCCTCCTAGGCAATAGTAGTCCGTACTTACCTCCAAAGTCCGGTTCTTCAATTGATCTTGACTGACATTCCTTATACCATTTGATGGATAACTGAAGTCACTGGTCTTATATATTATTGTTGTTTTGTTCAGGCCCAATTCTTTTGTGTCCTGTATGGGCCTGTATGTCTCATAATAGAGGAAAAGTCTGGAAAGATATGCGAGATATTTAGTGTAAAATTACTATTAGATATAGAGGGAGACTTTGTAAAAATGGCGTAGAGATGTCGCATTTCTGTGCGTCTCCTACCGAATTTATCATGGGGAGTGCTCTGAGGAATTGTTCGGATTGATACCTGCTGCTGATTTCCCCATCGTACAACCGGCCATAAACTAAAATTTCATCCCAACCATCTGGACGAGTGGCGATCCTCCACCGTGCTTTTTTCAAAACACTTTCTTTCACGCACAACCACTCTTTGGAATCAAATTCCAGCAGCAGTATTTCCGAACCGATACGACAACCTTACCTTCAAGAAAAGAGCATATTCCTTTTTAAAAGGCCGGCAGCACACCCGCAATGCCGTTGGTGTTGTGGGTGATCATGGGCGGCGGTAGTCACTTACCATCAGGTGAGCCGCATGCTCGTTTGCCCGCTGTGTTGTAAATAACAAATTCTTCAATAAAGTCTTATACAAAGTATTCTACTCCCTTTTGTCAAAATCATGTTTCTGCTGGAAAATAGCTTTCCTTGAATTTGTCTCAATTTGAAGAATGGGATATGGTAACGAAATTACAGGGCACTGAGATATGACATCATGCACCGGGAAGATTTATAGACGAGGATTACTATTTTCCATCAAGTGGGCTTACTTATTATCTATACATTTTTTATGCAACTACGAATGACAAACAAGCTGACGGCTCACCTGATGGAAAATGGTAACCAAAGGGAGACCAAACATCGTTTGCTTGAGCACTTCTGTCCTATTCGTGTATCTACCGTGAAGCAGTTGTGTTTGCATGGCTGTGTTTCCGTTTGAAGGTTGGGATATGGCAGTGAATTTACAGGGAACAGAGGAATAACACCTGAATCCTCAGGAATGGCAACGCATGTGAGGTATCATGGACGAAACAGTATACTCTGTTATGTCCATGGTACTGCTCATGTCTATAGGCGACGGTTACCACTTTCCATCAGGTGGTCCGTCAGCTCGTTTGCCATTCTAAGTTGTATAAAAAAGTTTATAAAGCTTCTTACTCGGAAATGACATTCAAGATGTGGTTGTTCAACTTATATTGCAGAGTTCCCTTCAAGTCCAAGCTGATGAGTCCCTTCGCATCGTCCACTTCGTACACTCTTTCAGCCGTCGACATGGATTCCGGCTACGAAATAGAGTAAAGTTATATAAATCTTTACTAATATTATAAAATAATTGATGCCTGCGACTTTGTCCGCGTGGTATTTATTATTCCTGTTTAGTATGTATCCATGTATGTACCTATCTATTAAATATGTCTGGGAATACTGGACCAAAATTAACGAATGACGTGTCGTTCTCACTCTTTGTTTTAGGTCACAATGATGTTACTCAAGTAGATTGTGTACTAAGTTGTATAAGTAACTATAGTTTTTTAACTATCCCACGGGAACTCTTTAATTTTCCGTGATCAAAAGTATCTAAAACGTTGACCTGGGATGTAAGATATCGCCGTGCAAAATTTCATTTAAATCGGTACAACAGTTTCGGAGATTAGCCCGTACAATTTGAAAAAAATCTGGATGTGTTCTATTTAACTTCTAACATCCCCCTGATTCGGTTTTTAGCAATATTTATGTACAGACATTAGACTTCTACAGTTTTATTATATGTATAGATAGGCAGTTGTCGCGAGGTTCTGGCATAGAATAGGCCATCCCTTCTTTTCCCGTGGGTGTCGTAAGAGGCAACTAAGGGAACTTATCGGTCGAGGAATAGGCAGTAGTGTTCCACCTTAAACATCACCAAAAGTCTATCTGCGATTGCTTATCCGCCTACCAAGCGTGTCATTACTGGCAAATCGCCCCTTTATGGGGAAGGCCTATGTCCAGCAGTGGACAGTTGACGGCTGATATGATGATGATGATTTGTTTGCAAACATGGTAACGGAATACCTACAGCTCTGTCTTTTTTGGTTTAAATAATGTAAGATTTTTGTTCACAGAAAAAAAATACTTCTATCTTGGTAGAAACAGTTATGTATGTATGTATACTTATAATAAGTCTGTAGAGAGGTCAATTCTGTACATGTCCAAAATAACTATCAGCGGGTGATTAGTGATTGATACTGATGCCAAAAATGCAATCAGTAAAATTTTCGTCTGTCTGTCTGTATGTTTGTTATAGAAACAAAAACTACTCGACGGATTTTAACGAAACTTGGTACAATTATTCTTCATACTCCTGGGCAGGTTATAGTATACTTTTCATCACGCTACGATCAATAGGAGCAGAGCAGTGAAGGGAAATGTTGGGAAAACGGGAGAATTTACTCCATTCTTAAGCTTCAGTCGCGTGTGCAGCCACTTTTTAAAATGTAAAAATGTCCAGGATAAAAAATAAATTATATAAATGTATATCCTTTCATGACGACTTGAAATGCATTGCAGGGAGTCAGCGGATGCAGGTGGCTCAGGACCGTTATGGCAGTCTATGGGGGAGATTTATGTCCAGCAGTGGACGGATAACGACTGAAATGATGACGATGATGATATCTTTTCATATATGAAAAATAATTTTTCAAATCGGTTTACAAATAATGGATTTATGGAGTAATAAACTAAAAATTTGGGCATCTCTTTTTTTTTAAAACCCTTTGAAAAGTATACAGTAACAGCTTTGCCTTTTCTCTTATATTTAATCCTTGATTATTTTGAGCCCTCGAAGAAGAAATACGACCGCCGAGAAGAAGGAGAAGGAAGACGAAGTAAAAAATGTCCAGTACTTACATAACTTCGTCCGATGAACTGGGTCACGGTTGGTACGGAGCTCCAGAGGAATTCAGTTTCCGAGGACGTGATCTTCTGGTTAGTGTACTTCTCTATTCTGTTCCCGCTGACCGTGTAAACTGATGTGCAGCTATGGTGAAGACATGGCTGGAAGTATTTTGATGGGTTTTTTATAATATTCCGAATGGCAAATTACCGGATGGAGGGGAGGAAAGGTAATGTTAGAAATGGAGACTAAGAATCCTATTGCTGGCAATTTACCCAACTAGATCGACTTTCAGACAGTCCCTCCCCCCAGAAAATATAATAGTTAATTCCTATGAATTCATCATGATAGACTAACTGGCCTGTATTTATTCTCACTTACCAGCCCTCACTGGTGCCCCGCCAGCATATACCGTTAAAGTAAGCGGGGCTGCCATCCCACTGCCATCCATTAAAACGATTCCATCATGTGGTTTTTTTAATGGATGAATAGTAACTTTCGCTTATATGTATGCACAATGTTTCACGCCATAAACAGCAGATGATCACTGTGATACTCATGGTATCCCGCATATTGTGATATGAATGATATGATAAAAACTGTACATCATATGGTTGCCTTCTTTCTTCTTATGCAAATACAATTAGTAAAAAGAGGACCAAAGATTTTTTTTTATACAATTTAGAATGGCAAACAAGCTGACAGTCCACCTGATGGAAAGTGATAACCGTCGCCTATAGACATGAGCAGTACCATGAACATATCAGAGTATACTGTTTTGCCCATGATACTCCCCATGTGTTGCCATTCCTGAGGACTCAGGTGTTATTCCTCTGTACCCAGTAAATTCACGCCATATCCCACCCTTCAAACCGAAACACAGCCATGCAAATACAACTGCTTCACGGTTGAAACACGAATGGGACAGAGGTACCCAAGCAATCGACTTTTGTACAAAGTCTCCCTCTGGTGAGTGAGATACACCATCAGTCGCTACTTTTCTCAATTCATATCAGGCTAGTGTATAGAAAATGTTTAATATGTCAATTATTTGTCAATGTCAAATTTTAAATTACTATATTATATATTTGGCACAGTTTATGTAGAGAGTATGCAAGCAGGTTGTATCTGAATTTGGAATCTGAATAATTTAAGACATACAGCCACAAGAGATGCAGAGGGCGATAAACAAATAGAGGGAGTTGATAACCAATAAGATAAAAATAATCAGCCAACAGAGAGTCTAATAGGGAGGGAGACTTTGTACAAAAGTCGATTGCTTGGATATCACTGTCCCATTCGTGTTTCAACCGTGAAGCAGTTGTGTTTGCATGGCTGTGTTTCGGTTTGAAGGACGGAATATGGCGTGAATTTACTGAGTACAGAGGAATAACACCTGAGTCCTTAAGAATGGCGACGCATGAGGGGTATCATGGGCGAAACAGTATACTCTGTTATGTCCATGGTACTGCTCATGAGTATAGGCAACGGTTACCACTTTCCATCAGGTGGGCCGTCAGCTTGTTTGCCATGCTAAGTTGTATAAAAAAAAAAAAATGAATCAGTAGATATTGAATACAAAAACTAACCTGAACATGCTCTAGAGGGAGAAAGGTTAACAAATGATGCATTAGTTAATGCAGATATAGAAGAAACATTAATAAATGATCAATTTGTTGATGCTGCCATGGAAGGTCATGTTCATGTAAAAGAACCTGAAGAGTTTGTAGATGCTCAAGATACTCCGGTATCAAGATATAATTTTAGAGACAGGAGCACTATAAAACGTCCAAAAAAACTTGAAAACTTTGTTTGTCTACTAAATGCCACAAACAATCGAGAAACTTATAAAGAAGTTTCAATTAGAGAAGATCACAATGAGTGGTTTAAAGCCATGAAAGTTGAAATAAATTCTCTAAAAGAAAACAACGTCTCGAGTTTATGTAAGCTACCACTCAATTGGACATGCATAAGTATACTAAGTGGGTAGAATGATACCCCCCATGCGTTGCCATTCCTGAGGGCTCAGATGTTATTCCTTTGTACCGTGTAAATTCACGCCATGTCCCACCCTTCAAACTGAAACACAGCTGCGCAAACACAACTGCTTCACAGTAGAAACACGAATGGGACAGAGGTGCTCAAGAAAACGACTTTTGTACAAAGTCTCCCTCAGACAAAGTGAAAGCAATTGCTGTTATTTTTTTTGTAAAGAAGATCGACAGCAAGAAGATACTTATTTGCCTATATGTAGACGAAGGTCTAATAGCCACAACAGATGTCGCGCCCAACGCCGAAGCCAAGACTCATCAAAGCCAGGCTAAAAGCTTGGACTGCAGCCGATGAGAGTTTAATTAATAAGGGGAAGTGTTAAGGTGCAAACTAGGTATTAATAAACTCTTTAGTGAAATTTGAAAATACAAAAAGAAAAATATTATTGGCTGGTAACTTTAATATATTTGTCATAATGTTCTATAAATTGACTATTGTATAAAAAAAACTGTACAAATAAAATAACATTTTAATATAATAGTGCGAAATAGTGTTTCATGTAATAAGTATGTGTTATGTTTATTATAAATAAACTGTCAAGTTACTTGGACTAAGAACTAAATCTATTGTATTCAATACAAGTGCTATTACTTTCACGCTGGTCATCTTTCCATGTAGATCTACTCCTAACAAGGTAGGTATTCAGCTGCAACTCTCACATAATCTACTCTCTGAATGCTGGATTACGTTTCCAATTCGATGCTTGTATCAGGCCACTCCTTCCTTTCCCGTGGATTTTTTTTATGCAACTTAGAGTGGCAAACAAGCTGACGGCCCAAAGTGGTAACCGTCGCCTATAGACAGGAGCAGTACCATGGACATAACAGAGTATACTGTTTCGCCCGTGATACCCCCCATGCGTTGCCATTCCTGAGGACTCGGGTGTTATTCCTCTGTACTCTGTAATTCACTGCCATCTCGCACCCTTCAAACCGAAACACAGCCATGCAAACACAACTGCTTCACGGTAGAAACACGAATGGGACAGAGGTGCTCAAGAAAACGACTTTTGTACAGTCTCCCTCTGGTACTGTAAGAGGCGACTAAGGAAACTTAACGATCGAGGGATGAATAGCAGCGTTCTTCTTAAAACATAACTAAAGTCTAAGTACGGTTACCAAACCACCTCCCGAACGTAACAACTACTGGTAACCCCCCCCCCCCCCCCCAAGGGAGAGGCCTGTTTTCTGCAGTGGAGAGTCAGTGGTTGATCTAATAAAGATCTGAGGATCTGAGTTGAGAATTAAATATAATTACATAACGACCTTACCTCGTCAACCACGTAAGTACCAGTTTTTTTATTTATTTGAAAATTCAAGGACAGCGCCCTCTTCACATTTGTGGCCCAAACAGGTTCCGAACCAACGTATATCGATTCGACGAAACCGTTGTCCTGCGGACAAAAAGAGTACAAAAATGTTATTGCAAAAAATTATTAAAGAAATAAAAAAAGAAGAATGAAAAAATATCTTGTAAATTCTATTCTTATTCTTATTCTTTCTTCATCCAAACTATCCGTTTCTGAAACTCCTTACCTCTTTGATATAGATCAGCACAATCTCTTGCCTCGTTCAAGAGGCAGGTAAAATCTCATTACCTGTCTCTTTTATCTTTACTACGGGTGATTTACCTTGATCTATTTAGTGTATATATATATATATATGCGATCATTTCTTGTAATTGTTTGTATCTATAATAAGTTTACTATTGTAATCTTATGGAGGAAACAATAGAGAGTGTCTATCTATTTATCATCCATTGAAAAAAAAAACTATAATATTGGTTCCGGTTTCCTCTCGGCCTGGTAAAATAAATAATTGGTACTATAACTGCAATTAGTACTGAGTTTAAATTTAAGTATGTACTTACATTATAGTCGACTTCCCAGGGCTGAGTCAAATATTTCTCTGACTCTTCTGATTGTCCAGAGGAATGCTCGTTCTTGCTGAACGACGAGGCCTGGAATGTTATATTCAGTATAATTCAATTTTTTTTCTATACAACTTAGAATGGCAAACAAGCTGACGGCCCACCTGATGGAAAGTGGTAACCGTCGCCTATAGACATGAGCAGTACCATGGACATAACAGAGTATACTGTTTCGCCCACGATACCCCCCGTGCGTTGCCATTCCTGAGGACTCGGGTGTTATTCCTCTGTACTCAGTAAATTTACGCCATATCCCACCCTTCAAACCGAAACATAGCCATGCAAACACAACTGCTTCACGGTTGAAACACGAATGGGACAGAAGTGGTCAAGAAAACGACTTTTGTACAAAGTCTCCCTCTGGTGAATTCTTCTGGTCAATTTCAAATCACAGCTATTTTTGAAGACGTCATTTATTTTTTGTCGTCTTTCTCTTTTGAAAACCTCGACTCCCTGTCGCTTACTCCAAAACCCGAGTGTTCGTGGGGTATACATATTTAGTACCTTTAAATTCTCCAACTGAAGCCTGGCCCTGGTGAAGTTGTTTGCAACTGTGACAGTTAATCTTCCATCTAACGTCCAGTAGGTGGTGCGCTCGGCGATACCAGTAGACACTGTCGTCTTCACCAAGTAGATGTATTGCTTATGCTCGGGAAAGAGCAATTGGAGACCTGAGGGGCTGGCTGTGGTGGAAACTAGTCCTGAAATAAGGAAAGAAATTTTCTATTCAAGAAAATTATTTGGGTATCACAACAAAGTCTGTTTAAAACAAAAAAAAAAAAAGATATATAAATATAATAAGCTTTTTAGGCATTATCCTCTGATTTTCGCCTTTGTTACGGTTTAAAGGGTAGCATATGGCAATGAAATTACAAGGTATAGAGGCATAACACCTGAGTCCTGGGGGGAAAAGGGATTGTTAGTAATGGAGACTAAGAATCCCATTGCTAGCAATATATCCAACCAGGTCGACCTCCTTGCGGTTCTACCTGGAAACTATCATGATTAATTCCTGATGAATTCATCATGATGACCCAACTGGCCTGTATTCATCCTCATCGATCACCCTTCACTGGTGCTCCGCCAGCGTATCCCATTAGCGCAGGCCCCGCCTGCTTTTACTTACCACTCCATTTTTATCCAATAAAAAAAAACACCTGAGTCTGGGCGAAACAGTATATTCTGTTATGTCCATGCTACTGCTCATGTCTATAGGCGACGGTTACCACTTTCCATCAGGTGGACCGTCAGCTTGTTTGCCAATCTAAGTTGTATAAAAAAACATATATAGCATACGTATAATAATGTAAATATATAAATGTATATTTAATGAAACAGTAATGAATAATTTTTAAAAATCTAAATTCATCTCAGCTGATATTGCATTCCAAAGTAGGTCGTGGATTCATTAAAAATGTCTGTTGTAAAAATGTTTCAAATTAAATTAATTTGAATGAATAATAATTAAAGATTGTGGTCCAAAAAAAAGTATATTTTTCATAAAAAAATTGTCAGAATTGATAATTGAAGCATTTCAGCCATTAACTGTGCACTGCTGAAGCCTTCCTCTTGGAAGGTTTCGCCAGTAGTTGCCACGCTTAGCAGGCGGATTAGCAACAGTAGTTAAGTTTTGGAGATGTTTTGAGAGGGACGCTGCTGCCCATCCCTCGACTGTTAAGTTCTCTTAGTCGCCTTTTACGACATCCACGGGCAAGGAAGTGGTGGCCCATTCTATGGCGGGAACACACGGCAATATTATATATTTTGATAACTACCTATTAAGAATAGCACGCCTCTAAAGAACATCTTGTCAATGACCTGCAACAACAAAAAAGTTGATAAGTAATATAAACAAGTCAAAGAAAAATTAACTAAATTAGAAGAGGGGGGGGGGAAAGGATTGTTAGTAATGGAGACCGAGAATCCCATTGCTAGCAATATACCCAACCAGGTCGACCTCCTCGCGGTTTTCCCTGGTAACTATCATGGTTAATTCCTGATGGATTCATCATGATGGGCTAACTGGCCTGTTTTCATTCTCATCAATCATCCTTCACTGGTGCTCCGCCCAGGGCCGTGCCTGGGTATATGGCCGCCTGCGTGCCAGTCTGTATGGCCGCCCCCAGGATAACATTAAAAAAAACTACTTTAATTTTTAATGTTTATTATTATACACAGGGCATCAAACCGGGAAAAAAATCAGTTTTTGGTTAACCGAAATCGAGAACGAAAAAAAATATTGGTTTTAAAAAATAACGATTTGGCCGCCTCTTAATTTCGGCCGCCTGCGTGCGGTGCACGCAATGAACGCCCGTCAGGCACGGCCCTGGCTCCGCCAGCGTATCCCGTTAGCGCAAGCGGGGATACCATATTATTTTCACTCATAAAAAAAAACCTAATTAGAAATTATGCGACCAAAATGATCACCACTCAACTTAGTGTTTTTTTAATGGGTGATGATGGAATGGTAACCCCGTTTGCGCTATCGGTATACCCTGGTGGGGCACCAGTGAGAGATGATAGGTGAGGATGAAAGCAGGCCAGTTGGCCCATCGTGACAAATTCACCAATGGATCAGTCATGATGATTTCTAGGGAAGCCGCGAGGAGGTCGACCTGAAAGGGTATATTCGGAAAGCTGTTATGTGTTGAGAAGAGCCCGCAAGAAACTCAACAGTTACTCTTTTAAATCACTAGCAAATATGCAAAAATGGTTAGCAAAAGTGAATTTATCTCTAAAAGAGATTTCTTCCAGTCATTACGTGTATTTATTTAAATGTACTATGTCTATTTTTTTTTTATGGGTGAAAATGGTATGGTAGCCCCGCCTGCGCTAACGGGATACGCTGGCGGAGCACCAGTGAAGGGTGATAGATGAGAATGAAAACAGGCCAGTTAGCCCATCATGATGGATTCGTTAGGACTTAACCATGACAGTTTCCAGGGGGAACCGCGAGGAGGTCGACCTGATTGGGTATATTGCTAGCAATGTGATTCTTAGTCTCCATTACTAACAATCCCTTCTCCCCTATGTCTAATATTACATGGTCGTTGGCAGCCCGCGCATGATCCACTAACACCGTGCACGCTTGTCATTCAAGTAATCGTTTAGTGTGCAATAGGCTTTGTTCAATAAGTGTTTTTAATAACAGTTTTAAACTTATTAAAAGGCAGATCCAAAATATCCTTCGGTATCTTATTGTAACATTTAATGGCCATGCCCATAAAAGACCTATTTATTTATTTATTCATTAGTACAAATATGTGTACATGGCGGACTTAATGCTAAAAGCATTCTCTCCCAGTCAACCATAGGGAAGTGTCAGAATACTCGAATACGGTACTATTAATTATTGATATACATACATACTAAAATTACATATATAAACGAATAATATATATATATATATATATATATATATATATATATATATATATATATATATAATTATTGAGGTCTCTGTTTCTAAGAAGTAAGGTAGGAGACACTCGTAAGTATAATCCGCCTAAATTAAAATGCTTTCTAACATCGTAACTGTCTCATACATAACCATGACTATTTTAATTTAATACTATTAATTATTTTTGTATGACATGGCAAGTACGTAATTGTTTCAATTCCTACTAGCCTTTTCCCGCGGCGTTGTCCGCATTAATCAGTATGTAAAATATTCTGAGTTAAAATATGATAAACAACCTACCTTCATAAAGTTTCAGCCAATTCAACTGATCGGTTATTTTATAGCATTTCATATGTGACTCTTTAGATTGATATAACTTTTTTATTTATGAACCGATTGAAATAAAACAAACACTAAATGTTAAGTGGAGAAAACCGCAACGTATCAGTGAAAACCATATTCAAATTGGTCAAGCAGTTTCTGAGATAAGCGCGCATAAACGTACTAATAGGCAAAAGTTTTGAAAATCTCTGACAAACCGCTATGATTTTTTATATGCTTGTTTGTTATTTTAGTTTTAATGGTGAAATGAAATAAAAAAAATTTACACCTATACGTGGCTTTTTTTAATGGATGATAATGGAATAGTAACCCCGCCTACGCTAACGGTATACGCTGGCGGCCCCGCCATCATCTCTCACTGGTGCCCACTAGTGAGAGATGATAGGTGAGAATGAAAAGGCAGGTCAGTTAGCCCATCGTGATAAATACACCTGGAATTCAATACGATGGTTTCCAGGGGGGACCACGTGAAGGTCCTGACAAGGTATATTGCTAGCAATGGAAATTGGTAGGTAGCATAACTATCTCCCCTCCACTATACGCGCCAGTGTCAATAAGGAATCAAAGAAAGTAAAATCGGTAAATTACTTTTCTAAGATTACATTTGGTTTATAAAAGATGGGAATTTACGCCATAATTTGGATAAAATATGCTAATTTACCTGGGTTTTGGTTATCTCGACATTTCGACTAGAAATCGGCGGTGGTCACTTGTAAATTGACGTACGGCTGTCACCTCTCCGCTTCCGAGGTAGAATTATTTTGTTCTACCCACTCGTTTTTTTTTTTCATGGGTGAAAATGCTATGGTGATCCCGCCCGCGCTAACGGGATACGCTGGCGGAGCACCAGTGAAGGGTGATAGATGAGAATGAAAACAGGCCAGTTAGCCCGTCGTGATGAATTCATCAGGAATTAACCATGATAGTTTCCAGGGGGAACCGCCAGGAGGTCGACCTGGTTGGGTATATTGCTAGCAATGGGATTCTCAGTCTCCATTACTAACAATCCCTTCCCCCGCGAACCTACTCGTTTTGACATATCGCACAATTGTGCCCCTATATTGAGGTATTTTGTCGAAAGATTTAGGAATTTCTGTACACAGGCAATGTTGTTTTTAGAAACATGTCGTAGTTTAACCTAAGAACATGGAATTACATAGAAATGATAAAATTGTCAATTCATAGCAGGCCAGTGTATAGACAATGTTATACGGCCGTATAACCCTACCAAATTCAGATACAACCTACTTGCATACTTTCTACATAAACTGTGTCCAATATATAATCTAGTAATGTAAAATTTGTCATTGACAAATAATTGACATATCAAACATTTTCTATACACTAGCCTAATATGAATTGAGAAAAAAAGTAACTAGTGGTGTATCTTTCGTCCTCTTTTTACTAATTATAGTTGCATAAGAAGCAAGGAGTAAACATATGATTTACAGTTTTTATTTTATCATTCCTTCTATGTAATTCCTTGTTCTTAGAGTTTTACTAAATCTTTTTTCTTTTCTTTTCTTCAATGACAATCGGTCATTATTTTTACGACCATTTCTGCCAGCGTCAAGTATTTTAATTTTAGTTTCATTCTTTAGAATATCGCCATGTTTAATAATTTCCCGCCTTTTTCGATCACCATGTTCAAATACATTCAACGATCATTATATTGAATCTACGAAAATCTTTTCAACCAACGTCAAACATAATTACGGTATATATATATATATATATATATATATATACTAGTTAATATTAGATTATAATTAATCTGTGGAGAGGTCAATTCTGTACATGAAATATATTTCCAAAATAACTATCAGGCGGTGATTAGTGATCGATACTGATGCCAAAAATGCAATCAGTAAAATTTTTGTCTGTCTGTCTGTCTGTATGTTTATTATAGAAACAAAAACTACTCGACGGGTTTTAACGAAACTTGGTACAATTATTCTTCATACTGCTGGGCAGGTTATAGTACACACATGTACATATACTATACAGGTTATAGTACATACATATACATATATATATACTTTTCATTACGCTACGATCAATAGGAGCAGAGAAGTGAAGGGAAATGTTAAAAATGTCCACCCGTGCGACGCCGGGACGGGCCGCTAGTATTAGATAAAATTCAATCTAAAGTTTAACTGATTGTTTTATTTCTTGTCTCTTATAAACCATAGACAATGTAGCGCGAAACACTAACAGTTAAAATTGCATTCGAATGTTTTAAATTGTTTTTCCTTTTAATTCTATATCGTCGAGAAAAAATTATAAATAGCGGTTATTAAAATAAATCACAGAGTAGCTAACAATAACTTATAATTTGAAATTCGAACATATTTCTTCCTAATGTTTTCCCGCCTAAATTAATAAGAACTTTTTTTTAAACCCAACCGGGATGAGGGGATTACGAAAGAAGGCAAAGGGTCATTGTGTATACAGTAATTTTTTTTATTTATTTTTTATTGTAACGTTGAAGGAGTTTTATAAAAAGTACACCTACAAATTAAAAGGAGTAAATATTTTTTAAGACGAAGCAGGTGTTTTGAATGCAAAATTTGACAAGGAATTTAATATACGTAAACCAAGCATATTTGTGGTTAAGTTATACCTATCTTATATTAAATTTCCCATTCCCCTATGGGAAAAAAGAAACAGCCAAGGGTCTTATGCGCCCCATGAATGTAATTATGTAAAACAGCAACACAATGATATTATTAGATAAGGCAATATTTTTGTGATACTTAGAATGGCAAACGATGTGAAATTGGCGGCCCACTTAATGCGAAGTAATAAGTGCCTATAGAATACACTGTGACACCCATGGTAGTTCTCAAACGTTGCCATTCTGAGAACTATAAAATTATATTACACTTACCAGAGGGAGACTTTGTACAAAAGTCGATTGCTTGGGTATCTCTGTCCCATTCGTGTTTTTACCGTGAAGCAGTTGTGTTTGCATGGCTGTGTTTTGGTTTGAAGGGTGGGATATGGCGTGTATTTACTGGGTACAGAGGAATAACACCTGAGACCTCAGGAATGGCAACGCATGGGGAGTATCATGGGCGAAACAGTATACTCTGTTATGTCCATGGTATAGCTCATGTCTATAGGCGACAGTTACCACTTTCCATCAGGTGGGCCGTCCCACCCTTCAAACCGAAACACAGCCATGCAAACACAACTGCTTCACGGCAGAAAAACGACAAACATTATGTGGTGCAATAAAGGGTAAATAAATAAATAAAGTCTTAAATTCAAGGGTACAGAGTTCTTAATAAAAGAATGAGTACAATGGTGGACTTATCACATAAAAGGGATCTCTTCCAGGCAACCTTTGATTGTTTGTAGAAATTGTGAATTGGTGGAGACAAGAAAAATTTACTATTTAAAAAAAAATGGTATTACAGTTACAACACGAGGAGTTATACAGTATTTGTTTATATCTTACATTATATAGATAGAGTGTCTCCAAACAAATGCTTCGAGAGAAGCGAGTCAACTTTTATATACAATTTTGCGTGACAAATAGTTATGAGTGGTTCCTTTATAACTTCTATATTTATTTTGTCTTATAATTTTTGCATCTTTTTAATGCGTAAACACTCATTTTGTTTATTAAATAATTAAATATAGATACGACAAGATACATTGTGTGCGTAAGTATATAGAACACTGATAAAAAAAGAGTCAGCTGATTTGACTATTAGCTGACAAAATGTTGACCTGTTTTTGAGACTCGATGCCTCTATCTATTATAATGTAAGGTTATTGTACTGCCGCTTCCCTTGGCAAGCGTATTGGGGGACTACAAAACTCGCCCAGTTGACCAATTAAATATATACATTAAAAAAAAAAAACAACTACGTACCCAGGCAAAGGAATCCAGTTGACAAGTTTTAAAAAATCCACAATTTTTTTTGTTGTTTAAAACACCTGTCACGTTTGTGTTGTTGATTTCACATAATGTGAGCCATGTTAATGATCTCACACATGACTGTTTCAAACAAGAATTGCACTAAATTGAACTGTCTTCGTGCTACACAGTAATGTATAGTGTTGTAACTCGAGAATGATTTGTGAATTTGTTATAGATAGATAGATAGATAGATACTCTTTACTGTTTCCTCCATAAGATTACAATAGTAAACTTATTATAGATACAAACAATTACAAGAAATGATCACAGTGAGACAACAATGGGCGGCTTTATCGCTAAGAGCGATCTCTTGCAGACAACCTTTGGATGGAGAGGAGTAATTATAAACAGTTTGATTGGGGGCACGATGAAATTTTATTATTTCTTAATATAGAGATGATACATGTAATAATGTAAATATATATCCTTACTTATTATACATTTTATCATTAGGGAGTTCATCCTCATGTCCTACAGCCTCAATGGTCGCGTACTGCGCGGTTTCAGAGATGTTTCCTCCCACGAACACTCAGGTTGTGGAATGAGCTCCCTGCTGAGGTTTTCCCAAGAGACTAGAGCAGGGGGTTCTTCAAAAGGGGGGTAAAGAGGTTTCTTCAGGGTCGGCAACGCGCGCGTAATATCTCTGGTATTGAGGGTGTTCATAGGCTACGGTAACCACTTACCATCAGGTGGGCTGTTTGCTTGTTTGCCACCTCAGTGGTATAAAAAAAGACAAGTTTACCAGAGGGAGACTTTGTACAAAAGTCGTTTGCTTGAGCAGCTCTCTCCCATTCGTGTTTTTACCGTGAAGCAGTTGTGTATATATATATATTGTACACATACTTATACATACCGTGTATGTATAAGGACTGGTAATGCATGAAAGATATCATGGGCGACACAGTATACTTTATACAGGTAGGCCGTCAGCTCGTTTGTTCTAAGTTATATTATATAAAAAAGACCAAAAAACGCGCGTACAGAATACGAGCTACAATCCTTTACCACTCACTCCATTATCAAACTGCGTCGATAACTCATTTGACCTATGCTCTCTTGAATTAAAGAGTCGTTGTTACACGTCCAGTTTACATTGACCCCTTCAAGTACATACTTCTTCCTCTGTGCCCAACAAGATCCTTAACAGTCGAGGAGCGAGGGAGTTCATTAAATATTGGACACTAATTGACATTAGCAATTTATAGAATTAATGCCGCAAGGTCACGCTGTAGTGTTGTGTGAAGAGCTCTTTGATGGTGTGTGTGTCTGATTGAGGTGTCAGGTTCGATTCTCAGTATAGTCAACTTAGATAATTAAGTTTTCTATATTATTTTTCTTTTTTATTATGCAAGATAGAATGGCAAACAAGCTGACGGCTCACTTGATGTTATTCCTCTGTACCCTGTAAATTCACTGCCACATCCCATCCTTCAAACCGAAACACAGCCATGCAAACACAACTGCTTCACGGTAGAAACACGAATGGGACAGAATGGAGATATTACATGAGAGATATTTAAGAAAAAATGTTATCCGGAGCCTTAATTAGAAGTCGATACAATATTGCCTTCCCTTTCACTCCTCCCCTTTCCTTATTCTTTATTCAGGTTATGGAATGAGCTCCCTGCCGAGGTTTTCCCAAGAGACTACCAGTCTTTTGACATATTCGGTATTGGACCAGTGTATAAATATTGTAACTGTAACCACCATGCGACTACAGCATGGGGTTCTTCAAAAGGGGGTAAAGAGGTTTCTTCAGGGTCGGCAACGCGCGCGTAATACCTCTGGTATTGCAGGCGTTCATAGGCTACGGTAACCGCTTACCATTAGGTGGGCCGTATGCTTGTTTGCCATCTCAGTGGTATAAAAAAAAAATTCTTTGTCACCTAAAACCAACAACCCACTTATTTAATGCTCAAAATACCTTCGAACTAATTTCCCATCTCGTTAAATCGATGTCACCAAAATCAAACAGGCTGGAAATAACGGTAAATTACCTTTGAGTGTTTATTTTCGCGCATACAGACCCCCTAGCACATTTTTTTATTAGAGCGAAAAATGTCTTACATCAAAAGCGTACTAGCCCGTTGAGATGTGAAACGCAACTGACCATCGGCGTTCTAAATTTGAATAAAGAGCGCGCTCAGCGCGACTAATGATTGGTCAGGGGTGTAAGCATAGACTAATCGGCTTATCTTCAATAGAGCATAGACAACGTCGTCGAGTGGGCTCTTTGATCACTGTAACGCTTGAATAACTTTTTAATATTACAAAGGCCTTATTGGAGCGTATTCTTCCAACTATAGATTCTTCAAGAGGGATTTTTTTTTTTCAGGTCAAATGCTTCGGGTTGCGTCCAGATTTTTTTGGCGGGAAAAATTTTACATTTTGTTTTTTCATTAATTTATTTTTATGTTAAGTATTGTATTAATTACAACGGTGACAATTGATATAACAGAAACTGGTCAGGTACGATTGAAATTTACACGCCGAGGGTTCCCTATAAATGTGTTTTAATGCATTTTCTAAAAATATCGAATTGACCCTAATAGTTATTATTGATACAGAAATTCGTAATTTCCTATTTTGAAAACCGTCATTGTGGTTAAAAGCCGAACCATACTAACTGTGCATTAGGAGGTCTATTTAGTTGTATACTTTTTTGTACAATTTTTTATTCTTTATTGTACACAAAAGGTTATTGAAATGTAAAAACAAATATAATAGTGTACAAAGGCGAGCTTATCTCCAATAGAGATTTCTTCCAGCAAACCCAATATGAGAAAACTGACAGTTCATTGGTAGTTACAGTCACACATGTGTACCAAGATGTGAGGGATGATAGGTGAGGATGAAGCAGGTCAGTTAGCTTATCATGACAAAATCACTAGAGAATCAATCACGATGGTTTCCAGGGGGAACCGCGAGGAGGTCGACCTGATAAGGTATATTGCTAGTAATAGGATTAATAATCCCCATTTCTAACAATCCTTTTCCGCCAAACTGACCCGTTGCTAGCAATACTTAGGTTGACCTCCACACAGTTCCCCCTGGAAACCATCGTGGTTAATTCTAGTGGAATTCGTCACGATGGACTAATAGACCTGCTTTCATTCTCATCTATCATCCGTCACTGGTGCCCCGCCAGCGTGTACCGGTAGCGCAGGCGGGGTTACCATTTCATTATCATCCATTAAAAAAGGGCCAATGATATGTAAAACTGTGTTTTATTTCAAATCCACAGCATTAGTGATGGCTGAGATATAGCGCTGTGATAGATGGAAGGGTCGATTTTCAGCGTAAGGGAGTTACCATAAGTACTCTGAAAATGAAATAGTTTGAGTTTTTATTAAAGACTAGCTGTGTCCCGCGGCATCGCCCGCACTAAATCATCTCTATTTAAATAGACTTGTTTACAAGCACTTTTAAATCGTAATTTTTTTAAATGATAAATAGAAAGATAGATAATTTATTTACATTACTTACAGCACACTAATTCAAATTTCATTGGAATTCCTTCAATAGTTTTTGTGTGAAAGTTACATAAAAGATAGTTACACTATTGCATTAGATATATTTATTTATAAAATATAAATAAATAAAAAAAAAAAATAAACAAATATTAGCAATTTGAAGGCAGTTTATTCGACCGCGCCATTGTTATCACACACACATACACACCCATTCCACCCATTTTGTACACTTCATTAATTTCATCAATTTCATCCATTTCGCCCATTTCAACCATTTCACCCAGTTCACCCGTTTCATCCATTCCATCCATTCCATCATTTCCATCCATTTCATCCATTTCATCCATTCCATCCATTCCATCCATTCCATCCATTCCATCCATTCCATCCATTCCATCCATTCCATCCATTCCATCCATTCCATCCATTCCATCCATTCCATCCATTCCATCCATTCCATCCATTCCATCCATTCCATCCATTCCATCCATTCCATCCATTCTATCCATTCCACCCATTTCATTTCAGATTCACGTAAACAACGCTTCGGGAAACACCTAGTCACTAATACCCCACGAAGAAACTTCCTAATTCTACAAAGTTGTTTAAAACTAAAATAAACTGTTGAATGGGAATTCTTTGCCGATTATACCGGGTGATTGCACCATGAACTCCGTCCAATATAACAGACTAGCGACCCGCCCCGGCTTCGCACGGGTGGACATTTTTAGCATTTCCCTTCACTGCTCTGCTCCTATTGATCGTAGCGTGATGAAAAGTATACTATAACCTGCCTAGGAGTATGGAGAATAATTGTACCAGGTTTCGTTAAAATCTGTCTAGTAACCTGCCCGGGCTTCGCGCGGGTGAATAGATTGAATGGAATGAAGAATGAGTCTTTTATATTAGCTTTAATAGGCAAAAATTTGATATTTTAGGTCACAAAACAATAATTTTCGTGGGGATCTCTAAGTTTTTTGAAAATATGTATAGCCTGTCTTAGTCAATGATGATATAGTCTCCTATAGGTGAAATTTCCATGTGGTCCCGGCATAGAATAAGCCACCCCTTCCTTTCCCGTGGTTTTTTTCTTCAATGGGTTACAATGGTATGGTAAAACCGCCTGCGCTAACGGGATACGCTGGCGGAGCACCAGTGAAGGGTGATAGATGAGAATGAAAACAGGCCAGTTAGCCCATCATGATGAATTCATCAGGTGTTAACCATGATAGTTTCCAGGGGGAACCGCGAGGAGGTCGACCTGGTTGGGTATATTGCTAGCAATGGGATTGTCTGTCTCTATTACTACCAATCCCTTTCCCCCCCCCCCCTTTCTCGTGGTTGTCGTAAGAGGCAACTGAGTGAGGGCGAGGGATGAGCAGCAGCGTCTTTCTGAAAACATCTTTAAAGCCTAACTCGATAGGGGAGGAATAAGGTCCTACCCTAGATAAATTAGTCCTGACTGGCGACAGCGTGATGGACCAGGTCGTTGAGTTTTGTTTACAACACAGGGGGCAAACGAGCATGCAGCTCACCTGATGGCAAGTGACCACCGCCGCCCATGATCACCCACAACACCAGCGGCATTGCAGGTGTGCTGCCGGCCTTTTAAAAAGGAATATGCAGTTTTCTTGAAGGTTGAAGTTCCTTAAAATATGATTGAGTGCCATGATGGCTGGCTTATTCGTCATACTCGCGAACGGGTGCTCCTTCTGGCTCCTTCACTATTTTGTTCGTGTTGGCTTATTTATTTTCTACTCAATCTACACTAATACTCGTATTATAAAGAGGAAACATTTGTTTTTTTTGTTTGTAACGAATAGGCTCCGAAACTACTGGACCGATTTCATAAATTCTTTCACCAATCGATAGCTACATCCTTTGGGAGTACCATAGGCTATATATTATATCTATATGTTATATTTACTGAACTGTGACCATTTACATCGAGCAATACGGAAGACAAATTGTATAAAACTCGCTTATCTTGCGCACACTGACTAAATAGTTGCTTCTAATGAAAAACAATGTTCTACGTTTTTAAAGTACTCATTGAGATTTACAAATAAGTCCGCGATAGCATATGTCTAACTATTACGGTTAGGTCACAATAATCACTTTTCTTTCTAAAATTACGAATAACCACGCTGCTCGCCGTCTGGATGGTATTTTCATACTCCAGTATTAATCCTTATCCAAATAAATCTATCGGGTTGTTTTCAAAAAATGCATATTGCGATAACCAAGATCCACGCGGGCGAAGCCGCGGGCAAAATCTAGTATTACATATAAATAAAACTCAATTCTAATTACAGCCAGAGTAATTGTTGAGTTTCTCGCGGGCTCTTCCCAGCAGATAACAACATCCCGAATCCAGCAGAACAATCATAATAAATCGATGATTTAAAAGAGTTTGTAAACAAATCTATTCGAATAAAATAATGGTATTACAGCCAACCAAGCTTCGCCCAGAAGCACAGAAGCTTCCTGGGATCTTCACTGGCTTCCCGGAGCGACCTCACCGTTCCGAGGATTTCTAAACTTTGATGGGCCACAGCTTCGCATTCCAGGATTACGTGAGCAGCCGTTTCTTCGGCGTCGAAACAGCCTCGACACAGAGGGCTGTCTGTGGCTCCTATTGTGTATATTTATTTTTTATACAACTTAGAATGACAAACAAGCTGACGGCCCACCTGACGGAAAGTGGTAACCGTCGCCTATACACATGAGCAGTACCATGGACATAACAGAGTATACTGTTTCGCCCATGATACCCCCCATGCGTTGCCATTCCTGAGGACTCGGGTGTTATTCCTCTGTACCCTGTAAATTCACGCCATATCCCACCCTTCAAACCGAAATACAGCCATGCAAACACAACTGCTTTACGGTTAAAACACGAATGGTACAGAGGTACCTAAGCAAACGACTTTTGTACAAAGTCTCCCTCTGGTCGATAAAGTCTGTTTGTTTAATGGACAATGGCCCGCAATTGTACTGTGTGTCAGATGGGACTTTTTAAAAAATATTTTATTTAACACGAGTCTTTATTATAAAAATTTGTAAAGCGTCTTGTTCGTCTGAGGTTCAAATCCGGTCTGAATTAAAATATATCGAAAAATCGCTGGAAATGGATGGTATGACGTATACCTTATTGTTAACCGTTGACCGTTTCGAAAATGCATTTCAGCACTTTTATGTTTGTATGTTGTACATAGCCACGGCTATGTAACAGTACCTATCATTAATTTAAGGTTTTTCTAAATGTAGTAAACGTACCGTTCTGTTGGGAGTTTTCTTTTTAATGGGTGATAATGGAATGGCAACCCCACCCGCGCTATCGGTATACACCGGCGGGGCGCCAGTGAAGAATGATAAGTGAGGATGAAGCAGGTCAGTTGGCCCATCGTGACGAATTCAACAAGAATTGTTCACGATGGTTTCCGGGGGAACCACGCGGAGGTTGACCTGATATGGCATATTGCTAGCAATGGGGCTGTCAAACTCCAGTGCTAAGATTCCCTTTCCCCCCCTCTGTTGTATGTGTTGTATTTAAATTACGAATAACACTCGGGCATCATTATTTGGTATACGTACATGTATTATGCCATTTGGTTGAGTTGCAAAAGGACTTCACGGATAATCTTCCGTCCCGTGTTCATTGAGCAGACTTTGATCACACCACTTTGATCGTATATGTTATTACAACGCATCGTTAGTCACGGGTTCGATGCTCGTGCAGGGGATTTTGAGTGGCTGTCTGTACACGTATTTGGATGTGATGCCAGCCGTAAATGAATGTCGGGCCAATAGTTTTGAATGACGGATATATTGAAGTTCCCTATAGATCTATTCCGCTGTTTCTTTTAATGGCTGATTAAATGGTATGGTAACCCCGTCTGCGCTATCGGTATGTATACAGTGGTCGGACACCAGTGATAGATGACTGATGAGGATGAAAGCAGGTTTTTTTTATACAACTTAGAATGGCAAACAAGCTGACGGCTCACCTGATGGAAAGTGGTAACCGTCGCCTATAGACATGAGCAATACCGTGGACATAACAGAGTATACTGTTTCGCCCATGATACCATGCGTTACCATTTCCGAGGACTCAGGTGTTATTCCTCTGTACCCTGTAAATTCACGCCATATCCCACCCTTCAAACCGAAACATAGCCATGCAAACACAATTTTTAATTCCGCTATCACCTGTATATGTTTTGACTCAAAGCTACGGAACTTGTAGACCTTACGTAGCCATTGTATAGTTACGCCGTAGCGCGTGCTACGAACTAGGCGTATTAAGAGGAAAACTCAATCTATTTTAGTATAATTAAAGATTGTGGCCTACAAAAAGAACCGTCTTCAAGACCCTCACTAGTGCCCCGTCAGCGTATCCCGTTAGCGCAGGCAGGGATTTTTTTGATGGGTGAAAATGGTATGGTAACCCCGCCTGCACTAACGGGATACGCTGGCGGAGCACCAGTGAAGGGTGATAGATGAGAATGAAAACAGGCCAGTTAGCCCATCATGATGAATTCATCAGGAATTAACCATGATAGTTTCCAGGGGGAACCGCGAGGAGGTCGATCTGGTTGGGTATATTGCTAGCAATGGGATTCTCAGTCTCCATTACTAACAAACCCTTTTCCTGCCTGCGAATTAATTTGTTTTAATTATACACTATATATATATATATATATATATATATATATATTGTATTTAAACTATTTGAAAAACTGGCAACAGCTGAGTTTCTTGCCCGTTCTCGGCTGAAATTGCGTTCTGAATGGGCGATAATGAAAAAATGTCTATTTAAAAATGCTTAAATCTAAGTTTGCTTCAATAAAAAGATTTCTTTCTTTCCGTTACCTTATAACTTCGTCAGTTCTAAACTCGATTAGGAATTTATTTTTTTTTATCTGAAAGGATATACTTACACATTGGTCTCATAGAAATTTTATCAGAATCGGTTCAGCAGTTTAGTTTTTAGACCAAAATAACTGTATTTTGTCGTAATCGAGAAGAGTTTTTTTTTTCTGTGAAACACATTCTTTAATAATATAATATTTATTATTATTATTATTTTTTAAATTTTCCAAAATTCTCATCTCCCCTCTTAAGGAGAGGAGATGGCAACTAATCCCCGGCAGAAGCACAGTCGGCCCGGGTTCAGGGCCCCAGGGAGAGAAACCGGCGTACAATGCGGACAGAATCTAAGAGCACCGCTTTCTGCGTCTTTCCCGGGAGTGAGCCGCCTCGGAAGCCTTATCATTATTATACTTCAACCGTTAACTGTCCACTGCTGGACATAAACCTCACAAGAGTAGTTTTGCTAGTAGTTGCCATGCTTGGCAGGCGATTTGGCGACCGCAGTCAGGCTTTTAGAGACTATGTAATTGTATAATATGTAACTAATAAAGTTTTCTTGGATCATGTAAATCAAGAAAACAAATGAAAAACCAACCAAGGCCAGCTGTTGCTAGACAGCGCCCCCTGTCCGAGAGTTGTGGGAGAATTGAAGAAAAAAATGGGCAAGCGCGAGTCGGCTATAAAGTTAGGGTCCCTTACAATACAAGGTGACTCAAAAGAAAGTTCACATTAAAAAAATTGATAAAAAATTAAACAAGAAGTTTATTAAAAAAATGTTTATTACATATTAAAATACACTTTTGGGAATTTATTTCTTGAAAATGATATCGTCCAAGTGTAAACCGTTACGTTTTTTTTTTTCAAGCAATTGTGATTGCTTGTGTTCAAGCAATTGACTTTTGTACGGGGGGAATGGGATTGTTAGTAATGGAGACTGAGAATCCCATTGCTAGCAATATACCCAACCAGGTCGACCTCCTCGCGGTTCCCCCTGGAAACTATCATTGTTAATTCCTGATGAATTCATCATGATGGGCTAATTGGCCTGTTTTCATTCTCATCTATCACCCTTCACTGATGCTCCGCCAGCGTATCCCGTTAGCGCAGGCGGGGTTACCATACCATTTTCATACAACAAAAAAAACGACTTTTGTACAAAGTCTCCCTTTGGATAAAAATATAGGAGCATCCGTGCGAAGCCGGGCCGGGAAACTAGTTAGGAATATAAAATAGCTCTTCCTAACTTTCAGTTTTCATTATGGTTAAACGATTTTATAATAAATTTGCATAAATATTTAAAGTTGTTGATTGTTTATGAAGATTTATATGTAAGTAAAATCACAATTTACATGATATGGCAGTGAGCTAGTCACTTTTTTTTACAACACAGGGGGCAAACGAGCATGCGTCTCACCTGATGGTAAGTGACTACCGCCGCACATGGTCACCCGCAACACTAAAAGCATTGCGGGTGTGCTGCCGGCCTTTTAAAAAGGAATATGCTCTTTTCTTGAAGGTTATGTTGGTCGCATAGCTCGAAGAAACGACTTAATTTGATTGTACGAAGTCATTTGTTAATTTACATATGTCATAAATGGCTCAAATAAAGTGTTTTTTTTTTTCCAGTTTTTTTCCAATGGATGATAATAGAACGATAACCCCGCCTGCGCTATCAGTATACTCCGGCGGGGCACCAGCCCATCGTGACGAATGCAACAAGTATTAATCTCGATAGTTTCCAGGGGGAACCGCGTGGAGGTCGACCTGACAGGGTTTGCTAGCAATGGGGCCATTAGTCCTTATTACTAACAATCCCTTTCCCCCCCAAATAAAGTGTTTATCTGTCTATCTATCTACCTATTGATGGGGAAGAAAGATTTTGTTTTTGAGCGGCGACCACATTGAATAGACGCAAAAAAATGTATATATATTATATATGTATATAAATGTAAATATAATTATATATATATAATTACTAATGCGGACTACCAGTCCCATTGTTAGCAATATACCCAGCCAGGTGGACCTCTACGCGGCCCCCCCTAGAAACCACCGTACTGAGTTCTAGGTGTATTCATCACGATGGGCTAACTGACCTGCTTTTTCATCCTCACCTATCATCGCTCACTAGTGCCCCGCCAGCGTATACCGATAGTACAGGCGGGGTAACTATTCGATTTTCATTGATTAAAAAAAAAACTAGACGTTGTCTATATACATGGGAGATATTTAAAAAAAAAATAGATATAAAGGGTCTTACTAAGGACAAAAAAAGCCTGAATAATAATTAAAAAAAAAAAAATCTGTATTTTTAATTTTACACCCGCATTACGCAAACATTACCACATCGAAATGGTGTCATAATTACGTTGCTCAAAACAGGTGTACCATCAGGCGGGCCGTATGCTTGTTTGCCACCTCAGTGATGTAAAAAAAGAGGTGTATGTTACATGTCGATACGCCATCTTGAAGTAATCTATTTCATTGCTTTTCCTGCTTCTGAAATCCACGTAGACGAAGCAGCGGGCGAAAAGATAGTTGGCAAACAAATTGTGAACTTGATTGAAATTTCACGGTTTTGCTTATAATTAAAGGGATTATTTCCTATCCTAATATATAGATACCAGAGGGAGACTTTGTACAAAAGTCGATTGCTTGGGTACCTCTGTCCCATTCGTGTTTCAACCGTGAAGCAGTTGTGTTTGCATGGCTGTGTTTCGGTTTGAAGGATGGGATATGGCGTGAATTTACAGGGTACAGAGGAATAACACCTGAGTCCTCAGGAATGGCAACGCATGGGGGTATCATGGGCGAAACAGTATACTCTGTTATGTCGATGGTACTGCTCATGTCTATAGGCGACGGTTACCACTTTCCATCAGGTGGGCTGTTAGCTTGTTTGCCATTCTAAGTTGTATAAAAAAAAACTAATTTGTTCTAGCAAAATGTACTATATACAGATTAGATAGAACAAAAACGATTAGAAATAAATTCTCCACGGTTTTCCGGCGCTCTCCACGGACCCCTGAAAAACCTTTTCCACCTACAACCCCACACACACATACGCACCCCACGCTATTACAACTAGGAACACACTCCGCCACCCCTCAGTCGCGTTCGAGCCTCCGCGCGGTGAGGTCGTGTTTCCCGCGCTCCATTAAAAAAAAACGTGTAAATTCGCGCGCCATTGTTTTATTTAACATTAAAAAAAAAACAGTGCTGTGAATTCTATAGTGTATCGAGTACTTTGAATGTATAGGTGAGTGTTTTTTTTTTTTTCATTTTAAATTATTTCGTAACTAGATTCTTAAATTTATATTTAGAAGCTCTAATAGTCAAGGGTAAGTCGGCTACGTGGGATGCTTTTGTTTTAGTATTGTTTAGGGCTTAAGAACGGTGTCTAGTCAGCCATAATTTTAGTATTAAGCTTATTCCTAGAATTGTAAAGTTAGAAGATTTATTATTACGCTTCCATATTTAATAGACTTAATTATTTGAAACTAGCGATTCGCTCCGGATCTGCACGGGTAGACAGGTAGATATTTCTGCTTTTTAAATGAAGTATAACTCTAGTTACTGGCTGTTAATGTAGCTTTCTGTAGGTGGGATAATTTTTTAAATCATTCAAGTATTTTTAACCGACTTGAAAAAGAAGGTTGTCGCTTCCGTTGTATTTTTTTTTATGTTTGTTACCTTGTAATTCTGTCAGACGTAAATCGATTTGGATTTTTTATTTTATTTAAAAAGATGAGAAAATCATTACAGATGGGTTTGATAGGAATTTCATCGAAATCGATACAGTAGTTAAGTTTTGAAATGAAAATAACTAGTTTTGCTACAATTATAGCTGTTTTTTTTTATGGAACATTATTTATTTGAGTTAATCCGTTTACAAACAAACAAACAATCAAATCCTCCCTATTTATAGATATTTTAAAATTATTTTTTTTATACCACTGAGGTGGCAAACAAGCATACGGCCCACCTGATGGTAAGCGGTTACCGTAGCCTATGAACGTCTGCAATGCCAGAGGTATTACGCGCGCGTTGCCGACCCCGAAGAAACCTCTTTACCCCCCATTTGTAGAACCCCATACTGTAGTCTCTTGGGAAAACCTCGACAGGGAGCTCATTCCATAACCTGAATAAAGAATAAGGGAAGGGGAGGAGTGGGAGGGAGGGCTAAATAAATAAATAAATAAATATTAATTCAATAGATAGATGAATAATGCAAATGAACAACAAGCTATTATATTCTAACGCCACCTGCACGAAATTGAAATTTTCAATTATTTCTCACCGCACGGTACGTGCGAGAAACAATTGAAAATGCTCAAGCTTACCTATTAATATGCCATGTTAGTATGGCATGTCAATGTTTTAGTTGATAACGGAGTGCTCCTTAATTATAAATCATTCAGAAATAAATTGAAAATTGTTCAATTGTCTTAGATGTTCATCATCATCATCATCACCATGTTCATCATCATTATCATGTTTATCATCTCAGCCTTTAACTGTCCACTGCTGGACATAAGTCCCCCTCTATTGAAGGGGTATTGCCAGTAGTTGCTATGCTTGGCAGGCGGACTGGCAACAGCAGTTAGGTTTTGGAAATGATTAAGAGGAACGCTGCTGCCCATATCTCGTGCCCTGTACAAAGTCAACGCCTTACTGTTCGACTTGACCCAATGAAACTACGCAGAGATGTTGCATCTCTGTGCATCTTCTACCGAATTTATCATGGGCAGTGCTCTGAGGAATAGTTCGGATTGATACCTGCTGCTGATTTTCACCACCGTACAACCCGCCACAAACTAAAGTTTCATCCCAATCATCTGGACGAGTGGCGGTCTTCCACCGTGCGTTTTTCAAGGCACTTTCTTCCACGCACAACCATTCTTTGGAATCAACTTCCAGCAGCAGTATTTCCGAACCGATACGACAACATAACTTTCAAGAAAAGAGTATATTCCTTTTTAAAAGGCCGGCAGCACACCTGCAATGTCGCTGGTGTTGTGGGTGATCATGGACGGCGGTAGTCATTTACCATCAGGTGAGCCGCATGCTCGTTTGCCCCCTGTGTTGTAAAAAAAAAATCTTTGTGAAACACGACCATCCATCACTTTTTAGGTCTCTCTCTGAACTTATAGTTATTCATTTTCATACATAATACCTTTCTTACCACAGTCCCTTTTTTCACACACATCACATGTCCATACCGTATGAGAATGTACTATCATATCAGCCTTTAACTGTCCACTGCTGGACATGAGCCTCCCCTTGGGAGGTTTGCCAGTAGCTGCCATACTTGGCAGGCGGATTGGCAATCGCAGTTAGGCTTTAGAGATGTTTTAAGAGGGACGCTGCTGCCCGTACCTTGTACTCCCTTAGTCGCCTCTTACTACACCCACGGGAAAGGAAGCGGTGGCATATTCTATTCTGGGACCACACAACATAATAGCAACACGGTTTTAGCAATATGTCTATGGTACTGCTCATGTCTATAGGCGACGGTTACCACTTTCCATCAGACGGGCTGCATGCTTGTTTGCTACCTTTGGAACATAAAAAGATTGTAAAATAATTATAAAAATGACCCAGTTTAATGAATGAACGACCTCAATTTGCGACTATCGGACGACACTCAATAACAGGACACAATAGATACGGGGAAAAATAAATAATAGTTTACGAGAAGTTACAGTTTATTTCTTCTTTTGTAAGCGCTGACAGCTCCGTCGAAAGCCTGACAGCTGTCCGGGGGTCCCGAGATCGAATCCGAGCCTGAATAAATTAGAGGGAGACTTTGTACAAAAGTCGATTGCTTGGGTACCTCTGTCCTATTCGTGTTTCAACCGTGAAGCAGTTGTGTTTGCATGGTTGTATTTCGGTTTGAAGGGTGGGATATGGCGTGAATTTATAGGGTACTCAATATTGTAGAACATACTTTTGTTCTATCACCGATAGTTTCTGCAGCGCACGCGACCAAAGATATTTTATAGCATTTTTTTTACACCTTGAGTTACGTTACTAAAGTTTTAGTAACGTAGTTTTATATATATATATATATAAGTAGTGTTTATGTATTATATGTGTTTTTGTTATGTATTATGTATAATTATTTCAGTATGTTGCTATAGTTATGTCACATATTTTTCACCACCGCTGCCCTTCATACGCTTTCTGTTTTTATCCAATGGTTAGCTGGTAGAGAATGCCATATGGCATTAAGCTCGCCATATGTACAAAGTTTTATTGTGCAATAAAGAATAAATAATAATAATAATATATATTATGCACATTAGAAAGCACATAAAATGCCAATACTACCCTTCATGTATTGCTTTTTATAAAGGCTATGGTTTTATACCTGTTTAATGAAAAACCGGACCACAGACATTTGGAGGAACACCCAAACCCGAAACAATACAGGAGAGTTTGTTTGTTAAATTAGCCCGACCGAAAATGAACCCCTACTTCATTAAGCAGAGGAATAACACCCGAGTCCTCAGGAATGGCAACGCATGGGGCTGACTAATGAAACTGACGGCCCACCTGATAGAAAGTGGTAACCGTCGCCTATAGACACGAGCAGTACCATAGATTTAACAGAGTGTACTGTTTCGGCCATAATATCCCTCATGCGCTGCCATTCCTGAGGACTAAGGGATTATTCCCTTGTACCCTGTAAATTCACTGCCATATCGCACCCTTCAAACCGAAACACAGCCATGCAAACAACTGCTTCACGGTAGAAACACGAATGGGACAAAGGTGGCCAAGCAAACGACTTATGTACCAATCCTCCTAGTTATTCGAGGTTTATAAAGAAATGTAAGCATTTGTTGAAACAAATTGGGATATATTTAGCTTAAATTTTGGCGCGAAACTTGGTACATTCGAATTAACATTATCATAGGAAGCTACAGTCAGCGGGAATTAATTTAAGTGGGCATCATTCGGAAGCGGCTGAACGTTTGTTGTGAACTTTCGATTTTATTACAAAAGGAGTACGGTTCAAATTTCTTTATGTTAAATCTTAGGCATGTGAAAGTTCATTTTATCATCCATTCATTCGAAGTTTGCGAAATTTGTATTTAGAATTTCGATGAACGCTATGACGTAAATACGAGACTCAAGTGGGGGAGGGGAAGGGGGGATTATTAGTAATGAGACTCATTGCTAGCAATATGGGTTTATATTAGGCATGGGTGATATTTTTTTTATACAACTTAGAATGGCAAACAAGCTGACGGCCCACCTGATGAAAAGTGGTAACCGTCGCCTATAAACATGAGCAGTACCATGGACATAACAGAGTGTACTGTTTCGCCCATGATACGCTCCCATGCGTTGCCATTCCTAAGGACTCGGATGTTATTTTACAGTACCCTGTAAATTCACGCCATATCCCACCTTTCAAACCGAAACACAGCCATGCAAACACAACTGCTTCGCGGTTGAAACACGAATGGGGCAGAGGTACCCAAGCAATCGACTTTTGTACAAAGTCTCTCTCCGATATCTATATATTGGGTTTCTCTGGACATTGATGGCGGGAAAAAGGTCATCATCCATTACGATATCGGTCGGATATCTATTTTCGAATATGTTAAAAGTCTGTTATCCAAATATTATTTTTTGGATACCAGTCTTTTGACATATTCGTTACTGGACCAGTGTATTAATATTGTAACTAAAATATATATATATATATATATATATATGTTGCTACATTTGTTTATTTAACTCTTTATTGCACCATAAATAAAAATATACAATGGCAATTGAACAATTCAAGTGTAATACAGTAACATAAATACAGATTGAAATATACACATAAAGGTACAAAAGGCGGTCTTACCGCTAGAGTGATCTCTTACAGATAAGCTTTGGTTAAAGGAGAACAGATAGAACTTACTCCTAGTCTAGATACATGCACAACAGGATTTTATGAATTTACTGTTTGTCGTTTCTGACAATTGTCAGCTAGTAATATACCCTGTCAGATGGACCTCCATGTAGTCTCCCCTGGAAACCATCGTGCTTAATTCCAATTGTATTCATCACGATGGGCTAACTGACCTGCCTCTTCATCCTCACCTATCATCTCTCACTGGTGTCCCGCCAGCGTATACCGATAGCACAGGCGGGGTTACCATTCCATTATCATTCACTTTATATTATATATCTATTTAGTTGTATATATATATATATATATATATATATATATATATATATATATATATATATATATATATATATATATATATATATATATTTCCTTTATATTTATGTATGTTTTATTTATTTTATATAGGTTATTTTCTTTACCTTTCCCAATAATGAAGTACCGCGTTCGAGATTCGCAGTTCATCCCAAAGATTGACTGGTAGAGAATGGTACTAGCGTTTGTAAAGCAGTTGTGTTTGCATGGCTGTGTTTCGATTTGAAGGGTGGGATATGGCGTGAATTTACTGGGTACAGAGTAATAACAACTGAGTCCTCAGGAATGGTAACGCATGGGTGGTATCATGGGCGAAACGGTATACTCTGTTATGTCCACGGTACTGCTCATGTCTATAGGCGACGGTTACCACTTTCCATCAGGTGGGCCGTCAGCTTGTTTGGCATTCTAAGTTGTATAAAAAAAATCGCATTAAGTCCGCCTTTTGTACCATATTTTCTATTGGTCAATAAAGTTATTTAAATAAATAAATAAATCTATTGAAGAACCCGTGCGAAGCCGGGGCGGACAGCTAGTTTGTATAAGTGGAATCTACACGTACATATAAAAGGAAAAACCGCTGACCTATAGCTATTCATTCCTTTGTTATAAACATCTTTTGTTGACGCGAATCATTCCAATTTTACCCGGCAGGTGGCGCCGTATTGCCAAACAATGGATTTATATATCAAACAATGGACTATATATCGAACCGGTATGTCCAAGTTATTTTCGATACCTACTCGTTTTATACAATAATAAACATATCGACAGGATGTTTATGTTATATATATATATATATATATATACAACTTAGAATGGCAAACAAGCTGACGGCCCACCTGATGGAAAGTGGTAACCGTCGCCTATAGACATGAGCAGTACCATGGACATAGCAGAGTGTACTGTTTCGCCCATGATACTCCCCATGCCTGAGGACTCAGGAAATCTTAAGTTTTAGCAGTAAATCTTAGGATTTGCCAATCTGTTTTTTTAATGGATGATAATGGAATGGTAGCCCCGCCTGCGCTAACGGTATACGCTGACGGGGCACCAGGGAGTATGAAAAGGTGAGGATGAAAATACAGGTAATGTAGCCTATCGTGTCTATATATATAGGATTGACAGTCCACATTACTAACAATCCCTTTCCCCCATTTTGTCAATGTGGGTTAGTAAATAGATAGATAGATAGATACTCTTTATTGTTACCTCCATAAGATTACAATAGTAAACTTATTATAGATACAAACAATTACAAGAAATGATCACAGTGAGACAACAATGGGCGGCCTTATCGCTAAGAGCGATTTCTTCTAAGCAACCTTTGGATGGAGATATATAAATATAAGGATTTATAAAAACATAATCATTCTTGTATCTTTCACCAAACCAAACTTAACCTACCTTTCTGGGGGGAAAGGGATTGTCAGTAATGGAGACTAAGAATCCCATTGCTAGCAATATATCCAACCAGGTCGACCTCCTCGCGGTTCCCCCTGGAAACTATCATGATTAATTCCTGATAAATTCATCATGACGGGCTAACTGGCCTGTTTTCATCCTCATAAATCACCCTTCACTGGTGCCCCGCCAGCGTATCCCATTAGCGCAGGCGGGGTTACCACTCCATTTTCATCCAATAAAAAAAAACCTACTTTTCTGGGGAGGGGGGGGGGGAAGAGATTGTAAGTAATGGGGTCTAATTGATTCATTCTTAGCGATACACCCTATCTGGTCGACCTCCATGCGGTTCCCCCTGGAAACCGTCGTGTAAAGTAAATAAATAAATAAATAAGGGTAACACGTTTAAAAAATATATAAATATATGTATATATTATACAACAGCCATAAACACAACTAATTAAAACAATTACGGCATATGTACATCACAACTTCATTCAAGTGGCAAAGTTATTTGGAGGCGCAGAGCTCGTTGCGAAGGCAATTTTGGAGACCCTTTTAAATGGGGGCGGGGTAATATTGGACGGAGGGTTTTTATCGGGCGGCCATTAAAATAAAGGACAAAATAATAAAAAAAAAAAATCTAGTTTATAATTTTTTTTTACAACACAGAGAGCAAACGAGCATGCGGCTCACCTGATGGTGAGTGACTACCGCCGCCCATGATCACCCGCAACACTAACGGCATTGCAGGTGCTGCCGGCCTTTTAAAAAGGAATATGCTTTTTTCTCTATTAAAAAATGCACCGCCCACGTATTTCTCTGTTTGCCCAATGGTCGACTGGTAGAGAACACCGTCCTGTGTTAAGTCCGCCATATGTACATAGAATTTTACTGTGCATTAAAGTTTAAATAAATAAATAAATATGCCCTTTCCTTAAAAGTTATAAATTGGTGTGATTATTTAGAATTAAGTTAGAGGGAGACTTTGTACAAAAGTCGATTGCTTGGGTACCTCTGTCCCATTCGTGTTTCAACCGTGAAGCAGTTGTGTTTGCATGGCTGTGTTTCGGTTTGAAGGGTGCGATATGGCGTGAATTTACTGGGTACAGAGGAATAACACCTGAATCCTCAGGAATGGCAACGCATGGGGGGTATCATGGGCGAAATAATATACTCTGTTATGTCCACGGTACTGTTCATGTCTATAGACGACGGTTATCACTTTCCATCAGGTGGGCCGTCAGCTTGTTTGCCATTCTAAGTTGTATAAAAAAAAAATATAAAATCAGAAAGGTAACAAACTATATACAGTCATTTTGCTACAGTACACAAAAACCCTTGTACTCCTCAATTTCAATACACGTGACAGAATTATTTATGACATATAAACAGATAAGCAATATCCCCAGAGACGACCCCTGGACCCTCTGAAATTGTTATAAGACAATAAAAACAAAATGAGAGGTCAATACAAATACTGTGTATGTAATTTTGACCTCAAATCTTGCAAAATGAATGAACAATAGAATCATAAATATTTGAATGGATCAATGTTAGAATAAATAATGTTGCAATGATAGAATCAATTGATGAATGCATATTAGAATGATGAATGTTGCAATGATAGAATCAATTGATGAATGCATATTAGAATGATGAATGTTGCAATGATAAGATCAACTGATGAATGAATTATGTTGTTTTATTATATGTAATATGTATAATTTATATTATTTTTCTTAAAGAGATATTATTTAAATGAAAAATGTGTTTAGTGTATGTGTAAAGAAATAAATAAATTATAGGATCAACTGATGAATGCATATTAGAATGATGAATGTTGCAATGATAGAATCCACTGATGTATGAATATTAGAATGATGAATGTTGCAATGATAGAATCAACTCATTAATGGAAATTAGAATGATGAATGTTGGAATGATAGAATCAACTGATCAATGCATATTAGAATGATGACCGTTTTAATGATAGAATCAACTAATGAATGAATATTAGAATCTTCAATTTTGAATGATAGTATCTCATATAATGGTTAGCTGGTAGAGAATGCCATATGGCATTAAGCTCACCATTTGTACAAAGTTTTATTGTGCAATAAAAGAATAAATTAATAAATAAATGATGAATGTTTGAATGATAGAATCAATGAATGAATGAATATTAGAATGATGAATATTTCAATGATAGTCTCGAAGTTACATACATAGGACATAGCTTGAAGAACCGACAATCGAAGGGCAAGAAAGGTTCTTGAGTGGCGACTACGTACGGACAAACGCTGTGTGGGACGTAGTCAGTGGATGCAGGTGGCTCGGGACCGTTCCTTATGACAATCTATGGAGGAGGTGAAATGATGATGATGATGATGAAACAAAAAAACAATACAACCGAATCTTTTCGTGAAGTTTCTTTTTTTATACCACTGAGGTGGCAAACAAGCATACGGCCCACCGGATGTACGGTACCAAAATAAAAATTAGGTACAGAACCTAATTAAAATTGCCAATCTTGCTACGTATTTGCTAAAACTGAAGCCGGGACGCTTCAGACTAAATAACTTTCACTACGTGACTCCATTATATAAGGTTTTATAACAAATTCCCTTTTAAATGTAAAAGCTGGAACTAGAGGGAGACTTTGTATAAGAGTCGTTTGCTTGGGTACCTCTGTCCCACTTGTGTTTCTGCTGAAAAACAATTGTGTTTACATAGCTGTGTTTCGGTTTGAAGAGTGGGATATGACAGTGAAATTACATGGTACGCAGACTTTATACAAAAGTTGATTGCTTGGGTACCTCTGTCCCATTCGTGTTTCTACCGTGAAGCAGTTGTGTTTGCATGGTTGTGTTTCAGTTTGAAGGGTGGGATATGGCGTGAATATACAGGGTACAGAGGACTAACATCTGAGTCCTCAGGAATAGCAACGCATGGGGGGTATCATGGGTGAAACAGTATACTCAGTTATACCCATGGTACTGCTCATGTCTATAGGCGACGGTTACCACTTTCCATCAGGTGGGCTGTCAGCTTGTTTGCCAATCTAAGTTACATAAAAAATAAGATATGAACCTCTGTACCCAGTAAATTCACGCCATTTCCCACCCTTCAAACTGAAACACAGCCATGCAAACACAACTGCTTCACAGTAGAAACACGAATGGGACAGAGGTACAGAGCAAACGACTTTTGTACAAAGTCTCTCTCTGGTAATATCATGTTATTTCTGAAAACCACGCGTGCGAAGTGGCAGGCAGACAGTTAGTACACACATAAAGGTGTTTCCAGATTAGCGATGCGCGAAACCGAGTGATTTGGTTATTCGATTAATTAGTAATTACTAATTTTATAAATCGACTACTAAATTAGTAATATACTAATTTCCTTATTCGAATAATTTTACTAATTTGTAACTAATTACAACAAAGTCCTTTACTATATTAGTAATAACGACCGACGACGAAGAAAAACCCCGCGAACAAATAGATCACATTCCATACATACATTAATTTATACATTTAGTTCTTCATTTAGCCATAAAATTTTTTTTATACTAATTGACGATACATATATATATATATATATATATATATATATATATATATATATATATATATATATATATATATGTAAAAAATTAATTATGTAGTTTTTATAATATTTATTAATGTGATTGCTGTGCCCTTCCAGGGTTCATGTTTGATTCTATACTTTTAGTAAATTAAGACCAATATTGTTACAACATGTAGTAGCAATAAATAAATGAATGAATGAATAAAAACATACAACAATCACCAATATTCCTTTCTAATATACATAATACTAGTAAACATTAGCTATTTTCAACAGTTGCTACTGTCAAAAATTAGTAATTTTTACTACATTTAAATTGGCAACACTCTTGCCTGTTATAAAAAAAAAACACATTCCAACGATCAGATCGATTCGGCTATGTTTATGTTTTTTAATGGGTGAAAATGTAATGGTATACCCGTCAGCGGTATCGGTATACACCGACGAGGCACCAGTGGAAGATGATAGATGAGAATGAATGCAGGTCAGTTGGCCCACCATGATGAATTAGATAGGAATTAACCGTGATGGTTTCCAGGAGGAACCGCGTGGAGGTCGACCTGATAGGGTGTATTGCTAGCGATGAGTCAGTTAAAGATCATTACTAACAATTCCTTTCCCTCAGCTATGGTTGTGTTGATTCGTACATCAACGTTTACTAATGAATGAAACAAGTAGTCGAATGATATTAATAGTCGACTGACGTGAGTAGTCAGATGTATAAAATTTGTAGTCGAATAATTTGAAAACCAATCGAATAATTGGAATAATTTACTTAATCGAATAATCGAACTATTAGTAATCGAATTAGTAATGTCGCGCATCACTATTCGACACTGTTATTTTCTATAAACCTTAAGAACGTACTCAGAAAGGACGAGTTCAGTAATTCTCAGAGAGCTCTCAAATAAGCCATTAGATCTAATCCAGTCTAATGTTATTAAAGAGATCACTTAACGATTGCTAATCGCTGCGAACTCTCGCCTCCGCTAGTGATGTGCCCAGTCGGGCTGACTCGAGTATTGACTCGATTATCTAATGCAATTCATCGTCATCATATCAGCCGTTTATTGTCCACCGCTGAATAGAGACCTCTATAGTGGGATTTTGACAGTAGTTGTCAAGCTTGGCAAGCTAGTTGCCAACGCCAGTCAGGCTTTGGTGGTGTTTTAAGGACCCTGGTGCCCTATTCCTCCATCGTTAAGTTCCCTTAATCGCTTCATAAGACACTCACGGTAAAGGAAGGGGAATCAATTGTCGAATGTATGTAAGCGCATTACTTCAGAACGGATGCAAATATTTAGTAAATTACGTTACAGTATTTGTCAGTAGGGGGGAAAGGGATTGTTAGTAATGGGGTCAAATAGCCCTATTACTAGCAATATACCCTGTCAGGTCGACCTCCACGTGGTTTCCCCTGGAAACCATCGTGACTAATTCTAGTTTAATTCGTCAAGATGGGCTAACTGACCTACTTTCATCTTCATCTGTCATCCTTCACTGGTGCCTCGTCAGTGTATACCGATAGCGCAGACGGGGTTACCATACCATTATCACCCATTAAAAAAAAAAATTTGTCAGTACAAGGTTTGTATGAAAGAATTACAATAGATTTTTGACCTGCATTCGACTTTCATGAATGATTCGATTATTTTCTCATCGTTATACACTAGATATTGCTATTCGATTCTACCGACTCGAGTTAAGTTTCGATTATTTTTTAATGAGTACTTGAATAACGAATAATGCTGATTTAGCACACCACTACATTTAACAGATTTGCAAAGATCGCCAGCTTAACTGATCCATTAATTTCGTTTTTATAGCCGTTCGTCACGAGTCGTCTCTTCTCGCCAAACCTCGGGAGTCCTCGACTCATTTGTATTGGTACGCTTAATGGAGCGTAGTACCAAAACTTGCCTAGTTTTGTTTGTTGTTTAAATCCATTTTTTGGGTGGGAAAGGGATTGTTAGTAATGAGCTCTAATTGACTCATTGCTAGCAATATACCCTCTCAGATCGACCTCCACGTGTTCCCCCCTGGAAACCATCATTTTTAATTCTTGTCGAATTCATCATAGTGGGCCAACTGACCTGCATGGTCACCCACAACAACAACGGCATTGCAGGCGTGCTGCCGGCCTTTTAAAAAGGAATATGCTCTTTTCTTGAAGGTTATCTTGTCGTATCGGTTCGAATACTGCTGCTGGAAGTTGTTTCCAAAGAGTGGTTGTGCGTGAAAGAAAGTGCCTTGAAAAACGCACGGTGGAGGAGCGCCACTAGTCCAAATGGTTGGGATCGAACTTTAGTTTGTGGCAAGATGTACGGTGGTAAAAACCAGCAGCAGAAATCGATCCGAAGAATTCCTTATAATTTAAATAAATAAATAAATTACTGTAAGATTAAAACTTCCGCCATTATAAAGCCGGTCGGAAATACTTCCCATTATATCCAAGTATTAAATTTGGAAACAGGAGCCGGCGTTAAACTAATGAATCCTTACGCGGTAGGTACATCAAAAAAGAAATTTTATAATAACAAACAAAACAAGCGAACCTTTCGCCCTGCGCTCCATTAAATGTAACACTGCAAATGAGCCAAGGACTCCCGAGGTTTAGCGAAAAGAAACGACTTCCGACGAGGAAGTTTAAAAAAAAAATCATAACAATGGATCCGTTGAGCGCGCGAGCTTTGCAAATCTGTTAAATGTAGCGGGTGTGCTGAGTCAGCGATTTTGTTATTCGAATACTCGTTAAAAAAGATAATCGAATCGGAGGACTCGAATATGAATACGAATAATTTATTCATAATTGTACATAAATTTACTTTGTTTATTTATTCTTTATTAATCACATTACAAAAAATGTTTAATACAAAAGGCGGACTTAACGCTGTACAGCATTCTCTCGCAGTCGACCTTTGGCGAAACAGAAATGTAATTATGCGGTGAAATATTTAAAATTTTTACATAATAAACAGTTACAGACGTATCCATATTGACTTACAAATTATAAACATACAATGGATACATATAGTACATTATTGCAGCGGCCAGCAACTGAGGCATTGATGGACGAACGTGCAAATGTGGGCCGAGGCGCAGCCGAGGCACACATACGTGAGTCTATCAATGCCCCCCTACTTAATGAGGTTAACAGTGATGAAACATGGTCCTTCTTTGCGGGATAGAATCCGAAATGAGGATATCCGTAATAGAACCAAAGTAACCGACATAGTCCGAAGGATAAGCTGTTTTTTTTTTTATGGATGATAATGGAATTGTAACCCCTCCCGCGCTGACGGGGACGTATACGCTGGCGGGGCACCAGTGAGGGATAACAGGTGAGAATGAAAAGACAGGTCAGTTAGCCCATCGCGATGAATACACCTGGGATTCAGCACGATGGTTTCCAAGTGGGACCACGTGGAGGTCGACCTGACTGGGTATATTGCTAGCAATGCAACTGGTTGTCCGCATTACTAACAATCCCTTCCCCCAGTATAAGCAAGCTGAAGTGGCAATGGGCTGGTCTCATAGCTCGTAGAATCGGTAACCGACAGGGAAGAAAGGTTCTTGAGTGGCGACCCCGTACGGGCAAACGCAGTGTAGGACAACCCCTCCACTGGATAGAGTCACTTTATAATTACTTAATCATTATAAATTAGCCAATTCACAAAAGCAATTCCCTTCGTATTGTCGTATTCATGGAGTGCGGGAGCCATTTCCCATGGGGCTAACTGTCAGCTCATTTGCCTTCGTAAAATTAAAAATAAAACAATACCAATATCGGAGCGTAGGTAGAGGCAGGGAGGACCGTGGGAGCGTTCATGATACGTCTGAGGATATAAATAGGTGGATAACGCTGCAATAATATCCCATTGAAAATTTATCGACGAAACATGTCCCAACATGGCTGAATGAGCGTAATCCCTTTTCCTACTCGTTTCAGAAAAAAAAATATAATAAAAAAATATCTTTCTACAGTAAATCGCTGTTCATATAATACGCTTTCTGATTTCGTATCTGGCAGTTTGCGATAGCCGAAAATCTTTTCGCTCGACGTCTGCTGTCAATTTTCATTTATGATTGATTTAAAAAAAAAAAAACGACGATCTATGTTTCATGTTCTTAGATTACGTAGATAGAGTGTCTCCATACAAACGCTTCTAGTAAAACGGGTCAACTTGTTCATACAATTTTGCGTGATAAATAAAAACAACGAGTAAAAAAAAACAACGCGGTTTCAGAGATGCTTTCTCCCACGAACACTCAGATTATGGAATGAGTCGAGGTTTTTTCAAGAGACTACAGCATGGGGTTCTTCAAAAGGGGGGTAAAGAGGTTTCTTCAGGGTCCAGTGAGGGAAAAATAGGTGAGAATGAATAGGCAAGTCAATTAGCCCATCGTGAAGAATACACCTGGAATGCATCATAATGGTTTCCAGGAGGGACCGTAGGGAGATCGACCAGACCCTATATTGCTCATAATAGGACTGGTAGTTAGCATTTCTGACAATCCCTTCCCCTCTCTAAACGACGGTAACCGTTTCCCATCAGGTGGGCCGTCAGATTGTTCGCCACAAAAAGTTCTAAATATAATAATTACACATTTTTTTTTTAATTATATTTTTCACTATTTTAAAAACCGACGTGGCTAATTATAAAATTCCAAGATGGCCGCCGATCCACGTTCCCGCCTAAAACGGAGCAAAGGAATGATTCGATTTAATATTTTTAATTAACCGCAGTAGACATAACGTTCTGTGGGTTGCCACAAAGGAAAATCACTAATTCCACCCCTTTATTGATTGTTTGACTTTGGAAATTATTTAGTATGTTTATTTTGTGTAGTAGTCAGTTTTATATGTAAATAAAGTCTCGAGCATTTGAATCGACATAATAAAACACGTTAGTAGATTAAAAAAATACACACACACACACACACACACACACACACACATGCCAGCAAGCAAGCACGCACACATGTGCGCGCGTACACACTCACCAGAGGGAGACTTTGTACAAAAGTCGATTGCTTGAGTACCTCTGTCCCATTCGTGTTTCTACCGTGAAGCAGTTGTGTTTGCATGGCTGTGTTTCGGTTTGAAGGGTGCGATATGGCAGTGAATTTACTGGGTACAGAGGAATAACACCTGAGTCCTCAGGAATGGCAACGCATGGGGGGTATCATGGGCGAAACAGTATACTCTGTTATGTCCATGGTACTTACTGCTCATGTTTATAGGCGACGGTTACCACTTTCCATCAGGTGGGCCGTCAGCTTGTTTGCCATTCTAAGTTGTATAAAAAAAAACACACACACACACACACACAGAGAGAGAGAAAGAGATGCCAGCACGCACACATACGTGCTACGATAACTGACATAGTTTTAAATCAATTGTTACTAACAAAAATTTATCTGAATGGATTGTTACTAATACGGACTATCAGTCACATTGCTAGCAATATACCCTGGCAGGTCGACCACCACGTGGTCCCCCCTGCAAACCATCGTGCTGAATTCCAGGTGTATTCATCACGAAGGGCTAACTGATCTGCCTTTTCATCCTCACCTATCATCCCTCACTGGTGCCCCGCTAGCGTATACCGTTAGCGCAGGCGGGGCTACCATTCCATTATCATCCATTAAAGAAATAACAAAAACGAATCACAGTTATCTGTAATAAAAAAATCAACTTCCAGCAGCAGTATTTCCGAACCGACACGACATTAAAACCTTAAAGAAAAAAAACATATTTCTTTTTAAAAGGCCGCCAGCACACCTGCAATGCCGCTGGTGTTGTGAGTGATCATGGGCGGCGGTAGTCACTTACCATCAGGTGAGCCGCATGCTCGTTAGCTCCCTGTGTTGTAAAAAAAACAAAAAAATATATGTAGGATGTTTTGGAGGAAACAGTAAAGAGTATCTATGTATATATATATATATATATATATATATATATATATATATATATATATATATATATATATATATATATATATATATATATATATATATATATATATATATAAAAGATGAGTCATTCGAGGAGTAATCTGTATTGTGTACTAATCGTAAATAAGTTAGTAATTACAGAAGTTTGCAGAGTCGATTAGGGCCTTTATGGGAGAACGAGAGGCATTTATAGGGGATTATCCCATAAACACACACGGAAAGAGGACGTAACAAAGAATCAACGCTTTTTGTTTTGTACGTAAGAGATATGTAATCAAAACTCTGCTGTTATATATATATACATATATATTTATTTATTTATAGGATTACCAACATAAGATACAGCTAAACATTTCAATACAATACACTGGCAGATTAGATCTAACTGTTCTTACATTTATACGCGACCACAGCGTGCCTTGTGTTTGATAAACATTTAAATGGAACTAAATTATTAAATGTCATTATACAAGTAAAAATATTAACAATATGAATTATAACATAATATATATATATATATATATATATATATATATATATATATATATATATATATATATATATATATATATATATATATATATATATATCCTATTTTTTTTATGCAACTTAGAATGGCAAACAAGCTGACGGCCCACCTCATGGTAAGTGGTAATCGTCGCCTATAGATATATTACTTACGTTTTTTTTTACTTAAAATAATGTAATCTATGATATTATGTCATAATATAAAGAAATAATAAAATTATAGTGACATGCTATGTAATACCAAAAAACAGTAATGTAATACACGTATTAAAATGTTACCGCGACGCGCGGAATCAACTGTGTAAAGTCAACGTCACGAGCGTACGACACTACCTACGAAGAAGCGCCACTGACCGCGCGCTGTAGGTATCGCGCGTCGTGTGGATCGTAATATTTCAAATACATTGCGCGGCGTCAACACTAAGAATCGTTAATTATACGGCTGCGGTGCATTACCGGCGGGAGAACAACCTACCATCTGATTCAGAGCCTTCATCTGAATCAGCTGGTTTCATTTTGGCCAACCTGTCTCTTACATCCTGTATACCAGGGGTGGTCGACTTAACTAGCCCCAAGATCTATTGCTCATTGACGAAACCCTATGGGATCTACCAATTACATTCCTTCATGACGGTGTAAAATCTAAGGGAGCTAATATTAAGATGGGCGTTCCACAAGGGTCAATCTTAGGCCCCTTTCTCTTTTTAATCTACATAAATGACCTTCCCTTTATGGTAGAGAAAATTGCAGATATAGTGCTGTTTGCGGATGATACTTCGTTAGTGTTTAAAATTGGACGTCAAAGTAATCAATTAGACGATGTAAATTGTGCTATGTCTGCAATATTAAATTGGTTTACATGTAATAACCTATTATTAAATTCCAGCAAAACAAAGTGTATAAAATTTACACTTCCTAATGTAAGACTAATAAATACACAGTTATTGCTTAATGATGAAATAGTAAATTTTGTTAATGATACAGTTTTTTTAGGTATAACAGTGGACTCGAAATTACAATGGGGGCCCCATATTTCAAAATTGGCCAGTAGACTCAGTTCTGCTGCATATGCAATTAGAAGAATTAGACAATTAACAGACGTGGCAACGGCTAAACTTGTATATTTTAGTTATTTCCATAGCATAATGTCTTATGGCATACTGCTGTGGGGTAAAGCAGCCGATATAAATACTATATTTGTTTTACAAAAGAGAGCCATACGTTCTATTTATGGTATGGGTTCGAGAGAGTCATTACGTCAGTGCTTTAAAGACTCAAATATCCTCACAGTTACTTCACAATACATTTATGAAAATATTATGTATACACGGAAGAACTTAGAGAGTTTTAAAAAACTCAAAGACTGTACAAGTAGAAACTTACGCAATATAAATAAGCTTATTTTACCTAAATGCCGTCTGCACAAAATCAGTAATTCATTCTATGGTAATTGCATAAGATTTTATAATAAACTGCCGGAATCTGCATTAAATCTGACAGAGAGGCAATTCAAATCTTATATTAAACAATTTTTATGTAAGAAAGCCTATTACAGGATAGACGAATTCATAGATGACAACATATCAAGTAAATAATTAGTTTATTAGCATACAACGTTATAATTTTATTTTCTCATTGCTTTCTTGATTTAATTGATTAATTTTAGAAATATGAAAGCGTAGCGGTTTTTTTGTATTAATTGCCGCATGCATTCTTATGTAAAATGTGAATACTATAACTATCAGATGGCAATTGTGAGTAGCTTTGACGTGGTCTAGTGTTTTGAGTAGTCATGCTCACTAAAATGTCCAGACTTGTGGCGGCGTGGTGGGCCGGGTCATTGGGCTCCCTAAAATATGGTCGAGCGCAGTGATGGCTGGCTCATCCGTCATACTCGTGAACGGGTGCTGCTTGTAGGGACTGGTCTGCTCTAATCACTATGACTGATTTCCTCTTATTAATTGTTTAACCAGTTGGTTATGTATTCAATATTTTTTTTCTTTTTGAGTATTTAATTGAATTAGTGCTAATTGGTGGTTTGTATTCACACAATTAAACTTGAAAATGTAAAGTAATAATAAAATTATTTAAAAGAGCAACACGCAAGTTTCTTGCTCGTTCTTCTTGTGATGAGACAGCTTTCCGAACGAGCGGTAGATTAAAAAAAAATGTAATGACTTTTCAAAAGTGCTTCAATGTAAGTTTATTTGAATAAATGATTTCTATTCTATTCTATTCTATTCATGAAATCTCAAATGAAACGACATAGTTCAGTACACAACTATGTAATACTCCCGGCCCGTCTCGGCGTCGCACAGGTGGACATTTTTAACATTTCCCTTCACTGCTCTGCTCCTATTGATCGTAGCGTGATGAAAAGTATACTATAACCTGCCCAGGAGTATGGAGAATAATTGTACCAAGTTTCGTTAAAATCCGTCGAGTAGTTTTTATTACCAGAGGGAGACTTTGTACAAAAGTCGATTGCTTGAGTACCTCTGTCCCATTCGTTTTTCTACCGTGAAGCAGTTGTGTTTGCTATAGGTGACGGTTACCACTTTCCATCAGGTGGGCCGTCAGCTTGTCTGCCATGAAAGCACATCTGCTTCACGGCATAAACACGGGTGGGACAGAGGTACCCAAGAAAATGCTTTTCTACAAAATCTCTCTTTGATACGTGCTCACAATATCTACATTTCATTTTAATATATGATGCCTAGTACATGGTCACCCATCCAAATAGTAATCATACTGAACATTGCTTAACCTCGTTAATCGACCCCCTTGTGTACAGCGTAGGGTTGTCAGCGGAATCTAATAGAAGTCACAGAGGTGATGGCGGCAGGGAAGCCGTAAATTCACGTATGTTATGTTTTCGGGTATACGTGTAAAACAAGTCACGTGCGGCTTGCAAGATGGAGTCACTTGCGTTTTGGGTCAAGACGTTGCCGCGTAGGGTTGTCACTCGAGTGTGATATATTTGTAATATTAATAAAATAATACGTGAAGCGAAAACTTTGTACCCCTTTTTATGAAAATTGCGCGCAAGCGTAGGAGTATAAAATTTGACACGCTTTTTATTTATATAGAGAAGGAAAGTAAAATGCTTATATTTTTTCAAAATTATACATATAAAATACATTAAATCGATAAAAAAAAAAAAATTAAACACGGTAATGTGTTTAATTTCTTTTTGTATTTTTTTTTATGGGTGAAAATGGTATGGTAACCCCGCCTGCGCTAACGGGATACGCTGGCGGAGCACCAGTGAAGGGTGACAGATGAGAATGAAAACAGGCCAGTTAGCCCATCGTGATGAATTCATCAGGAATTAACCGTGATAGTTTCCAGGGGAACCGCGAGCAGGTCGACCTGGTTGGGTATATTGCTAGCAATGGGATTCTCAGTTTCCATCACTAACAATCGCTTTCCCCCCTTCTTTTGTATTAGACACACACACGCGTATATACTCTTTTGTTTATTGTTAAAGTCTGTGGTCAAATTGAGGATAGATTAATATTGTCTGTCTTTAGTATTACTTGTCTATAGTCTCACTGAATGTCAAACGTAACCATAATAAATCCATTTATTACAATACTAGCGGCCCGTCCCGGCTTCGCACGGGTGGACATTTTTACATTTTAAAAAGTGGCCACTAAGGCTGCACACGCGACGGAAGCTTAAAAATGGAGTAACTTCTCCCGTTTTCCCAACATTTCCCTTCACTGCTCTGCTCCTATCGATCGTAGCGTGATGAAAAGTATACTATAACCTGCCCGGGAGTATGAAGAATAATTGTACCAAGTTTCGTTAAAATCCGTCGAGTAGTTTTTGTTTCTATAACGAACATACAGATAGACAGACAAAAATTTTACTGATTGCATTTTTGGCATCAGTATCGATCACTAATCACCCGCTGATAGTTATTTTGGAAATATATTTCATGTACAGAATTGACCTCTCCACAGATTTATTATAAGTACAGATATGTTATGGTCGAATTATGACCACTTGATGATCACTAGTGATTAATAAAGTCGTAAGAAAATCAAAACTGTACATTAATTGCTTCTAAAAATTATTATTTTAGCTTCTACTGGCTTTATTAAGACCCTTCGTAACATTTTTTAAATATCTCCCATGATGACAAACAAGCTGACGGCCCACCTGATGGAAAGTGGTAACCGTCGCCTATAGACATGAACAGTACCGTGCACATAACAGAGTGTATACTGTTTCGCCCATGACACCCCCATGCGTTGCCATTCCTGAGGACTCAGGTGTTATTCCTCTGTACCCATATTCACGACATATTCCACCCTTCAAACCGAAACACAGCCATGCAGACATAACTGCTTTACGGTTGAAACACGAATGGGACAGAGGTAACCCAAGCAATCGACTTTTGTACAGTCTCCCTTTGGTTATACAATGACAATTGAACAATTCAAGTGAAATACAGTGACATAAATATAAATTAAAATATACACATAAAGGTACAAAAGGCGGTGTTATCGCTAGGGCGATCTCTTACAGGCAACCTTTGGTTAAAGGAGAACAGATAGAAGTGGGTAGGTGGCGCAAGAGTGAACTAATAAATTTTTCGTTTATAAAATAAAAAAAAAAAACCCCTATAATGCACAAAAATATCAAATGCATGTAATTTATTAAACTATTTATTTATAACTAAATAAATAATAAGTTTACTTAAAGAAAAGATTTTTTAATTTTTTTTATTTATTTATGCATATGTACGTGACAAAGTCACTCGGGAAAGCTAAGTTTATGACGGTTTACGACCCCCATTTATTTTACACCTAGTTTACACTAGCTTGCTCTCTCGAGCCACTTTTTTCACCGACCATACATACATTGAGAGCAAACCTTTTAGCTGTAATGCAGATGCCCCGAATGAAATGGGTAATGCAGTGTTATGTATGATAGTTTCTTTTATGTGTTTGTATATATATATATATATATATATGTATTACAAAATAACAAAATTTTCAGCGTGCCGATCTTAGCGATAAGGCCGCCCATTGTTGTCTCACTGTGATCATTTCTTGTAATTGTTTGTATCGATAATAAGTTCGCCGTGTGGTCCCGGCATAGAATAGGCCACTCCTTCCTTTCCCGTGGGTGTCGTAAGAGGCGACTAAGGGAGGGCGAGGGATGCGCAGCAGCGACCCTCTTAAAACATCTCTAAAGCCTAACTGCGGTTGCCAACCTGTCAACTCGCCTGCCAAGCATGACAATTACTGGCAAAACCCGTCAAGAGGGAGGCTTATGCTCAGCAGTGGACAGTTAAAAGCTGATGATGCTAAGTTTACTATTTTTTGGTGATAATGGTATGGTAACCCCGCCTGCGCTAACGGGATACGCTGGCGGAGCACCAGTGAAGGGTGATAGATGAGAATGAAAACAGGCCAGTTAGCCCATCATGATGAATTCATCAGGAATTAACCATGATAGTTTCCAGGGGGAACCGCGAGGAGGTCGAGCTGGTTGGATATATTGCTAGCAATGGGATTCTCAGTCTCCATTACTAACAATCCCTTTCTCCCCTAAGTTTACTATCGTAATCTTTTGGAAACAATAAAGTGTATCTATCTATCAATATAGGGTGGAAAAGGTATCAAATATTTATCTCGACGAAATGGACAAAGTCGCGTGCAAAAGCTAGTCACATATGATAAAAGCTATATCTGTAACTTAGTTACGCGCTAACCTTACTTGATTATTGGTCAGAGGGTCACTAAGTGAAGTGTAAGTTAATTAAACTTCGACCCAGCCGATAATCTGGGCTACTTCATGGCTTACCAACTTCCTGTTGGCATCAATAGACGGACATGTTCTTAACAATTCAGCCTTTTATTATTATTTATTTATTTATTTATTTATTCATTAGTACATATATATGTACATGGCGGACTTAATGCTAAAAACATTCTCTCCCAGTCGACTCGAAGGTTCGATACCGCTTGCGAGCCTGGGATCATCGACAATTCTCATAGCTCGTCGTTGCAACAAGTCGAAAGGTTGAAGCTGGTATTTAGTGCTCTATTTTCGAATATGTTAAAAGTCTGTTATCCAAATATTATTTTTTGGATACCAGTCTTTTGACATATTCGTTATTGGACCAGTGTATAAATATTGTAACTGTAACCACCATGCGACTACAGCATGGGGTTCTTCAAAAGGGGGGTAAAGGGGTTTCTTCAGGGCCGGCAACGCGCGCGTAATACCTCTGGTATTGCAGGCGTTCATAGGCTACGGTAACCGCTTACCGTCAGGTGGGCCGTATGCTTATTTGCCACCTCAGTGGTATAAATTTTTTTTTATCTATATATTACAGTATCTAAGTAAGATAAATGCTGTACAGATGAGAGCTTTGAGAAGTATGTGTGGTATTACTTTAAAAGATAGAGTAAGAAACAGTGTGATTAGAGAGAAGTGTGGACTGAAAGACGATGTAGTGACAAAAATCGAAAAAGGAATGTTGCGTTAGTTTGGTCATATGGAGAGGATGGATGAAAGAAGAATTACGAAAGAGATTTATCGAGCAAGAATGAATGGAGATGTCGGTAGGGGCCGCCCTAGACGGACGTATGTCGACCAAACAGGCGACGTGCTGAAGAAGGGCCAAATTAAAAGTACCCGTAACCGGCGAGCGTGTATGAAAAGATTGATGAATGTGGAAGAAGCGAAAGAGGTTTGTTTGAATCGAAGCATTTGGCGTTCCATTGTTTCTGCCTACCCTAATGGGAGACAGGCGTGACAGATATGTATGTATGTATGTATGTACAGTATCTATATATTATTGCTATATATTATGTCACCCACCCCTAGTCTCTGTCTCTTATCACTTTTCATCACACGCCCCATTGTCTTTATTACGCTCAGTTATATAAAAAGTCTCATTTTAATTCACTGAACCATATAATTCCGTGTACATAAGAAAATTACAGGTTCTGCCGCCGCCAGGGGGCGTAAGCGTGAGGTTTACACAGCGTTGTGTGCTGACCGTACTGTGTACCGAGGAACATAGCAAACACAATTAAACGACGCTCGGCGTCTGTACGCAGTGTACGGTCAGCAGAATAAGCATAGTTGTATAGTTTTGATTTCACTGAATTAGGTGTTTCGCGGAAGGCCATATCACTGGTTATTTGTTTAGAGTTATTTTGTTTAATTCACCAGAGGGAGACTTTGTATAAAAGCCGTTTGCTTGGCCATCTCTGTCTCATTCGTGTTTCTACCGTGACGTAATTGTGTTTGCATGGCTGCGTTTCGGTTTAAAGGGTGGGATATGGCGTGAATTTACAGAGTACAGAGGAATAACACCTGATTCTACAGGAATGGCAATGCAATGGGAGTATCATGGGTGAAACAGTATACTCTGTTATGTCCACGGTACTGCTCATGTCTATAGGCGGTTACTATTTTCCATCAGGTGGGCCGTCAGCTTGTTTGCAGAGAGAGAGAGAAATTAAATGTATGGAGAATTTTTTGGAGAAAATGGAAATAGTTAATTTTAAACTTTTTATGTTGTTTACACGTATTTTATATTCACTATTGGTTCTTGTCAAGACGTGATTACAGGTAAATATGTAGTACTTATTTGATTACATATGGTTGCCAAACCTGGGCTCTTACCAAATTTCCAAATCCCATTTTAAAAAACTACAAAATTGCCAGAATGCCATGGAAAGAAATATGATGGGGATGAGATTATCAGACAGAATTTAAACTAGCACAATTAAAAAACACATAAAAACTAAAGATGTTACAGTCACAGTTAAAAAAACTTGAATGGAAATGGGCAGGGCATACAATTAGAGGGAGAGATAAATGGAGTAAAATGATAATGTTTTGGTACACGAAAGACAAAGGAGAAGGGGAAGACCACATAGAAGATGGGTAGATGACATTAGGGCTGAAGCAGGTGGAATTTGGACAGGAATCGCTAGCAATAGAGACCTTTGGAGGCAGTTGGAGGAGGTCTTTGCTAATAAGCAAAGAGACAACAGCAATTAATTAACTAATAAGTTGTTATAAAAAAACAATGATGTCTTTAGAAAATTCTCATCTCTTAAGGAGAGGAGATGGCAACTAACCCCCGGCAGAAGCACAGTCGGCCAGGGTTCAGAGCCCCAGGGAGAGAAACCGGCGTACAATGCGGGCAGAATCTAAGAGCACCGCTCTCTGCATCTTTCCCGGTAGTGAGCCGCCCCGGAATCCTAACCGTCTGAGATGTTGTTCCAGTCTGGTTGGGATAAAATATTATTATTATTATTATTTGGTTTTCAATCGACTTCAACCAGATGGAGGTATTCAAATCGGTTGTTTATCTCTTTTTATGTTTGTTACCTCATAACTCCGTCAGTTGTAAACCGATTTGGAAAATTCTTTTTTTTTCTAAAAGGATATACTTATTGATTGGTTGCATAGAAAATTTATCAAAATGGGTACAGTAGTTTAGTTTTTAAATCAAAATAACTGGTTTTATTACTATTGGAGTCAGTTTTTTGTGGGTCGCAAATCTTTTTTAAAGATTATTATGGTTGTGGTCAAGAAGTGATGACTTCAATCAATCAATCAAGGTCGTCTCCTTGATTGATCAGGCAGATGTTGTGTGGGCGGGCGAAGTAGGGGCCTCGGGGTATACCCGTCTACCCCGGCTTCAACTCCGGCGACGACCTCCGGGTCGCTGGGTTTTTCAGCCGGCATACGCTGGTGGTCTGTGTATGCCGGCGTGGTGTCTTCTTTCTTCGAGGGCCTCTTCTCTGCTCTGGCTGTGATGACTTCTAGTCGTTTTAATGCTACGACGAGTTCCACAGGTCGCTTTTGCTCCATTTGGTCTACACCAGTGTTTTCCAACCTTTTCCGTGCCACGCCCCACTTAAACATTTCTAAAATTTTTACGCCCCCATACATAATTTTGCCCGCCAAAGTTTACTTGACGACTCTAATCGCCCAGTTGATATTTTGGTAACGTCAAACAGAAATTATACCTAATAAATATTTACAGCGTTTTTTTTCGTTTACCTTTAGTACTAATTTACCGTATAATCAGGGTTGCCAGATTCGATTTTTTTATTTCCACACAAATATAAAAAAAAAAAATCCCAAAGTTTGATCGTGTCAATTATTTGTTTCTTTTTTTTATATCACCGAGGTGGCAAACAAGCTTACGGCCCGCCTGATGTTAAGTACTTACCGTAGCCTATGAACGCCTGGAATACTAGGGGCATTACACTGAGGAAACCTCTTTACCCCTTTTTTGAAGAACCCCATGCTGTAATCTCTTGGGAAACATCTCAACTCGTTTGTTTCTATTTTAATTTCGTTCCATTGTAAAGATCTTTAATTATGGATGTGTCGATTGATCTTGCTGTCCGTACATCATTACTGGCCAGACCCCAATCTTCTTGACAGTTTCCACACTTAAATTACTTGGAAACGACTTGGGAACTCCGGAGACTGATAGCGTATGAATCGTGAAACTTTCGGGTTCCGTACTCAACGCAGCGGACAATCCTTCAGATTCAGAAAATCCTAATTAATATTATATGTGACATATACACATATATGTACTAATGAATAAATAAATAGAGTAAAGCGTAGTAAGTAATAGTAAAGCGGTTGTGTTTGCATTGCTGTGTTTCGATTTGGAGGGTGGGATATGGCGTGAATTTACTGTGTACAGAGAAATAATACTTGAGTCCTCAGCAATGGCAACGCATGGGGGGTATGATGGGCGAAACAGTATGCTCTGTTATGTCCACGGTACTGCTCATGTCTATAGGCGACGGTTACCACTTTCCATCAGGTGGGCCGTCAGCTCGTTTGCTATTCTAAGTTGTATATGTAAAAAAAAGGGTGACTAATCTAACTTTATCTGATAATGAAATATCGATCCTCTGACCAATAGAACAGAATTGATTTTTGTAATCAGTGATAAGGTTGTTCAAGCTAAATATTAATTTAGTACTTATATAAAATTAATTATACATTGCATGAGTACTTTTGAAGGATTTTATTATATATATATATATGTATATATAAAATTCTATGACAAATTTTAATTCTGGTCAGTAAACATACGGGCCCTGCTGACATACGGGATAGTCCTTCCATTACTTCCTTCAAGAGAAGACTGAAATCACACCTTTTAATCAATTGTACATGATAATTCCATGCACTTATACATATGTATACATATTTATTTATTTACTTATTTACGTATTTATATATTTATATATTTATTCACAATTCGTGTTTGTTGTATTTACATTATTTTCACCGGTACCTTTCCTGCACTGGATTACCCAAATTAAATTATTTTCTCTCCAACTATACTGGGTTGGCTGGAAGAGATCTCTTTCAGAGATAAGTCCTCCCTTGCTAACAAGTTGTTAAACTAATCGTTGCATATATTGTTTAAGTGCAATAAAGAATATATATAACATATCCGAACGAAGTCGCGTGTAAAAGCTAGTGTACGTTAGATTATTGCGTTGACATAAAAGACGACTATGGAATTGTAAGTGCGTACCATCGATCGATGGGATATAAAAAATTAACAAACCCATGACCTAATTATGTCCCTATTAGTTGGCTGTCAGGTGATTAGTGGATGTATGGGTTTGTATTGATCCATACGGGGTGGCTTCCTTATCGATTCTAAGAACTCTGTCATTGTTTACACACAAATAAATACGCTGTGTGGTCCCGGCGTAGAATCGCCCACTCCTCCCTTTACCGTAGGTGTCGTAAGAGGTTAAGGGAACTTAGTGGTCGAGGGATGGGCAGCAGCGTCCCTTTTAATCCATCATCAAAGTACGACTACGGGTGGCAACCTGGTGTTAGGTTAGGTGTTATTCCTCTGTACCCTGTAAATTCACTGCCATATCCCACCCTTCAAACCGAAACACAGCCATGCAAACACAACTGCTTCCCGGCAGAAATACGACAGACATTATGTGGTGCAATAAAGGGTAAATAAATAAATAAAGTCTTAAATTATAGGATACAGAGTTATTAGTAAAAGAATGAGTACAATGGTGGACTTATCACATAAAATTATCTCTTCCAGGCTACCTTTGATTGTTTGTAGAAATAAATAAATCTTATCAAATAACCAGCGAGATGGACTTCCGCAAAACAACACCCGTTTCAGTGAAATACATAAACTGTACAAATTAAACAACTAACATAATACATAACAGTGACAGAAACAATAAGGTTTATTGGGAAACGAATTTGCTTAGTCAATCCCGTTTTCCCGCTTTATTGTTTCGATGTAAAGTTTTACGTAACTAGATTAGAACAAGTTCCAATTTGTTCCACAACCGTTAATTCCCTTCTAAAATGATGGGCAATGTCATTAAATAATCAACATTACACGGGAAGTAGTATCTTGATAATCTAATTATTGCAATACTAGTAATCCATCCCGGACTCGCACGGTTTTTTTTTACATTTTGTTTTAAATGTTTTACAATAATTTTCCTTCAATTGTGATAAAACCAGTTATTTTAATCTAAAAACTAAAATACTGTATCGATTTTCATAAAATATATAAATATATATATATATATATATATATATATATATATATATATAGGTCCAATCTATAAATATGCCCTTTCAAATAAAAATAGAATTTTCCAAATCTGTCCACAACTGAAGGAGTTACGAGGTAACAAACGTGAAAAAATACAACCGAATCAGAGGGAGACTTCGTACAAAAGTCGATTGCTTGGGTACCTCTGTCCCATTCGTGTTTCTACCCTGAAGCAGTCGTGTTTGTATAACTGTGTTTCGGTTTGAAGGGTGGGATATGGCGTGAATTTACAGAGTATAGAAGAATAACATCTGAGTCCTCAGGAATGGCAACGTATGGGGGGTATCATGGGCGAAACAGTATACTCTGTTATGTCCATAGTACTGCTCATGTCTATAGGCGACGATTACCACTTTCCATCAGGTGGGCCATCAGCTTGTTTGCCATTCTAAGTTGTGTAAAAAAAAGTGTAGTGAGCCATAGGTTCATACATAAAAATGTATTTGCCAGTCCCCAACAGAGAATACAGCGGACGTCTCGCGTCAATTTGGATCAAACGTTGGATCCAACAACGCCACGCATCACCCACTACGACATAGTGACATTTTAATTAACTTGTTTAGTTTATCGCTGTATGTCTATGGTCTAATTCATGAGCGGTTTGTAGGATTTTCTAAGGCGATTTGTCACTAAAGCAAAAAAAAATTGTCACCTCTTTTATGTATTTTTTTTTTATATATATAATATGTATTTTTTATCTCTTTTTATTGTGTACTATCGACACGCCCCGGCTTCGCACGGGTGCGATGCTGATATTAAATATTTTTGCCATTAGACAATACAAACATGATAAAGTGCTATAGGGCGAAGCGCGGCCTTCGACGCGGTACTTATAGGCACACGCCGTCGGCCGAGCCGATACCGCCGCACCGCTGTGTCCCTGCATTTTAAATCTGTAATATCTTCGGAAATATTCATTTAAATTACATGCTGTAAAAGGCCATATTGATCTATATTAAATGAATAATGTATTTAAGGTACTTAATTGGATAAAAATTAATGCTGTAATGCTTAAAATCGCTTCGTAAATAAGACATTTTTTCCCGTAAAATATAAAGGATATAAAATGGTTATTGTGGGTTATCCTTAACAGATAATAGTTAAATAGCCCCTTTATTTGGGTCGTTGTGTGTATGAGCCGTGGCCAGTACAGCTAGCCCAGCTCCGCCCACAAGCACAGAAGTTTCCCGTTTTACAGAAGCGGCCTCACCATTCCAAGGATTTCTAAACGTTGAGGGGCTACAGCTTCACATTTCAGGATTAAGAGAGTAGCCGTTTCTTCGGCGTCGAAACAGCCTCGACATAGAGGGCTGACTGTAGCTCCTATTGCGTAAATGTTTGTTTAATGGACAATGGCCCGTTATTGTCCCTATCATTATTTTGAGGTTTTTCATATCTAGATGTAATTAACGTTTTGATATTTTTTTTATACAACTTAGAATGGCAATCAAGCTGACGGGGGGGGGAGGGATTGTTAGTAATGGAGACTGAGAATCCCATTGCTAGCAATATACTCAACCAGGTCGACCTCCTCGCGGTTCCCCCTGGAAACTATCATGGTTAATTTCTGATGAATTCATCATGATGGGCTAACTGGCCAAGGTATCCCGTTAGCGCAGGCGGAGTTACCGATACCATTTTCACCCATAAAAAAAAAACAAGCTGACGGCCCACCTGATGTAAAGTGGTAACTTAGTGGTAGCCATGCAAACACAACTGCTTCACGGTTGAAACACGAATGGGACAGAGGTACCTAAGCAATCGATTTTTGTACAAAGTCTCCCTCTGGTAACAACATGGTGGACATTGACTCAACGTTACGTTGATTAACGTCTCCCTCTGGTATTATTATTAGGAAGTATTTGCATTGCTCCTACACGCTAGATCTTATAACTTGTACCATTTTTAATTTAAATTAATATTGAATTGCTTAATACGTACTAATATGTTTTGGTATCACGTAATAAATTATGTTACATGTTACCGATCCCTATCTAGTCAAATACTTTCTACCGACTTTCATAAAAGAGGTTCTGTGTTTGAATGTGTTTTTTTTTATACAACTTAGAATGGGGTCATTCCATTTGAAATCGTCTAATCGGCAAAGCTGACCCATTTTAGATTTTAGTGTAACTTTGAGGGACTCTTCTCTAGGGTTCCTAAGAATGAAATTTACACGAATTTGATTTTTATAAGCGCTTGATTCCGCGCATTTAAATAAAATCTTCAAAATATCGATTTTTTTTAGTTTAATTAATTTTTCCTCAAAGTTTTTTCTTTTTGAAGATTATTCCATTATTGAACCGTAATTCTTAGGTGAATAGATAGATAGTAGTTTAAGTATACCAAATAATAATTTGCTCAATAAATACCTACCATTAGCGACAGCGTGCTGAAAATGAGTGTTTTTTAGTCATTTTTCGTGAATTTTAAGGGACTCTAGTGTCTTTACTGTTTGGAGTTAACAACTTCTGGTCGGCAGGAATAAGTACACATATCATAGATAAAATTCAGCCATTGATCGACTTGAGCCGCCCACTCTTTATGGAAGATAACTTTGTTTGAAATTTTGAAATTTTGAAAAATCGCATTATTCAGCCTATAAAATGAATGTGTCTACTGCGAGATAAAATTCTGAACTTCTCAGAATCTTTTGTTCTAACCTTCAACTTTGGACGACTGTATCGCTTGTTTTGTTATTTTAATGTTTAGTGCATGTCCCAGCCGTTTTTTGACAGCAAAAATCACGTCAATTTTTTTTATATTATAATCATTATAAATTTAATTTTTTTTTTATTTCTTTCCACTTATAAATATCATGTCTTACCTTTTTATTGATCCACAGGTACTTTTATCTTTACAGTTTATTACTAGACGTTTCGAAATAAATTATGAACAAAAATAAATATGAATGTGAAAAGATTTTTACAGATTCAATAGAATTATGGATATATTGAGTATAAAATTATCTTCAGAAGTAATAGTTACTGGAAAAGACAGTTACTGTAAACAAATTTAACTGGAAAATTATTTTTTATTCAACAATTGACGTTTTGGTCTTACAATATTAACAATGTCAAAATTATCGGAAGCCGAGTATCTCCGCGCTTCCAGTTGATTTTGAGAAATTGGTATAAAACTATGATATGATCTCTTATTTTTAATTGTATTTATATTTATAAATCGTTCAGATAAGAACGTTTCAGCAGCTTCCACGTCTTGGCTTGATACATAAAAGAATTTAATGCCAGAAATTTTATTAGAACAAAAATCATACATGGCTACTGGAGTCAAAATATGATGATCTGTAGTTCGCTGCAAGCTTGCTTTTCTCACGTACCTTTTGATTGTACCACCTGCTCCATCACATGGACTTTTTCCATGAGAAGTGAAAGAAAGAAAGAAAGAAAGAAATGCCACTCTACCTGTAGTCCAAAGTCTGCTTCATGATGACATATATTTATAAAATTTTTCTTATTCTTGTATTGAGCAGCTGCTCCGTCACTAAAGTAATAAATTTTTTTAAACTCCGGATGGCTGTTTTTGACATAATCAAGAAAAATTTTTTGAAACGCGTAAAATAATACTGTATTGTGAGTAAGATAATCACTTATCACGCATAAAGTTTTTACCTTCAGCACTCCGTCTTCTTTAAAATAAATCACAAAAGGATGTAGAGTAGCTTGATTATTTGTCCAATGAAAAGCTTGTACTTCATCTTGCACCATGAATGAATAAAATTTCGATTATGAATAAAATCATACTCTTAATAATTTAGAAAAAAAATAAAATGAATTGACGTGATTTTTGCTGTCAAAAAACGGCTGGGACATGCACTAAACATTAAAATAACAAAACAAGCAATGCAGTCGTCCAAAGTTGAAGGTTAGAACAAAAAATTCTGAGAAGTTCAGAATTTTATCGCGCAGTAGACACATTCATTTTATAGGCTGAATAATGCGATTTTTCAAAATTTCAAAACTTCAAACAAAGTTATCTTCCATAAAGAGTGGGCGGCTCAAGTCGATCAATGGCTGAATTTTATCTATGATATGTGTACTTATTCCTGCCGACCAGAAGTTGTTAACTCCAAACAGTTAAGACACTAGAGTCCCTTAAAATTCACGAAAAATGACTAAAAAACACTCATTTTCAGCACGCTGTCGCTAATGGTAGGTATTTATTGAGCAAATTATTATTTGGTATACTTAAACTACTATCTATTCACCTAAGAATTACGGTTCAATAATGGAATAATCTTCAAAAAGAAAAAACTTTGAGGAAAAATTAATTAAACTAAAAAAAATCGATATTTTGAAGATTTTATTTAAATGCGCGGAATCAAGCGCTTATAAAAATCAAATTCGTGTAAATTTCATTCTTAGGAACCCTAGAGAAGAGTCCCTCAAAGTTACACTAAAATCTAAAATGGGTCGGCAACAATTTTTTTCATTTTTAGACGATTTTAAATGGAATGGCAATCTAGCTGACGGCCCACCTGATGGAAAGTGGTAACCGTCGCCTATAGACATGGGCAGTAGCATGGACATAATAGAGTATACTGTTTCGCCTATGACACCCCCCATGCGTTGCCATTCCTGAGGACTCGGGTGTTATTCCTCTGTACCCAGTAAATTCACGCCATATCCCACCCTTCAAACCAAAACACAGCCATGCGAACACAACTGCTTCACGGTTGAAACACGAATGGGACAGAGGTACCCAAGCAATCGACTTTTGTACAAAGTCTCCCTCTGGTATCCTAACTTAGTATATAAGATAGTTTATGTATTGATTCACGCGTGTGAAACCACATGATTTAATTAGTCATAAATAATCCTATATTTTATTATTAATGAATGATAATGGAATGGTAACTCGCCTGTGTTAACGGTATACGCTGGCGGAGCACCAGTGAGGGATGATAGGTGAGGATGAAAAGGCAGGTCAGTTAGCCCATCGTGATGTATACACATGGAATTCAGCACGATAGTTCCCAGGGGGGTGCACGTGGAGGTCGACCTGACAGCGTATATTGTTAGCAATGGAACGGGTAGTCTGAATTACTAACAATCCCTTCCCCCCAATAGCCTTATATTAATGAATTATACATTTTAATTTAATTAATACGCACAAAGGGAGCAAGCAAGGGAAGCTGATTTACAAGAAACGTAATATACCTCTTTTTAATCTCCAACGTAATAAGAGGGGTGTTATAAATTTGACTTGTCTGTCTGTCTGTGGCATCGTAGCTCTTAAACAAATGGGCCGATTACGATGCGGTTTTTCTGTTTGAAAGCTGTGATCGAGATGGTTCTTAGGTGTAATTTATAAAGATCTATTTTAGGCGTATCTTGGAGCGGCTCGTCTGTGGCATCGTAGCTCCTAAACAAATGGGCCGATTACGTTGCGGTTTTATTTAGTACGAAAGCTGATGTGATCGACACGGGTCTTTCTATACAATTTATCTAGTCAAGTATTTTAAGGTCAGCAGTTTTTTTTTTATATACAGCTTAGTATGGCAAACAAGCTGACGGCACACCTGATGGGAGGTGATAACCGTCGCCTATACACAAGAGCAGTACCATGGACATAACAGGGTATACTGTTTCACCCATGATACCCCCTATGCGTTGCCATTCCTGAGGACTCGAGTGTTGTTCCTCTGTACCCAGTAAATTCACTGCCATATCCCACCCTTCAAACCAACCGAAACACAGCCATGCAAACACAACTGCTTCATGGTTGAAACACGAATGGGACAGAGGTGGCCAAGCAAACGACTTTTGTACAAAGTCTCCCTCTTGTTCTTATAGATTTGTCTGTGTCAGGGATTTTTTTTTTTTTTATTAAATTTATAATTATTAATAAGGAAAACTAAAAAGAGGTTTGTTTGAATCGAAGCATTTGGCGTTCCATTGTTTCTGCCTACCCTAATGGGAGACAGGCGTGACAGATATGTATGTATGTATGTATGAAAACTAAAAATAGTATGTAATTCTTTTTTTTGTTATTATTACAGATTGTACGTAGGAAAGTGGAAGAGAAATGTACACAAATAGTAAGTACTGGTGTTTAATATTATTAAAATAATATTTAGACAGATAGATACTCTCTATTGTTACCTTCAAAAGATTACAATAGTAAACCTGAAATTATATAAAGCTCAAGTCAGGCCACATATGGAATACTGTTCTCACTTATGGGCAGGAGCGCCACAGTACCAACTCCTTCCGTTAGACCGCATTCAAAGTCGGGCGGCTCGAATTATTGATAGTCAGCGCCTTACTGTCTGACTCGACCCACTGAAACTGCGCAGAGATGTTGCATCTCTGTGCATCTTCTACCGAATTTATCATGGGGAGTGTTCTGAGGAATTGTTCGGATTGATACCTGCTGCTGATTTTCACCACCGTACAACCCGCCACAAACTAAAGTTACATCCCAATCATCTGGACGAGTGGCGGTCCTCCACCGTGCGTTTTTCAAGGCACACAAGGTTTTCCAGCAGCAGTATTTCCAAACCGATACGACAACATAACCTTCAAGAAAAGAGTATATTCTATTTTAAAAGGCCGGCAGCACACCTGCAATGCCGCTGGTGTTGTGGGTGATCATGGGCGGCGGTAGTCACTTACCATCAGGTGAGCCGCATGCTCGTTTGCCCCCCTGTGTTCGTACACATGAATCTGTACACAAACTATCCTATGTACCAAAGCAGGATATAATCTACCCGTGTACCAAATTTCATTCAAATTCCGTCTTTTGTACGCGTTCTCGTTCTCTCTTCAAATTGTCCAACACCTTTGTTGACTTGCTTAAGTATCACTGTATGTTGCGCGGAGATCGCGGCTGATTGAATAATTCGCAACTGGCGGAGATTTTTCGTGATCTTGGCGGAACTTGATCAGCTCGACGCGCAGTTGGATTTTAGACTGATTTTGTCCGTCTACCCCCCAATGTGATCCCAGATTTGGTAGGGAATATGGATAGGTAGGGAGGGTAGAAGGATATTGTGTTCGGAAATGTTTAATGCATATACAAATGATGAGATTATATTTACCAGTAGTTTTTGCTTGAAAGACTAACAAACATCTGTCCATACATCGACTCTTACAAACTTTTGCCTTTGTTATAAATCTCTCTCTTCAGTCCTACACTCTTGACAGAGTGGTCGTAGTTTCCACAATGACAGTGGCTGGTCGAGGAGGTCCTCCTTCGCGATTGAGGTCCTCGCAATGCGTCTCCATCTACTTCTGTTCGCCGCCGAGCGAGAGCATTCCACAATAGACTGCTGTGTGGCCGTTTTGATGAGGTTAGTCCATCGCGTTGGCGATCTACCCCGAGAACTTTTGCCTTGTACCGCTCCTTGGACAATTAAACGTTCCATACAATCTTCATTCCGGATGATATGGCCGAATTTCATGAGAATTCGTATACGAACAGTTGACGACAATCTCTCTCTGATTTTCAGTTCATTCAGAATGGAAACGTTAGTTCGAAAGGCAGTCCAAGGTTTTTGCAGCAGTCGTCGCCAGCACCACATCTCTAGAGCATCAATTTTTCGGCGTTCTTGTTGCCTGATCGTCCAAGTTTCTGCACTATACAAAAAAATTGTTATAAATAGTAACATAAAAAAACACACCTTATTTCTTATTTGGAATCGTATCGTGGACAGTGGACGAGTCAATCCACTGATCCGCCAGCCCAATCCGTCTGCTAATCAAACAAATTTAAGACAATGAAAGCAAAGAACAAAATTAGCTATTATTTGAAAAAAAAAAAAGAACAAAGAAAATTACCAAAATGAAGTAGCTTTAATTGAAACCGAGCCACGCAGCCCCGCGGCTGTTGCTCTACACCCTCGGAAGGTTCTAGGATGTATTCTGTTTTCTTAATATTTACTCTATGTAGATATATGTAGTATGTTAAATATAATTGATTAGAAGACTGTCATCATTGTGTTCTTTTTTATTTGATATTTATATGTTATATATTTTATTTTATATTTATATATTTATTTATAAATAACTAGCACTGAGTTCTGTAATTAGGTAAAATTACATTGTAATAACGGGTTCTAATTAAAAACAGGTTGTAACTAAACATGGGTTATCACTGATTATGGGTTACCACTAAAAACAGGTTGTCATTAAACACGGGTTATAACTAAAACGGGTTCTGACTGAACACGGGTTATAACTAAAACGGGTTCTGACTGAACGCGGGTTATAACTAAAACGGGTTCTAACTGAACACGGGTTATAACTATAAATGTGACATAATATAATAAATATAATATAATAAATGTTTCTTTCTTTTTTATTGTTGACAAGTGTCTGACATTTTTGATGTATTTTTTTTTATACGAGTAACATTTCGAATTTTAATGACTTAAACATTTATTCTTTTTAAGTTTTAATATTTGCATGGCTAATTATGGCGAAATATGAGGACTTATACTTATTGTAACATCTATACACTTACCATGTTTCTTGTAAATATATAAATAATAATAATAAATAAATAATAATATAAATAAATATAAATAACTATAAATAAAAATCAACACCATTTTCACAATTATGTTCTTAAAAGTCTGGATTCAAGATTATTTATTTGTAAAAAATGCGTATAAATACATGCACATGTTGACAATACAATATCGTTCGACATGTTTAGCCTGTACGGCATACAACAATATGTAGTTACACAGACAGACCGAAATTATACATCAAGTCAATTTCTGTCTTCAAATCTGCTATATATTTTATTCTAATACGCAATCTCGAAGTGATACTTAAATAATGAGTAATAATAATAAGACAATACGTACTTATCGTGATATACTATTTCGAAAGTGAAAAAAGTGTTGTCCTCCTCTCTCCTACTTGCTGTGCCCAACAGGGTCCATAATTGAAACCTTATGTAATAATTATGTATTATATATTAATTAATTATTATGGAATGCAATAAATAAATAAATAAATAAATAGATATATATTTTTATTTTTCTACTTCTGTAATTCACGCATACAAACTAGTAGGCGACATCTAGTGTATAAACGTTTTGATTGAGCATCCAGTGTTCAGGACCAGCAGCTCGGTAACCAATCAGATGACAAAAGATTCACATAATCACGTGCAGTCTTTGTTCTCTGTAATGAGAATGAGGAATGGATGCGATTCCGATCTAGTTTTAATTGAATTGATAAAAAACTTTTTTTTTTATACAACTTATAATGGCAAACAAGCTGACGGCCCACCTGATGGAAAGTGGCAACCGTCGCCTATAGACATGTGCAGTACCATGGCCATAACAGAGTATACTGTTTCGCCCATGATACCCCGCATACGTTGCCATTCCTGTAGACTCAGGTGTTATTCCTCTGTACCCAGTAAATTCACGCCATTACTGTTGACATATGCCGTATGGTCCCGGCGTAGAATGGGCCATCCCTTACTTTCTGATGAATAACGTAAGAGGCGAGTAAGGGAACTTAATTGTAGAGGGATGGGCAGCAGCGTCCCTCTTAAAACATCATCAAAGCTTAACTGCGGTTGTCAATTTACCTGCCAATCGTAGCAACTACTAGTAAAACTCCCTTAATGGGAAAGTGGGGAAGTCTTATGTTCAGCACGTTTACATTAGTGCATATATTTGTATATGAATTTAAAAATGACTAAATTTTCTTCGTTGCTCTAGTCCGACTGTTTATAATTACTCCTCTCCATTCAAAGGTTGGCTGCAAGAGATCGCTCTTAACGATAAGGTCGCCCATTGTTGTCTCACTGTGATCATTTCTTGTAATTGTTTGTATCTATAATAAGTTTACTATTGTAATCTTATGGAGGGAACAATGAAGAGTATTTATTTATTTTATGTATTTGTACATATTCATTATATACTATTCATTCCTTAAGAATAATCTAATATTTTTAAATGCATGATAATTTTATGGTATCTTTACCTGCGTTATGGGTATACGCTGGTGGGGCACCAGTGTGGAATGATAGGCGAAGATGAAAGAAGATCAGTTGGCCCATCGTGACAAATTGGACTAGAATTAAACACGATGGTTTCTAGGGGGGACTGCGTGGAGGTGGTCCTTTACTAACAACCCGTTTCTCCTACTCATAAAGGCTATCATAGGTATCAGTATACTCTGTTATGTCCACGGTACTGCTCATGTCTATAGGCGACGGTTACCACTTTCCATCAGGTGGGCCGTCAGCTTGTTTGCCATTCTAAATTGCATAAAAATCATATGTAATGCAAGTGAACTGTAAAAAGGCTTTTTCTTGATATTCTCACGAGAATGTGAGGCATTTTTCTGCTTGGCGTGCAATAAATATAATATTTTATTCAAATCAAGATTGACAACCCTAACATATATATGCTTCGCCAAAAACAGGTCAACTTTTGTATCCATATGTGCGTGTATAGGGTTGCCATAATGTTTATTTATTACTCTGTGTATGGGAGAAATTATATGGTAAGGTTCAATCGGGAAATATTTTTTATTTTTCGCTAGAAAATTACATATATACATACATATCTGTCACGCCTGTCTCCCATTAGGGTAGGCAGAAACAATGGAACGCCAAATGCTTCGCTAGAGAATTCTTACGAATATATTTGAAAAAAAAAACAAGACAAATAATGCGTTATGCATATACTATAATATTCTGAAACTGCCAGATTAGTATATTTCGGTTACTTTCATAGTATATTGCCCTCTTCTTTTCATTTAAGAGTTTCCTCTTGTCGGTGCAACTAATTCATACATCTTCCTCCAGTCAGCTCTATCCCAGGCCATATCCTTGATCTCCCTATACGACACGACACCTAGTGTTTCCTTTATCTGTCCCATGTAGTTAATCCTCGGTCTTCCTCTTCCTCTTTTGCCCTCTATTTTTCTTTCTACTATGCTTTTAAAAAATCGTCATGTCGTATAAGGTGGCCCAGCGTTTTGTCTCTTCTATTCTCTATTATTTTAATTAATGTTCTTTTCTCGTTCACTCTTTTCAGGACTTCCTCATTCGATAGTTTTTCTGTCCAACTTATCCTTTCCATTCTCACCCATGTCCACATTTCGAATGCCTCAAGCATGTATGTATGTATATATGTCCTATGGAATATTATTATGGGATGAAACAGCCGACATCCAGAGCATATTTGTATTACAAAAACGTGCTGTTCGCGCAATGTATTCTATGGGAAGTCGTGAATCATTAAGAGAGAAATTTAAAGAAGCAAATATTCTACCGTAACTTCACAGTACGTATACGCAAACATTTTGTATATACGCAGGAATGTTCAACTGTTTCTTAAAAACTGCGATCTTATAATAATAATATTAAATTTTAATACCTTTTTGTCACTCATGCTCCATCTATATTATGTAAGTCTGTCGCACACAAATTGCCACCCCTTAACTACTGCCAAAAGTCACTTCCTGGGGCACGATCAGTCAACGGAAAGGACTGTTGTTAGATGTTGATTAATGCCCTTTGGCGCCATTCGCCACTTCCGGCGCTGATACGTCTACTTACGCGACGACGGTTTTTTTTTTCTGTAAGATAGATAAATAGGCAATTTATTTGCATACTTACAGCACAAGATACAAACAGCAAAAGACACAAAAGCAAAGTGAAAAAAGATAAAAAAAGATACATGTAGAAAAGATTAAAAAAAAATCAAAAATCAAATTCGGAATGCATAAAATTAGTAAAAATTTTTTTTTCCTTCACGCGTGTGCCACAGTAATACAAAATGGCAACAACTCAGCTTTTTGCTTTGCCCTGAAAAGAGCAAAACACTGATATTCTGTTGTGGCCAAAAGTGAGTCGCGAAACACCACTGAAAAGAAAAAATAATAAAAAAAAGAAAGAAATACAGATCAAATACATAGCGTGCGTTCGTCATATTCGCTATTTAGAAGAAGGGTAGTCAGAAGTTAATTTCTATCGGTTTCAAGCACTCAAAACATAATGAACACCTGAATTACACAAGACACTAACTGACTCGGCAAACGTTGTTTTACCAAATACGTTATTTTAAGAATTATACATGAAAAATTTTCGTAAAAGCGTGAAAATTTGAAGTTGTATGTATTTTTCAATGCTCAATCATGATAAAATAATAATAAAAAATTTTGTCAAAGAAATGAAAAAAAAAAATTTTAAGGGTGGGTCACCCGTATCATTGAGGGGTATAAGAAATAGATGTTGGCCGATTCTCAGACCTACCCGATATGCACACAAAATTTCATGAAAATCGGTAAAGCCGTTCCGGAGGAGTTTGGTAACAAACACCGCGACACGAGAATTTTATATATTAGATGTATGTGTAAGACAATATTTGATGTTGCCAGTCGTAATAACAGAAGAATTTCGTTATTATTATTATTAATACAGATTTAGTCTTTATTTAAATAGACTTGTTTACAAGCACTTCTAGTCGTGTAGGTCTCGGCATAAAATGGACTAGCCCTTCCTTTCCCGTGTCGTAAGACGCGATTAAGGGAGCTTACAGTCAAGGGATGGGTAGCAGCGTCCCTCTTAAAACATCTCTAAGTTAAGACTAACTGCGGTTGCCGGGGGGAAAGGGATTGTTAGTAATGGAAACTAAGAATCCCACTGCTAGCAATATACCCAACTAGGTCGACCTCCACGCGGTTCCCCCTGGAAACTATCATGGTTAATACCTGATGAATTCATCATGATGGGCTAACTGGCCTGTTTTCATTCTCATCTATCACCCTTCACTGGTGCTCCGCCAGCGTATCCCGTTAGCGCGGGCGGGGTTACCATACTATTGTTTTCTTTTAAATAACAACACAAAAACCTGAGACAGTTACAGACTTCGTTTCCTAAATTTGCCCGACTGGTAGTCGAACCCGGAACCTTGTTTACAAAGTACCGTATTCAGCGCTACGCCACGAAGATCCTCAGTTTTCCAATACAATGTGCCGTGATGCAACATTTTTTGCATTCTCCCGTGAATTTCTAGAGGGTTTCCATTTATATCAGCCTCTCGCGCCCTCCCCCTCCCACCGCTCCGCCTCCTTTTCGCCTATCCCCCAACTCCCACCGTCTCCCACAAATCCACCATACTGACTTATCATATTTGCATTTTACATCATTGATTAGTATATGATAAAAGTAAATCGAATTTTTTATTCAAGCTACAACCTCTATAGCTGAGTAGTAAGAATGTTGGTTTGCATAACGGAGTCCCGGGTTCGATTGCCAATCGAGCTAATTTAGGGAACGACGTGTTTTGTTTTTTTTTCTTTAATAGTTGATAATGGAATGGTATCGGTATACGCTGGCGGGGCACCAGTGAGGGATGATAGGTGAGAATGAAAAGGCAGGTCAGTTAGCCCATCGTGATGAATACACCTGAAATTCAGCACGGTGGTTTCCAGGGGGGACCACGCGGAGTACGACCTGCAATAGGGACTAAGTACCCTATTGCTAGCAATATACCCATATTTTTTTATACAACTTAGAATGGCAAACAAGCTGACGGCCTACCTGATGGAAAGTGGCAACCGTCGCCTATAGACATGAGCAATACCATGGACATAACAGTCCACACACATACTGTTTCGCCCATGATACCCCCCATGCGTTGCCATTCTTGAGGACTCACGTGTTATTTATTCCTCTGTACCCTGTAAATTCACTGCCATATCCCACCCTTCAAACCGAAACACAGCCATGCAAACACAACTGCTTCACAGTAGAATCACGAATGGGACAGAGGTTGCTAGCAATAGGATACTTAGTCTCCATTACTAACAATCCCTTCCCCCCACTACTGGCATATTTTGAGCTGTGGACCGTTAAGGCTGATATGACGACGATGAAAGCTAATATATACTTTTCTATCTACATACTCGTGCGAAGCCGGGGCGGAATGCTAGTATATATAAATGAAGACTGCCATGTACCCCAAGGGCTAGAGATTATCATATACTAGTTACGGAGTTCAGATCTAGTTTAGATTTGTTCGCATCACGTACATAGGTTGACCACACGTGTCCCGTTTACGAGGACATCTCATTAGATATAGTTATTATGAATACCGATCCGGTATCTATATATTGGGTTTCTCTGGACACTGATGGCGGGGAAAGGTCATTGCACATTTCGATATTGCCCATATCGGTCGATCTATTTTCGAAAGTGTTAAAAATCTGTTATCCAATATTTTTTTTTTACAGACTTTTAACATATACGTTATAGGACCAAGTACATAGATATTGTAACTAAAATTTTTTTTATACAACTTAGAATGGTAAACAAGCTGACGGTCCACCTGATGGAAAGTGGTAACCGTTGCCTATAGACATGAGCAGTACCATAGACATAACAGAGTATTCTGTTTCGCCCATGATACCTCCCATGCGTTGCCATTCCTGAGGACTCAGGTGTTATTCCTCTGTACCCTGTAAATTCACTGCCATATCTCACCCTTCAAACCGAAACACAGCCATGCAAACACAACTGCTTCACGGTAGAAATACGAATGGGACAGAGATACTCAAGCAATCGACTTTTGTACAAAGTCTCCCTCTGGTTAAAATTATATATACTCGTATATTGCTATATATATTTTAATATTTGTTAATTTAATTCACTTATAATCGTATTTACTGATATTACTCACAACTTAAGTTATATGTATCTATATATATATATATATATATATATATATATATATATATATATATATATATATATATATATATATATATATATATATATATATAAATAATGCCACTTTTCGTTGTAATTTTATAACTCAAGAACGTGCTCACCTATCCAAACCAAATGTTTAGGCTTTGTTCGGACTATTTAGTAGATGGTTTATGTGAAGTTTGCACGTGTGAAGTTAGGAATTCTGGGCGTTGATATATCTTGCGACGTCCAGTTTTGCGGTCATCTGGAGGAGAAGGCTAAGATAGCTTCCAAAAAGTTAGGAGTGCTCAATAGGGTGAGACGATATTTCATGCCAGAACACCGCCTGAAATTATATAAAGCCCAAGTCAGACCGCATATGGAATACTGTTCTCACCTGTGGGCAGGAGCGCCACAGTACCAACTCCTTCCGTTAGACCGCATTCAAAGTCGGGCGGCTCGAATTATCGATAGTCAACGCCTTACTGTCCGACTTGACCCACTGAAACTGCGCAGAGATGTTGCATCTCTGTGCATCTTCTACCGAATTTATCATGGGGAGTGTTCTGAGGAATTGTTCGGATTGATACCTGCTGCTGATTTTCACCACCGTACAACCTGCCACAAACTAAAGTTTTATCCCAATCATCTGGACGAGTGGCGGTCTTCCACCGTGCCTTTTTCAAGGCACTTTCTTCCACGCACAACCATTCTTTGGAATCAACTTCCAGCAGCAGTATTTCCGAACCGATACGACAACATAACCTTCAAGAAAAGAGTATATTCCTTTTTAAAAGGCCGGCAGCACACCTGCAATGCCGCTGGTGTTGTAGGTGATCATGGGCGGCGGTAGTCACTTACCATCAGGTGAGCCGCATGCTCGTTTGCCCCCTAAAAAAAAAATCGCTCGAGCGGTTCTTCATTTATCACATATTTTTGTAACAAATGAATTCAATAAATGGCGGATCATTTTGTTAATGGGGATTTTTGTGTCAAATTCAAACTTTTTTTCAATGTTTACGCGAATTTACAGGGTACAGAGGAATAACAGCTGAGTCCTCAGGAATGGCAACGCCAACAGTATACTCTGTTATGTCCAAGGTACTGCTCATGTCTATGGGCGACGGTTACCACTTTCCATCAGGTGGGCCGTCAGCTTGTTTGCATGCTAAATACTAAGTTGCATGAAAAACATAGACTTTTTTTACACGGATAATCCAATATAAACTTCTACTGTTTAGACTAAGATTAATTTGTGAAAACAATTGACCCACTGAGAGTTTGTCTCCGCGTATTTTGCCCCTATTTGTACCGATTAGGGGAGACAGGGGCCACTTATCATTAGGGCGTCTGTTTGTTCTATCTCACTCTATATCAATTATCACAGTTTATTAGTGGATCTTTGTGCAAATTGTTATAAAACTATACTAATAAGGACCTGAAACCCCGTTTTTTTCTACCACAAATGCAACAAACAAACATACGGCCCGTCTGATGGTAAACGGTCACTGTAGCCTATGGACGCCTGCAACACTAGGGTTTTTTTTTAATTTGTGATAATGGAATGGTAACCACACCCGCGCTATCGGTATACACCGGCGGGGCACCAGTGAAGGATGATAGATGAGTATGAAGCAGGTCAATTAGCCCATCGTGACGAATTCAATATGAATTGTTCACGATGGTTTCCAGGGGGAACCACGTGGAGGTCGACCTAATAAGGCATATTGCTAGCAATGGAGCTGTCAAACTCCATTGCTAACAACCCCTTTCCCCCTGCAACACTAGGGGTGTCACGTGTGCGTTGCCGACCCCGAAGGAACCTTAATATATTCTTTTTGAAGAACCCCATACTGTAGTCTCCAGGGAAAACCTCAGTCGTTGCTAACATCTGAGTTCTGCTAAAGTCGCATATAAGACTTTATAATGAAACTTGGTTTTAATGATAAATTAGCAAAAATAATTATAATACAATGCAGTTGGATTGCCTTCTCTCAGTTAGCCGCAACTTAGGGTTTTTTTTGATGTGTGAAAATGGTATGGTAACCCCGCCTGCGCTAACAGGATACGCTGGCAGAGCACCAGTGAAGGGTGATAGATGAGAATGAAAACAGGCCAGTTAGCCCATCATGACGAATTCATTAGGAATTAACCATGATAGTTTCCAGGGGGAACCGCGAGAGGATCGACCTGGTTGGGTATACTGCTAGCAATAGGATTCTCAGTCTACATTACTAACAATCCCTTTCCCCCCGCAACCTAGGGTTGTCATCTGGCAACCTTTTATCTTCTGATAAAACTATCTTTTAAAAATTATTATAATTTTAATTTGTAAGTTAATTTACCAATACATAGAATTGATTATTTATTTATTTATTTATTTATTTATTTACTCGAACTACAAACAACACGTGGGCAGGTTAGTTTGCGTAAATGTGGTCCCGGGTTCGGTTCCCGGTCGGGTCGATTTAGGAAACGAGTATTTTTAAATAAAAATGACATTTAATAGTAAAACTGTTAATGTAATACATACTATATTAATATTTATTTATTTAAACTTTATATACACAGTGAAATTCTATGTACATATTTATTTATTTATTCATAGGAAGACCAGGGCTACACTAGAGCAAATATATACAGTTTTAGGATCACAAAATAAGCCACTAATAGGTTTTCACAAGTAGCAACAATATAGATACAAGGCGCTGAAAACAAAGCAACAAAGGTATACATTGGCGGAGCACCAGTAAAGGATGATAGGTGAGGATGAAAGCAGGTCAGTTAGCCCATCGTGACGAATGCAACAAGTATTGGTCACAATGGTTTCCAGGGGTAACCGCGTGGAGGTCGACCTGACGGGGCTTGCTAGCAATGTTTGTACTTGTGTTGTGTGCGCCAAACAAATAAATTAAATAAATAAATAAAAAAATTGGATTCTATGGAAAGTCCCGCGAGTTGAGCCAGTTTGGTCACCCTAGTTATAGTACAACTTGGAGTGTTGTATTTATAATTTCACACCATTAACTCTAGGGAGTAGACAGGACTGTGGCTTAATAGGGAATCACACATATGGATGATTTATGAACACGCTGTATAACGTTCTCGTAACAATGTTAAGTTATAATAAATGAAATGCCCCTGTCCGTGTTACGCAGCGCCAAATAGTTTTTTTTTAAACCTTTGAAGTGGTAAACAAGCATACGGCCCACCTGATGGTAAGCGGTTACCGTAGCCTCTGAACACCAGCAATACCAGGCGTATTACGCGCACGTTGCCGACCCTGAAGAAACCTCTTTACCTCTTTTTTGAAGAACCCCATGTTGTAGTCTCTTGGGAAAACCTCGGCAGGGAGCTCATTCTATAAACTGAGTGTTCGTAAAATATCGTGTATCGTGCTTATGTGCTTATGTACCCTGGATACTAGACAGCTGCGTTTGCCAACCAACTTGCATAACATTGCTAAGCATGGCAACTACTATTAAACCCCCGCTTATTGGTTTGATCTGTGTTCAACAGTGGACAGTTTTTTTTTATACAACTTAGAATGGCAAACAAGTTGACGGCCCACCTGATGGAAAGTGGTAACCGTCGCCTATAGACATGAGCAGTACCGTGGACATAACAGAGTATACTGTTTCACCCATGATACCCTCTATGCGTTGCCATTCCTGAGGACTCAGGTGTTATTCTTCTGTACCCAGTAAATTCACACCATATCCCACTCTTCAAACCGAAACACAGCCATGCAAACACAACTGCTTCACGGTAGATATGAATGAATAGGACGTGTGGTCCCGGCATAGAATAAAGCCACCCCTTCCTCTCCCGTGGGAGTAAGAGGCGACTAAAAAACACTTAATGGTCGAGGGATAGGCATCTTAAAACGTCTCCAAAGCCTAACTGCAGTTGCCAATGCCACTGGCAACTGCAGTTAGGCTTTGGAGACTCTTTTAAGGCTCCTGCCAAGCGTGGCAGCTACTGGCAAACCCCCCCAAGGGGGAAGCCTATGTTCAGCAGTGAACAGTTAAAGGCTGTTATGGTGATGATCATCATCACCTCAGTCATTCTCTGTCCAGTGCTGAACATAGGCTTCTCCTGTAGACTGTCGTAAAGACAGTGTGTTAAGAGAGAGACTAGGCCAAACTAGCTAAACCAACGCTGTGCAGCTGTACACATTGCACTGGGACACTCATAGCATCAGCTGAGCCAGTTCCTTTTGCCCAATATGAGACATTGGGGGAAAGGGATTGTTAGTAATGGGGTCAAAAAGCCCCAATCCAAAAGTGGTTTCCCCTGGTAACCATCGTGGCTAATTCTAGTTGAACTGGTCAGGATGGGCTAACAGACCTCCTTTCATCCTCATAAGTCATCATTCACTGGCGCCCCGCCGGTGTATACCGATAGCGCGGACGGGGTTGCCATACCATTATCACCCATTAAAAAAGATATGCGGCACTTCTTATATCTATACTTATAATAAATCTGTAGAGAGGTCAATTCTGTACATAAAATATATTTCCAAAATAACTATCAGCGGGTGATTAGTGATCGATACTGGTGCCAAGAATGCAATCAGTAAAATTTTTGTCTATCTGTCTTTGTGTTCGTTATAGAAAAAAAAACTACTCGACGGATTTTAACGAAACTTGGTACAATTATTCTTCATACTCCCGGGCAGGTTATAGTATACTTTTCATCACGCTACGATCAATAGGAGCAGAGCAGTGAAGGGAAATATCCACCCGTGCGACGCCGAGACGGGCCACTATTGTTTTAATATTTTTGTATTTATTATTGTTTTTCTGACAATAAATATTTTACATTCTAATCTATTTTAAAGAACGATTCTAAATCCTGTCTGATTTTGTTTAAAAGTTCAAAATAGTTCCAGACAGTTATATTAATGCGTAAAAAACCATAGACAATGAAATCGAGAATCTCCCGCCATTTTGAAGTAGATTAATTAAAAGTAATAAAAAACAACACAAAGGCATTACAGCCGTGGGCTTTCGACCGTTCGATCGCCGGTCATTAACTGGATATCAGTTATCTGCTGTCGGACAACCGGACGCGGGCCGGACGTCCGGCTACCCGGATACAACCGTATTCGGCCCGCGTCCGGTATTCACGTAGAAGATTAAGTAGCTTTTTTCATGTATAGTGTTTGTTTTTTAAAAGATGTTTCGAGTTATTTGACTACATCATTTTTTTTTAATACAACTTAGAATGGCAAACAAACTGAAGGCCCACCTGATGGAAAGCGGTAACTGTCGCCTACAAACATAAGCAGTGCCATGGACATAACAGAGTATACTGTTTCGCCCATGATACCACCTATGCGTCGCCATTCCTGAGGATTCAGGTGTTATTCCTCTGTACCCAGTAAATTCACGCCATATCGCACCCTTCAAACCGAAACACAGCCATGCAAACACAACTGCTTCACGGTTGAAACACGAATGGAACAGAGGTACAATATTAAACGTTGTATACTTCGGAATAGCAAGTTTGTATTTGTATCTAGTGTTAATATTATTAGGGTCATTGTTTTTGAGACCCTTTGAGTTTTATATCTAACTATAATACAAGCCCCTGGTCCCAATACTACCCGATACTAATTACTAGTGTAGCGTCGACGGCGACCAATGACGCCACGAAAAACATAATTAACTAATTGTCTTTTGGAAATAGGCATGGTAATCCGGATACCGATCCGATATCACCCATTTCGATATCGCCCATATCGGTCGAATATTTATTTATTTATTCTTTATCTATCTATCCTATTTAAGAGCTGCGCTCTTGTCTGTGGAGCTCTCGCCACTCACTACGATTTTCAGCGAGTCTCTTCACCTCTTGATACGACACGACACCAACTGCTTCCTTGATCTGCCTGATGTAACTATGCCTCGGTCTCCCTCTTCCCCTCCTTCCTTCTATCTTACCTTCTATTATAATGTTCATAAGTTTGTCGTGTCGTATCAAGTGTCCCAACATTTCTCCCCTTCTGTCCTCAATAGTTCTAATAATTTGTCTTTTTTCCTTAACCCTAAGCAGGGCCTCCTCATTGCTAATTCTATCCCTCCAGCTAATTCTTTATTGCACAATAAAACTTTGTACAAGTGGCGAGCTTAATGCTATATGACATTCTTTACCAGCTAACCAGTAGGTAATAATAGAAAGCGTATGAAGAGCAGATGTGCTGAAAAATATATCTATATTCAGCGAGTCTCTTCACCTCTTGATATATATATATTTTGGAATACGAAATTCTATCATTAATTATCGTAACGTTTTTTTTTATTTTATACAACTTAGAATGGCAAACAAGCAGACGGCCCATCTGAAAGAAAGTGGTAACCGTCGCCTATAGACTTGAGCAGTGCCATGGACATAACAGAGTATACTGTTTCACTCATGATACCCCCCATGCGTTGTCATTCCTGAGGACTCATGTGTTATTCCTCTGTACCCTGTAAATTCACGCCATATCCCACCCTTCAAACTGAAACACAGCCATGCAAACACAACTGCTTCACGGTTGAAACACGAATGTGACAAAGGTACCAAAGCAATCGACTTTTGTACAAAGTCTCCCTCTGGTAACGTATATGCGTAATACTATATCCCCTAAAGGGAATGCAGATAATTTGGAAACACCTTATATATTACTCACCTTATATATACTAATATATATATATATATATATATATATATATATATATATATATATATATATATATATATATATATATATATATATATATATATATATATATATATATATATATATATATATATATATATATATATATATATATATATATATATATCGACAGTATATAAGATATTGGAACAATATATATATATACAAGATATTGACCAAACCGTACTTGGAATTGCTAATAATAGCAATTAAACAAACCTATTTAATAGTAACTCTTACGTAGTCTAACTACGCAGTTACTTTATTAACTAACCCTTAATTACATGGTGACAAGAGTGCTTTTGGATTTTACTGCGAAGAAGACTGATTTTTGTTTGATGTTTTAACCGATTCCAAACGAAAAAAGGGTGATGTTTTGAAGCGATTCACAAAAGATTTACCGTGTGGTCCTGGCATTGAATGTGCAACAGTTTCCTTTCACGTGGGTATCTTAAGAACCGACTGAGGGAACCTAATTGTTGAGACAGTAGCGTCTCTCTTAAAACATCTCTAAAGGATCTCACAGATCTAACATCTCACCACGGTAAAGAGCATATTCCTTTTTAAAAGGCCGGCAGCACACCTGCAATGTCGCTGGTGTTGTGGGTGATCATGGGCGGCGGTAGTCACTTACCATCAGGTGAGCCGCATGCTCGTTTGCCCTCTGTGTTGTAAAAAATCACCAAAAGCCTAACTGCGGTTACCAACCCGTCTGCAAAGCGTGGCAACTATTTTTTTTTATACAACTTAAAATAGCAAACAAGCTGCCAGTGAATATACTGGGTACAGAGGAATAACACCTTAGTCCTCAGGAATGGCAACGCATGGGGGGTATCATGGGTGAAACAGTATACTCTGTTATGTCCATGTTACTGCTCATGTCTATAGGCGACGGTTACCACTTTCCATCAGGTGGGCCGTCAGGTTGTTTTCCATTCTAAGTTGTATAAAAAAAAGTAAACTTATTATAAGTATAAACAATTACAAGAAATGATCACAGTGAGACAACAATGGGCGACCTTATCGCTAAGAGCGATCTCTTGCAGACAACCTTTGGATGGAGAGGAGTAATTATAAAGAGTTTGGTCGGAGGCGCGATGAATATTCTATTATTTCTTAATATTACCATTCCATTATCACTCTGATAATGGAATGGTAACCCCGCCCGCGCTATCGGTATACGCTGGCGAGGCACCAGTGAGGGATGATAGGTGAGGATTAAAAGCAGGTCAGTTAGCCCATCGTGACAAATTCCACTAGAATTACCCACGATGGTTTCCAGGGTGGACCACGTGGAGGTCGACCTGATAGGGATATATTAGTATATTGCTGGCAATACGTCAGATCCTATTACTAACAATCCCTTTCCCCCCGTCGCCATGAGGTTTGGTATACGCGTACTACCTACTTATTCCGGTCAGTAAACATACCCCGGACACGTGGGGGGAAAGGGATTGTTAGTAATGGAGACTGAGAATCCCATTGCTAGCAATATACCCAACCAGGTCGACCTCCTCGCGGTACTCCCTGGAAACTGTCATGGTTAATTCCTGATCATCATGATGGGCTAACTGGCCTGTTTTCATTCTCATCTATCACCTTTCACTAGTGCTCCGCCAGCGTATCCCGTTAGCTCAGGCGGGGTTACCATACTATTTTGACCCATAAAAAAAAACCCCGGTCACACGGTCGAAGTTGCGGGTAGAAGCTAGTCATTTAAAAATCAATTGAGTTACATCTATTTCTGTCTGCAAGGGTCTGAGAGGTGAAATAACCTTTTTGACCTTCAGACAGATAAATAACAAAGTAACTGTTGAGTTATTTGAGAGGATATACAGATATACACTAGTTCCTGCCCGCAACTCCGTGCGTGAAAATTTTAGAAGGATCTTTTATTCGCCGTGTGGTCCCGGCATAGAATAGGCCACACCTTCCTTTCCCGTGGGTATCGTAAGGCGATTAAGGGAGGGCGAGGGATGGGCAGCGGCGCCCCTCTTAAAACATCTCTAAAAGCCTAACTGCGGTAGCCAACCCGCCTGCCAAGCGTGGCGACTATTGGCAAAAGAACTCTTACGGGAAAGGCGTGGGTACTTCTGTCCCATTCGTGTTTCAACCGTGAAGCTTAAGAGTAGGTTAAGTGAAGGTTTGAGATATCTCATACGCATTTTTTATACAACTTAGAATAGCAATTAAGCTGACGGCCCACCTCATAGAAAGTGGTAACCGTCGCCTATAGACATGAACAGTACCATGGACAACAGAGTATACTGTTTCGCCCATGAGACTCAGGTGTTATTCTTCTGTACTCAGTAAATTCATGCCATATCCCACCCTTCAAACCGAAACAGCGATGCAAACACAAATGCTTCACGGTTGAAACACGAATGGGACAGAGGTACTCAAGCAATCGACTTTTGTACAAAGTCTCCCTCTGGTAAAACGCATACTTGCTAACGAACCACAGTTATACATCAGGTGTTCCCCATGGATTCTGGTTCCTCAAAACAGCCACATTATTAGTGATATATCTTCTATCAGATCGACTTTCAAGGTCATAGGTATAGTTGTTTTTTGTTTGTAAATTGCCCCAATGTTGTACACCGCTCTACTCGCTGACATTGATGCCCCTTCCACTTTAGGCGTTGCTGGAGGAGAACCCTTTTAGAGTTAAGCTCGCCTTTGTACATTTGATTACCTCTGTCATATATTTAATATATTACAAGTAAATAAATGTTTTTTTTTGACAGAGGTTTACAACCTTTTGCCACCAGATGGCGCAACCCGTTCAAAAATAACAGCCAAACGAGTATTATTACCACATAACGAGTAGATTATTACCACAACCGTATCGTAGTTTTCGAGAAAATAAACACGATTCGAGGCGACAGAATTTTTATTTGGACCGTGGGTATTCCGACCGGACATTTTTCACCGAAGGACGCCCTTATCACTTTGTGAGATGATTCCCAAATAACCCCAGCCTCCGGCAAGGTAAAGTGTCTCTCTCGTACACTTAAATTTTTGTATATTTTTACGTATATCATATGATTTTAGTAATATAATAAAATTGCAGCTAGAAAGTTTCTGTATTTTTTTTTATACAACTTAGAATGGCAAACAAGCTCACGGCCCACCTGATGGAAAGTGGTAACCGTCGCCTATAGACATGAGCAGTACCGTGGACATAACAGAGTATACTGTTTCGCCCGTGACACCCCCCATGCGTTGCCATTCCTGAGGACTCAGCTGTTATTCCTCTGTACTCTGTAAATTTACGCCATATTCCACCCTTCAAACCGAAACACAGCCATGCAAACACAGCTGCTTCACGGTTGAAACACGAATGGGACAGAGGTATCCAAGCAATCGACTTTTGTATAAGAGAGTTGTTTATAAAATGTGCTGGTTCTTGTTGCATATAGGTATTGCTAATTATATTATACTAGCGGCTTGGTACGTGCTTCGCTATGTATAAAGTGAAATAATAAAAAAAAAATTACCGCATGAATGACATAACAACATGCTTGTACTGTTAACACTGAAAACAGTTTCAATTCGACAGCACAATCGCCATCTTGAAAAAATTTTTAATTTGAAACAAAAATCCCCATTAACAAAATGATCCGCCATTTATTGAATTCATTTGTTACAAAAAAATGTGATAAATGAAGAACCGCTCGAGCGATTTTGTGCAAACTTCACATAAACCATCTACTAAATAGTCCGAACAAAGCCTAAACATTTGGTTTGGATAGGTGAGCCCGTTCTTGAGTTATAAAATTACAACGAAAGTCGTAGATTATACTTATAATAAATCTGTAGAGAGGTCAATTCTGTACATGAAATATATTTCCGAAATAACAGCGGGTGATTAGTGATCGATACTGATGCCAAAAATGCAATCAGTAAAATTTTTGTCTGCCCGTCTGTATATTCGTTATACAAACAAAAACTACTCGACGGATTTTAACGAAACTTGGTACAATTATTCTCCATACTCCTGGGCAGGTTATAGTATACTTTTCATCACGCTACGATCAATAGGAGCAGAGCAGTGAAGGGAAATGTTAAAAATGTCCACCCGTGCGACGCTGGGACGGGCCGCTAGTTGTAAATAAAATTACCGTCTGTTGCCTTTTTTTTTACAACACAGGGGGCAAACGAGCAATGCGGCTCAGCTGATGGTAAGTGACTACCGCCGCCCATGATCACCCACAACACCAGCGACATTGCAGGTGTGCTGCCGGCCTTTTAAAAAGGAATATGCTCTTTTCTTGAAGGTTATGTTGTCGTATCGGTTCGGAAATACTGCTGCTGGGAGTTGATTCCAAAGAGTGGTTGTGCGTAGGAGAAAGTGCCTTGAAAAACGCACGGTGGAGGACCGCCACGCGTCCAGATGATTGGGATGAAACTTTAGTTGATGTATTATATGTATTTTGTTCCATTTCAATTGTTTATCAATTTTCTTTTTTATAAAAAGCTACAATTGTCAATATATGTAAGTAGAAAGGTTAATTTTGAACAAGTTGTTTAAGTTAATTTGATGTAAGGAAGTGCTCTTAATAAGAGTAATATAATTTGTATTTGATTAAAAATAATTTGGAAATTTTATCTACCTGTTCGTCTATATTGATTGGTCGACCAGGTCGACCTCCACATGGTGCCCACTGGAAACCATCGTGAACAATTCTTGTTGAATTCGTCACGATGGGCTAACTGACCTGCTTCATCCTCACCTATCATCTTTTACTGGTACCCCGCCGGTGTATACCGATAGCGCGGGCGGGGTAACCAATCCAATTTCACTTATTAAAAAAATATATATTATGTCTATATTAAAAGTAAATTTATTTTATTTATTTAAACTTTAATGCACAGTAAAATTCTATGTGCATATGGCGGACTGAACACCGGACGGTGTTCTCTACCAGTCGACATTGGGCGAACAGAGAAATAAGTAGGCGGTGCATTACTGAATAGAGGAAATATAAAGCAAGCAATATAAAGCAAAAAATAATATAAACATACACATAATATATTAAATAAATAAATATATACCTTACTTCCTACAAGAGAAGACTGAAATCACACCTTTTAATCAATTGTACATGATAATTCTATGCACTTATACATATGTATATGTATTTATCTATTTACTTATTTATATATTTATATATTTATTCACAATAGTGTTTGTTGTATTTACATTATTTTCACCGGTACCTTTCCTGCACTGGATTACCCAAATTAAATTATTTTCTCTCTAACTACACTGGGTTGGCTGGAAGAGATCTCTTTCAGAGATAAGTCCTCCCTTGCTAACAAGTTGTTATCATTTATTGTTAGTATTTAACTCTTTATTGCACCATAAATAAAAATATACAATGACAAGTGAATAATTCAAGTGAAATACAGTGACATAAATACAGATTGAAATATATATATATATATATATATATATATATATATAAAGGTACAAAAGGCGGTCTTATCGCTAGGGCGATCTCTTACAGACAACCTTTGGTTAAAGGAGAACAGATAGAAGTGGGCAGGTGGCGCAAGAGGGAATTAATAATTTTTCGTGCATAAAATACAAAAACCTGTAACCAATTTGGTAAAGAATATATATATATATATATATATATATAAAAATAAACAGAAGCCGTGAAGTGACAGAAAGGAATACAATACAAGGCATTTGTGTGTATTTGCACGCAATAATTTCTGTGACGTTTCGCTTCGAACTAAATGCGGAAAGATACCAAATAAGCCCGACACGAGTTGTAACTAAGTTATTCATAGGGTTGTCGACGGTCTGTTTATTTTATTTCGACGAATTTCTTATGGTGCGTGAGTAATTTTTGCAGTTTCACGTTTTGATTCGATTTTTAAAACGGATCAACTGAATTAATCTAAAACTATATACAGTAATGTGTACTAGTCCATTGTTAACGATGTACCCTGTCAGGTCGGCCTCCACATGGTCCCCCTTGGAAACCATCATGTTGAATTTCAGGTGTACTCATCAAGATTTTCTATTTTTTCATTCTCACCTATCATCCCTTACTGGTGCCCCGTTTGCGTATACCGATAACTCAGGCGGAGTTATCATTCCACTATCATCCATTTCAAAAAAAAATCTGAAACAGCAAAAAGAAAAATGTAAATAATTTACTTTCAAATTTCCATTTACGCTTTGATTTTTTTATGGTGGTATGTACCGCATACAGTATTTAAGGCATCCCGTCCTCGGTATTGGATACGTAATAATGCCTATACAAGAGGGTACTTGGTGGGCGCAATTTAGACGCAATATTTGTTGAAGCATTTTTTTTAATGGGTGATAATGGAATGGTAACCCCACCCGCGCTATCGGTATACACCGGCGGGGCACCAGTGAAGGATGATAGTGTGGATGAAGCGGGTTAGTTAGCCCATCGTGACGAATTCAACAAGAATTGTTCACCATGGTTTCCAGGGGGAACCACGTGGAGGTCGACCTAATAGGGCTATAATATTGCTAGCAATGGGGCTGTCAAACTCCATTGCTAACAACCCCTTTCCCCCCTTGTTGGAGCATTAGGAAAGTAAATGAACGGCCTGATCTACCGGTCCCCAATTCGAGGGACGACCGATCACTGGCCGTAAATATATCGCTGATTTTGTATATTTTTTAAGTTTACTATGAATGAGTAAATTGCCAATACGTTTTTTATTTTTACACGTGCCGCGAGCTGTTTTTTTTTTTTATAAAATTTCCATGCGACCAATCTATACGTATTGGCAAACCCTCGCATGGGGGTAACTTAAGTTTAGCAGTGGACAGTTAAAAGGCTGGTATGACGATAATTGCAGATTAAGGTCACTGTTGAAATATTTATTTTTTCTTGGCGTTGACAACCCTAGAAAGCCCCGCTGCCGCTTTTACGAAGATGATTGCATCAAATTATTGTAAATCAATTTACATTGATTCGTCTCGTTTCATGCGTAACGTTTCCGCGTGTGCCGTGATTCCAGTACATTTTTGCTTGTTACATACGAAATTAAGTTTCTTTGCTGACATTATAAATGTATTATAGGGTTGTGACCATGCCTTTTTGTATTTCCCATCTTTTTTTATCTTATTTTTTCCTCCAAAAATTGTAAATACAAATAATTACAAGAAAATATTACGCTAAGAAAACAATAGGCATATATTAGTACATTACTGCAACGGCCAGCAGCTGAGGCATTGATGGACGAACGTGCAAATGTGGGCCGAGACGTAGCCAAGGCACACATACATGAGTCCATCAATGCCTAGTTGTGGCCAAGGCTTGTATAGTACTTTTCTCAAACAATGCGCGGAAATCAAAAACACAATTTTACTTTTTGAGTTCAATGGCGAATAACGAACAATAATAATTTTTGACGCGCCATAATGTTCTTTTGTTTTTTTTTCCATAAACAGCTTTCCATTTGTAAGCCAGTTCGAAATTTAAATAAAACCTTTTATTAGTTACCTCCTTGGTAGCCATGTTTCGAAGGGAAAGGTCATTCTATTTTTAAATTACAGGACAGATATGAGTTTACATAGTAATTTATCTGGCCGCAAAACACGGCAGACATGTTTTTTCATACAACTTTTGCCGGCCGCTGCCCGCATGTTTCTTTTTTCGTATTTTCGGATTGGTAACCACAGTTAGGCTTTTACATATGGGATTTTGCTACTATTCCTCTACCATAAGCCACCTTAGTCGCCTCTTACCACACATACAAGAAAGTAAGGCCCATCACAGCTAATGTAACCTACAAGGTCGACCTTAAAGTGGTATATTGTCAACAATGGGGTTGTTAGACCTCGTTACTAACAATCCCTTCCCCCCAGACGTGTACTATTTCGTTGTTATCCATTGAAAAAAAATACGTGATCCGCGTTGGAAACCATTGCCGTTCATTTTGTTCTGAATCCGTCATGACGGGCCAACTGACCTGTTTTATGTTTATTACGCATAATATTTTTAAAAACAACTTTACAAAGTGGATAAAACATTGTATTTCTTAATACAGTATAATATTTATCTACTTACCGGTTTCACTTTACAGTTTGCCAACAGAAGTGTTTTAATTCAAATGATTGATTGTGTCACAATACATGAAACATATTCAGCTTACCGTCACTTGTAAATATCATTACATACATACATACACACACACACACACGCACACACGCACGCGTGCACACGCACACACATACAGGCACATGCGCACACACACACGCACACGCACACACGCACACACGCACGCACGCACGTACGCATGCACGCACGAACACACACACACACACACACACACATACACACACACACACAGGCACATGCGCCCACATACGCACGCACGCACGTACGCATGCACGCACGAACACACACACGCGCGCGCGCACACACACACACACACACACACACACACACACACACACACACACACACACACACACACACACACACACACACACACATAGAACTAAGGATGCTTTACTTATCACTATACTGACGTAATATGTATACGTATAGATGTGTGTGTGTTCCATTTTTTTTATATATTTTATGTAATGAATATTTACTTTGTATTATTCTTGTTCAGTGTTCAATGTGAATTATGTACAATAAAGATTTTACAATACAATACAATAGAATTCTTTGTCTATGTCTTATCTTTTGAATATGTTTATGCAATTAATGTACACTAATTGTACGACTGACCATTTTTATTTTTAAATAATAATTTAATTCACTTGAAAAGGTTTGCTGGAAGTAATCTCTTATTAGAGAAAAGCTCGCCTTTGTACGTTATAATTAAAATTAATTATTCCCATCATTACATATATGTGTATGTGTATGTGTGTGTGTGTGTGTGTGTGTGTGTGTGTGTGTGTGTGTGTGTGTGTGTGTGTGTGTGTGTGTGTGTGTGTGTGTGTGTGTGTGTGTGTGTGTGTGTGTGTGTGTGTGTGTGTGTGTGTGTGTGTGTGTGTTAGATATTGTATGTAAATTGTTTTACTCTGTGTTTGAATAAAATACAAGGATAATGGAGTGATTACTAAATAATAAATTATTGTTACTTGAAAATTCTACTCGACAATTTTTTTTTTTTTTAATTTTCTCTTCCCCTTTAATTTGCGTCCTTTAAAAGCTTTCATAACTTTTGCCTGCCGAGTAGCAGCGACGTCGCAATTACCTGTCAATATTAAAAAAAAAAAACAATTTAAAATTTTTCGATGTCTCGTATTGATCATTTTGAAAGTGCTCTGCTATCAAACTAAAATGTTATTCATAGAATACGTATGTTATAAATTTCTCTCGTATTTATACCATACCAGAGGGAGACTTTGTACAAAAGTCGTTTGCTTGGCCACCTCTGTCCCATTCGTGTTCCTACCGTGAAGCAGTTGTGTTTGCATGGCTGTGTTTCGGTTTGAAGGGTGGGATATGGCAGTGAATTTACAGGGTATAGAGGAATAATACCTAAGTCCTCAGGAATGGCAACGCATGGGGGGTATCATGGGCGAAACAGTATACTCTGTTAAATCCATGGTGCTGCTCATGTCTATAGTCGACGGTTATCACTTTACATCAGGTGGGCCGTCAGCTTGTTCGCCCTTTTATGTTGCACACAGCCTATCCCAGCTTCGCACGGGTGGTCATTTTTACAACATTTTACATTTTTATCTGATACTATCTAATTATATATTTTATAGTATTTTTTTTAAACCTTGAGTTACGTTACTAAGGTGTTAGTAAGGATAGCTAATCTTTTGTAGTAGTGATTCCATGTTCTTACATTGGAAGTTACTTGAAAAAGAAGAGAGTTCTCAGTTCAATTGTATTTATTGTTTTTGTTTGTTTATTACCTCGTAACTCCGTCAGTATGCACCTAAGACATACACATATATTTATGCAAATAAATTTATTTTTATTTTCTTCTTGCCTTCTTTACTTTTCCAGCGATTTTTTCCTTTACATGCTTAGTCTAATGACGATAAATGGGAATGACAATATAATACTTTGCTACGGGGTGTTTTTGTGCAGAAAAAAAAATAAATAAATATTTTTTATTGAAGTAATAATCTTAAATTTATACATTTTTGGAATAGGCATTTTTAGGGTTCCGTGCCTTAAAAGAAAAAACGAAATCCTTATAGTTTCAGTTTGCCGTTTCTCTGTTTGTCTGCCAGGACCTTTTTACTCAGCAATGTGTGGGATTTTTAAGCTTGAATTAATGTCAGAGAAGGCTTATGTTCAGCAGTGGTCAGTTAACAGCTGATGATGATGTAATTATCAAGAGAAGTTGTGAAAAAAATTAAACTTACGTATATAGGTCAACGCAATCAAAAGATACGGCCATTTCTAGTGCATATTTTGATATTTTCATGGGAATCAAAACCTATATGGTACTTCTCGTTTGACCTAGAACCATAAAATTAAGTAGGAAGCAATGTCATATAGCAAAAGTAAAGGGAAGAACTAAAAAACCGTAAATTTGTAGTTACATTACGAACAATTTTGAATTTTTTTTGTATTAAAATCTCTACAGAACCCTCTGTGAGTGAGTCCGACTCGCACTTAGCTTGTTTTTATTTATGTATCTATCAGCATAATGATTTGTCGATTAATAGACAACGACGTGGCCTTACTCGACCACTGGAATGGACATGAATTGAACTTACTGTGTGCTACGCTGCCGCGTGGTAGTTTTGTACGGATGACTACGAAACTTGTCTTGTGTGCTACGCTGCTGCGTGGTAGTGTTGTACTGACGACTATGAGACTTGTCCTGTGTGCTACGCTGCTGCGTGGTAGTCTTGTACGAACGACTACGAGACTTGTAGTGTGTGCTACGCTGCTGCGTGGAATTCTTGTACAGACGACTACGTGACTTGTACTGTGTGCTACGCTGCTGCGTGGTAGTCTTGTACGAACGACTACGTGACTTGTAGTGTGTGCTACGCTGCTGCGTGGCATTCTTGTACAGACGACTACGTGACTTGTACTGTGTGCTACGCTGCTGCGTGGTAGTCTTGTACGAACGACTATGCGACTTGTAGTGTGTGCTACGCTGCTACGCTGTCTTCTTGTATAGACGACTACGGGATTTAATCTGTTTGCTACGCAGCTACGTAATATTCTTGTATTGATAACTAATGCAATTTATATCGTTCGCGTAGCATCCTGCTACATTATATAAACTTAATTGTTGGCAAACAAACCAATGAAATAACATTTTTTTTTCTATTTTCTATCATAACTAAAAAATAAATTGTGTAAAAAAAATATTAAAAAAAAAAGTATCAGAATGTCCAAATAAAGCCCATTCATATGATACTGACTTTAGATGGTCAATTATAAAGTTTTGACCACCTCTTTTGTACTTCTTAGAAAAGGAAATACAAAAATTTTTTTTTAATGCCCCGCCAACTTATTCCGTTAGCGTAGGCATTATCATGCATTGAAAAAAAAAAACATTTGTTTAATTTTTTTTTTATAACATACGTGAGCTAATGTCTTCTAAATCTATTCCAAATTTAAAGTTGATAACATTAGTAGTTGCTGAGATATAGCGTTGTGACAAACAGACCAACAAATGGAAAATTACGACAAAGTCGCGATATAAGAATTCGTACGTACCATTTTGGTATGGCGCCCTAAAATGCAACCAGTAGATGGCGGTAGGGGATAAAATTTAAAAATAAATAGTGTCGTGGGTAATTATAAAATAAATATATATGTGGGTACTACAGTAATAAAGTAGTTGTTGTTCACACTCGAGACGTTTCATTACATTCACTACATGGTGACAGCGGTATAAAAGATTACGAATCCTTAACGTGTTTAAAATTGTTATAAATCAGTGTATAACATTAAATAATAGTATTAGAAATATATTTGTGTCATTGTGTTGGTGTGGTGCAGTATAAAGTGTAATAATGGAGCACGCGCGTCCGCCTGCAGAATTAAATATGGACGGCGGCCCCGTAAGCCGGGCCGACGCTTGGAAAAAATGGAAACAACAATTCATGTTATTTTTGAAGGCTTCTGGTGTAGCCTCGGAGCGCTCGAGTGTCCAAGCTAGTCTAATGGTAAATCTAATCGGCCCGGATGGCTTCGATGTATATCAAACGTTCACATTCGACGAAGACAGTGAGCGCGATGACGTCGCGGTATTGATGAAAAAGTTTGATAATTATTTTGGAACAAAGCCGAATGTAACGTTAATGAGATACAAGTTTTTTACGCGTAACCAAGATGAAGGGGAATCTATACAACAATACGTCACCGCCCTGCGTCTTCTGAGCAAAACATGCGAGTTCACCACCCTCGAAGAGGAGTTGATCAGGGATAGAATCGTCTGTGGAATTCGACATTCCACTGTCAGGGACAGACTGTTGCGGTGCGATGACCTCAACCTAGATAAGGTGATAAAAATTTGCCAAGCGGAGGAGGTGTCCCAGGAGAGCTGCCGTCAGATAGGGTCGAGTGGTGACACGGCGCGCGTGGACGCGGTGTCGGCGCGCGGTCGCGGGCGATCGGCGGCGCGCGGCTGGCCGCGGCGGGCGGCGAGCGGCGCGGCGCGCGGAATCAACCGCAGGGGGCCGGCCGCGGATGCGCTTGCGCCGCGGGCCGCGCGGTCTCCGTGCCGCGCTTGTGGCTCCGCGCGGTGCAGCGACAGCGAGTGCCCCGCGCAACGAGTCAGCTGTTACGTTTGCGGTAATCATGGACACTTCGCGCGCATGTGTAAGTCAAATAATTTTTTTCATAACGCCGGCCGCGCTCGGGCCGGGCGAGTATATGGAGTGGAATGTGATGTTGTGAGTAGTGAACCGGAAAATGATATTTTTTATATTTCGTCCGTCGACTGTGGTGACCATTTAGGGGGCTGGTTTCAAATATTAACGTGCGAAAATGGACATGAAAATTTTAAATTGGACTCGGGGGCCGATTGTAACATAATATCCTATAGTACATTTTTAAAATTAGGTTTCGATCCGAACATAATTGTAAAAAAGAATATATCTTTATTATCATACACGCATGACACGATTCCATTAAAAGGAATCTGTACTATACCATGGTATTATAAAAATATTATTTATAATCTCAAATTTGCTGTAGCGGACATAGAATGTAGCAGCGTGCTGGGACGGAACTCTTGCGAGGAGTTAGGGCTAATCAAGCGTATAATGTCTATTGAACTATCCAACTATAATGACTTATTTAAAGGTTTAGGGTGTTTGCCCGGAAAGTATTACATAGTAACTGATAGCTCGGTTCCACCTGTCATATGTGCGTCGAGGAAAATTCCTCATGGGTTACGCGATCGCTTAGCACAGGAGCTTAATAAAATGGTAGATTTAGGGGTCATCAGGAAGGTGAATCATCCAACTCAATGGGTACATCCTCTGGTGTTGGTGGCGAAAAAGGATAATGGAATCAGGGTGTGCTTGGATCCACGAGAACTTAACAGAGCTATTCAACGTGCTCACTTCCAGTTGCCGACTGTGTCGGAATTAGCATCTCGCTTACACGGAGCTCGATACTTTTCAGTTCTTGACGCAAACGCAGGCTTCTGGGCCGTGGTACTGGATGATGAGAGCGCGGACTTATGCACTTTCAGCACGCCCTTTGGACGGTATCAATTTTTACGTCTGCCGTTTGGTATTAATTGCGCGTCAGAGGTTTTTCACGCCAAATTACGTCAACACCTGGAAGACCTGGAGGGTGTAGATAATTATGTTGACGATGTAATAGTATGGGGGGAAACTCGGCAGATTCACGATATGAGATTGAAAGCGTTATTAAATAGAGCGAAGGAAATAAACTTAAAATTTAATAAACAGAAATGCAAAATTGGAGTTCAGGAAGTGACTTATCTGGGCCATGTGTTCGATTCTAAGGGAATGAGACCGGATTATAATAAGATTAAAGCCATTAAAGAAATGCAAATACCAAAAGATAAAAAAGATCTCGAGCGGTTTTTAGGGGCAGTAAATTACTTATCAAAATTTATTCCAAATTACTCAGAAATAGCCATTCCGTTAACAAGTCTATTGAAGAAAAATAATTACTGGCGGTGGGAGGATAGCGAGCAAAGCGCGTTCGACCAACTCAAAGAGTGTGTGTGTGGAGCGGGCGTGCTGGCGCTGTACAACCCGACGCAGCCAGTGCGGTTGTCTGTGGACGCATCGCGAAATGCACTGGGCGCAGTGTTGATGCAAGGCGGTCGCCCCGTCGAATACGCTTCCCGTACGCTTACAGATGCGCAAACCCGGTATGCACAGGTGGAAAAAGAGATGTTAGCTATCGTTTTTGGTTGTGAACGATTCCATCAGTACATATATGGGCAAAAGGGCGTCATTGTGGAATCGGATCACAAACCCTTAGAAGGAATATTTAAAAAACCTTTAGCGTCTGTCCCGGCGCGTCTGCAACGTATGTTACTGAGGTTACAGTGTTACGATTTGACTGTAACATACGTGCCAGGAAAATATATGTTTATAGCCGATATGTTGTCTCGTGCGGCGCTTCCCGATCTATATAGTGAAGAAATGCATTCTAATATAACTTACCAGGTGAAAATGATTATTCAAAACATTCCTATTTCAAATGATAAACTCACATTAATAAAAAGAAAAACTAAAAATGATCATGAACTTAATATATTATTAAATTATATAAATTACGGATGGCCTAAGCACAAATATAACGTTGCAAATGAAGCAAAGTTATATTGGTCGATAAAAGATGAGCTTTTGATAGTCGATAATGTTATATTTAAACAGGATCAGGTACTTATACCTAAAGAATTAAGAGAAGAAATGTTAAAAATAGTTCATGAAGGGCATCTAGGTATAGATCGGTGCAAGCGGCGCGCGAGGCAAGTAATGTTTTGGCCGAGTATGTCACGTGACATAGAGCAGTTTGTAAAGCGATGTCACACCTGTCAGGAGCACTCAAACAGACCTGCTAAGGAGCCATTGCTTCCTATGGAGATTCCAGCTCTGCCGTGGGAAAAGGTCGGCTCAGATATATTTGAATTTAATCGTAAATATTTCCTAATTATTGTTGATTATTATTCTAATTATATAGAGGTATGTAAATTAAATAATTTAACTTCTAACTTAGTCATTCAAAACATAAAAAATATCTTTTCACGTCATGGCATACCCAAGGTACTGATAAGTGATAACGGGACTCAATACACTAGCCGAGAGTTCAAAAATTTTGCTAATGTGTGGGGTTTCAACCATGTGACGTCCTCGCCGAATTACCCGCAGGCGAATGGTAAAAGTGAACGCGCAGTTCAAACTATTAAAATGATTTAAAGAAATCTATTAAAAGTAACGGAGATTTTGATTTAGCTCTTCTTAACTATAGAAATACACCTAGGGATGGGTTGAGTTCTCCTGCGCAGTTGCTGATGGGTCGCAGGTTGCGTTGTCAATTGCCAGTACATGAAAATCTGTTAAAACCAAAACCTGTCGATCCTTCTGAGTACCAAACTATGTTACATAAACAAAATAACAATAAAATGTACTATGATCAGCACAGTAAAACTCTTCCTATGTTAAGAGAAGGTGACTCAGTAATCTGTATAGATGGAAAGATTAGGAGCAGAGGAAAGATAGTGGGGCGCGCTGACACTCCTCGTTCTTACATTGTCAAAAATAGTGTCGGTGCCAGGTATAGGCGAAATCGCCGTCACTTGATTAGGTGTGAAAGTGATCCACAAGCAATGCATAGTGACCATGGTAAAGACGAACAATTTAACGATGCGTGTGAGTATTCATGTACTAGCAGTGACGAGGCTTCGAATCTTAATAGTGAACAGCTCATCCGCAAAGCTAAAGCAGTGGCTATTCAACGCCTACGGAAAAAATTGTAAAAATAAAATACTTATTATTATAAAATACTTTTTATATTATATATATACATAAATGTTTCTATTTTTTATTTCTATTTCATTTTTTTTTGTTTTTTTTTATAACGGGTAAATAAGGTGATGGGTTACTTAATATAGTATATAAGAAGTATTGTACAATTCATATATAATACAGTATACTTAAGGAGATAGAGTGTACCCTTTTGTTATATTCTTTAGAACTTGATTACATTGTTTGTTTTATATAATTTGGGGGGAGATGTCGTGGGTAATTATAAAATAAATATATATGTGGGTACTACAGTAATAAAGTAGTTGTTGTTCACACTCGAGACGTTTCATTACATTCACTACAAATAGTTTCTAATATTTAAGATTAGTAGCAAAACCTTGATTTTAATTTTAAAATTAAATTACTGAACCGATTTTGATAAAATTTCTACGACATCAATCTGTAAGTATATCCTTTCAGATAAGAAACTAATTATCCAAATCGGTGTAGAAATAATGTATTTATGAGAAAGAAATAAAATACAATTAAATCGAGAAGTTCCTTCTTGGAAGTCGATTGAAAATGAAAATGACATGACCCTTTTGGGAGACTTTGTACAAAAGTCGTTTGCTTAGGCACCTCTGTCCCATTCGTGTTTCAACCGTGAAGCAGTTGTGTTTGCACGGCTGTGTTTCGGTTTGAAGGGTGGGATATGGCGTGAATTTACAGGGTACAGAGGAATAACACCTGAGTCCTCAGGAATGGCAACGCACGGGGGGTATCATGGGCGAAACAGTTATACTCTGTTATGTGCATGATACTGCTCATGTCTATAGGCGACGGTTACCACTTTCCATCAGGTGGGCCGTCAGCTTGTTTGCCATTCTAGGTTGTATAAAAGAAAACCCTCTTTTACTTTCGCAGCTGGCTAACTACCAGATCAGCGATCGCCCCCGCAACCGTGACCTTAGAACAAAGTGGAAGAAACCCATCTATCAAGTAGTATTTATCATACATTTATATTCCACCCCTCATAATCTGGTTCAATCCATATGAAATTGACTTATATATGATTTTAAACCTTAATACCTAAGGGTTAAAGTGTAAATTTCAAGTACGTATAATCTCGTTCGGTTCATATGAAATTAATTGATTTACAATTTTAAACCTTAACTTCTAAGTGTTAAGGTGTAAATTTCAAGTACGTATATCGCGACCTATATTCCCCGCGCCCTAATCCAAGGTCATCAGATAAAAGTCCAATAAAAGATATCGTCTTACGTGGGAGCCCTACCTGTTTAAGATTAAGGCACCTCTCACACTGTATCTGTTTTTCATTTTGATCACTTAAGTTTTTTTTTTTAATGGATGGCAATGGAATGGTAACCCCGCCCGCGCTGTCGGTATACACCGACGAGGCACCAGTGGAAGATGATAGGTGAGAATGAATGCAGGTCAGTTGGCCCACCATGATGAATTAGACAAGAATTAACCGTGACGGTTGGGGGGAAAGGGACTGTTAGTAATGGAGACTAAGAATCCCATTGCTAGCAATATACAAAACCAGGTCAACCTCCTCGCGGTTCCCTCTGGAAACTATCACGGTTAATTCCTGATGAATTCATCATGATGGGCTAACTGGCCTGTTTTCATTCTCATCTATCACCCTTCACTGGTGCTCCGCCAGCGTATCCCGTTAGCGCAGGCGGGGTTACCATGCCATTTTCATCCATTAAAAAAAATACAATCACTAACAATCCCTTTCCCCCCCAGTGTGAAGATGATGGTGATGAACCGTGATGGTTTCCAGGGGGAACCGCGTGGAGGTCAATCTAATAGGGTGTATTGCTAGCAATGGGTTAGTTAAATCCAATTACTAACAATTCCTTTCCCCTCTGAATACTTGAGCATCAATGTCCCATTCGATGGGAGGGGGGGACTACGATTCCCAAGTCAGATTACTGCGGCTAATGGTACCATTTGGGGGGGGGAGAGATTTCTAGTAATGCGGATTACCTAACAGGTCCCTAGGGGGTTTTGCCAGTAGTTGCCACGCTTGGCAGGCGGGTTGGCAACCGCAGTTAGGCTTTGGTGATGTTTTAAGAGGGGCGTTACTGCCCATTCCTCGTCCTCCCTTAGTCGGCTCTTACGATACCTACGGGAAAGGAAGGGGTGGGAAGCCATTCTATGCCGGGACCACATGGCTCTTCGTAATATCCTGTTATAAATATAAGAATGAGTACGGTGTGACAGTACGTACATAAAATATATGAAAGGTTTAATATTACAAAATGTCACCATTATCCCCAGTAATCTGGTGTGTCAATCGGGGAACGTCGTAGATTCGATTCCATGAGCCGTGAAAGGTTCTGGCGTGACGCGGGACGGATATAAAAAATATCCGGACAGGTATGTCGGAACTATGATAAGATTTTCTCTTATGCAATTTAAAACGGCAAACAAGCTGCACAGCACGCCTGTTCATCACCTCAACACAGTCCACCGCTCCGTAATACTATTGAAAGAAACAGTCTTCAATTCTGACAAAACCAGTTATTTTTATTTTAAAATTAAACTGACCAGTTTACCAGAGGGAGAGTTTGTATAAAAGTCGTTTGCATGGCTGTGTTTCAGTTTGAAGGGTGGGATATGGCGTGAATTTACTGGGTACAGAGGGATAACACCCGAGTTCTCAGGAGTGGCAACGCATAGGGGGTATCATGGGCGAAACAGTATACTCTGTTATGTCCATGGTACTGCTCGTGTCTATAGGCGACGGTTACCACTTTCCATCAGGTGGGCCGTCAGCTTGTTTGCCATTCTAAGTTGTATAAAAAAAAAAATGATTTTGATTAAATTTCTTCTATAAGACTAATCTGTAAGTATATCCTTTCAGACAAAAAAAATTTCCAAATCGGTTCACAATTGACGCAGTTTTAAATTAACGAACATAAAAACAAGTGCAATCTAATTGAGAATCGTCTTTTTTGAAGTCGGTTAAAAAGTATTTATCTACATGCATAATTAACGAAAAACATCCAATATATGTAAATGAATTATTGTGATTTTTTGATTTTTTAATTAGTCAACAATCCGCAACGCTGCTGTCCCACAACCTCCCGTCTCGATAGATAATCCGGTATAATCCAGTTTGGGCCGGCTAAAGCGAGTTTAATTCGGTTAATGTCAAACCGTTTAATTTCTTTCTCGGTCCCGTACATTAAATTAAAAATAATCTTTATTCGAACAGATTTGTTTACGAACTCTTTTAAATCGTCAATTTTTTATGATTTTTTTAAATACACCATTGGGATTTATGCGATGTAAAAGCTTTTACAGGTGAACAGTACCTACATGCCTGCTTCTTTATTCCTATGTTTCGACGTGGACTGCACCGCGTCGTGGTCACGACAGGACTGAAGTGAGCGGCATCTCTTCGGGTACCCTCATATTGTCACCATTATTATCTAGAGCAGCCTTTCTCAAAGTGGGCAATAACACCCTCTTGTGGGCACTGCAGGCCTTAAGGGTGGCGGTAAGAGACCTAGAAAAAAAAAATGGGGACATTGTGTAGAGGCTGGGGGGTGATTTGTTGATCTTGAAGTAATAGTGGATTTTAAGTAGGTAAAAAAATGGGGGTGCTAAAAAATAATTAATTCTCAAAGTGAGCAGTAATATAAGTTTGGGAACCCCTGATCTAAAGCCACTCTATACACCGCACTCACGGTATCCACACTGCGTTACGCAATCCACGTCGAAACGTCGAAGGTACTATTCACCTGTAAAAGCTCTAGTCATCGGCCATCGAATGTCGATTGTCGACATACCGACCCCCTGAAACTGCGTAGAGATGTTGCATCTCTGTGCATCTTCTACCGAATGTATCATGGAAAGTGCTCTGTGGAATTGTTCGGATTGATACCTGCTGCTGATTTTCACCACCGTACAACCCGCCATAAACTAAAGTTTCATCCCAAGCACCTGGAAGAGTGGCGATTTTCCACCGTGCGTTTTTTAAGGCACTTTCTTCCACGCACAATCACTCTTTGGTATCAACTTCCAGCAGCAGTATTTTCGAATCGATACGACATCATAAACTTTTAGAAAAGAGCATATTCCTTTTTAAAAGGCCGGCAACACACTTGCAATGCCTTTGGTGTTGTGGGTGATCATGGGCGGCGGTAGTCACTTACCATCAGGTGAGCTGCATGAACCGTTTGCCCCCCTGTATTGTAAAAAAAAGACCTAATTGTGTATTTAAAACATATGTAAACAATGCGAAAGTTTATAATTAACTATTGTAGAGCCTACAATTGTTTTTAATGCATCTTTTATGATTAATTAAAAAGTAATTCTCCCGCGATCTCATTATTTTTCACTTTCACCGACTTCAAATATCTTCTCTTTGAAGTCGACAAGTTTTACCAGAGGGAGTCTTTGTACAAAAGTCGTTTGCTTGGCCACCTCTGTCACATTCGTGTTTCAACCGTAAAGCAGCTGTGTTTGCATGGCTGTGTTTTGGGTTGAAGGGTGGGATATGGCAGTGAATTTACAGGGTACAGTGAAATAACATCTGAGTCCTCAGGAATGGCAACGCACGGGGGGTATCATGGGCGAAACAGTATACTCTGTTATGTCCATGGTACTGCTCATGTCTATAGGCGACGGCTATCACTTTCCATCAGGTGGGCCGTCAGCTTGTTTGCCATTCTAAGTTGTATAAAAAAAATCCAGGTTTTATCATCGCGTTAACTCTCGATTGTGTTTAAAATTAACTATTATTATTTTTTATTACCATAAGTTCTACCTTCCATATTGGCCATTAATCTCCGACCGCTATTCAGTCCACGCATAATAATATTAATAACGACCTGACGCGGCTTATCGGACAATGGCCCTGCAGTCAGCTAAAAAAATGGCAATAAAAACTCCCACCTGTCGATAACAAGCGCCCGCCGTCGCGTCCGTAGTTGAGGTTTCACAGTTGAATAATAAATAATATCACGACTGTAACACCCCACGGAACAGGCCCTCCCCCCCCCCCCCTCCAACCTGTCTCCCTGAGCCCCGAGGAGAGTTTGCACAGGAGGGACAATGACCCGCACTGATATTTACATTACATGTAAAGTACAAATATATTATTATATTAACAAAAAAAAAGTGACTTGAATAAACTTGTAGAGTTACAATTGTATATTCCGAATTCAAATATTTTTTTCTCTCCGAGTATGTACGTGCGTGCCTACGTTTGTATGTGTAACAGTACACACACGTGAGCGAGCATGCGTGTGTATATGTATGTTTGTGTAGGTGTGCGTAAATTTGTATATATACATATATGCATAGATACGTGTGTGTGTGTGTGTGTGTTTTTGTGTGTGTGTGTGTGTGTGTGTGTGTGTGTGTGTGTGTGTGTGTGTGTGTGTGTGTGTGTGTGTGTGTGTGTGTGTGTGTGTATGAGTGTGTGTGTGCTTCTACTGCCCGTATGTGTATGTGTGTGATGTACTATTGTTAAAAATTTCATAAGTGCTTTCTTAGATTATATAGATGGAGCATAAAATATCAAAATCGAGTCAAAACTCTGTGAATCAAACTTCTTTTAAGAATTATGAAACACACATTTATTCTTAAAAAAAAAATAGAATAATTATTATACATATAAGTAACTCAACTGTCAATTGTATCGTAAAATCTGTTGTTTAAGCTTTCAAGACATTCATATAACTATTTGTAACATCGTTTACACTCTAATCAATACGAACTTTTGCTTCCAATACAATAAATTAGAGATAGAGCAAACCTAATGCGTCGAACTATCCGTTTGTTTCACCGACACAATTGATCTGACATCTATCAGGCGAGCGATACGTGTACAGCTGTTGTCCGAGCGACAGCGGACAGCGTATCAATACTAAACCTAACTATATTAACCCACTTATACATAAACAATATATCTCTATTGGAAAATAAACTTTATTTAACTCTTTATTGCACCATAAACAAAAATATACAATGACCATTTTGTTTTGATAAGTGAAAATAGTATGGTAACCCCGCCTGCGCTAACGGGATACGCTGGCGGAGCACCAGTGAAGGGTGATAGATGAGAATGAAAACAGGCCAGTTAGCCCATCATAATGAAATCGACGGTAATAGGCGACGGTTACCACTCTCCATCAGGTGGGCCGTCAGCTTGTTTGCCATTCTAAGTTGTATATAAAAAAAAAACTCTCTTATTCATAAAAATGACAAATTTCTTATTAACTTATTTTAGCTATTGAAAAGTTCTGTCTATTTCTTTTGCGTTAAAGTCTCAATTTGAATGACAGGGACAAGATATTTCAATAGCTAAATTAAGTTTATTATTTATATATGTCAACATATTTCATATTTTTTAATAGAAACAACTATACTGTCTCCTTCTATTATTGTACGCACACTGCCCGCTGGTAATTAATGCTCCTCTCCACTCAGGGTTCGCTGGAAGAGAACTCTTACAGAGTTAAGCTCGCCTGTTGTACATCTTTATTTTATATATATTTCATGTTTGTAATTTTTTATGTACAATAAAGAATAAATAAAAAAAAAGTAAATAAGTTTGTAAGAGGTTTCAGTTAAATACAGTATTATTCCTTTATAAATAAGGGTATAATAAAGGGTATGTAAAGTTGAAAAGTTTGTTTGTTTGGTTGGTTGAACGTACTAATATTAGGAACTTACTGATTCGAAATGATATTTTTTTAACCAAGACCGCCTTTTGTACCTTAATGTCTCTATATTTTAACCTGTACTTTATGCTACTGTATTTTACTTGAATTTTATTTATTTATTACTACATATAATATATGTAATAATATATGTACATGGCGTACTTAATGCTAAAAGCATTCTCTCCCAGTCAACCGTAGGCAAGTGTCAGAATACTCGAATGTGGTACTACTAATTATTGATATACATACATACTAAAATTACATATATAAACGAATAAATATATATAAATAACAAATATACTTACACATATATGACATATACTATATTATACACGAAATTGAGAATAATATAAAGCCGACCTCACGATGACATCACGACCATAGGAAAAGCCACGGGATGTACCTAACTAGTGGAAACATAATCGCTCTACGCTAGCAGTCAGACTAAAACTTGACTGTAGTAATAAGAAACGCTCTTCACATATATCTAGTAGCAATGTAAGCTTCGATATAGAGAAATGCCAAGCGTGAATCGCTTGCCGTTTTCAACCGACTTGAAAAAGAAGGTAGTTTTTAATTCGCTCGTCCTTTTTATGTTTGTCGCCTCATAACTCCGTCAGATGTGAACCGATTTGGAAAAATCTTTTTTTTTTATCTGAAAGGATATAGTTAGATTAGTTTCGCAGAAATTGTATCAAAATCGGTTAAGTAGTTTAGTTTTTAAATACAAATAACTGATTTTGCCATAACGGAAATCGACTTTTTTATTTGTGGAACGCAATCTTTATATCTGAAACGATTGTTTTTTTATATTACCCAAACCGTGGGTAAGAAAAAATATGTCTACAGTCGTAGTCTTTGATAGGAAGGGCATATTATTTAAGCTCTTATAAATCGTAATTTTTTTAAATCTCCTATAATCTTTTCTGTCTATCTACACATACACACTCAAACACAGATACGCATAAACACACACACACACACATACACACACACACACACAGAGAGAGAGAGAGAGAATGAAATATACACACATATACAAGTAACACGCACGCACGTGCACACGCCCACGCCCACGCACACGCACTAGCGCACACATACACGTATACACGTATACATTTATTATTGCCCTTCAATACGAAAGTGGTTAAAAATAAATCGCCAATAACTCCAGCTAACGCTTCGTAACTGTATATATATATATATATATATATATATATATATACATATATATATATATATACACACACACATATATATATGTATATAATGACCCACGCAAACTTTGTGTGCTTGTAATGAATTGGGTAATTCAATCAAATGTTTGCCAAGTTACGATCAAGTTGTTAACTTGTCTATGTGTTTTATACTGGCACCCACTTGTTCTCGGTGTGGGACGCTTGATGAATGGAGCTGTGATCGATCAGTTGATGAGAATACAATGGGCCGCTACTTTGGATTGGATACACGTGGATTAGTGAAGGGGAAAAGGGATTGTTAGTAATGGAGACTGAGAATCCCATTGCTCGCAATATACCCAACCAGGTCGAGCTACTCGCGGTTCTCCCTATATTCTATCATGGTTAATTCCTGATGAATTCATCATGATGGGCTAACTGGCCTGTTTTCATTCTCATCTATCACCCTTCACTGGTGCTCCGCCAGCGTATCCCGTTAGCGCAGGCGGGGTTACCATACCATTTTCACCGATTAAAAAAAAACACTTGGATTAGTAATACTAGAAGTAGTAATACCAGTGGGAGACTTTGTACAAAAGTCGATTGCTCGGGTACCTCTGTCCCATTCGTGTTTCTACCGTGAAGCAGTTGTGTTTGCATGGCTGTGTTTCGGAACATATCATTTCTTAACAGTCCACTGATGGACACAAATCTCCCCAGAGGGGAAGGGATTGTTGGTAATGGCAAGGTTAGTCTCCGTTGATATGAATGCACCCTATCAGGTCGACCTCCACGCAGTTCCCCCTGGAAACTATCGTGACTAATTTATCGTTGAAATCGTCATGAGAGGCTAACTGATCTGCCCTTTAATCTTCACCTATCACCTCTCACTGGTGCTCCGCCAGTGTATACCGACAACGCAGGCGGGGTTACCATACCATTTAGACCCATTAAAAAAAAATTAAAAAAAACACAAGCTTCCTCTTGGGAGATTTCGCCAGTAGCTGCCACGCTTGACAGGCGGATTGGCAACCGCAGTTAGGCTTAAGAGATGTTTTAATAACAACGCTGCTGCCCATCTTTTGCCCTCCCTTAGTCGCCTCTTACGCACCCACGGGTAAAGAAGGGTTGACTCATTCTATGCCGTAGACACGTTAGATAGAAAATATTTGTATTTGGATCCCCTTTACCTGATTAATGAATGAAAAACGACGAGAAGTACAAATAACTTGACTTGTATCACACAGGTGAAGCCGGGGGAGACGTCTAGTTTGTAATATTAGCAAGGAAACGATGCCAACACTGTAGAAGCCTTTTCTATAGCAAAACAAATTATCAGATATTTGGTAGATATCGCGTAACATTGAGAAGACGGCCAAGTGCGAGTTAGACTCACGAATCGAGGGTTCTGTACAAATTATAATTGATAAAAAATATATTGTTAATACTTTCGTAAGCATACATTATATTTTTTTATAATTTGTATAAAACAAAGTCGATGTCGCTGTCTGTCCGTCCCTATGTGTGCTTAAATCTTTAAAACTACACAACGGATTTTGAAGCTGTTTTTTTAATAGATAGAGTGATTCAAGAGGAAGGTTTATATGTATAATACATGCATAATATTGTAGAGAAACACTGATAAATTTAGAGGTTTCTAATGTGATGTCGTAAATAAACACATTTTTGCGTTCACATTGCAAACTCTGTATTTGAGGTTGTCACTCCATCTAGTAACTCAAAATATAATAATTATTGTGGTGAATTATTTATATTGTATGTTCAAAAAAAGCGTTCACGCTCACTTTTTTACTTTATCCGAGCAGTAAGTGCTTTATATTATTCTCAGTTTCGCGTATAATATAAATAGTATATGTCATATATGTGTAAGTATATTTGTTATTCATATATACTTATTCGTTTATATATGTAATTTTAGTATGTATGTATATCAATAATTACTAGTACCGCATTCGAGTATTCTGACACTTGCCTATGGTCGACTGGGAGAGAATGCTGTTAGCATTAAGTCCGCCATGTACACATACTATATGTACTAATGAATAAATAAATAAATGAAATATATTATTTATGTAAGTATGTATCTATATAATACAATTTTATCTTTGGCTGTTAAATTGGTTACACAGGTTACACTCTCGGTTCGTTGCACGCGTCCGTGTAGCCTAACTTCAGGCTGCAGCTGAAAATCAGTGCTTTGCTTTTAAGCAAAACCGTCACTGAGCTGTAGCATATTTGGGTCACTGCGACACACGTGGCGAAACCATATTTCCATATTTCATCTTTTGTTGTATATTTTAAAGATTGTAAATAATTTGATTGTATAAATTCATTTGTAAATTTACGTGTGTCATAACATGGCTCAAATAAAGTGTTTATCTATCTATCTGTCTAACTCCAACTAGCAAACTTGAGTATTTGATATTAATACCAGCTGGATATCTCCTTGCGTTCCTGAGATATAAATCTGTAAGTATATCCTTTCAAATAAAAAAGAATTTTTCAAATAAGTTTACAATTGACGGAGTTATAAGGTAGAAAACAGTCGAATCGAAAACCTCCTTATTCTAAAAGTCGGTCGAAAAAGGATCTTGACAGACAGATTGGAAATAAAGTGGTCCCCTAAGGGTCCCACCTTTATTAGGGAACCCTAAAAACGGACGAGTCGAGCAACCCCTCCGTGCGGAAGTCCTATAAAAATGCAATATAATTCACCACGTTTAATACCGAAGTACGTACTACACTACCACTCAAATAATCTCTCAAGAACTCGACGGAGAATTGGACGCTGAAATTGAATATATGACGAAGCACTGTCAAATAAAAAGATTTGGGAAAAGTATCGAATAACAGGTGCAGATGCGTAGACAGTGTTGCCATAAGGTAACTTTTTATTTCTCCCCAAATTTCAAATCAAATTTTTTTTTTTTTGCCTATCACCACAGTCTCTCTCTACGTCTATTATTTTATATTATTTATTATAATTACCTAACAAGCTGACGGCCCACCTGATGGAAAGTGATAACCGTCGCCTATAGACATGAGCAGTACCATGGACATAATAGAGTATACTGTTTCGCCCATGAGGACTCGGGTGTTATTCCTCTGTACCTAGTAAATTCACGCTATATCCCACCCTTTAAACCGAAACACAGCCATGCAAACACAACTGCTTCACGGTAGAAACACGAATGGGACAGAGATACCCAAGCAATTGACTTTTGTACAAAGCCTCCCTCTGGTAGACTCCAGTCTCCATTGAGAATAATACTCAGTGAGGTCGTTGTTTCCCCTGGAAAACACCACGGTTAATTCTTCTGGAATTCATCACAATGGGCCAATTGACCTGTTTGCATCTTTACCTGTCATCCCTCACTGGTGCCCCGATAGCGTAGGTGGTCTTACCATTGCATTGCCATCTATAAAAAAACCTTCGATTTTATGAGAGTACTAGCTGTATCCTATGGTTTTACTCGTATGAATCTCTGCATAAAGTGCAACACATCCTATGTGCTAAGTTAGAATATAACCTACCCGTATAGGGAGGATAATGGATTGTTAAGAATGGGGATTAATAGCACCATTGTTAGCAATACACCCTGTTAGGTCAACCTCCTCGCGGTTACCCTTGGAAAAGATCGTGTTCTATTCCAAGTGAATCCATTACGATAGGCTAACCTTTTCATTGTCACCTGTCATCCCTTACTGGTGCCCCGACAGCGTATATCGTTAGCGCAGGCGGGCTTGTCATTCTATTATTTATTCAAAACCGTTCAATAGTTTTTGTATGAAAGAGTAACAAACATCTATTCATCGGTATATACGTTTCTCAACTCTCAAATAAATTAACCGAAATTTTTCTCCAACAAAATTTTTTTTTTACCTAATAATGGGGAGAATACATAATCTGGCAACACTACGTAGGTTTTCGTTACGAGGCGCGAGTATTTCACGCAGCGGGTATCACGTGACTAGTATTTGTAGTAAGCGATACTCTACTCCATTAGATTGATTGCTGAAATGTGCAAACGTGACAGGCCAATATTGCCATAGTATAAATAATCCAGCAGCAGTACAACTTCTTTTTTAATATGTATGTTTTACGGCTGTGGAAACAAGTCCTTTGATGTCTCTGTTTTAAAGTTCGAAATGTCGAATATTGGCACTTATGTCGTCATAGTCGTAGAATGCTGACGGATCTGACAAAGATTAAATATACATATTCGTCAGTTTTTTTTTTATACAACTTAGAATGGCAAACAAGCTAATGGCCCACACGCTGAAAGTGGTAACCGTCGTCTATAGACATGAGCAGTACCGTGGACATAACAAAGTATACTGTTTAGCCCATGATACCCCCCACGCGTTGCTATTCCTGAGGACTCAGGTGTTATTCTGTAAACTCACTGCCATATCCCACCCTTCAAACCGAAACACAGCCATGCAAACACAGCTGCTTCACGGTAAAAACACGAATGGGACAGAGGTGGCCAAGCAAACGACTTTTGTACAAAGTCTCCCTCAGTCTTGTAACATTATTTGAATTATTAAATTTGATATTTTTCTACCAGTTCTTGTACAAAACAACTTTTTTATTGTTACAGATAACCGTTGAAGAATGCGCGTAACAATGGCGACCGCCGCAAAATTCCACATGGGCTCACAACAGATGGCGCTGCACCAATCATGAAGTTCAATCCTACCACCACTAGATGGCGTGCTTTTAAAACATTAAAGTGTCAGTGCAATTGATAAATATTGTGTTGATAGTGGTTGCATTATATATATATATATTTTTAGTGTCAAAGTGCTTGTGAGATGATAGAGGGGTCCAGACACGGGCCCAGTGGCGCCTCGACGGGGCATGATTTTGAAAAAGATGATGAAAGTAAGTATTGTCTTGTCTCTCTTCGAAAAGTAATATTTTTTGTAGATAGTAGATAGGTTTTCCCAAGAGACTACAGCATGGGGTTCTTCAAAAGGGGGGTAAAGAGGTTTTTTTCAGGGTCGGCAACGCGCGCGTAATACCTGTGGTATTGCAGGCGTTCATAGGCTACGGTAACCGCTTACCATTAGGTGGAACGTATGCTATATATGACACAGCCATGCAAACAACTGTTTCACGGTAGAAACACGAATGCGACAGAGGTGTCCAAGCAAATGACTTTTATACAAAGTCTCCCTCTAGTGGTATTATTTATTATCTAAAATTAAACCTAAAACTGGATATAGAGAGTACGCAAACACGCTCGAACTACTGCAAGTCTAGCGAACTTCTTCCAACTGTAACGTATGGTGCGGTCATATTACTCGAAAGTTACATGAAAAAACCGTATTTTTTATATCGTCGTAACACTACTTCGTATGTGAATGTAACAAACAATTAATAAAGAACTTATATTTTTTTTTTATACCACTGAGGTGCCAAACAAGCATACGGCCCTCCTGATGGTATGCGGTTACCGTAGCCTATGAACGCCTGCAATACCAGAGGTATTACGCGCGCGTTGCCGACCCTGAAGAAACCTCTTTACCCCCCTTTTGAAGAACCCCATGTTGTAGTCTCTTGGGAAAACCTTGGCAGGGAGCTCATTCCATAATCTGAGTGTTCGTGGGAGAAAACATCTCTGAAACCGCGTTGTACGCGACCATTTGGGCTGTAGGGTATGAGGGTAAACTCCCTGTCGATGGCGAGCAGTGCGATGATAGAAGGTGGCCGCAGGCATCATATTGAATAATTCCTCTGAGCACAATCCGTGGTACAGGCGGTAGAACACGCAGAGTGAGGAAATCTCTCTTAAAACTTAGGATTCGATACCGCTTGCAAGCCTGGGATCATCGACAATTCTCATAGCTCGTTGTTGCACTGAGTCGAAGGGTTCAAGCTGGTATCTAGGTGCTCCCGCCCATAAGTGACAGCAATACTCCATATGGAACCGGATTTGCGATTTGTAAAGCATTATTCGCTGATCCGGCGTGAAGTAATGCTTCGCTCTTTTTAAGCACACCGAGTTTTTTGGATGCCAGCTTCACCTTATCTTCGAGATGGCCACGGAACTGTATGTCACTAGAGATGTCGGCACCAAGGATCCCATTGCTTTTCTGTCAATCTGTCATTCGATATTCTAATAAATCTTATCTAATTTCCCAGGTTCAGTGCCGGAAGACACAAGCTATGAAGAACTCACGTCACTGAAGAGTCTGCTGCACTTTCCCGAGGAGGTGGCACTGAGGCTCACTGACACTGAGTACCAGCTGTTTTATCAAGTAAGTAACAATTTTGATTTCTCCTTATTGTGAAGTTATTGGAAGATGAAGTATGGAAGGCTCAGAGTTATTTATCTCTTTTGAATTGTTCATTTATGCCATACAACATATTACCAGAGGGAGACTTTGTACAAAAGTCGATTGCTTGGGTACCTCTGTCTCATTCGTGTTTCTACCGTGAAGCAGTTGTGTTTGCATAGGTGTGTTTCAGTTTGAAGGGTGGGATATGGCGTGATTTTACTAAGTACAGAGGAATAACACCTGAGTCCTCAGGAATGGCAATGCATGGGGGGGATATCATGGGCGAAACAGTATACTCTGTTATGTCCACGGTACTGCTCATGTGTATAGGCGACGGTTACCACTTTCCATCAGGTGGGCCGTCAGCTTGTTTGCCATTCTAAGTTGTATAAAAAAAATACCGGGACCTACTCGGCGATACAGCAATAGCACGTATGGTTAATCCTAATTAATTGTCCACTGCTTAAGATGGGCCTTCCTTTTACACTGCCACAAAGAACAGCCATCTTCACCCATGCATTTCTATCAATATACCCTATCAGGTTGACCTCCACGCAGTTTCCCATGGAGACTATTGTAACTAGTTTATCGTTGAATTCGTCACGATGGGCTAACTGACCTGCCTTTTCATCCTCACCTATCACCTCTCACTGGTACCCCGCCAGTGTATACCGATAACGCAGGCGGGGTTACCGTGCCATTTTCACCCATTAAAAAACGATAATGCATTTGTGATTGCCGCTCCATCTACCGAAGTTGATCAAGGACCTTTCCTCCACATCGGTTGTCGGTTCTTCGAGCTATGTAATCAGCTCATTTCCACTTCATCTTGCTTGTCCTTTGGGGTTTGGTTCTTAAATCGAATTCTATCATCTACAACTAATAGTTCTTGCTAGAGGGGAAGGGGCTGTTAGTATGTTAGTAGACGCTAGTGTCTTAATTGCTAGCAATAAACGTTATCAGGTCGACCTTTACGCGATCTTCCTATCGCCTGTACAATGGATTGTGCTCAGAGGAATTATTCAATATGATGCCTACAGCCATTTTCTACCATCGTACGGCTCGCCATCGACAGGGAGTTCATTCTCATGTCCTACAGCCTCAACAGTCACGTACTGCGCAGTTTCAGAGATGTTTTCTCCCACGAACACTCAGGTTGTGGAATGAGCTCCCTGCCGAGGTTTTCTCAAAAGACTGCAGTATGGGGTTCTTCAAAAGAGGGGTAAAGAGGTTTCTTCAGGGTTGGCAACGCACGCGTTCATAGGTAGAGGTGTTCATAGGCTATGGTAACCACTTACCAACAGGTGGACCGTATGCTTGTTTGCCACCTCAGTGGTATAAAAAAAAATCATCGGGATTAATTTACTGTGAATTTATCACAATACCCAACTGATCTACTTCCATCCTCATCTATCATCCCCCACTGGTACTCCATCAGTATGTACCGATAGCGTAAGCGGGGCTACCATTCCATTGTCATCATGGAAAAGAACTCGAATACGTATAATATTCCAAGCTCTAACTCAAACCCATTACCGGTAAAATGAAAAGTGACTCACGTAACATCAACGCAGGCATGCCCTATGTATTGATTTTGTCTAAATTTAAACAGACCAACCCTTTAGACTAGGGTTGCCACTCTCCCATTATTTACTTACAGTCGGGACGTTCGCAGAACTTAATGTAAATATGTGCAAATCTAGTATGTTCCAAGTAACTAATTTGTCCCAACACCCAAACTAACTGTACTGTTGCTCAAACTCACTGCTGTACATCTGTTCTGATTCAATAAGACATAATGAAAATGAGTCCGCCCCTTCCTTTTCCGTGGATGTCGAATGAGGCGAATAAAAGAGCTTAACAATCGAGAGATTGGCAGCAGAGTCCGTCTTACAACATCACCGAAGACTAACTGCGGTTGCCAACCCTGTCAGTCGTAACAACTATTGGAGGAGGCCTATGTTCAGGTCAACGGCTGGTATAATGATGATGATGATGATGATAAAATAAACGAATTGTCAAAAACAGTTACTTCCACACACAACCATTCTTTGGTATCAACTTCCAGCAGCAGTATTTCCGAATCGACACGACAATCTTTAAGAAAACAGCATATTCTGTTTTAAAAAGCCGGCAGCACACCTGCAATGCCTTTGGTGTTGTGGGTGATCACGGGCGGCGGTAGTCACTTACCATCAGGTGAGCCGCATGCTCGTTTGCCCCCTGTGTTGTAAAAACAAAAGAAAAATACAATCGAATCGAGAATCCCCTTCTTTTGGAAGTCGATTGGAAATACATTCAAGAAAATTGAAATAGAATGTGTAAATTTTATACATGTTATGTAATGTAAATTGTAAATAATGTATTTTGTAAATTTTGTATTTTGTAAATAATTAAATTTGTAAATATAATTTACATTTATTTACAAAATACATAGAAGGTATTTTGTAATAACATTTGTAAATAATGCAAAAATTTCTATATCTATCGTACACTCAGAATAGATTTGTAAAAATTCGTGCATCCCAGAGGTAGACTTTGTACAAAAGTCGATTGCTTGGGTACCTCTGTCCCATTCGAGTTTCTATCGTAAAGCAGTTGTGTTTGCATGGCTGTGTTTCGGTTTGAAGGGTGGAATATGGTGTGAATTTACTGGGTACAGAGGAATAACACCTGAGTCCTCAGGAATGGCAACGCATGGGGGGTATCATGGGCGAAACAGTATACTCTGTTATGTCCATGGTACTGCTCATGTCTATAGGTGACGGTTACCACTTTCAGCGTGTGGGCCATCAGCTTGTTTGCCATTCTCAGTTGTATAAAAAAAAAAATTGAAATAGGTCGCTTAATTGTTATACATGTTATGTAATGTAAATTGTAAATAATTATATTTGTAAATATAATTATTTACAAAATACATAGTATTTTGCATTTACATTTGTAAATAATGTAATGTAAAAATAATAAATAATGTATTCTATATCGGACACTCAGAATAGATTTGTAAAAATTCGTGCATCCCAATTTCTAAAAGGTGCTCCCAAAATGTCGAATATTAATTATTTTTGTCACTGGCATGAACTGGTTATTTGGAACCTGTGATGTGGGTACAGTCATTGTTGATATAGGTAAGAATGATTTGTATTGTAAAAAAATCATTTCCGTTCGATGACGATGTAAGAATACAATAAAATCACATTATATTTGTTATAGACAGCGAATTGACGTGAAATTATATTTGATATACAGTAAAATTTCTTTATTCAAGATTTCTATATTCACGTTTTCATTATTCGCGGATTAAAAAATGGCAACTCAATTCCTATATTCGCGGTTTACTTTATTCGTGGTTTTTTTTTATGCAACTTACAATGGCAAACAAGCTGACCGCCCACCTGATGGAAAGTGGTAACCGTCGCCTATAGACATGATCAGTGCCATGGACGTAACAGAGTATACAGTTTCGCCCATGATACCTCCCATGCGTTGCCATTCCTGAGTACTTAGGTGTTATTCCTCTGTACCCTGTAAATTTACGCCATATCCCACCGCTCAAACTGAAACACAGCCATGCAAACACAACTGCGTCACGGTAGAAACACGAATGGGACAGAGGGGCTTTGTTGATGTTTAAAGATGAACGCTGCTGCCCATCCCTCGCTCTCTCTTAGTCGCCTCTTACTACACCCACGGAAAAGTAAGGGGTGGCCCATTGTATGCCGGGATTACACGGCGGTAATATTATATATAGAGGGAGAGGGGATTGTTAGTAATGCAGACTACCAGTCCTATTGCTAGCAATATACCCTGTCAGGTCGACCTCCACGTGGTCCTCCCTGAAAACTATCGTCCTGAATTCGAGGTGTATTCATCACGATGGGCTAACTGACCTACCTTGTCATTCTCACCTATCATCCCTCACTGGTGCCCCGCCAGTGTATACCGATAGCGCAGGCGGGGTTACCATACCATTATCATCCATTAAAAAAAAATTATATATATAATATTAAATACAAATTTATTTTTCTATCTATCTACTTGTATAAGTTTGGACGGATTGCTAATACAAAATAATTTAAATACGCCAACCTAAACTCCCTATAGTCACGTATATGCATATGATACTGGCAGCGTTGTGCAGTGTGTGCTCTGCACAACTGCACCGTTGCAATCTGGCATCGATCCTGTTGAGCTTCGTCATGTCATTCCAGCGATATTGCTGAATGAGCTATTTCGTTAATAGAAACGAAAAATGTTTCTATTCTATACAACTATTTTAAACTGCTCTCCAACAGCTACTGTAATACACTAGTACTGCCCCCTAGGGAATCTTTTCCTAATTTGAAGTTCCTGGGGGGAAAAGGGATTAATAGTAATGGAGACTAAGAATCCCATTGCTAGCAATATATCCAACCAGGTCGACCTCCTCGCGGTTCCACCTGGAAACTATCATGATTAATTCCTGATGAATTCATCATGATGGGCTAACTGGCCTGTTTTTATCCTCATCGATCACCCGTCACTGGTGCCCCGTCAGCGTATCCCATTAGCGCAGGCGGGGTTACCATACCATTTTCATCCAATAAAAAAACAAAAATTTGAAGTTCCATCCTCTATCCTTTTGGCCAATTAGGCGTTCAAATCCTCTATTAATAGTTTGTATTAAATTTCAAGTGATCCAGTATGTTTAGGTAAAGTTAACAGTATTAATTAACTATAAAGTTTCTTTGATTGAATTAATTCGTAACATTACGTCTATGTGGGGTTGTAGGTACGTCTGTCAGTTTAAAGCTCGTCTTATCACCGTAGGCGATCTCCGCAGACGACTTAGTGTAACATATTTTAAAGTGAGTCATAAATTAAGCATTAGTTTTTGCCCATGATACCTACCCATGCGTTGCCATTCCTGAGGACTCAGATGTTATTCCTCTATACCCTGTAAATTCACGCCATATCCCTCCCTTCAAACCGAAACACAGCCGTGCAAACACAACTGCTTCACAGTAGAAACATGAATGGGATAGAGGTGCCCAAGCAAACGACTTTTGTACAATGTCTCGCTCTGGCTACATATTCAATAACATGCAAATCTTTGTAGGTATCTGTATAGGTTTGGTCCCGGCATAGAATAGGCCACCCCTTCCTATCCCGTGGGTTTCGTAAGAGACTAAGGGAGAGCAAGGCATGGGCAGCAGCGTCCCTCTTAAAACATCTCTAAAGCCTGACTGCGGTTGCCAATGCGTCTGCCAAGCATGGCAACTACTGACATGACATCCCAAGGGAGAGGCTTATGTTCAGCTGTGGACAGCTTAAGGCCTGATATGATATACATACATATACATATATATTGTATTACACATACAATTGTATTAAAAAATACCACCTCTTAGAAGTCACCAGAGTTAACCAGAGGGAGACTTTGTAAAAAGAATGGCAACGCATGGGTGATATCATGGGCGAAACAGATTACTCTGTTATGTCCACGGTACTGCCCATGTCTATAGGCGACGGTTACCACTTTCCATCAGGTGGGCCGTCAGCTTATTTGCCATTCTAAGTTGTATAAAAAAAAAGTCACATTGAAAATACTACGAATTAAAAACTTTTTAAAACACAATTTAAGTTCGCACGTGTTATTGATCTTTTAAGACTTGGAATAGATTTTGTTTTTTAATTCTTCGACAAATGAAGCGTGAATCCCGTACACCCACGCCATTACGGTGGGCGTCGAATTAGAATCATGGCGTAACAATAGGGTGGCAATTGGGAGGAGAAGGGATTGTTAGTAATGGGGGACTAGTAGCGCCATTGCTAGCAATATACCCTGTCAGGTCGACCTCCTCGTGGTTCTCACCTGTCATCCCTCGTTGGTGCCCCGCCAGTGTATACCGATAGCGCAGGCGGAGTTACCATTCCATTATCATCCATTAAAAAAATACGGTTGCAGTTTAGAGGTAATAAACAAACGCACTTTCACATTTATTATATTAGTAAGGATGATAATGAAAGAGAGAGATGGTAGTATCAGTCGGACAACGCTTGGCATCGATCCGATGGTCCCAAGATCGAATCCCGGCCTGAACCTTTGTACTTAGAAAATTGTCATAAAATATTTTATATATTTATTTATTTTACACTTTATTGCACCAAGTAAAAAGAGATATAACAAATACAGTAAATATTAATGAGAAGTGATACAAAAGGCGGCCTTATCGCTAAGCAATCTCTTCCAGACAACCTTTGGGTAGAGGACATGGAAAAAAAGACAAAGGGTAGGTGGCGCACTGTTATATAAATATTATCATATACAAACATATATACATACATACATACATATATACACATACATATATACAATATATACACAATTAAATATATACATAACATACACATACTTAACAGCACACATACAACAGAAAAAAATGACGAAGGGAAACGAAGAGAGAACACAGGAAAATAGTACTAAAGTGAGAGGTAATAGGATTTAACATAATATGTATCATTTAGGCATGTAGTTCTAGCATAGATTATGCCACTCCATCTTTTCCCGTGGATGTCGTAAGAGGCGACTAAGGGAGAACGAGGAATGGGCAGCAGCGTCCCTTTTAAAACATCCCCAAAGCCTAACTGCCTTTGCCAACCCGCCTGCCAAGCGTGGCAACTACTGGCAAAACTCTCCAATACGGAGATCTATATTCAACATTAGACAGCTTGGCTTATTTTTTATAACAACTTAGAATGGCAAACAAGCTGACGGCCCACCTGATGGAAAGTGGTAACCGTCGCCTATACACATGAGCAGTACCATGGACATAACAGAGTATACTGTTTCGCCCATGATACCCCCCCATTAGTTGCCATTCCTGACTTAGGTGTTATTTCTCTGTACCCTGTAAATTCACTGGCATATCCCACACTTCAAATCGAAACACAGCCATGCAAACACAACTGCTTTACGGTTGAAACACGAATGGGATAGAGGTACTCAACCAAATGACTGTTGTACAAAGTCTCCCTCTGGTAAGGTATGACGGCTGATATGATTCCCGTAACGATCCTGGCATAGAATAGGCCACCCGTTCCTTTCCCGTTGGTGTCGTAAGAGACGACTAAAAAAAGACAAGGGATGGGCATCAGCGTCCCTCTTAAAACATCCCCAAAGCCTGACTGCAGTTGCCAATTCGCCTGCCATAGTCACTACTGGCAAAATCCCTCAAGTCTATATTCAGCATAGAACAATCAATGATTGATTAATGATGTCTCGATGATTATTACCACATACGTCCATACATACAATCATACATACAATATATCTAATATATAAAATTCTCGTGTCGCGGTGTTTGTTACCAAACTCCTCCGAAACGGCTTTACCGATATTTATGAAATTTTGTGTGCATATCGGGTAGGTCTGAGAATCGGCCAACATTTTTCATACCTCTCAATGATAAGGGTGACCCACATCTAAATTTTTTTATTTTTATTTTATTATGATTTAGCATTGAAAAATACATACAGATTAAATTTTTCACGCTTTTACGATAAACCTCTGTTTTTTAATCGCGATTTTTATATTCCGCAATAGGGTTACAAGATAGCAATCGAATATAATAATTGTAGGACGATATATTTTCATGTATAGTTCTAGAAATAATGTATATGGTAAAACAACGTTTACCGAGGTAGCTAGTATATATATATATATATATATATATATATATATATATATATATATATATATATATATATATATATATATATATATATATATATATTGACTTCCGCTTGATTACAAGCGACAGAGCGTTTTGTCTGTCCGGACTGTTCGTTTTATAGGCAATTTCGACCTAACTACATTTTTTGCTCGTTACCAATCCACCTTGGCTGATGGGCCAACGCGAAATAGGATCACTTCAAAACAAAATTGGCTTTCTATGGAGTTTCGTAGTAATATAGGTTAGATTAAACTAATACATAGGTCAAATAGGCTATTCGTGAGCCGGCGAGCCCCATCTTAGACCACAACATCGCTTTACGTTTGGTGAGATCGTGACTAATTGCGGGACTCTTCAATAGTAAAAAAGGTCCATTTTACACACGTGTACGTGTACAAATATGTGCACACACATACATGCGCGCTTACACACGCGCACACACACACGCACGCACGTTCGCGCGCGCGCTCGCGCACACACACATACTCACACACACACACTCACACACACACTCACACACACACACACGCGCACACACACACGCGCACTCACACACACACACACACACACACACACACACACACACACACACACACGCGCGCGCGCACGCACGCACGCACGCATTTACGCACACACGCACGCACACACACGTGTGTAAATGCGTGCGCACTCATATACACACGCACTAACTCACGGACGCACGCACGCACGCACGCAGACACAAACACACACACATGCACGCGCACACACAATTACATGATATTTTATAGATAATGCGAGATATATAATACCATTGTCAACATTCTACTAACCGTCCTATGTCCGTGTTCTACCGCTTGTACCAAGAAATTCGCTCAGAGGAATTGTTCAACATGATGCCCACGGCCATTTTCTACCATCGACAGGGAGTTCACATTCATAACTTAGAGCCTAGATGGATGGAAGAACCGACAAGCGATGGGGAAGACAGGTTCTCAAGTGACGACCCCGTAAGGGCAAAGGCAGTGTAGTACGACTCCTTACTAGATGGAGTGACGACCTCAAATGTATTGCAGGAAGTCAGTGGATGCAAGTGGCTCAAGACCGTTGCTCATGGCAGTCTAAGGAGAAGACCTATGTTCAACAGTGGCTGAGATGATTATGTAGAATCTGCATATATATCATTCTAGATAAAAAAAAATTCCAAATCGGTTTACGACTAACGGAGTTATGACCTAACAAACACAGAAAAAAAATCACCTGATGGTAAGTGACTACCGCCGCCCATGGTCATCCACAACACCAGCGGCATTGCAGGTGTGCTGCCGGCCTTTTAAAAAGGAATATGCTCTTTTCTTGAAGGTTATGTTGTCGTATCGATTCGGAAATACTGCTGCTGGAAGTTGATACCAAAGAGTGGTTGTGCGTAGGAGTGAACACGGTGCTTTTTGCATGAAAGCTAGTAATAATATTTAAAAAAAAAGCAATAAAAATAACATATCGTAATATACTAATTTGTTTTTTATACCACAGAGGTGGTAAACAAGCATACGGCCCATTTCGTCATAGTCGTAGAATACTGACGGATCTGGTAAAATATTACATATAAAGACCCGTCGGTGAATACGACTATGACGATTTGATGGTGAGCGGTTACCGTAAACTACAAACGCCTATGATACCAGGGGCATGACGCGCACGTTGCCGACCCTGAAGAAACCTCTTTACCCCTTTTTTAAGAAACCCATGCTGTAGTGTCTTGGAAAACCCTTACATTATTATAATAGGCTACAGTGACCGTTTACCATCAGACTGGCTGTATGCTTGTTCGCGACCATTGTGGTATAAAAAGAAAACAGATTTTAAAGTAAATAGGTCTTTTATGGGAATGGGCATTAAATGTTATAATAAGATACCGAAGGATATTTTGGATCTGCCTTTTAATAAGTTTAAAACTGTTATTAAAAACACTTATTGAACAAAGCCTGTTACGCACTAAAGGATTACTTGAATGACAAGCGTGCATGGTGTTAGTGGATCATGCGCGGGCTGCCAACGACCGTGTAATATTAGATATAGTACATTTAAATAAACACACATAATGTTAACAGAGATTTGAAAGAGTAACTGTTGAGTTTCTCGCGGGCTCTTCTCAACAGATGACAACATTCCGAACCCTGTAGTAAATTGAAAAAAAAATGACGATTTAAAAGTGCTTGTTAACAAGTCTATTTGAATTAAAAAAAAGGGTTGAATTTAAATTTGGAAAAAAAATGTAAAATTGATTTTTTATTCTTTTTTTCCTGCGGAACCCTAACGCGTGCGTGCGCCCAACATGTCTGTCGGTCTTTTTATCATACTGTATTCGTATATCTTCAGGCGAAATGGCAATACTTATAAGAATATTACTAAAGTAATTGTAAAGACAATGGTACGTATTATTATCTCGTTTAATAGAAAGAAATAAAAAAGTAACCAAACGAAAAACTGATGCGTGCGTGTGTGTGTGTGTGTGTGTGGGTGGGCATGAAAGTGTGAGTGGAGGCGTGCGTGCGTGCGTGCGTTCGTGGGCGTGTGTATGTGTGCTATGGTCCGAGTGTTTTTATGTGTGTGTGTGTTTTTTTTTACAACACAGGGGGCAAACGAGCATGCGGCTCACCTGACGGTAAGTGACTACCGCCGCCCATGATCACCCACAACACCTACGGCATTGCAGGTGTGCTGCCGGTCTTTTAAAAAGGAATATACTCTTTTCTTGAAGGTTATGTTGTCGTATCGGTTCGGAAATACTGCTGCTGGAAGTTGATACCAAAGAGTGGTCGTGCGTGGGAGAAAGTGCCTTGAAAAACGCACGGTGGAGGACCGCCACTCGTCCAGATGATTGGGATGAAACTGTGGGGTTGATTGGGGTTGGGATTTACGTGTGTGTATGCGTGATATAGTACAAACATGTATGAATGAATGGCCCATAAATAGTCATTACAAATAAACAAACAAATCTTTTATTTATTTATTTAAACTTTATTGACCAATAATTTTTTTTTTATACAACTTAGAATGGCAAATAAGCTAACGGCCCACCTGATGGAAAGTGGTAACCGTCGCCTATAGACATGAGCAGTAGCATGGACATAACAGAGTATACTGTTTCGCCCATGATACCCCCCACGCGTTGCCATTCCTGAGGACTCAGGTGTTACTCCTCTGTACCAATAAAATGTGGTACAAAAGGCGGACTTAATGCTTTAAGCATTCTCTACCAGTCAACCTTTAGGATGTGTAGAGACACTCGATGGCGGTTTAAAGAAAAGTATTTATATATTAATACCTATATATTGGGGGGAAAGGGATTGTTAGTAATGGGGACTGAGAATCCCATTGCTAGCAATATACCCAACCAGGTCGACCTCCTCGCGGTTCCTCGTGAAAACTATCATGGTTAATTCATCATGATGGGCCTGTTTTCTTCTATCACCCACTAACTACCATTTTCACCCATTAAATATATATATATATATATATATATATATATATATATATATATATATATATATATATATATATATATATATATATATATATATATATATATATATATATATATATATATATATATGTATATATAGTATTCTTTATAATACTAATACAGATTATCGTTAACCACATACCCCCTCTTTTGTTACGCAATCGCGTAACAATATTCCAACAAAAGACGGCGACAATAAGAAATACGCAGAGACAGGTTGATCTCTTAATAAATGGTTCGACGTTGTGCGACAGTGTTTCTCAAACTTACAGGTGATTATTTACGACACAAATTTGTACAAGTGGCGAAGCTTAATGCCGTATAACATTCTCTACCAGTTGACCATTAGGTGTAAACAGAAAGCGCATGAAGGGCAGACGTGGTGAGAAAGTTGTGTTTGAATGACCGTGTTTCGGTTTGAAGGGTGGGATATGGCAGTGAATTTACTGGGTACAGAGAAATAACACCCGAGTCCTCAGGAATGGCAACGCATGGGGGGTATCATGGGCGAAACAGTGTACTCTGTTATGTCCATGGTACTGCTCATGTCACTTTCCATCAGGTGGGCCGTCAGCTTGTTTGCCATTCTAAGTCGTATAAAAAAAAAAAAAAATTATATAAAAGAACAAGTTTACTTTAAGCTGATCGTGTCTGGATACCTTTTTAATGTCTATTGCATAAAAAAAAACCATAGCTGTCAAGTTTATTTTTTTAACTATTTTTCCTTTAATTTTGAACATGAATTATATCACCTTGATTTGTTTCACTATAAAAAAATCATGCAAAGAAGGGTTAACGACCTATTCTCGTACCTACAAAATATATATAAAATCTAATATATAAAATTCTCGTGTCGCGGTGTATGTTACCAAACTCCTCCGAAACGGCTTTACCGATTTTTATGGAATTTTGTGTGCATATCGGGTAGGTCTGAGAATCGACCAACATCTATTTTTCATACCCCTCAATGATAAGAGTGACCTATCCCTAAATATTTTTTTTTTATTTTTTTGACAATTTTTTTAATTTTTATTTTATTATGATTTAGCATTGAAAAATACATACAAATTCAAATTTTCACCCTTTTACGATCAATCCCTGTTGTTTAATTGCGATTTTTATATGCCACAATATGGTTGCAAGATGGCAATCGAATATAATAATTGTAGTACGATACATTTTCATGTATAGTTCTAGAAATAATGTATATGGTAAAACAGCGTTTACCGAGGCAGCTAGTAAACTCATAAAGATCGGTAGAGCCGATTCGAAAGACTGCAACCACAAACATGGTAACACGAGATTTTTCTATATAAAATAATAAGATAATAAATAAATCGCAAACCAGTTTGAGAAGCACTGTCTTGTAAATGCCTTATCTGAGCATTGCAATTACCGGTAAGCAAAACCGACAGTAGGGAGAGATGTAAAGTGATTTAAAAAAAATGATAAAACGTGATAATTGTTGATATAATAAATAAATTGTATAATAAAAAAAAAAAAACAATAAATTGTAGATTTCTAACCGACTTTAAAAAAAGGGTTTTTATACAACTTAGAATGGCAAACAAGCTGACGGCCCACCTGATGGAAAGTGGTAACCGTCGCCTGTAGACATGAACAGTACCATGGACATAGCAGAGTATAATACTATTTCGCTCCTGATACAAATAACCATTTTTTATCCTTTACGAGAAAAATGGCTTATTTACGAAGTGATTTTAAGCAATACAGCATAAATTTTTATTCAATTAAGTACCTTAAATACATTGTTCATTTAATATAGATCAATATGGCCGTTACAGTATGTAATTTAAATTAATATTTCCGAAGATATTACAGATTTAAAATGCAGGGACATAGTGGTGCGGCGGTACCGGCCCAGCCGCACTCGCCCTATAGCGCTTTATCATGTTTGTATTGTCTAATGACAAAAAAACTCTAAACGTTGTTTACAAGGACATTCTGTAGTAGGTAGGTATATTTAGTGTGAACATTGCACCCGTGCGAAACCGGGGCGAGTCGCTAGTAATACATAAATAAAATAATATAGTTTTGAAAAAATTATAAAAAAAAAACTTCTAAAAAGAAATAAAATAGAGGTGTTTGAACCCAACAAACCTCGGGAGGTTTCCGTGGAATCCTAAAAGACAGGATATCCAGCAGGACAGTCTTAACGACGTCCTGACAATGTAGTAAATATTTTGTGCAACGCAACCCCCGACACGGTCATTATGGGGGCGACGAACCCATTACAGTAACTAAATTAATACATAGTGGTTGTTTACCTTAGATTGTATAGATACTTGTTTGTATTCGACTTTGGTACATAGCCTCTCTTTAGTACCTACTACTGGGAAATTACAGTGGCATTAAAGTATCTTAAAATAATAAATGTGACTCAATTTACATAAACACGGAATCTGTTTTATGAGTTTCAAATAAATATTATTTCTTTAAATATGTACATATTATTTTTATGTATTTATGTAAGTGTTTATATGCATTTGTGTATGTATGTATGTATATGTGTATATGTATGTATGTATATGTATGTATGTATATATATAATAATGAGTAGGGATATATATTTACATTATTACATATATCACATCTTCGTATTTAGAAATAATAGAATTCTCATCGCGCCTCCGATCAAATTGTTTATTACTCCTCTCCATCCAAAGGTTGGCTGCAAGAGATCGCTCTCAGCGATAAGGTCGCCCATTGTTGTCTCACTGTGATCATTTCTTGTAATTGTTTGTATCTATAATAAGTTTACTATTGTAATCTTATGGGGGAAACAATAAAGAGTATCTATCTATCTATTAGTCTACTAGTTGTACCCCGTATCTTTACGCACGTGATTTAATATTTAAAACCTATTGGCTGACTTAGTATTAAACCTACCTGTGTACTATTTATTATATATATATATATATATATATATATATATATATATATATATATATATATATCATCATCATCATATCGGCCTTTAACTGTCCACTGCTGAACATAAGCCTCCCCCTTGGGGGGATTTGCCAGTAATTGCTGTAGCATATTATGTTCACGTACTGGCCACTAATAATTTTGTAAATACTGGCCGGTAACAATTTGTTCTATTTATTCTTTCAATAAATAGATTAGTTTTTTACCACTCGCTTACGTATCACTACAGCTGCCACACTTGGCAGGCGATTTGGTGATGTTTTAAGAGAGACGCTGCTGCCTCTTAGCTGTATCTCTTGACTATTAACTTAGTCGCCTCTTACGACACCCACGAGAAAGGAAGGGGTGGCCTATTCTATGCCGGGACCACACGGCTATTAGAATACCTTCTAATTATTTATTTGTTTATTTTTATTTATATTATAAATATTATTATATTAATAATTTACCAGAGCGACACTTTGTATGGATTGTGCTCAGAGGAATTGTTCAATATGATGCCCACAGCCACTTTCTACCATCGTACGGCTCGCCATAGACAGAGTTCGCCCTCATATCGTACAGCCTAAATAGTCGCGTACAGCGCGGTTTCAGAGATGTTTTCTCTTACGAACACTCAGGTTATGGAATGATCTCCCTGCCGAGGTTTTTATAAGAGACTACAGCATGGGGTTTTTCAAAAGGAGGGTAAAGAGGTTTCTTCAGGGTCGGTAACGCGCGCTTAATACCCCTGATATTGCAGGTGTTAATAAGCTACGGTAACCACTTACCAACAGGTGGGCCGTATGCTTGTTTGCCACTTCAGTGGTATAAAAAATGTTTTATTTTTAACCGACTTCAAAAACCGACTTTTTTTGGAGAGTCGTATCTAAAGAACTGTAGTTGCATAACTGAATTCCATTGTTTCAGGTACCTCCAATAGATTATCTGAGACAAGTCACGTTGGACCTGGGCGGAGAGGGCGTGCTGGGGGCCGTCAGCGAGCGTCATATGATACGCAGGGCGCCACCTACACACACGCAGCAAGCGAAGAGCACCGTACGCGCCCTCATTCGAAGATTCAACGAGGTACGTCTACCATTAAAATGCATGGTGTTGTAAATTTTTATTATAGGGTAAATAATTAATTTAACCACTGTCCCATTCGTGTTTCTGCCGTGAAGCAGTTGTGTTTGCATGGCTGTGTTTATTTTATAAATAGAAATTTTAAATACGTTGGGAATGCGTAAAGGAAATTGGTAAATGAGAGGAATAAGGGATTTATGTGGGATAGGAAAGGGGGAGGGGGGGGGGGCACTGCAGTCGCGGAAAGGACTGGGACACCGCACTGCTGTGGTCACTACCTCATTATCATTCATTAAAAAAAAGTAACAAATAAACTAATCAATTTTATTTGATGCAAAATGCACTGCAAAATGCAATTTATCAGAGGGAGACTTTGTATAAAAGTCGATTGCTTGGATACCTCTGTCCCATTCGAGTTTCAACCGTGAAACAGTTGTGTTTGCATGGCTGTGTTTCGGTTTGAAGGGTGGGATATGGCGTGAATTTACTGAGTACAGAGGAATAACATCTGAGTCCTCAGGAATGGCAACGCATGGCGGGTATCATGGGCGAAACAGTACACTCTGTTATGACCACGGTACTGCTCATGTCTATAGGCGACGGTTACCGCTTTTCATCAGGTGGGCCGTCAGCTTGTTTGCCATTTTAAGTTGTATAAAAAAAGAAACAAAAAATGCACCCGTGCGAAGCCGAGGGCAAAAATTTTGTAAATGCTGCAAATATAAGAATTCATCGTAAAAGCCTTCGCGAAGCGTAAAGAAACAAAATTATCGGAAAGCGAGAGCAAATTCTTTCGATAATTACATAGAACCTCTCACGAGTCAAATGGCGTAGGGCGGGAGTATGTCGATAAATCCAATATCTGATATCGATTAAAATGTAATTTTTATTGCCAGATAAATGGGGAGGTTCGACGGAGAAGATGAACAGGGAAATGTTGTTTTTAACAGGAAGTCTGCTTCGCGTACACACAGAATGTAGAATGATCTTCTTGCCTACGCTTTCCGTAAAGACTACAGTATGGGATTCGTCAAAAAGAACGTAGAAGGTTTCTTGAGGGTCGGCAACGCGCGTGACATCCCTAGTTTTATTGGCGTCCATAGGCTATGGTTACCTTGTTTACCATCAGACGGGCCGTGTGCTTGTTTGCCACCAAAGTAGATAAAAAAGAATGTTTTCAATAGATTTTTTTAAAATTAATGAATGGATAAATATTTATTTACAAGAAACATTTTTTTATACAACTTAGATATGGCAAACAAGCTGACGGCCCACCTGATGGAAAGTGGTAACCGTCGCCTATAGACATGAGCAGTACCGTGGACATAATAGAGTATACTGTTTCGCCCATGATATGTCCCATGCGTTGCCATTCCTGAGGACTCAGGTGTTATTCCTCTGTACCCTGTAAATTCACGCCATATCCTATCCTTCAAACCGATACACAGCCATGCAAACACAACTGCTTCACGGTAGGAACACGAATGGGACAGAGGTACCCAAGCAATCGACTTTTGTACAAAGTCTCTCTCTGGTAATCATCGTCATCAAATCAAATCATCTACTACTAACTTTTACCAATGACTTTATCAAAGTTCTTAGAGATAAGTTGTTTAACAAATATACAGTGATTTATGTACATTTCCCATACGAGGCCTTAAATATTCTTTACCTTTCGATATTGGAGTAATTTTTTTTTTACTAAATCACCAATATATATATATATATATATATATATATATATATATATATATATATATATATATATATATATATATATAGGCGCTCAAATATAATGATATAGTGACGTGAACATATCGATAAATAGAATATCGATTGTCGATAAAACGTATTTCTTTACTAGTGCTAGAACGTACGGACTTTTAATGCCTTTTTATTTAACTTTGTCACGACATTGAAAATAAACCTGTGTACACATTTAGATGTTTCTTTATATATATATATATATATATATATATATATTTATATATTTATTATATTCTATAACGTGTAGTCCCAGCATAAAATACCCCTTCCTTTTTTTTTATACCACTGAGGTGGCAAACAAGCATACGGCCCACCTGATGGTGAGTGGTTACCGTAGCCTATGAACGTCTGCAATACCAGAGGTATTACGCGCACGTTGCCGACCCTGAAGAAACCTCTTTACCCCCCTTTTGAAGAACCCCAACTTTTGAAGAATTTCCTTTACCGTGAGTGTCGTAAGAGGTGACTAAGGAAGCTTATGGTGGAAGGATAGGCAGCAGCGTCTTTTAAAACATCTCCAAATCCTAACTGCAGTTGCCAATCCGCCTGCAAAGCATGGTAACTACCGGCAAAATCCCCCAAGGGGAGACATGTTCAGCAGTGGACAGTTAACAGCTGATATGGTTTTTTTAATGGGTGATAATGGAATGGCAATCTCGCCTGCGCCGGGTGTAGTCTCAGCATAGAATGGGCCATCCCTTCTTTTTCCGTAGGTGTTGTCAGAGGCGACTAAGGGAACTTAATGATCTATAAATGGGCATAAGCGTCCCTCTTAAAACATCTCTAAAGCCTAACTGGAATTGCCAATCCGCCTGCCAAGCGTTGCAGCTGCCAGCAAAATTCCCCTAGGTGAAGGCTTATGTTCATAGTGGACAATTAAAAGCTGGTGTGATGATGATGATGATGATTAAAGTAATGATGACATAATTGTGAATACCGTATCCAATTCGGTGTAGTAGTTTTAACATGATACCGAGATAAACATACAGCCAAATAGACTTTTAACTAAAGCTTTTATGGTAATGATTATGATGATGATGATGAAGACAATGATGATAATAATTTATGATGCTTGATTGTTATAAACTTTATTATTGTTGTAATTAGGTTAAATTTAATAATCATATTTATGTAGAAGGGACACGTAGCGCCATCTGTTATCGCTTTGAGATTAACTCAGCGCACGCCATATTATTTTCCTCCCTCTGATTTCGTCTGTCACTTGCGTTGCACGGCTAAAATATGTATTAAAATTAAATATAAGATAAATTAAAAGTTCTCGTCAATTTTTCCATCCAACCATCTCAACAATTATATAGCACACTGTAAATTGAGTTAAAATCTTTAACAAAATATCTTTAAGCAGGCTAGCAAGAAAGCTAAACTCAGTAGAACGCTATCAAGTGGGTCTCAACAAGTGCGATTTCTGTCTAATTTCTCTGAACTTTTCTTGATTTCGAGTCTTCAGTAAAGTTGATGTCTCCAGAAAGTATTTTATATAATGAATGATTGTGTCCCACTAATAACCAACTTCAATTTTGATAAAACCCGTTATTGATTTTGATAAAAAAATCTTTCTTCTTTGTCTTTAGGACTAGTCTGAAAGACTATTCTTTCTGATAAAAAAAGGAATTTTGCAAATCGGTTTAAAATTAACGGAATTATGCGGTAACAAATATAAAAAAACACAAACTAATTGAAAAACCTCCTTCTTTTCGAACTTGGTCGATATATAAATAAGTAATGGCACCCGTGCAAATCCGGGATATGTCCCTAGTTATAAAAAAGCAATTGAAGACCGGCGGTGTTCTCATCTATCACTGCATCAAAATGCAACTGAATTGAGAACATTCTTTTTTATTGATTCCTTGAAGAAAATGTTTCCTTCTATATTTCAAGGGCATAAGCTTTTTTGGAGACTCGAAGTGGAAAGTGCAGTTGAAAGGTCTACCGAATTTTTTTCAGGCTTTAACCTTCTTCAGACGTATCGGCCCTATCGTACCCTGATCTGATATCTCAGATAAAATTGTATCTACTTTTTCTAGACGCGCAAAGATAGGAATTAATGGGCATCAATAATTTACAGAGATGTTCTAAAACTTCTGATTTGGGTTCAGCTAATATAGATTGAATGAGACCAATATTTACTTTATTTAGGTGAAAATGGCGTTATAATTCTTCTCTTTCCTTCGAGTTTATATGACATTCTAACACTACATGTTGCACATCATCGATGGTAGCACAAACTTGACAATTAGATGACCAAGACTTTTAATTGGATAGGAGACACACATTGTCGAAAATTACTCAATCAATGATTCAAAAAATATTTGATTATTTGTCACTTGGACAAAATCGCTAGTAAACGCTAGTGAAGAAATATTCGAGACTTCGGATACCCACGCGAATCGATTTGCACAAAACCTTCCCCGAGCGATTATAAACAGAAATAGTATCAGAGGAACGCAGCCACCAGCAAAATCTAGTAAGTCTGGAAACTTCTTTAACAATCCAAACAATCGATTGCACGAAATCGGACAACTTTAACGATTATAGTCGATTTTAGTTTCGTTGATAAAGTAGAACCATTGTCTGGAAAACTTATTTCGGAAAACTGAATCTATAGTTATTAATTATACTAGCTTTTACCCGCGACTTTGTCCGCCTGATAAATTACCAGCATTATTTGTTTTAATGATTGGATTTGCAACGAGCGGAACTCTTGTCCAACTTCGGTGTGCCTTTCAACTTGGCCAATAAATTTTGGCGGAAATTAAGTAGACGGGAGAGTACCCCTTTTTCTTAATTGTAAAATAATAAACAAACTCTCTCGGCTAATGGTCTCTGTAGTGTTACCAGCTTCATGATTAAAATTTACATTGCGATTATCCGAACAAGTTAAATTTAATTATAACAAGCCCCGAAACGCGCCGCCGTTATGGCGCGAAAACGAAAGTGACAGGTACAGTGTACTATGGAGCAATAATTTTTTTTATAGATTAATAAATGTCAGAATTGTCGAATTCGAGTGTTAATGCGTAAAATGAAATGAGAGAATGTAAAAGTAATTAACTTTTTAACATCTTGATTATCTAAGTAGAATTATGCTTAAAACTTGAGCCGATATTTTTTGGCGAAGCATTTATATCATCGTCATTATTTATTTATTTATTTATTATTATATTATATTTATATCATATCAGCCGTTAATTGTTCACTACTGAACATAATCCTTGGGGATTTTACCAGTAGTTGCCATGCTTGGCAAGCGGATTGGCAACCGCAGTTAAGCTTCGTTGACGTTTTAAGAGGGACGCTACTACCCATCCTTCGCCCTCCCTTAGTCGTCTTCTTATGACATCCACAGTAAAGGAAGAGGTGGTCCATTCTATGGCGGGACCATACGACGTGTATGAATATATACATATATAATATTGTAACTAGACTACATCTGTATATAGAAGGTAATTAGGAAATAATCATATTGGGGGGGGGGGGGAGTCTTAATGAAAACACCAGAGGCCAAAACAATAAATTGTAAAATATTTGTCCGTCTGTCATTCTATATGTTTGTTCTGATATCACACAAAAATTACTGCACTAAACTGAATACGGTTTTTACAATTACATTCCTGAACGTCTAATTTAAACTCTGGTGTATGTTTCATCCCAAAAACAAGGAATTACATAGAAGGAATGATAAAATAAAAACTGTAAATCATATGGTTGCCTCCTTTTTTCTTATGCAAATATAATTAGTAAAGAGAGGACGAAAGATACACCATCAGTTGCTATTTATCTCAATTCATAGCAGGCTAGTGTATAGAAAATGTTTGATATGTCAATTGTTTGTCAATGACAAATTTTACATTACTAGATTATATATTGGACACAGTTTATGTAGAAAGTACGCAAGCGGGTTGTATCTGAATTTGGTAGGGTTATACGGCCGTGTAACATTTTCCATACACTAGCCTGCTATGAATTGACAATTTTATCACTCCTTCTATGTAATTCCTTGTTCTTAGGTTTCATCTCGATACGCTATCTACGCGTATACGTAGTTTACTTCATTATATTTGTTATTACTGAAATCCACGTGTAAGAAGTTGCAAGCAAAAAAATAATGTCGTCAAATATAATGGCGCTTAGATCGTAAGCCCTTTATAAAAATTGAATGACACTATTCCTTTTTTGAGTAGGGTATTTGTATTTTATAGCTGTAGTAGCGTTCAGGAATCGATAACGACATTGATAATAGAGTAAAATTGGATGATTTCTATGTATATATATATATATATATATATATATTGTTATTGTTATTATTATTGTTAGGTAATAACATCTTGGGCTGGTTTTTAAAAGGAAATGGCATAGTTCGATCGTAAAACATTACCAAACGCCTAACTGCGATCACCAACGACACGTATCTTCAATGTACAGACATGGTTTTGTTTAAATTTTATATTAGTTAGATATATAACACCGCATTGTCCCGGCATAGAATGAACCAATACTTCCTTTTCCGTGGAGGTCGTAAGAGGCGACTGAAGGAGTTTAATGGACGAGGAATCGAATAGACAGCAGTGTTTTAAATTTTCACCTAAGTCTAGCGGTTGCCACCAAGCCTGCCAAGCGTGGCAACTACTGGCAATAACCTCTCCTTGACAGGGAGGCCTGTGCTCAGCAGTGGACATTTAATGGCTGATATGAAAAATGTACTATTTAGAATAGAGAAGCACATTTTTTTATACAACTTGGAATGGCAAACAAGCTGACGGCCTGCTTGATGGAAAGTGGTAACCGTCGCCTATAGACATGAGCAGTACCATGGACATAACAGAGTATACTGTTTCGCCCATGATACCCCCATGCGTTGCCATTCCTGAGGACTCAAATATTATTCCTCTGTACTCTGTAAATTCACTGCCATATCCCACCCTTCAAACCGAAACACAGCCATGCAAACACAACTGCTTCACGGTAGAAACACGAATGGGACAGAGGTGAACAAACGACTTGTGTATAAAGTCTTCTTCTGCACATAGACTACTTTCTATACTAGTAAATCAATATATCTCGGACAAAGTTACGTGTAAAGGCTATATATAGTACAATGAAAACTAATAAAGCAAAATAGTTCAAGAAATAGGTAATGGAAAACGAGTGTGGTTGCAATGGATTTTAAGTCTTGTTGTTGAAGTATCTAGAGCTTTCAGTTCTTTGTAGAATTTGAATAATAGACTAAACGCTTATAACGTGGTATCCCGACACTTTGCTTCTTTTCATTTAAGAGTTTCCTCTTGTCGGTGCAACTAATTCATGCATCTTCTTCCAACCAGCGCTATCCCAGGCCGTATCTTTGACCTCCCTATACGGCATGACACCTAGCGTTTCTTTTATCTGTCCCATGTAGTTATTTCTAGGTCTTACTCTTCCTCTTTTGCCGTCTATTTTTCTTTCTACTATGCTCTTTAAAAAATTGTCATGTGGTATAAGATGGCCCAGCATTTTGCCTCTTCTGTTCTCTGTTGTTTTTATTATTGTTTTTTTCTCGTTCACCCTTTTCAAGACTTCCTCATTTAATACTCATTCCATGGCTATGCTCATATAAATCAGTATTTATTTCATCATCATCATCATCATCATACCAGCCATTATCTGTCCACTACTGAATATAGTAACTACTGGAAAGCCCTCCAATAGTAGAGGGGAAGGGATTATTAGTAACGCGGACTACAGTCCCATTGCTAGCAATATGCCCCATAAGGTCGACCGCCACGTGATCCCCCTGGAAACCACCTTGCTGAATTCCTGGTGTATTCATCACGACGGGCTAACTGACCTACCTTTTCATTCTCACCTATCATCCGTCACTGGTGCCCCGCCAGTTTATACCAATGGGGGTAACCATTCCATTATCATCAATTAAAAAAAAAACTCGAATAGGCCTCTTCCATAAAGGGTATTTTATATATATTCTTTATTGCACTTGTAAGTTACATATAAAATAATGTATTTATAAATGTTGTGAGCAAGGGTGGACTTATCTCTGACAGAGATCTCTTCCAGTCAACCCAGTACAGTGAGAAAGCATTTCATTAGCGGGCAGCTGAAGTGCTACAACTATTAATACATAGACAAATATACAGTTAAATGAAATATTAAAATATATAATAAAATATTACATAAATACATACACTATAAATACATACAATACCTACCTACTTATATAATAAATGTTAAAATAAATAAATATACTACTTGCATTAGAAATTTCGTTTAATGATTTTAAGATTTGACAGTTCAATTAGAAAAATACAAAAAAAATATATATTACTCAAGGGAAAGAAAATGTGATTTCAACCTCTTCTTGAAAGAGGTAGTAGAGGGACTCTCTTGTATGTGGGAAGGTAGTTTTATTTTGTAGTCGCCAATCTTGGCAGGTGGGTTGGCAGTCGCAGTTTCGCTTTTGCTGATGTTTTAAGAGGGACGCTGCTGCTTATCCCTCGAGTTTTAAGTAAGTAGAAATGAAATGAAATGAAATGAAATGAAATGAAATTTATTGCGTATTTAAGTAGGCTTAATAAGACTTGATATATTATTTACCAGCCATAGTTTTAAACAAATTGTCATTATATATTCATTATTTTACTTAGAAATACCGTAATAACTTTAAATAGAGACAGTGGGTCATAGGCATATTTAGGGGGAGGACGGGTGGGTCACGCCCAAAGCAAAATTGACTGGTGTCCAGAGAGCTAGTTTTTTTTATGCAACTTAGAATGGTAAACAAACTGACGGTCCACCTGATGGAAAGTGGTAACTGTCGCCTATAGACACGAGCAGTACCAAGGACATAACAGAGTATACTGTTTCGCTCATGATATCCCCCATGCGTTGCCATTCCTGAGGACTCAGGTGTTATTCCTCTGTACCCAGTAAATTCACTGCCATATCCCACCCTTCAAACCGAAACACAGCCATGCAAACACAACTGCTTCACGGTTGAAACACGAATGGGACAGAGGTACCCAAGCAATCGACTTTTGTACAAAGTCTCCCTCTGGTTTATTATTTATTATTATTTATATATTTATTCACAATTTGTGTTCGTTGTATTTACATTATTTTCACCGGCACCTTTCCTGCACTGGATTACCCAAATTAAATTATTTTCTCTCTAACTACACTGGGTTGGCTGGAAGAGATCTCTTTCAGAAATAAGTCCTCCCTTGCTAACAAGTTGTTAAACTAACCGCTACATGTATTGTTCAAGTGCAATAAAGAATATATACTTGATGTTTCTATCCCATAAAAGAAAAACAACTACAATTGGAACAAAATCAGTTGTGTTGATCTAAAAACTAAATTGCTGAACGGATTTTGATAAAATTTCTATGGGGCCGACCTATAAGTATATCCTTTCAGATAAAAAAAGAATTTTCCAAATCGGTTCACAACTGATCGAGTTATGAGGTAACAAACTCAAAAAAAGAAAACAATCAAACCTCCGTTTTGATGTCGGTCGAAAACAATACAGGTCTTACGTCTCACGGCGGACCACGAGTGGGACAGATGTACCCGCAGGTGACTTTTACACAACCCCCCCCCCTCTGTTATCTGTAATAATGTATTTAAAAATTTTTTGAGCAAACATTAGGAATTATAATCCGTTTACGGACGGCCCCGAGTTCTGGGAAGCTACGTAATTTGTTTTGAACTCCACTGCTACGTGTCTTTCTGTTTTAATGAGCGCATTCTACACAATTTTGTTTTCCTAGAAATTTGTGTGAGATAAAATTTTGGTTTTGAGAGTTTAAGCCGATGGTAAGTGTATTGTATAATACTTTTTTATAATAATGGAGTGTGAAAAATAACAAGAAACACGTAAAATGACAAATACAATCATAATAAAACAAAGATAATCTTTATTCTACCTATAACCCTTTCAGATCCAAGATTTTTCTTCTTTCACATAAAATATATTTTCGTGTTTTGGAGCCAAGCCATCTTGGCATGCACGAGACTACGAGAGGGAGTTTTACCAGAGGGAGACTTTGTACAAATGTCGTTTGCTTGGACACCTCTGTCCCATTCGTGTTTCAACCGTGAAGCAGTTGTGTTTACATGGCTGTGTTTCGGTTTGAAATGTGGGATATGGCGTGAATTTACTGAGTACAGAGGAATAACACCTGAGTCCTCAGGAATGGCAACGCATGGAGGGTATCATGGGCGAAACAGTATACTCTGTTATATCCACGGTACTGCTCATGTCTATAGGCGACGGTTACCACTTTCCATCAGGTAGGCCGTCAGCTTGTTTGCCATTCTAAGTTGTATAAAAAAAAAGACTACTACCTACCACCTAACCGCTAAAATGATTTCTTATTGGCTGGTTTAGAATCTCACTGTCATGTTATTTCGGCTTCGTGCGTAAAAATGAATTGCGCGCGGTTTTAGAATTTTTTAAAGTTACAACTCACGCCCGTATCGTTCAGGTCTGAAAGGGTTATGGACTTTATCTAAAAATAAAAATGTGTAAGAAATTACCAGACTAGACAGACTTTGTACAAATGTCGTTTGCTTGGACACCTCTGTCCCATTCGGGTTTCTACCGTAAATCAGTTGTGTTTATTTTTTATTTTTAATGGATGATAATAAGGATACGCTGGCGGAGCACCAGTGAAGGGTGATAGATGAGAATGAAAACAGGCCAGTTAGCCCATCATGATGAATTCATCAGGAATTAACCATGATAGTTTCCAGGCGGAACCGCGAGGAGGTCGACCTGGTTGGGTATATTGCTAGCAATGGGATTCTCATTCTCCATTACAATCCCTTTCCCCCAAACTAGTAAAAGCTTGAACGCACCGAGCAGAGGTAGCTAGTTTTTAATTGTAATTTAATTGATAAAATGTAGCCTATGCCCCTCTTCATTCCATACAATACGTGTATACCAAATTTCATGAAGATTGGTTGAGAAAAACTTGTTTTGCCACAATTAATTACCTTAAGGTTGTCTTGAAAAGATTGCTCTCAGCAATAAGACCGCCTTACTGTACTTATACAACTGTATCGTTGTGTTTGTAAATTGTCTTGCTTATTTCCTATATTGTATAATGCAAATAAAGCATACTCATTCATACTCATTCATTAAAGTCGGATTTTGAATTAAAGACTCGGTGGAACGACGAGCTATGAGAATTGTCGATGATCCCAAGCTTGCAAGCGGTATCGAACCCTTAGTCTTAGGAGAGATTTTGCCTCAATCTGCGTGTTCTACCGCTTGTACAACGGATTGTGCTCAGAGGAATTATTCAATATGATGCCTACGGCCACTTTCATCGTACTATCATCGTACGGCTCGCCATCGACAGGGAGTTTACCCTCATGTTCTACAGCCTAAATGGTCGCGTACAGCGCGGTTTTAGAGATGTTTTTTCTCCGCCGAGGTTTTCCCAAGAGACTACAGCATGGGGTTCTTCAAAAGGAGGGTAAAGAGGTTTCTTCAGGGTCGGCAACGCGAGCGTAATACCTCTGGTATTGCAGGCGGACATAGGCTACGGTAACCGCTTACTATCAAGTGGGCCGTATGCTTGTTTGCCACCTGAGTGGTATAAAAAAAATCTTGTAAAACACAGTTTGAACAACCAATTACCTGTTGTTCCAGGTCTCAGCGTGGGTGACGGAGTTGGTACTCTCGCAGACGACCTCCGAGGACCGGAAGGCGGCCCTCGCCTGTATCCTGCGCATCGCCCTCACCTGCTGGAACATTGGAAATTTCAACGGCGCTATGGAGATTGTCGCAGGCCTGAAGTGAGTTAAATTTATCATTAGAAATAAATTTCGTCATCATCATCATCATCATCCAGCTGTTACGTCTATTGCTGAACATAGGCCACTTCTATACATTGTTATAAGGTAGACTTTAGACCAGAGGGAGACTTTGTACAAAAGTCGATTGCTTTGGTACCTCTGTCCCATTCGTGTTTCAACCGTGAAGCAGTTGTGTTTGCATGGCTGTGTTTCGGTTTGAAGGGTGGGATATGGCAGTGAATTTACTGGGTACAGAGGAATAACACCTGAGTCCTCCGGAATGGCAACGCATGGGGCGTATCATGGGCGAAACAGTATACTCTGTTATGTCCATGGTACTGCTCATGTCTATAGACGACGGTTACCACTTTCCATCAGGTGGGCCGTCAGCTTGTTTGCCATTCTAGGTTGTATAAAAAAAAATATAAATTTTTTATTTTATTTTTTTGTGGCTATCAGGTCGTTTGCGTTCTGTTTTGTATAAAAAAAAACCTGCTGTTACATAGTTGATGAATATTATTAATTAGGTAATTAGGTCTTCTCTAATTGTATAATTGTTACTTAGTATACATTGACGCTTGTCTGTGAGAGCTGTATACACCTTTAATTGATATGTTCATATGGTCTTAAGCTTGGTAATGAGGAGTGAGATGTTTTTGTTCAAGTAAACTTAGATTTAAGCATTTTTTAATAGTATTTTTTTCACTTTTTACTTACTTATAACATTGTACATTGTCTGCTTAATTGTTGTGAGCATATTGTTGGTGTGTCTTTTATAAATAAATAGGAAAAAGAAGTAAACAAGAAGAAAGAAGAACGTGTGCCTTCGACAGGGGTTTCTTTCGGCCTTCAGCTGTTTTATAGTCTGTAGGCCGGCGGAAACTACTTGCTGAAGGTGCATGCAGTCAACTGAGAAGGACCAAGAAGATAAGAAGAATGGAAAAGTTTCACGCTGGATTTTTTACTTTGGAAGGCAAATCACAAATCACAATTATAATAGATAGATAGATACTCTTTATTGTTTCCTCCAAAAGATTACACTAGTAAACTTATTATAAATATAAATAATTACAAGAAATGATCGCAGTGAGACAACAATGGGCGGCCTTATCGCTAAGAGCGATCTCTTCTAGGCAACCTTTGGATGGAGCAATATATATATTGCTATATATTGTAAAATAGGAATAAGTATTGAGACGACAAGGGACCTTATACGTCTTAAACTTAGTGTAAAGATAGATAGTACAGAGCAATATCTATATGTTGTAGTTACAATATCTATACATATATTGGTCCAATAACAAACATATTATATATCGGTTACTTAATATATATAATGCAATACCGGATCAGGTGGATAAGACGAACAATTACCGAAAACACATTCTGAAGGATGGCACTGAGGACATCTGTCGGGCATGTCGCCATCCCGGAGAGTTTATTTTTTATGGCAAACAAGCTGACTGCCCACCTGATGGAAAGTGGTAACCGTCGCCTATAGACATGAGCAATACCATGGACATAACAGAGTATACTGTTTCGCCCATGATTCCTCCCATGCGTTGCCATTCCTGTGGACCCAGGTGTTATTCCTGTGTACCCAGTAAATTCATGCCATATTCCATCCTTCAAACCGAAACACAGCCATGCAAACACAACTGCTTCACGGTAGAAACACGAATGGGACAGAGGTACCCAAGCAATCGACTTTTGTACAAAGCCTACCTCTGGACAGTCACTCAGACATGTGCTTTCGGGTTGTTCAGCTCTTGCCGACACTGAGTATTTGCACAGACACGACCAGGTAGCCAAAATACTCCATTTAAAAAACTATGCTTGGCTTTAGCCTGCATGGCTGAACATTTTACCCCCATAAAAAAGGTATAATTCCCATAAAATGTATTTGCATTAAATAGGGTAGGCATTAAATATGGCAGTCTTATATTACATAAGTCTCGAGCCATTTACAGGATAGCATGCCCTGTAAATTCATGCCATATCCCATCCTTCAAACCGAAACACAGCCATGCAAACACAACTGCTTCACGGTAGAAACACGAATGGGACAGAGGTACTCAAGCAATCGACTTATGTACAAAGTCTCCCTCTGGTAATATAATGGGGGGCCGGCAGTGGCATTGCACCCGTGCGAAGCCGGGGCCGGTCACTAGTCACTATTAATTCCTTCTTTTTGAATCCTCTTCGTTCTTTAACCTCGAAATTTTTAAAAGCATGAAAAACAGTAAATCGACATAGTGCGGCCAATCATTGAAAGTGGGGGGGGGGGGAGAGATTGTTAGTAATGCGGACTACCAATCCTATTGCTGGTTATATGCCCAAACGGGTCGACTATCACGTGGTCCCCCCTGGAAACCATCGTGCTGAATTCCAGATGTATTCATCACGATGAGCTAACTGACCTACTTTTTCATTCTCATCTATCATCCTTCACTGGTGCCCCATCAGCGTATACCGATAGCGTGGGCGGGGCTACCATTTCATCATTATCACCCATTAAAAAACCCTTCAAATAACCATCGTGGTTAATTTCTGATGAATTTGCCACGATGTGACAACTGATTTAATTCTCACCTATCATCCCTCACTAGTACCCCGCCAGTGTATACCAATAGCACAAGTATGGTCACCATTCCATTTTCATTGCATAATAAAATAAAACCCTTCCTACCTTTACGTGTTTTTTTTTATGGATGATAATGGAATAGTAACTCCACCCGCGTTATCGGTATACACCGGCGGGGCACCAGTGAAGAATGATAGGTGAGGATGAAGCAGGTCAGTTAGCCCATCGTGACGAATTCAACAAGAATTGTTCACGATGGTTTCCAGGGGGAACCACGTGGAGGTCGACGTAATAAGGTATATTGCTAGCAATGAGGCTGTCAAACTCCATTGCTAACAATCCTTTCCCTCCCTTTACTTGTTAGACTCATCCTGTATTTCTCATATTCTTTTGTAATTTTACATATGTTAGGGTGAAATGAAAAATAGAATGCTTATAAATATAGGCACGTTTTACATAGACCAAAGTGCAACTCCGGTAATTATTGTGCTGTATTTTAGAATTTGTGTGAAGGAAAAAAATAGAAAAGAAATAATTTGACTACACTTATTTACAAGCTAATTATATTGTCCATTTTCAAGATTCAAAATTTTCTGCATTTAACTTAGAATGGCAAATAATCAGACAGACCACCTGATGATAGACTTCTTTACAAGCTATTTAAATTGTGCCTTTTTCAAGAATCAAGCTATTTATTTATTTAGAATTTCCTTATCTTAAAATGGAAAATTTTCTTAACTTAGAATGGCAATTAATTAATAGTCTACCTAGTAGTAATTGTCGTCTAAAGACTTGACCAGTACCGAAGATATCGCACAGTATACTGTGTTGCCCAAGATACTCTTCATTACCATTCTCGAAGTCTAAGGTGTTACACTTCCGTACTCTGTAATTTTACTACCATACCATTCTATTATTTTACATTATCTATATTGCACTTCAGACCGAAACACAGCTATGCAAGCGCAACTGCTTCACGGCAGAAACACGAATGGGACAGAGGTGCCCAAGAATATTACTTTTATACAAAGTCTCCCTCTGGTTTTGTTAAATTAAGACAGAAGAATAACTAAGATCAGAAGCTTAACAACAGCGTCCTCTAAACCATCATTAAATGCCACAATGCGATTGAAAAAGCATAAAAAAAAACTAGTTAGTAATAATTTAAATACCCTATCTACTTTATATGCCACTTTGTAATCTCTAATTTTGTTTTTATATCTTCAGATTTAGACTTTCGCGCTGACTGTTTTATAAGAGACGAGAATTACTCGTGACCACGGCCGACGTAATTTGGTCGAAATGTCGAGATAATTCAAGTAAATTATTCCAGTTTACCTAAATGAGCGCCTTAATTCCTGTCTCTTATAAAACAATTATTGTACTGTATAACAAACTTTTTGTGTCGTCAAATTTTAACCTTAACAACCTTAATATAAAGACGAAATTTACAAACAACAATTCACAAGAGCATAGTGTAAAAAAATGCAGTTTATTTAGTGCTTTGGCCAACCGTTTTTTTCTTTGTTATACACGGGTTAATACTTCAATGATGAAAAACTGTAACGCACGTTTACGCGCTCCCGTCCGTTCTGCACCGGCCCTAATTCAGGGCTCGCCAACATTCAGCAGGCCGAAAAATTTATTATGATAATTGACAAAGTGTTGGGCCATTCGGTATTATCATGTTATTCTTTGACAGCGGTCGTCAACAGTTGTGCGTTAGGAAAAATCAGCTTTCGTCCCACGTCGACCCGTTTCATACAATCCGTCATAATTTGTGGCCCCTCGCTGATCCACTGCTCGACGCCTCATACATTATAAGTGTTACATTAATGCCTAGGGTTGTCACTTGTTAGAAAAACATTTTTATTTTTTAGGATTATAAACCCTTACGGTGTTGACATTACTAATTTTTTTTTTTTTATTATTGGATACAAAATTCTTCAAAAAGGGTATATTAAGGTGTCTTCAAGGTCGGCAACGCGTACGTGACACCCCTAGTGTTGCAGGTGTCCATAAGCTACAGTGACCGTTTACCATCAGACGGGCTGTATGCTTATTTTTTATACAACTTAGAATGGCAAATAAGCTGACAGCTCACCTAATGAAAAGTGGTAACCGTCGCCTATAGACATGAGCAGTACCATGAACATAACAGAGTATACTGTTTCGCCCATGATACCCCCCATGCGTTGCTGTTCCTGAGGACTCAGGTGTTATTCATCTGTACCTAGTAAATTCACGCCATATCCCACCCTTCAAAACGAAACACAGCCATGCAAACACAACTGCTTCACGGTAGAAACACGAATGGGACAGAGGTGCTCAAACAAACGAGTTTTGCACAAAATCTCTTTGACTTCTACTTCACTTATATTTTCATAATTATACTTTCACTTCTACATTTGAATAGAGAGTACTAGGGGATAATCCCTTATGAGGCTCTCCTCGTGAGGGATTTCCTCCTACTTATAGAGAGCGTTAAAAAAGCGCTAAATCAATTTACAGAAGCGCTGAAGTTTTTGTTTATTTATTGTTGGTAATGGAATGGTAACTCCGCCTGCGCTATTGGTATACGGTGGCTAGGCACGTCAGTTGTGAGGATGTAAGCAGGTCAGTTAGTCCATCGTGATAAATCCCACAGGAATTAACCACTCCACGACGGTTACCAGAAGAACCGCATAGAGATCGACCTGGTAGGATATATTACTAGCAATAGGGTTGTTTTTTTTTCATTAATGGATGAAAATGGAATGATAACACTTATAATAAAATCGTATAAAAAAAATTGTTTTTAACCAAGTTGCCAACCCTATGTAAGCAGCTGTTTAAAATTACGAGCAATACATTATGTTATTCTAGGGCGTTTCAATTTATTACCGACGTAAGTAGCGTGGCTTACAATTTCTATTCTTAATCATAATTTAAATTCCTTTTTGCATTAAGCTTAGGAATCCTAAATAATACACATATTAGATACTAGCTAAGCGCCCCGGCTTCGCACGGATGGATAAAAATAATAGCAACTTCCAGCAGCAGTATTTCCGAACCGATACGACAACATAACCTTCAAGAAAAGAGCATATTCCTTTTTAAAAGGCCGGCAGCACACCTGCAATGCCGCTGGTGTTGTGGGTGATTATGGGCGGCGGTAGTCACTTACCATCAGGTGAGCCGCATGCTCGTTTGCCCCCTGTGTTGTAAAAAAAAAGGGGGGGAAGGGATTGTTAGTAATGAAGAGGTTAGTCCCTCTTGCTATCAATATACCCTACCAGGTCGACCTCCACGCGGTTCCCCCTGGAAACTATCGTGCCTAATTTATCATTGAATTCGTCACGATGGGCTAACTGACCTGCCTTTCCATCCTCACCTATCACCTCTCACTGGTACTCCGTCAGTGTATACCGATAACGCAGGCGGGGTTACCATGCCCTTTTGTACCCATAAAAAATAGCCAATGTGAGAATTCTCATCGTGCCTCCGATCAAACTGTTTATAATTACTCCTCTCCATCCAAAGGTTGGCTGCAAGAGATCGCTCTCAGCGATAAGGTCGCCCATTGTTGTCTCACTGTGATCATTTCTTGTAATTGTTTGTATCTATAATAAGTTTACTATTGTAATCTTATGGAGGAAACGATAAAGAGTGTCTATCTATCTAAATAGATAGAAAGATAAGGTAGTATTTTATATTAGCTGTGACGGCCCACCTGATGAAAAATGATAACCGTCGCCTATAGACATGAGCAGTACCGTGGACGTAACAGAGTATACTGTTTCGCACATGATACCCCCCATGCGTTGCCATTCCTGAGGACTCAGGTGTATTTTTTTAATGGGTGATAATGGTAACCCCGTCTGCGCTATCGGAATACGCTGACGGAACATTAGTGAAGGATGATAGGTGAGGATGAAGTAGGTCAGTTGGCCCATCGTGACGAATTCAACAAGAATTGTTCACGATGGTTTCCAGGGGGAACTACGTGGAAGTCAACCTAAGAGGGCATATTGCTAGCAATGGGGCTGTGAAACTTCATTGCTAACAATCCCTTTCCCCCCGGAGTCAGGTGTTATTTCTCTGTACCCTGTAAACTCACTGCCATATCCCACCCTTCAAACCGAAACACAGCCATGCAAACACAACTGCTTCACGGTAGAAACACGTCACGGACAGAGGTGGCCAAGCAAACGACTTTTGTACATATATCGATTAGGTACTATCCGTGTTCCTTCGTAAGTAAATATTAATTTGCCACTATTCTCCCTTAAAAGGATCGGGTATTAATAATTTGATTTACAATTTACACAGTATGTAATAGAGATATCAGTGGTTAGTAAAATTGCTCGCCTTCCGTACCTGGTAGCTATGGTAACGGGCCTCCTGTCTAAATATTAATTAAATATATATACATAATGCCAAATCCCTTGCAATCCCTCGTTATAACATCACGCTACTGCGCCACGGGGCCGGTTGTGATTAATCATTTATTTGTTTATTTAAATAACTTTTTTGAATTAAATAAAATATGGTATAAAAGGCCAGACCGGAGGGAGACTTTACAAAAGTCGTTTGCTTGGCCACCTCTGTCCTATTCGTGTTTCTACCGTGAAGCAGTTGTGTTTGCATGGCTGTGTTTCGGTTTGAAGGGTGGGATATGGCAGTGAATTTACAGGGTATTGAGGAATAACATCTGAGTCCTCAGGAATGGCACGCATGGGAGGTATCATGGGCGAAACAGTACACTCAGTTATGTCCATGGTACTGCTCATGTCTATAGGCGACGGTTACCACGATTACCGGTTTATACTATCCATCGCTCCAACATTAAATTCCTTTAGTTGCTTATTAGACACCGACGGGAAAGGAAGGGGTGGTTCATTCTATACCGGGACCACATGGTCAAATTGAACAAATCATATTATAAATACATATACGCTATCCTACTGAAAGAAAGAAAGAAAGAAAGAAATAATTTAATCAAAAGAAACATGCGGCCCACACAGTAGCGCACAAAACAAAACAAAAGAAATCAAAAACAAAACAAACAAAAGAAAATAATAATTATATACAAATAGATAGCAATTAAATTATAATGTACGCGTGCGCGCGTGTGTGTCGCAATGTTCTGTGATGTAGGTCCGTGCTCAGCATATTGCTGCAGCGCTTGAAGCGCTACAGCGCTGTTTTTCAGCAAGAACCATAGCGTCACAAGTAAAAAACAGTTATATAAGTAGTGCGTTGGTATTCTATACATATACAAATCTACATTATACATATACATATACACATACACGTACATACACAGACACATACACATATATATATATATATATACATACATACACATACATACACATATACATACACATATATATACACATATACACATACACATACATACACATTCACCCACATATACAGAATAAAGAAAAATGAGATGGCAATATATAGTGTTCTATCACCTAACCTAGCCATACTATTACTGTTCAATCAGATCAGCGACGCGGGAGGCTGTGTTCATGCATTGAGTGCAAAAAAACTCAATTTAACAAGTAATAATTATAGTATCTACCGTTATGAACATTAATGTACAATTTTATTTAACGAAGGTGCTGCCTAACCAGTGATTATTTCGCTGCACCTAGGCCATTAAACAAAGATATGTACCTTTATAATATGTGTCAACATACTGCATTCCATGGTTTACACCACGAAGCCGATATGGATCCACCATTACTTATTCACCATTACGAACTCTTAGAAAATCGTGCACAATTTCAAGGATTTAAAGAATTTAATAAAAACTTTTAATGCAGGAATAAATTTAAGACAATTGGGGGGAAAAGGGATTGTTAGTAATGGAGACTAAGAATCTCATTGCTAGCAATATACCTAACCAGGTCGACCTCCTCGCGGTTCCCCCTGGAAACTATCATGGTTAATTCCTGATGAATCCGTCATGATGGGTTAACTGGCGTGTTTTCGTTCTCATCGATCACACTTCACTGGTGCTCCGCCGGTGTATACCGATAGTGCGGGTGGGGTTACCATTCCATTATCACCCATTAAAAAAACTAACTACAGGTTAAGAAACACTGCTGTTAGTAAAACATATGCTTAGATGTTTCAAGTAAAACTATACATGATTTATAATCCTGCATAAATCTAGTCTAAGTTAGCTCACAATCTTAATAAGTTGCCAACTAATGCACGTCTCAAGTTACTAAGTTCAAAACTAATGTGCCCAGACAACAAATAACTTGGAGAATTCATCTTGGCTTTATGAAGTCTAAATTGATTTTGGCAGTAAATTGTGGATCGTCTAACCTGGAAAGGGGTGGCGGAAAAGGACTTACTAGCAATCGTAATGGAGTCAAATAGCTCCATGACCAGCAATATATCCTATCAGGTCGACCTCCACGTGGTTCCCCACGGAAACCATCGTGGTTAACTCTAGTTGAATTCATCACGATGGGCTAACTGACCTATTTTTATCCTCATCTATCATCTCCCACTGGTGCTTCGCCAGTGTATACCGATAGCGCAGGCGAGATTACAAAACCATTTTCACCCATTAAAAAAAAACCTGGGAGGGGCGAAGGGGGGAGAGAATTGTTAGTACTGGGCTTGTTAGTTTGTTAACAATATATCTTGTCAAGTCATTTTAATGCAGGATAATGGAATGGCAACCCCGCATGAGACTACAGCATGGGGTTCTTCAAAAGAAGGGTAAAGAGGTTTCTTTAGGGTTGGCAACGCGCGCGTAATACCTCGGGTATTGCAGGCGTTCATAGGCTACGGTAACCGCTTACCATCAGGTGGCAATAAAAAAAATATAAGTTTTAAATTAATAATGCTTTAGAATAGAACATTTGTCATGGATCGTTTCGGTTTTCAAATAATTGGGATTAAAGAGTTTACTTGCCGATATAAATTTCATCGAATCAAAATTCATAACATTTTCCCGCGCTTTCGTTCGAAGGATACTTTTCAAAGAATTCCCGTGGAAGCAAAATTGAATTTTATTACTTTTTGACTAGCTCTCCCCAGTGACATCGTACTCTTGCATGCGGATTTTTCGGCTTGAATAGATAGATACTCTTTATTGTTCCCTCCATAAGATTACAATAGTAAACTTATTTTTATTTATATTCAAGTTTCAACCGTGAAGCAGTTGTGTTTGCATGGCTGTGTTTCGGTTTGAAGGGTGGGATATGGCGTGAATTTACTGAGTACAGAGGAATAACACCCGAGTCCTCAGGAATGGCAACGCATGGGGGGTATAATGGGCGAAGCAATACACTCTGTTATGTCCATGGTACTGGTCATCTCTATAGGCGACGGTTATCACTTACCATCAGGTGAGCCGTCAGCTTGTTTGCCATTCTAAGTTGCATAAAAAAAAATTATAAATACAAACAATTACAAGAAATGATCACAGTGATACAGCAATGGGCGACCTTATCGCTAAGAGCGATTTGGATGGAGAGGAGTAATTATGAATGGGAATAGATTAAAAAAAAATTGGTAGGTTCTCTCATTTCGGTTGTACTTTATTTTTGTTTTGTTCCCTCGTAATTTAGTCGTTTAAAAATTATTTGATAATTTTCTTTTTTTTTTATTTGAATGAATGTATTTTTATATTGGTTCGGTAGAAACATTATCAGAATCGATTTGGTAGTTCAGTTTTTAACTGGCCTCAAAATTATGGAATTTCTCAAATCGGTTGTATTTTTTTTATGTTTGTTACTTCATAACTCCGTCAATTGTAAACGGATTTTAAAAATTCCTTTTTTATCTGAAAGGATAAACTTATTGATCTGGATTGATCTGGTAGAAATTTCATCAAAATGAGTCCAATAGTTTAGATTTTAGCACAAAATAAAAATGGTTTTGTCACAACTGAAGTCGATTCTTTATATAAGACCCAATATTTAATTATTCATTGTCAGCATATCGGCATTGAACTGTCCACTGCTGGACATAAGCCTCCCTCTTAGGAGGTTTTGCCAGTAGTTGCCACGCTTGGCAGGCAGATTGGCAACCGCAATTAGGCTTTAGAGATGTTTTAAGAGGGACGCTGCTGTCCGTCCCTCGCGCTCCCTTAGTCGCCTCTTACGACACCCACGGGAAAGGAAGGGGTGGCCTATTCTATGCCATGATTATAATAGGTATTTTTTGTGGAACCAAATATACTTGTGAAAATAGTAAAATTAATAAAGAAAACCACCACTAGATGGCGTATACTCATACAGAAGACAAATAGGAAAACCGCTAGCAGTTTAGTATAGTAATTTTTATGTGTTACTAAATGAAAACATGCAGACAGAGAGAGAGTTAAAAATTCTGAAAATTATTGTTTTTTTTTTCTTCTTTTTTACTTTTACTTGAGAAATGATCGACGAAAGTTTGTATGGGGATATAAAGTTTCATCCCCTATTTCATCCCTTCATGTTTTATTAAAATTTATTTATATATAATATGTATACTAATATTAAAAACAAGTAAAGTTTGTAAGTTTAGATGTTTGGAGTAATTTCCGTTACTTTGTGTAGTATACGTAACTAAAATAACTAAAATGTATTGAACAGTTTCAAAGATACACAAACAAATATTGTCCCCGTGCGAAGCCGGGACAGGTCGCTAGTCATACATATATATATTAGAATACAATATATTCTAAATATATTTCCACAAAACATATACAGAAACTTGGCTTTTCGAAGCAAACATAAGCAAAATAGTATGTGCAAAACGTTAAACGTATGCTTGTAACATCTGGGCTCGCTTTGTCACGCGGACGGGTGATTGATCAATACTGAATTAAGCGTATTCTGCGGACGTCCATATCACTGGTTCATCATTTTTTTTTTATACAACTTAGAATGGCAAACAAGCTGACCGGCCACCTGACGGTAAGTGGCTACCGCCGCCCGTGATCACCCACAACACCAACGGCATTGCGGGTGTGCTGCCGGCCTTTTAAAAAGGAATATGCTCTTTTCTTGAAGGTTATGTTGTCGTATCAGTTCAGAAATTCAATGGTTTGGTTTTTAAATCAAAGCAACTGGTTTTTCCACAATTGAAGTCGATTTTTTAGTGGAATACACTAAACTATTAAATAACTACATCTTTTATGCCACTATGCTAACAACCAAGCATACGGCCCGTCTGCTGGTAAACAAGATTTTTATGCAATTCAGAATGGCAAATAAGCTGAAGGCCCACCTGATGGAAAGTGGTAACCGTCGCCTATAGACGTGAACAGTACCATGGACATAACAGAGTATACTGTTTCGTCCATGATACCCCCCATGCGTTGCCATTCCTGAAGATTACGAACCTTATAGATTTCTCACTGTTTTTCAAACGATCGAATATCTCAATTGACGTTACAGGGCACGTAAGTACTCTATAAACATTTGCTGTTACTTGAGCTCTTTAAAATTCCACGCACAGACGTCAATGGACTGTAAATATTTAGATGCATACGTGTATGGCGGATAGACTCTCAAATGGACGCTTATTTTAAGATATCTATAGCTTTTAAATGATCTTACAGGTAAATATTGTAACATTGCAGACGCACGCACGCAAACACACGCACACGCACACACACACACACACACACACACACACACTACTATTTATTATTAGAATAATTACAATTACAAAAAAAAATGCATAGTTAACGTTAAATAGTTTATTATTGGACACGCACGCACGCACATACACGCACACGCACGTACGCAACGGACGCACGCACACACATGCACGCTCACATCCTCACACACACACACACACACATACACACACACTACTATTCATTATTAGAACAATTACAATTACAAAAAAAAAATGCATTTAAAACGTTAAATAGGCGTTACAAATGGCCTGGTGGCTGTAGCACAGGTTTTCCCAGTTCAATACATACACTGTATATTGTTAAGAAAAAAAAATTCAAATTCAAATTTATTATTTGCATTTAATATGGTTACATTCTAATGACGTCCAGTAGTGTACACTTCGAAATACATGTTTCACCAAAATACGGACCTACATATATATATATATATATATATATATATATATATATATATATATATATATATATATATATATATATATATATAATTAGTCATTTTATACGTGATATTTATTTATTGAGTTAAACTTTAATGCACAGTAAAATTCTATGTACATATGGCGGACTGAACACCGGACGGTAGGCGGTACATTATTGAATAGAGGAAATATAAAGCAATACTTGATATATTCATATAATATAAACATACACATAATATATTAAATAAATAAATATATACATACAATAAATACATAGATAAAATATTACTATATAAAACAGGGGGGAAAGGGATTGTTAGTAATGGAGATTAAAAATCCCATTGCTGGCAATATACCTAACCAGATCGACCTCCACGCGGTTCCCCCTGGAAACTATCATGGTTAATTCCTGATGAATTCATCATGATGGGCTAACTGGCCTGTTTTCATTCTCATCTGTCACCCTTCACTGGTGCTCCGCCAGCGTATCCCGTTAGCGCAGGCGGGGCTACCATACCATTTTCATTCAACAAAAAAAAAGTATATGACATAACTATATATATATATATATAATGACACAACTATATGTAGGCGTATGAATTTGTGTCGCAAAAAAACTAACATCAAATATCATAGATGCGAAACCTTGAACACTGATCCCTGTCGCCGGATATCGCCGGCCAGTCTCCTGTCCTTCGGTAGCTTTTTTAATAAAAGCCATGTTCAGATATTATTTATTACTAGCAATAAAGAACGAACGTAGGCCTGGAGGCGGCTCTAAATTGCTTTGTATCCCAAATTGTTATGTAATAAAGAGACAACGATTGAAGGGAACGCGTTTCAAAATTTGTCAATGCATTTATAATGATAAGCCACGTCGGATAAGTCGTGTTTCTACCGTGAAGCAGTTGTGTTTGCATGGCTGTGTTTCGGTTTGAAGGGTGGGATATGGCGTGAATTTACACGGTACAGAGGAATAATACCTGAGTCGTAAGGAATGGCAACTCATGGGGGGAATCATGGGCGAAACAGTATACTCTGTTATGTCCACGGTACTGCTCATGTCTATAGGCGACGGTTACCACTTTCCATCAGGTGGGCAGTCAGCTTGTTTGGGTATCTTCGGGATATCTTCGGGATTCGGGATATCTTCGGGTTAACGTCGGTCACTTTGGTTCTTTTGCGAGTATCATAATTTCGGATTTTGGAAAGCAAAGAAGCTTCGAATATAGTCCTTTGAGAAATTTGAAGCTATTGCATATGGGCAACAGTTTAGGGCTATGTTTTAATTCCACAGTAGTTATGAAACCATAGTTTTTAAGAAATAGCAACGGATGAGTCACCATGTGCACAACAGTGCAAGCTGTAATCTCCACAGTGCTGCTCATACCTATGGAGGCATCCATTAATTACGTGAGCTCAGAATAGGGGGGGAGGGGTCTAATGAATTCTCACCAAATCTCATTTAAACCGAGGGGGGGGGGATAATCAAAAATCTCACGTCAACTTCAAAAAATATAAAATATTAAAGATAATACTAAAATATTAAAGATAAACGTAGACGTTTCCAGTGATTGTCTTCCTGCACTACTAGAAGTCCCAGATGATATGTGTCCAATTATTTCGATTGAAAAAATACACTAGTCTCCATGGATTGAGTAAAAATTTAAAAGAAAGTGTTTTTTTTTTATGTTTTTACTTTGAATTTTATTTAATTTAAATAAATTAATTATAGTATGTATACCTGAACGATTTATTATTTTCCTGAATAATAAATATAAATTAAGGTTAAAATATTTTTTGCGTCAATCTCACCTAAGGGGGGGGGGGGGGTCAAGGCAAATCTCACTAAATCTAGGGGGGGGGAGGAGTCTAAACTGATCGAAAAAGAGCTCACGTAATTAATGGATGCCCCCTATAGGAACATCAAAACTATCAATTTGTTTGCCTTTCTAAATGTCATAAAAATTTTAACCTAACTGTTCTGAAACCACAGGTCCAACAAACTCAAAGCCTTCTGGTTCAGCATATCGGACGAGCCGCTACCAGCGCTGGACTTCCTCTCAGCGGCTTTGCTGTCGGCGGAGTACGAACGAGCCCTAGGCCGAGCACTGGCCATGCCCGAGTGTCGACTCATACCGTTCTTTGGCGCCTTTTTAAGAGAACTCAGGTGAGTGCATATCTGCATATCAGAAGTATTTTTTTTTAATGGATGATAATGGTACGGTAACCCCGTCCGCGCTATTGGTATACACTGGCGGGGCACCAGTGAAGGATTACAGATGAAGATGAAAGTAGGTCAGTTAGCCCATCCTGACGAATTAAACTAGAATTAGTCACGATGGTTTCCAGGGGGAACCACGTGGAGGTCGACCTGACAGGGTATATTGCTAGTAATAGGGCTATTTGCCCATTACTAACAATCCCTTACCCCCCTATCAGAAGTACTAGAAGTCTGACCATGACTAAGTGTCATTTCGTTCTTATGGCACCTTTTTTAAAGAATTTATTAAATCATATCCGTTTGGAAATACTGCTGCTGGGAGTTGGTCTCATACTTGGGTTGTGCGTGAAGAGAAGTTTTTTTTTACAACACAGGGGGCAAACGAGCATGCGGCTCACCTGATGGTAAGTGACTACCGCCGCCCATGATCACCCACAACACCTACGGCATTGCAGGTGTGCCGCCGGCCTTTTAAAAAGGAATATGCTCTTTTCTTTAAGGTTATGTTGTCGGTGGAGTGCACGGTGGAGGGCCGTTACTTATTTAAATGGTCGGGATGGAACTTTAGCTTCTAGCGGATTGGATGGTGATGAAATTCAGCATCGTTTGTCCTTTATTGTTCCTTCTAGTATGCTCTTTAAACTCAACATCAAGGCTTAACAGCAGTTGCTAACTCGCCTGTCAAACGTGGCAACTACTGGCAAAACCTCCCAATAGGCAGAAGCTTATATTTAGCAGTGGACAGTTGACAGCTTATGCGATGATAATTTTTAAAAAAATAATAATTTACAATTTTTTTTTAATGGGTGAAAATGGTATAGTAGCCTGCGCTAACGGGATACGCTGGCGGAGCACCAGTGAAGGGTGATAGATGAGAATGAAAACAGGCCAGTTAGCCCATCATGATGAATTCATCAGGAATTAACCATGATAGTTTCCAGGGGGAACCGCGAGGAGGTCACCTGGTTAGGTATGTAGGTTAGGTTGCTAGCAATGGGATTCTCAGTCTCCATTACTAACAATCCCTTTCCCCCCAATTTACAATATTAATGTAGATAAAAATCCGAGGTTTTCCCAAGAGACTACAGTATGGGGTTCTTCAAAAGGGGGGTAAAGAGGTTTCCTTAGGGTCGGCAACGCGCGCGTAATACCTCTGGTATTTCAGGCGCTCATAGACTACGGTAACCGCTTACCATCAGGTGGGCCGTATGCTTGATTGCCACCTCAGTGATATAAAAAAAATTCAATTTTATTCAATTAAATGAACCACTCTATATAAATCCTCGCTTGACGTATAAAATCTAATTATAATAAACACCAATATGGGGAGAATACATTGAAGAATGGCTTCGCGGAATTGATAATGTCTCGTGCGGAATGGGATGCAACGCGCGTTCCGTATTATAAGCAAATAAGGTATCCACAATGAGTTGTTAATACCACAATTCCAATTTGACCCGAGGGAGACTTTTTACAAAAGTCGTTTGTTTGAGCACCTCTGTCCCATGTTTGTATGACGGACATGAGCAGTACCATGGACATAACAGAGTATACTGTTTCGCTCATGATACTCCCCATGCGTTGCCATTCCTGAGCACTCGAGTGTTATACGTCTGTACGCTGTAAATTCACTGCCTTATCGCACCCTTGAAGGGTGGGATAAGGCAAGATTTTTATGCCACGATGCGAAAAAGGTGTGCGTCTCTGGTGCGCAGAGTACGTGCCAGCGCCAACAGCATCCTGAGTATGATAGCGAGCAGGCTGCACTGTGTGTACGTTAATCGCTGCTGCGCAATTTCCAATGGAATTGTGCAGCGGTGATTATCTGTATATTATTTAATATATTATGTGTATGTGTGTGTGTGTGTGTGTGTGTGTGTGTGTGTGTGTGTGTGTGTGTGTGTGTGTGTGTGTATTGTGTATGTAAATTTACTAACATTAGTTTTAAGAATATTGTTACTAATAAATATTTAATGAACGAAAAAAGTCCGAAATGAAAATTATTATTATTATTATTTGCCTGTACGTAGTCGCCCCTCAAGGACCTTGATCATGGGAGATATTGGGAGATATTTAAGAAAAAATTATATAATATATATATTTATATACAGGTTATTATATCTCATAATGCTTATCGTTGTTTTAATTTATGTATATGTATGTATGTATATATATATATATATATATATATATATATATATATATATATATATATATGGTATATGTATATGTATTATATGTGCATCTTATGTGTAGATTATATTTTTTTTTGCAGATACACAACTTATATTTATTTACAAGAAGAAATAATCACAAAATATTACTTAATCCAATATAACATTAAAAAATTTATATTGTGTATTGCCTTAATGTGTTACTATTGTCACATATTTTTCACCACGTCTGCCCTTCATACGCTTTCTGTTTTTACCCAATGGTCAGCTGGTAGAGAATGCCGTATGGCATTAAGCTCGCCATTTGTACAAAATTTTATTGTAAATAATGTAAATATTTATTCAATGTAAATCGAAATTATTGCATGATGAATCTATATAAAAAAAGAGCAATTATATGTAAAAATAATTAAATGTAATCTAACATCTAAATGGACACTAATGCATGTACATTAGCTAGCTATCAACGTAATGTTGCTACGCCCAAACAGGGCTTATTTATTTACTATACATAAGAACATTGTAACAACTCTGTATTATGTACATGAATGCATTAAAATAAATAGAAGCCAAAACAATATATTTGTAGAAATTTTATGTTTGTCTATATGTTGCTTTATATTATTCCCAAATTCGTGTATAATATAGTATATGTCATATATGTGTAAGTATATTTGTTATTTATATATATTTATTCGTTTATATATGTAATTTTAGTATGTATGTATATCAATAATTACTAGTACCGCATTCGAGTATTCTGACACTTGCCTATGGTTGACTGGGAGAGAATGCTTTTAGCATTAAGTCCGCCATGTACACATATTTGTACTGATGAATAAATAAATAAATAAATAAATGTTGTTACCAGAGGGAGACTTTGTACAAAAGTCGTTTGCTTGGACACCTCTGTCCTATTCGTGTTTCTACCGTGAAGCAGTTGTGTTTGCATGGCTGTGTTTCGGTTTGAAGGGTGGGATATGGCGTGAATTTACAGGGTACAGAGGAATAACACCTGAGTCCTCAGGAATGGCAACGCATGGGGGGTATCATGGGCGAAACAGTATACTCTGTTATATCCATGGTACTGCTCATGTCTATAGGCGACGGTTACCACTTTCCATCAGTCTTCAACACATTATAGACAGTAGGTGAGGGAAGGTATTGTTAGAAATGTGGACTTACAGTCCCATTGCTGTCCGGTCGACCTGGAAACCAGCGCGTTGAATTCCAAGTGTGTTCATCATGATAGGCTAACTGCTCTGCTCTCATCTTCACCTGTGACCGCTCACTGGTGCCCCGCCAGATATTATTCACATATATTTATTTATATATCTTACACACGGTAAATCATCATATATATTCCCTAAAAGCATATTGTTGGTGTGCCTTTTATAAATAAATAAATAAATAACCTCATATATATACTTTAAATGGACGTACAAAAGCATATAATAAATAAATAAAAAGTTTTATAAAAGCATCTCTAAATATTAAATAAATTTAATTTAATTGATTGAATTAATTGGGTGAAAATTAAAATCGAAATAATTGGACTAAATTAAATAGCTCATTAATTTTTCGATTCATTTATAATGAAAACTGAAGGAGATTAAAAAATATTATATATTCAGTAATTAAATTAAAAATTGCGTCTCCCTTGATGCCTTATTACCGTGCCTGATACGAGTCTGCAATGTATTTTTTTTAATAGATGTTGATGGAATTGTAACCCCGCCTGCGCTAACGGTATACGCTGGCGGGGCACCAGTGAAAAGTGATCGATGAGAATGAAAACAGGCCAGTTAGCCCATCATGATGGATTATCAGGAATTAACCATGAAAGTTTCCAGGGGGAATCGCGAAGAGGTCGACCTGGTTGGGTATATTGCTAGCAATGGGATTCTCAGTCTCCATTACTAACAATCCCTTTCCCCCCGGTATCCCCGGTATCACTATGAAATGTACATAATATATATGAGATGATATGGGACGGGAAAGAACAGAGGCTTCCTTTGTCTCCGCCAGTGAATATATCTTGGAAGCGGACGAAGCCGCGCGTAAAAACTAGTCATAAATAAATATTTAAGTTTACATATTTTATGGACGAGATGTATGCCCTGATTACGTCACTATGAGCTCTCATTACGTAGCTGATTAAAGCATTTTGTGGCTGGCTTTTCGCATGGATAAACTGTGTCAATGGAACCCAATGAAAATTGAACCAAGTTATGTTGAAATTATGGCTGTGTTTCGCTTTGAAGGGTGAGATATGACAGTGAATTTACACAGTACAGAAGCACAACCCCTTAGTCTGGGGGGAAAGGGATTGTTAGTAATGGAGTTTGACAGCCCCATTGCTAGCGATACGCACTATCAGGTCGACCTCCACGTAATTCCCCCTGGAAACCATCGTGAACAATTCTTGTTGAATTCGTCACGATGGGCTAACTGACCTGCTTCATCCTCACCTATCATCCTTCACTTGCGCCCCGCCGGTGTATACCGATAGCGCGGGTGGGGTTACCATTCGATTATCACCCATTAAAAAAGCCTCTTAGTCCTCAGGAATGGCAACGCATGGGTGATATCATGGGCGAAACAGTACACTCTGTTATGTCCATGGTACTGCTCGTGTCTATAGGCGACGGTTACCACTTTCCATCAGGTGGGCCGTCAGCTTGGTTGCACCTCTAAGTTATATAAAAAAAAAATATAATCAACTAACCAATTAAAGAAAATGTAATGTGTTCGATTGATTAATTTAGAAAGTGCTCTGCTCGGTGTTTTATTTTGTTCTCGTGAAACAAAATTTTAAATCACTACATAGTATAAAACAAAGTCGCTGTCGCTGTCTGTCCGACCCTATGTATGCTTAAATCTTTAAAACTTAGGGGGAAAGGGATTATTAGTAATGGAGACTGAGAATCCCATTGCTAGCAATATATCCAACCAGGTCGACCTCCTCGCGATTCTCCCTGGAAACTATCATGGTTAATTCCTGATGAATTCATCATGATGGGCTAACTAGTCTGTTTTTATACTCATCTATCACCCTTCACTGGTGCTCCGCCGGCGTATTCCGTCAGCGCAGGCGGGGTTACCATACCATTTTCACCCATCAAAAAAAAAACTTTAAAACTACGCAACGAATTTTGAAACCGTTTTTTTTAATAGATAGAGTGATTCGAAAGGAAGGTTTATATGTATAATACATGCATAATATTGTAGAGAAACATTGATAAATTTAGAGGTTTCTAATGTGATGTCGTAAATAAATACATTTTTTCGCGCTTCCATTGCAAACGCTGGCGAGAACATCACGAGATAAATCAAAATAATGTACTACAGTATTGTAAAAGGTCAACAAAAAAGTCCGCGATGGTATATGTCTATCTCTTTAGAGGTTTCTAATGTGATGTCGTAATGTAATGGGGGGCCGGCGACGCTATTTGTGTAGTATCAGCATTGCACCCGTGCGAAGCCGGGGCGGGTCGCTAGTTATATATATTAAAGAGAATCATTATCAACTCTTTGTAAATATTAATCATCCCGTCCCACTCATCCACTCGAAACGTGTTATTTTTTAATTACCGTCCGACAGTTTGTTTATGGAATAAGAATTGAAACTTGGTGGAAGTGACCTTTATATGTATGATATTTATTTATTTAACTTAAACCCTTCTTTGCATAATGGTGGAAATTTCCATCATAATATTGAATGCCCAAAAATTATATAAAAGAACAATTTCATTTTAAGTCGATCGTGTCTGGACACCTTTTTAATGTCCATTGCAGAAAAAAAACCATAGCTGTCAAATTTATTGTTTTAACCATTTTTTCCTTTAATTTTAAACACGAATTATATCACCTTGATTTATTTCACCAATAAAAAAAAATCAAAGAAGTGTTAATACACCTAGAATGGCGGACTTAACACCATATTGTGTTATCTACCAGTCGACCGTAGACAGGAATTGCAGAAAATATATTTATTTATTTATAAGGGAAATGTTGGGAAAACGGGAGAAGTTACTCCATTTTTAAGCTTCCGTTGCGTGTGCAGACTTAATTGCCACTTTTTTAAATGTAAAAATGTCCACCCGTGCGACGCCGGGACGGGCCGCTAGTATATTAATACGAGGTTTGTCCGGAAAGTACGTATAAAAGTTTTTTAAAAATTTTATTTTACAATTATTCAGGTAAATCAATTTTATCCCCTTCAAAGTACTCCCCCTGTGACATAATGCACTTGTGCCAACGCCGTTTCCACTGTGAGAAGGCTCCTTGAAAGTCCTCTGGTTGTAGGTTTCTCAGCTGCCCCGTCGTAGCTTTTTTTATCTCATTTATGTCCCCCAAATGCCGCCCCCGAAGTACCAATTTGGTTTTTGGGAACAAGAAGAAGTCACACGGGGCCAAATCCGGCGAATAGGGGGGTGTTCGGTCACCGTAATGGAATTTTTACTCAAAAACTCACGGAACGATCTTGGCGCAAATTTTTTTCATTTGAAGTTCGTTTCTTAGAATTTCGTGGACCACGGTTTTGCCCAAATTAAGCTCTTCAGCCACCTGTCTGACCGTTAAACGACGGTCCCCATTAACACAAGTTCGAATTCTTTCCACGTTTTCGTCGGAATGTGAAGTGGAAGGACGTCCTGAACGTGGGTCATCTTGAACGCTTTCTCGGCCCTCTCTGAATCTTTTTAGCCACTTGTGGACGGTTGGTTCCTTCACAGCATCATCCCCATAAACTGTTCTGAGATCGGCATAAATTTCACGGCCATTCTTGCCGAGTTTCGAGAGAAACTTGATTACGACGCGCTGCTCTTCAACGGAAGCGGGCTCCATGCCGACGGGGTTTCGTTAAGAGGTAACTTCACAGATGGCGTGACAAGCCAGTTCGCACCGCACGGCGGTCAGACCAGAACTGAAGCATTGTTAGGGACATAAGGAAGGGGTCCTGCGCTTACCTGGCCTCCCCACTCCTCTTTCTCGCATTCCAGAACACTTTTATACGAACTTTCCGGACAGACCTCGTATAGTAGTTAATATTCTCTCTATTCCCTCCACTAGAAGGAGTGACGAACCTCAAATGCATTGCAGGGACAATGTTAATGTATGTAGGTAGTTCAGGTTCGTTCCTTATAGTCTATGGGGAGCCTCCCCCATATAAATAAATGCATTAATATCATATTACTTCTCTACTGTAACATGATCAAGATTAACTGTCCACTGTTAAACCCAGACCTCTCCCATAAGGGGTTCTTGCCAGTAGTTGCCATGCTTAGCCTGCGGGTTAGCAACCGCAGTTAGCCTTTGGCGATGTTTTAAAAGGGATACTGTAGCCCATCCCTAGATTGTTAAGTGCCTTTATTCGCCTCTAACGACACTCACGAGAAACGATAGGAAAGCTTTACAAGAGGGAGACTTTGTACAAAAGTCGATTGCTTGGGTACCTCTGTCCCATTCGTGTTTTAACCGTGAAGCAATTGTGTTTGCATGTCTGTGTTTCGGTTTGAAGGGTGGGATATGGTGTGAATTTACTGGTTACAGAGAAATAAATATAATCCTAAGGAATGGCAACGCATTGGGGGTATCATGGGCGAAACAGTATACTCTGTTATGTCCATGGTACTGCTCACGTCTATAGGCGACGGTTACCACTTTCCATCAGGTGGGCCGTCAGCTTGTTTGGCATTCTAAGTTGTATAAAAAAAACATACCCCCCCCCCTCCTCCCCACACGACATCTACGTCGCCCATTCAGGGTCACCCCTACCGGCCGGGGATGTCGTTTCTACCGGGATATATATTCTTGTCTGTGACATGTATGTACATTACAACAACTGTCATTAAGGGTCACTGTGAGCTACGGAGAGACCCCACGGGCCACCGTGTCCCCGAATACGTAATAAAGTTTGCTGACTATGCGTTAATTCATACTTCACGCGTTGGAACAGCTTCTACTGAGATTGTTATAATATTACTAATAATCCCACCCTGCTTCGCACGGGTGGCTACATAGAAAGATAAATTAGTATTATATTAGCTTTAGTGGGACGTGTGGTCCTATTTTTTACATATATAAAATATATATAATTAATATATGTATATGAAAGGGAGACTTTGTACAAAAGTCGATTGCTTAGGTACCTCTGTCCCATTCATGTTTCAACCGTGAAGCAGTTGTGTTTGCATGGCTGTGTTTCGATTTGAAGGGTGGGATATGGCGTGTATTTACTGGGTACAGAGGAATAACACCTGAGTCCTCATTAATGGCAATGCATGGGGGGGTATCATGGGCGAAACGGTATACTCTGTTATGTCCATGGTACTGCTCATGTCTATAGGCGACGGTTACCACTTTCCATCAGGTGGGCCGTCAGCTTGTTTGCCATTCTAAGTTGTATAAAAAAAAATATCTAGGGTAACAATTTATCGATTGCAATATTTTTATTTATTTCTTTTTATTATGAATGCTAATTTGTTATTTTATTTTATCTGCTTAAATAATACCAGTAATATTAATAACAGACATTTATTTAATTTACTCTAATATTAATTATTAAATTTTATACTATTTATTTAGTATTTTAGTAAATTCTGCATACCAGTATTTTGGTGAAACATGTAACTCGAAGTTTACACAACTGAATCTCTAATGTGACCATGTTTAATGCAAATAAAGAATCTGAACCTAAACCTGAATCTGAACCGACTAATTTTAGACAATGTTTTATTTGTTTATATATTTAAATTGTCAACAATAAAAAAAGTTGCCGTATTTTGCAAAACAAATAACATCTAGTTCAGTTAAATATTTAAAAAAGGTATTTTTTTTTTTCTATTTTTAACTCGAATGAAAATAAGGTAGAATGGTAACCCCGCCTGCGATATAAGCATGCAATAGCAAGGCACCAGCGAGGGATGATAAATGGGGATGCAGTCAAGATGACACGTCATGATTAATTCACCAGGAGGGGCCGCGTGGAGTTAGTTCATAGTGATTGCTAGTACTAAGACAATAATGATATTTCTAATAGGTACACTTCAGCTGCCCGCTAGCAACATGTTTTCTAACTGCATTGGGTTGACTGGAAGAGATCTCTGTCAGAGATAAGTCCACCCTTGCTCACAATATTTATAAATGCATTAACATTGTAATTTACAAGTGCAATAAAGAATATATATATATAGAGGGGACAGAAGAATAAGACTTTAATAAAGTTACGATTCAGTCGATTTTTAAATAAATTTAAAAAAAACCTTAATTGAAAAGCAATTTCTTTAAAAGGTATTTGCTTGGGCACCTCTGTCTCATTCGTGTTTCTACCGTGAAGCAGATGTGTTTTTTTTTTAATTGGTCAAAATGAAATGGCGCCGCCGGCGCTATCGGTATACACCGGCGGGGCACCAGTGAGAGATGATAGGTGAGTGTGAAAGCAGGTCAATTAGCCCATCGTGAAGAATTCTGTGAGAATTAACTACGATGGTTTCCAGAGGGAACCGCGTGAAGGTCGACCTGATAGGGTACATTGCTAGCAATGGAACTAATATATCCCATTGCTAACAATCCCTTTTCCCCAAGCAGTTGTGTTTCGGTATGAAGGGTGGGATATGGCAGTGAATTTACAGGGTACAGAGAAATAACACTTGAGTCCTCAGGAATGACAACGCATGGGAGGTATCATGGGCGAAACAGTACACTCTGTTATGTCCATGGTACTGCTCATGTCTATAGACGACGGTTACCACTTTCCATCAGGTGGGCCATCAGCTTCTTTGCCATTCTAAGTTGTATAAAATATATATATATATATATATATATATATATATATATATATATATATATATATATATATATATATATATATATATATATATATATATATATATATATATATTCTTTATTGCACTTGTAAGTTACATATAAAATAATGTATTTATAAACGTTGTGAGCAAGGGTGGACTTATCTCTGACAGAAATCTCTTCCAGTCAACCCGATACAGTGAGAAAGCATGTTGTTAGCGGGCAGCAGAAGTGTTATTACTGGTAATAAAGATTATCTATCTATCTATCTATCGTATAATAAATAAATATTAATATAAATAATAAATAAATATTAATTTGTTCAAAGGGAAATCCTGGCCGCGTCTCCGGCGCTCACCAGCCACTCAGTGGCGGCGACGCCCACGCACCGGCGTGACTTCAAGAGGGAATCCACTAAAGAGGATAGGTAATTAAATATTTTTAGTAGACCCACGTGGAATATGATTTACTAATACCTACTTACAAATTATTTCAGCCGTTAACTGTCCACTGCTGGACATGAGCCTTCCCCACAAAAGGAGTTTTGCCAGTGGTTGTCACGCTTGGCAGACGGGTTTTTTTTATAGGTAATAATGAAATAGTAACCTCACCCGCGGTATCGGTATACACCGGAAGGGCACCAGTAAAGGATGATAGGTGAGGATGAAACAGGTCAGTTAGCCCATCGAGACGAATTCAACAAGAATTGTTCACGATGATTTCCAGGGGGAATCACGTGGAGGTTGACATGATAGGGCATATTGCTAGCAATGAGGCTGTCAAACTCCATTGCTAACAATCCCTACCCCTGGCAGACGGGTTGGCAACCGCAGTTAGGCTTTTAGAGATGTCTTAATAGTGACGCTGCTGCCTATCCATTGTCGTACTTTGGCCTCTTACGACACCCACGAGAAGGGAAGGGGTGGCCCAGGACACGCATGGCTATACCGGGACACGCATGGCGGATTTATGTACTTACAAATGTATGAGAAATATTAATGAGTAACTGTAATAAGGAATTGACGGCCGTGTGGTCCCAGTATAGAATGGTCTACCACTTTCTTTCCCGTGGTTTCGTAAAAGGCAACTAAAGGAACTTAGTCGTCGAGAGATGGGCAGCAGCGTCCCTCTTAAAACATCACCAAAGCCTAACTGCGGTTGTCAATCCGCCTGCCAAGCGTGGCAACTAATGGCAAAACACTCTTTATGGGGGAGTCCTATATTCAGGAATAGACAGCCAATAGCTAATGTCATATCAAGGAATTTACGGTAGAGATATGCAACTTAGAATGGCAAACAAGCTGACGGCCCACCTGATGGAAAGTGGTAACCGTCGCCTATAGACATGAGCAGTACCATGGACATAATTGAGTATACATTTTCGCCCATGATACCCCCCATGCGTTGCCATTCCTGAGGACTCAGGTGTTATTCCTCTGTACCCTGTAAATTCACTGCCATATCCCACCCTTCAAACCGAAACACAGCCATGCAAACACAACTGCTTCACGGTAGAAACACGAATGGGACAGAGATGGCCAAGCGAAACGACTTTTGTACAAACCTAACGTGAACCTTCTTCTTTTTTTAATTCTGTTGTAAAAAAAAATTAATGAATCGAAAGTTTATTTCTTTGATAAGTTACTTTAAAAAAGTTTTCTACGAAATTTGTAAGAAGTTTCACCTTTTTTCAACTACGAGTAATATTACAAAGACCAAATATTTGATCTTTTGTGTATAATTTTGTTTCCTTCGTAATATTTGTTGAATACACTCAAAGAATGCTTTACTAACTTTAGAAATTATTGCGCCCTTAGAAAGCTTTAGGATTATAATGGAATGGTAACCCCCATTTGCGTCGGTATACGCTGGGGGGGGGGGAGGGATTGTTAGTATTGCTATCTACCAGCCCCATTGCTAGCAATATAAACTGTAAGCACAACACACGCTAAATTCAGCACGATGGTTTCCAGGGGGGATCACGTGGAGGTCGACCCACGTGGTCGGGGGGAGAAGGGATTGTTAGTAATGAGAAGGATTCCCATTGCTAGCAATATACTATATCAGCTCGACCTCCTCGTGGTTCCCCCTGAAAAGCATCGTGATAGATTTATTGTAAGATTCATCACGGGCTAACTGACCCGCTTCATCCTCATCTATCATCCCACACTGGTGCCCCGCCAGTGTATACCGATAATGCAGGCGGTGTTACCATTCCATTATCATCCATTAAAACAAGACCCACAAGGTCCCCCCTGGAGACCATCATGCTGAATTCCAGGTGTATACATCACGGTGGCCTAACTGACCTGCCTTTTCATCCTCACCTATCATTCATCACTGGTGCACGGCCAGTGTATGTAGAGCACCAGTGAGAGATGAGAGGTGAGGATGAAAAGACAGGTCTGTTAGCCCATCGTGATGAATACACCTGGAATTCAGCATGATTGTTAACAATGGGACTGGTAGTCCACATTACTATTAATCCCTCAACCATAAAATTACTTTATTCACCTCTTACGACATCCATGGGAAATGAAGTAAAATGCCATATAATATACATATAAATTAAAAATTTTCTAATATCAAGATAGTGAATGTTTGAACTAAATTACTTCCCAGAGGGTCTCTAAAGAAGGACGCCAGACGGGAGAGTGGAAAGCGAGTCGACCAGGGCACCACGACTAGTCCACTCCGGGACAGCAAACGTGACTCCAGGGTCAACGAGCCTAGTCGACAAGTGGTAAGTAGTTGATATCAATAAGTTGTTAACGTAATGACCTGTATTTAAACGAATAGTTATCATTCATCCATTCAATTATTAAATCATCAAATCATTAAACCATTAAATCATTAAATCATTAAATCATTAAATCATTAAATCGTTAAATCGTTAAGTCATTAAGTCATTAAATCTTTAAGTCATTAAGTCATTAAGTCATTAAGTCATTAAGTCATTAAGTCATTAAATCATTAAATCACTAAATCATTAAATCGTTACATCATTAAATCATTCGACTATTCGACCATTCGATCAGTCCAACAATCAATCAGCTAACCAGTCAATCATTCATTCATTCAAGTCTACAACAGTGTACGAAGATATAAAATAGTTCTTTGAAGTAGTCATGTGTTCCGTTACCGCTTCTATATCTATATATTGGCTTTCTTTGGATATCGATGCCGCAAATTGCTAGCAACAAAAAATATTTTTAAAAATATATGCTTATTTTTAACTAGTGGCGCCACCTGGTGTCGTAGAATAGAATGATCATTGTAATGGTTTCAGAAGAAAGGAGGTGCCTTGATGTCCCTACCTTTTTTTTTATACAACTTAGAATGGCAAACAAGCTGACGGCCCACCTGATGGAAAGTGGTAACCGTCGCCTATAGACATGAGCAGTACCATGGACATAACAGATTATACTGTTTCGCCCATGATACCCTCCATGCGTTGCCATTCCTGGGGACTCAGGTGTTATTCCTCTGTACCCAGTAAATTCACGTCATATCCCACTCTTCAAACCGAAACACAGCTGTGCAAACACAGCTGCTTCACGGTTGAAACACGAATGGGACAGAAGTACCCAAGCAATCGACTTTTGTACATAGTCTCCCTCTGCTTTTTCATTCTCATCTATCATCCCACACTGGTGCCCTGCCAGCGTGTATTGATAGCCAGGCGGGGTTACCATTCCATTCGGCCCTGTTAAAAAGTTAACCCTCTCCATCAAGAGAAACAGAAGACCTTAACACGCACTCGCATCACAGCCGCTCAAGATTAAAAATCCCGAATGGTCTCGAAACTAGTCGAGTTTTTTCAACCTAATTACATGTAAATTAAACTGAGAGTTATTACATTAAAATAAAATCGCTCTACACTGCATTTGCCCGTACGGGGTCGCCACTCAAGAACTTTTCCTCATATATGTACCTATGTAAGGAACCACTTCATCATCGTCGTCATATCAGCCTTTAACTGTCCACTGCTGAACATAAGCCTTCCTTTTGGAAGGTTTTGCCAGTAGTTACCACGCTTGGCTGGCGGATTGGCAACCGCAGTCAGGCTTTAGAGATGTTTTAAGAGGGACGCTGCTGCCCATCCCTCGCCCTCCCTTAGTCGCCTCTTACGATACCCAAGAAACCACTCAATGCATTCTGTTTTATTCTTTGTAGACATGTCGCTGCTAGTTTCCAATAGCATCAATTAGTCATTGATCAATTTTGTTCCAGTATATAGCATCGTTCGACGAGGAAGGCGAAACGGCTCCCGGCTGGAGGCGCGTAGGTCCCGAGGGTCTGGTCAACTTGGAGAAGGTGTACCGGACGCAGGCCGTGATGGACCACATAGCTAGCTTCCATCAGCACCATTACGCGCTGGCGAGGAACAACCTTCCCATTTTTGGGGACTTTTTAAGGTGATGATATGTTCTTGTCAGGAATGCTCAAAGTCGACTACCGGAGCGCAGTGGTGGGCATTTTGCGTAAATGAGATCCTGGGTTCGATTCCTGATCTGGCTAGCAAGCATGGTTAATATAGATACCTATCCTTTATTTACCCTATTATTTATATATTGGGTTTCCCTGTACATTGATGGCGGATAAAAAATCATCGCCCATTTCGACATCACCCATATTGGTTGGATGTCTATTTTCGAATTTGTTAAAAGTCTGTTATCCAATATTATTTTCTGGATAACAAACTTAACATATTTGTTATTGGACCAATTTTGTTTTTTATACAACTTAGAATGGCAAACAAGCTGACGGCCCACCTGATGGAATGTGGTAACCGTCGCCTATAGACATGAGCAGTACCATGGACATAACAGAGTATACTGTTTCACCCATGATACCAATGGCAATGCATGGGAGGTCCATGCGTTGCCATTCCTGAGGACTCGGGTGTTATTCCTCTGTGCCCAGTAAATTCACGCCATATCCCACCTTTCAAACCGAAACGCAGCCATGCAAACACAGCTGCTTCACGGTTGAAACACGAATGGAACAGAGGTACCCAAGCAATCGACTTTTTGTACAAAGTCACCCTCTGGTAAATATATAGTTACAATTACCTTTAAACTTAAATTACAACAATTAAAGCATAAATTACAACAATTACCCATAATATCGACTTCTCAAAACATGGTATTTCCCAATTGAACCACAAATACTGTTCACAGAGCAGCAATGGCTGCGTGCGAAGAGCCAGTGTTCACCCAATCCTCGCAGAAGACGTCCGGCTGTGACTTTGAGAATGAGGCCTTATACGAGCTGGAGGGGGGCGGGTATTGCCCTGTACAGCCGCTCCCCCATGACCACGGTGTCACCATGTTCCCATTAGCACCACAAAATGGCGACAGAATCGATAGGCATGTTTTACAAGTAAGTTATACCAGAAGGCATAAGAAGCGAGGGAACTTAATGATAGAGGAATAGATAGCAGCATCCCTCTTAAAATATCACTAAAAGTCTAACTGCAGTTGCCAACCCGCCTGCCAAGCATGGTAACTTCTTGTTGCCATAGATGTGCTTTTTACTTCTTGTTGCCATGTGTGTATTTACTCCAGAATATACTTGTGCCCACCGCAAAACGAAACATTACAAAAATGTGTCTGAGGGTACAAATGTACCTTTTGTAAGGGGCCAAGCTCCCCTCTAGAAGATAATCCTAAATATGCCAATGCCTGTTGCGTACCAAAATTTACTTCTAACATAGTGTAGTAAGAGTTTACGATTCTAGGTTTTAAACTCTAATATTTTCAATTTAATGCAATTTACAATACATCTCATCTTTCATCACTGTTTACATACACGATTTAAGGTACATTTTTTACATCGCAATTAATTTATTTGTAAAATATTTATCATTTACAGATAATGCATCATGGAACCGCATGTATAGTAGGGGAGGCAGAATGGGGAGGCACTCTTGCGCAGCTGCGGTTGGAACGAGCCTGTGCGCTGCTCACTTGGTGTAGAACTGCCCACAGACCCCATACACAACATGGTCTGTATTCCAAAAGATATAATTAATAGTATATCGCCAAACTTATATAGAACATCCTGCGGCTAGGGTAGGGTAGTTGGTAAACCAGAGGGAGACTTTGTACAAAAGTCATTTGTTTGGGTACCTCTGTTCCTTTCGTGTTTCTACCGAGAAGCAGTTGTGTTTGCATTGCTGTGTTTCGGTTTGAAGAGTGGGATATAGCGTAAATTTACAGGGTACAGAGGAATAACATCCGAGTCCTCAGGAATGGCAACGCATGGTATCATGAGCAAAACAATATGCTCTCTTACGTCCATGGTACTGCTCATGTCTATAGACGACGGTTACCACTTTCCATTAGGTGGGCCATCAGCTTGTTTACCATTCATAGTTGTATAAAAAAACTGGAAGTGAAGAATCGAAGATAAAGGGCTCTGCCCAGCAGTAAACTGTATCATCATCTCCAGTTTAGTAATAATATCAGTAGGTATCTGCCTCTATGAACGTCTGTTAACCAAATAGGTGATGTGCGAAGAAGAGTCAAGTTCAAAGTACTCGTAACCTTTGTGCTTAGAATAGATTGAAGGATGTGGAAGAAGGGAAAGGAATCTATTCGGATCGAAGCAATTGGCGTTCCATTGTTTCTGCTCCCATGGAACTCGGATGTGACGTAATGTATTAGAACTCATATGAGAAAGCAGAGAGTACCAAGTGTTAACTTCCATCCATATGTACCCAAATCTTATCATCACCATTTCAAACGTTAACTGTCTACTGCAAAACATGCCCCTATTGGGGGATTTTGCCAGTAGTTGCTACACTTGGCAAGCGGTTTGGTAACCGCAGTTTGGCTTTTTGTGATGTTTTAAAAGGAACGCTACTGCCAATCCCTCGACTATTAAGTTTCCTTAGTCGCCTCTTACTACACCCACGGGAAACGAAGGGCTGATCCTTTTTATGTCAGAACCACACAGCTAAATTTTATAGTCCGTCCATAAAGGAACTTTGAACAAAGTCTGCGTGGGTCTTACCCGTTTCTGCCGCCAAGCAGCTTCTTCGTACGCTATGTTCTGGTTGGGAGGGTAAGACACAGTGATATTACTGTTACTCGAAATCTTCACATCCCGAAGGACAACGCTACGAGAATGATGTTGGTACTGCTACAAGCGTCCACGGGCTGCGGCGTCGGTTTCCTATCAAGTCAAATATACATTAGCTTGTATGAATAGATTGTTGAATATGGAGAAAGCGAAAAGTCTGTTTGAATCGAAGCATTTGGCGTTCCATTATATTTGCCTTTCCCAATGGGAGACAAGCGTGATGAACATATGTACTAGTATATACATTGGTCTTTTCTTTCCATGTTAAATTTCAAGTATTTTACAGGGGATACTCCATCGGAAAACATGCAACAGCCAGAAGTCAGCCTCTCCTACAATCCTGAAGAAGTTATACCCCTGAAGTACACGGCGAATGTTCATGATAACGAAGCGGGGATTGTTGGTGAAGAAGGGTGAGAGTCAGTCATCAGTCATGGTAGTTATCTCCATTCCAATAACTCAAACAAAACGGACAATTAACGGCTAATGTGATGATGAAACTGTTAGGAACAAGTTCAGTACAAAAGTCAATGCTGATGATTTTTCACACTTGGTGGAATTTGGAAACCTGTATAAGTTCTGCTAGTGTTCGCTTATAAAGATGAATTACAATTAATCATTTTTATATCACAGCTTCATCGACCTCCAGTGCGTGAAGGACATGCGCCTCGGTGGCAAGCTGTTGGAACCGAGAGACTACTCCGAGCTGACCGCCTGCGCGAAACGGCACGGCCTCGAGAGCTGTTCGCATGGACCACATATCATTTCCCTGGTGTACGGCCGGACGCTTAGCGACAACCGGACTGTGCATTTGGTGCTACCATCTTACTCTTATAGGTGAGAAATATTCACTAGCTGACTTAGCAAACTCTTTATCTCTCTCTCTTTCTCTTTCTCTTTGTCTCTCTGCCATCTACCGTTTTTATTTTTAATCAACTTCAAAAAGAAGGACGGTCTCAATTTGGATGATTTTTTATATTCCTCAGAACATAAAAAAAGTACGTTAGACACTCCAAGCCACTTACACTAGACACACCACTTGCCACTAGTTGCCACGCTTGGCAGGTGGTTTGGAGTTTGGCTTTTGGTGATATTTTAAAAGGGACGCTGCTGCCCATCCCTCCACCATAAGCTTTCTTAGTCGCCTCTTACGACATCTATGGGAAAGGAGAAGGGGTGGTCAATTCTATGCCGGGACCTACATGGCTAAAGAAAGTCTAAAAGATTTTTTTAGAACACAAGGGACAAACGACCTAGCGCCTCATCTGATGATAAGTGGCTACCGTCGCCCAAATACCACAGCCATGGTCGTATTAAAAGACGAAGGTGGAGGTTCAGAGAAGGATTTATTGGGAAAAGGAGCAAGGGGGAGCTTGCAGTCATTTATATGAAATAATTTTACGAGGAACTGAGTAACAATTTGGCACCAATAAGCTAACATTTGTTCAAACGTTGTTTCAAATATTCGTTTAAACTGAATTCTTTTTTTACTCCTCTAATTGTACGATGGCAAAAGCATTTGCAACACTTCAGCTTTGTTCCAGGGTGTGGGCGGTGGGACTGCACTCCGTCATTCGAGCGCTGATGAGCCAAGCCAAGCTGGCTGATAGGAGTTTAGCATGGCTGAAGAATAAGTACACAGCACTGTACTACGAAGACGGGTGCTGTTGCGAGCCACTCGTCTCTGATGCTATTAGGGTGAGTATTACCAAAATCAATTAGACTAGCGCCATATCAGGCCGATTTTTAGTCGCCGATCATCCGCGACGGAATGTCAATATAACAAATTGAATAAGATTCGCTAATCTCGGTCACACTGCGCCGAAGATCGGCCATTACATCCACGTGGTACCGAGAAACATCGTTGAACTACCGTCATCGTAGCTGTAACTGTAGTCGAACTACTATCGTCGGCGGAAGATCGGCAACTTTGCGTAGCACGTTTTCTTCTTTTATAATGTGGCCACATTTATCTACGATGGGGTGTCTGCGGCGGAAGACAGGCTTAACGTCGTGCAAGCCGTTATCTTGCAAGACTTTATCAATTTTAGTACATATTTTTGTTTTTCTTACAGAATGTAAGTAACTATAAAAAATTTACTTAACAGCGTGAATTATACAAAACGAGGAAATAATGTCCACTGCTGGACATAAACCTCCCCTTGAGGGGTTTTGCCAGTAGTTGCCATGCTTAGCATGCGGATTGGCAACCGCAGTTAGGCTTTACAGATGTTTTAAGAGAAACGCCGCTGCCCATCCCGCGCCTTCCCTTTGTCGCCTCTTACGACACCCACGGGAAAGGAAGGGGTGGCCTATTCTATGCCGGGACCACACGGCTAAAGCTTTTGTTTACTTTGAAATATATATGTAAGTTTGTTTAGAATCTTGTCACAGTAGATACCTATCAAGTATTACGACACACCCTCAACGGCGATCGGATCGGACTACCTAGCACGACGCAAGAAGGTGCGCTACCGAGAAAGACACCTGCGTCCAGTCAGCATTTCAATTCCCGCAGCAAAAATACCCATTTCCTTTATGTTTGATTCGATATGACTTCACTTACGGATCACACATCGATCTGAACACACTTATTATTGTAATAATTAATTTTAGAATTAAATTTAGTTATATTTATAAAATTGGTTTTTCTTTTTGGGTCTTCCGCCAGCGACTTCTATAACTAACTTATAAGATGAATTTTCAAAAATATTTTTAAACAAGCTTATTTATTTTTATTTTTCAGGTATTCGGCGGACGGGAGAGCACATGTGGCAGCTCGTCGCACTCCACACCCGTCAAGGGGGCCTACACAGACTCGCACTCGGATTCCATTAGAAGTACAGGGATTAAATTTAAGGTATGATGCACCATAGCAAAGAGCATATTCCTTTTTAAAAGGCCGCCAGCACACGTGCAATATCGTTGGTGTTGCGGGTGATCATTGGCGGCGATAGTCACTTACCATCAGGTGAGCTGCATGCTCGTTTGTCCCCTGTGTTGTAAAAAAAAAGTATTTTTGTATTATTGTATATTTATAATTTATATATATATATATATATATATATATATATATATATATATATATATATATATATGTAATGTAATGTAATGTAATGTAATGTAATGTATATGTAAACTGTGTAGAACTATGTTTTGATTCCATAATAGTTATAAGACCATAGTTTTTTTTTATACAACTTAGAATGGCAAACAAGCTGACGGCCCAGCTGATGGAAAGTGGTAACCGTCGCTATACACATGAGCAGTACCATGGACATAACAGAGTATACTGTTTCGCCCACGATACCTCCATACGTTGCATATGTATATTTTAATGCAATAATGTAATAATAATATAATATTTTTTTCGTTTAGAGGGTAGGCGGAGACAGATTCATAGATTCCATAGTTGTCTTATGCGTAACGCATAAATGTCTTGAAAATATCAAATTTAATTTTATTTAATGAAAATTTAAAACTTAGTAAGCTCTTTATTAATTAATATTAAATCAATAACTCGATGACCTTGACCTTGAAATTTCCACCTAATTAGCTTTATTTAGGTCAGAGCTAGTGCAGTGACCTTGACCTATTTCACTTGAATGAAAGTCAGATATTAGGGTTTATTTTTAGGTTTTATTTACAAAAACCGTTGACCGATTTGGACTGTTAGTTACTTTAATTATCTTTTTGAATTTTTAATATATTTATTATTATTATTATAATATTTCTAATATTCAATTTAATTTAATACTTTTAATTATAAAATCATACATAATTTCAGACATAGTATACATTTTAATATATTAACTACCGGTTAACTTAAATTTTTTTTATACAACTTAGAATGGCAAACAAGCTGACGGCCCACCTGATGGAAAGTGGTAACCGTTGCCTATAGACATGAGCAGGACCATGGACATAACAGAGTATACTGTTTCGCCCATGATACCCCCCACGCGTTGCTATTCCTGAGGACTCGGTTGTTATTCTTCTGTACCTCTGTATTACATGTAATTAAATAGAAAAAGCTCGACTAGTTTCGGTATCAATATGTGATCCTTAGTCATAAGCAGCTGTAACACAAGAATCTGACTTACATTGTTTTTTGAATAAATTACTAATGACTTTACGCCAAATGATTGTATTTCTATTCGTTTATTTATGTGATTTAAACTTGATGGCCCACTACCAGAAAACACCGTGGGCATTACTGAATACACTGTGTCACTCATGCGCTGCCATTCCTTAGGACTAGGGAGTTATACCTCGGTACATTGTTATTTCACTACCTTAACTATAATATTTTATTTATTTGTTTCAGAAAAACAAATCCACATCAGAACTGAAGACAAGCTCGCCGAAGAGTTACGGCTCCACGCACACGTCAGGCACTCGGAGTGAGGATGAAGTGGTGCTAACTCACTCACCGAGACACAGGTGATTTACATTCTATATACAAATAATCAAAATGAAAATATTTTTTATTCAAGTAAACTTAATTATAAGCATTTCTGAATAATCATATATTTTTTTTAAGAATTTACCACACATTTTAAATGTTACCGCTCATTTTAAACACTCACCAAAACACGTTAAAGTTACATTAATTTTAAATACTCACTCAGCGAAACGTAGATGAGTCACACTCATTTTAAATACTCATTCTGCGAGACGCAGATGAGTTAGTTAGATTTTAAATACTCACTCAGCGAGATGTACGTAAGCACGCTCATTTTAAATACTCACTCACCGAGACGCCGATGAGTCACACTTTTTTTTAATTCTCACTTCACGAGACGCAAATGAGTTACGCTCATTTTAAATACTCACACACTAAAACACAGTTAAGCCACATTCATTTTAAATACTCACTCACCAAAATGCAGGATGGACGTAGCACAAAACCGTTTTGTATGGCAGTCTATGGGGGAGACCTATGTTCAGCAGCGGGCAGATAATGACTGAGATGATGATGATGATGATGATGAAGACGCAAGTGACTCGAACTCACTTTTAATAACTATCCAAATAAAACAGCAGTTTTGACAATATTATAATTTATGTGATTTTAACCACTTAATGCGAGGGTTTTTCTGTGAAGTGAAATCAACTGGCGCACTAGCACACGCACTAAATTCGAACGAGCATACAATAAATATACACTAAGCTCTATGAAATACAAACGGCCGAGAAGGTATCGCTCCAAATAAAAATATAAACATAATATTTATAAGTGGCGAGAGGTATTTTTTTTTATTGGTGATAATGGAATGGTAACCCCACCTGCGCTATCGGTATACACTGGGGAGGCACCAGTGAGTGATGATAGGTGAGAATGAAGTAGGTCAGTTAGCCCATCTAAACGAATTCAACAAGAATTGTTCAGGATGGTTTCCGGGGGTAACCGCGTGGAGGTCGACCTGATACCCTATCAGGTCGACCTCCACGCGGTTCCCCTGGAAACCATTCCCTTATCATCCATTAAAAAAAAACCGGGCCATCATTCATCACCATTTCAGCCGTTCACTGTCCACTGCTGAACATAAGCCTTCCCCATAAGGGGAATTTCGCCAGCAGTTGTGCCACGCTCGGCAAACTACACAACAACTACGACAAAAAAATTACTACTAGCAATATGTTCATTAGACCCCGTTACTAACAATCCCTTCCCCCCGGCGAGAGGTATTCAGGATAGCGCAAATCGTAACACATTTAATGCGCGAAACGATTTTATAATTACGGAAAAGTTTTATAATTATTCAGTTATGCTTAAAAAACTCTTTCTTTCCCAGCTCGTACTCAGCTGCTATGAGTCAACACCACCCGTGCGCCCCACGGCACAGCAGCCTGACAGCGGCGGCTACCAGCATCATGGCCGGCTCGCCGAACAGGAGTAGGTGAGACAGCTATCCGAGAGGAGTTTTATATAAACAGTTTGAGCGATATCTATACGTCATATATATATATATATATATATATATATATATATATATATATATATATAAATGATTTTTTTTATTTTTATACAACTTAGAATGACAAACAAGCTGACGGCCCACCTGATGGAAAGTGGTAACCGTCGCCTATAGACATAAGCAGTATCATGGACATAACAGAGTATACTGTTTCGCCCATGATACCCCCCATGCGTTGCCATTCCTGAGGACTCAGGTGTTATTCCTCTGTACCCAGTAAATTCACGCCATATCCCCACCCTTTAAACCGAAACACAGCCATGCAAACACAACTGCTTCACAGTTGAAACACGAATGGGACAGAGGTACCCAAGCAATGGTTAAATCCCCATTTTGTGTGATAGTGATCACTACAATGGCGATGATGATGAATCTACCGTGTAATGCTCGATTATTGTATCGTTGTAAAGGTGTTGCTCTACCATACAAAACTATATTCTTCAAAAGGGGGATAAAGAGGTTTCTTCAGGGTCGGCAACGCACGCGTAATACCTCTGGTATTGCAGTCGTTCATAGGCTACGGTAACCACTTACCATCAGGTGGGCCGTATGCTTGTTTGCCACCTCAGTGGTATAAAAATAAAAAAATACAAATGGCTTTGCATTTCCAGTTTAAGAAGACTGGAGACCAGCGAAAGATTTTGGGAGAACCTGAAACACTTGAGGACTGGCTCCGTCGGTTACGATACGCAATTAGATTTTATGGACTTCGTCGCCTTATTCAGAAGTTTTAGGTAAGCACCATGTCGATACTATATCATAACCCTCAAGAAAAGAGCATATTCCTTTTTAAACGGCCAGCAGCACACCTGCAATGCCGCTGGTGTTGTGGGTGATCATGGGCGCCGGTAGTCACTTACCATCAGCTGAGCCGCATGCTCGTTTGCTCCTGTGTTGTAAAAAAAATGTCGAATATTAAGTTTTTTTTTTTTTTTATAATAATCTGGGTCGCCAGATGCAATTTCTTTAAAAAATAATACAGGCTGTAAACAATAGATTGGCAAAAACTTAAACAATGAATTTAGACCGTTATTCTGAATTCAAAACCAGTGGAAATTCTTTCAGTGCTTTTTTTTTATTTAAAATTATGTCATCTATGTAATTATGTAATAATAGAAAGAATAATATTTTATAATGAAATACTATGAAATTCCAAAAAACAACAATGCAATATTCATGCTAAAATTCTACTGTGACACGCGGACTTATCTGGTATAAGGTCAACGCTACGAGCTTACGAACACTACCTTTGAAGAAGCGCCATTGATTGTAGTACTGGGGGCCTACCATGAAATGAAATTCCGAATTTTCGGGCTCAATTTCGTGTTTTTGTTCGTACCTAAATCGATCCAGTAAATGGAGCTTAACGGTTCATTCATCATAAATCCTATCCTAATAGTCCAAAGGAACGATATTTTAATATTTTTAATAATTTTAAACGGCAATATTATGTAATTTTAGCATCAAATTTCTATTTCGTTCGTCTCCCTATACGTGCTGTAGGTGTCGCGCGTCGTGTGCATCGTAAAATTTTAAATATTAACAATCATTGTTAAAACTAAAAATCTTTAATTATTATATATGGCTGCGGTGCATTTCCAATGGAAAAATAATCTGTCATCTGATTCAGACAATTTTTCTGAATCAGCTGTTTTCGTATTGGCCAACCTATCCCTTCCACCCTCTACTGTATATACATATGAAGGTATAGTATATAGCTTATGTTACTTGTTGATAATGTAGCTTTCTATAGGTGAAATGATTTTTAAAAATCGCTTCAAATATTTTTTGAGTCAAGCAAAGAAGCAACGGTACTGCTCATGTTTATAGGCGATGGTTACCACTTTTCATCAGGTGGGCAGAGGGAGACTTTGTTCAAAAGTCGATTGCTTGGGTACCTCTGTCTCGTTCGTATTTCTACCGTGAAGCAGTTGTGTTTGCATAGCTGTGTTTCGGTTTGAAGGGTGGGATATGGCGTGAATTTACAGGGTACAGAGGAATAACACCTGAGTCCTCAGGAATGGCAACACATGGGGGATATCATGGGCGAAACAGTATACTCTGTTATGTCCACGGTACTGCTCATGTCTATAGGCGACGGTTACCACTTTCCATCAAGTGGGCCGTCAGCTTCTTTGTTGTTCTAAGTTGTATAAAAAAAAAAGGTGGGCCGTCAACTTGTTTGCCGCTACGATAAGCACAAGTGTTCATTTCGCGGTTCAATCAAGGAATGCCCCAAAACTCCAAAACAAAGGAACAACAGTGAGCACTAGTTTCACACGGGACGTAATTGTTATGAACAAGCGAATGGTAACAACGTACGTAGAAGGAACACTACGTGTCATTGTTTCTGTAGTTTAAACATCTCACCATTATCGGGGCCAAAATTAGAGACCAGCGGATCTACCATGAAATGAAATCCCGAATTTTCGGACTCGATTTCGTGTTTATGTTTATACCAAAATCGGACCGATAAATGGAGTTTAACATTTCGTTCATCATACATCCTATCATAGAAGTCCGAAGGAACGATATTTTAACAACTAACCTACTTTAACACGCTCACTTAACTCACGCAGTACGGTTATTAAATAATATTATAAACATCATTGATATATTTAGTAGCAGCCTGCCAAAGATATTGGAAGCGGCTCAGACATATCTAGAGTCGGGTTAAACACATTTATTATAACTTTGTATATGTTAGCACACTAGGTTTATAACATTGATTTGGCTTTTGCTGTTATAATGTTATAATTATTTTTAATGAATAAATAAATAAATAAATTTTTAATACTTCCAAACGGCATGTATTATGTAAGTTTTACATCAAATTTGTGATCTGTTTGGCTCCGAAATTTCGAAAAACATTTCATGGTAGGCCCTCAGACAACAGGGTCGCCGTTGTTTCTTGCTCTGTATTTCGTTTGCCAACACTACTCACCGTATTTTTTCCCTTTTTTTCCAGTTTAGTAATGCGTTCAGAATTGCGTGATGTGTTCGAACAACTAGCAGTGCCTAGAAATAAATCACCCCTGCTGGGGACAGAGAAGAGTCGAAGTTCCCCAGAATTGTTTAGAGGAAAAGCTGCCTTTAGAACTGGTAAGTTCTATTAGACATAATTACTAGTAATTGGTAATATAGGGAACGCCACGATATTTATATATGTATATTGGGTTCCACATTCATTCCTTATTGCCTTCCTCATCGAGCCGTCTGGTCCCGGCATAGAATAGATCAACCCCATCCTTTCCCGTGGACGTCGTAAGAGGGGACTAAGGGAATTTTCGAACGGTCTCTCTTAAAATATCTCTAAAGCCTTGCTGCGGTTGCCAGTCCACCTGCCAGGGAGGAAAGGGATTATTAGTAATGGAGTCTGAGAATTCCATTGCTAGCAATATACCCAACCAGGTCGGCCTCCTGGAAACTATCATGATTAATTCAATTGGAATAAATCATGATGAGCTAACTGGCCTGTTTTCATTCTCATCTATCACCCTTCACTAGTGCCCCTCCAGCGTATCCCGTTAGCGCAGGCGGGGTTGCCATTCCATTTTCGTCCAAAAGTCCACCTGCCAAGTGTGGTATCAACTGGCAAATCCCTCCAAGGAATCTTATGCTCAGCACTGGACAGTTGAAATCTAATAAGATGATGATTTATTCGTCAATATGGACATTGATGGCGGAGAAAAAGCATATCCACCACTTTGGTATCGCCCATGTTTTTTTTTTGATGGGTGAAAATGGTATGGTAACCCCGCCTGCGCTATCGGGTTACGCTGGCGGAGCACTAGTGAAGAGTGATAGATGAGAATGAAAACAGGCCAGTCAGCCCATCATGATGAATTCATCAGGAATTAACCATGATAGTTTCCAGGGAGAACCGTAAGGAAGTCGACCTGGTTGGGTATATTGCTAGCAATGGGATTCTCAATCTCCGTTACTAACAATCCCTTTCCCCCCGGTATCGCCCATGTTAGTCGGATAATCTATATTAATTTCCATCGGGTTCTTTATTCCAACATGTATTTTATACAAAGTGCCCAGTCTTTACTTCCGTTTAAACCTTAAAAGCCTGTTTTTTTAAATCAAATAAAAAAATATATAAGTGTACCCTTTACTGTGTTTACTAATGGGGAAAAATAGTAAAAAAAAAAATCAAAACGATATTTTTATTTATTTTGAAAAAAACATTTGGTAACATGTAAACAGCCAAATATTAAAATAAAATCGATTGTAGGCGCCCAATGCGATTTATAAACCCGGTATCAAATTTGAAACTTCAGGTATTTATGGGTTAAAAGACAAGTTAAATCGCATGTTCTTTACCAGTCTTTACCTTTCTTCTTCACTAATTCTTTATTGCACAAAAAACATAAAAATATACAATGACAATTAGAAAATTCAAGTAAAATACAGTAACATAAATACAGATTGAAATATACACATAAAGGTACAAAAGGCGGTCTTATCGCTAGGGCAATCTCTTACAGACAAGCTTTGGTTAAAGGAGAACAGGTAGAAGTGGGTAGGTGGCACAAGAGGGAATTAATAATTTTTACTCTCTGAGAGGATTAATAAAGAGAGAGAGTCAGATTTCATTCATTCATTTGTTCTTTACAGGCCTATTAACTAGGAATGGATCGTTAGACTTAGAACCTCCCAGTGATAAAGCGAGTCGAAAGAAGGCTTTCGACCTGCTGGCGGCCGCCGCTCTACCTGGTGAGTATATATCTTCAAGCCAAGTTCCTTAGAGCATCATTTCTCAACTGGAGGTCGCGACCCTTGGAAAGGTCGCGTGTGTTACTCGAAATATTAAAGCGATGCGCAACTTTACTAATCTACTAATTATTCGACTAAGCAATCAATTGGGATTATTCGAATGATTTTCAAATCACCGGACTACTAATTTCACTCGACTACTAATTTCACCCGACTACAAATTTCATCTGACTACTAATTTCATCTGACTACTAATTTCACCCGACTACTAATTTCACTCGACTACTAATATCACCCGACTACTAATTTCACCCGACTACTAATTTCACCCGACTACTAATTTCACTCGACTACTAATTTCACTCGACTACTAATTTCACTCTACTACTAATTTCACCCGACTACTAATTTCGCCCGACTACTAATTTCACTCGACTACTAATTTCACTCGACTACTAATTTCATCCGACTACTAATTTCACTCGACTACTAATTTCACTCGACTACTAATTTCATGCGACTTCTAATTTCACTCGAGTTCTGATTTCATGCGACTTCTAATTTCACTCGACTACTAATTTCATCTGACTACTAATTTCACTCGACTACTAATTTCACTCGACTACTAATTTCACTCGACCACTAATTTCACTCGACTAATGTACGAGACATTCATAAGTAAATTAAATAGTAAAATATTAATAATTAATTAATATAATGTGTATTGGAAATGAACGCAGTTGATCTTGACGAAAAATAATTTGTACGGAACCCTCGATATCCGGGTTAGATTCGCTGTTGACCGCTTTTTCTAATCTAACCCGTTACTATTTGCAGGGGCGTGCCCAGACGTGAGCGGCAGGGTACTGTCGATGCCAACGCTAGGCAAATTCTGTGAGACAAGACAAAATGAACCAAAGACTGAGGATCAGCTGAGAGATATAATTCAGGTTAGATCTTTTTTTTTCACAACACAGATGGCAAACAAGCATGCGGCTCACCTGATGGTATGTGACTACAGCCGTCCATGATCACCCACAACACCAGCGGCATTGCAGGTGTGCTGCCGGCCTTTTAAATTTATTTTGTCTATTCGCATTAACCGTAAAATGGTCCCGCCATGGAATGGGCCACCTCTTCTTTCCCAGTGGGTGTCTTAAGAGGCGATAAAGGGAACTTAATGCAACTTTTTTTATGCAACTTAGATTGGCAAACAAGCTGACAGCCCACGTGGTGGAAAGTGGTAACCGTCGCCTGTAGACATGAGCGGTACCATGAACATAACAGAGTATACTGTTTCGCCCATGATACCTCCCATGCGTTGCCATTCCTGAGGACTCAGGTGTTATTCCTCTGTACCCTGTAAATTCACTGCCATATCCCACCCTTCAAACCGAAACACAGCCATGCAAACAACTGCGTCACGGTAGAAACACGAACGGAACAGAGATGTCCAAGCAAACGTCTTTTGTACAAAGTCTCCCTCTGGTGAATGATTATGTTGGATTCTTACATTTTCTTGCCCTTTTCAGAGACACGAACCGGACTCGACGTTGCGCTCTGAACACTGCCTCTCTTTCGAGGGGTTCGTAAGATTTCTCACGGACAAGGACAACTACGCATTCGTGCCTGAGCAAAGGAGAGCTAACAATTTCATTAGGTAATATTTTATCCTTTCATATCCTATAAAAGTACCTATATATAACATGTATAGATATAAAATAGTATGTTTAATTAACGCATGAGGTGTATCATGGGCGACATAGTAATCTGTTATGTCCATAGTACTGCTCATGTCTATAGGCGACGGTTACCACTTTGCATCAGGTGGGCCGTCAACTTGTTTGCCATTCTAAGTTGCATAAAATTAATAAGTATCTATGTAATTTTTATTATTTTATTATGTAGATATTATATTAAATTGGTTTTTATATCATGGAGGTAGTCATACAGCCCGTCTGATGGTAAACGATCACTGTAGCCTATGAACGCCTGCAATAACAGAAAAATACGCGCGAGTCGCCGACCCTGAAGAAACTCCTGGAAGAACTTTGACAGCTCATTCCATAACCTGAGCGTTCGAGGGAGGAAACATCTCTGAAACCGCATTGTGCGCGACTATCTAGGTTTTGGGGTATGAGGATGAACTCCCTGCCGATGGCAAACTGTACGATGGCATAAAGTGGCCGTAGGCATCATATTGAATAATTCCTCTGAGCACAATCCGTTGTACAAGCGGTAGAACACGCAGAGTGAGGCAAAATCTCTCCTAAGACTTAGGTTCGATACCGCTTTTAAGTCTGGGATTAATAAATTACCATTTTGGCTTCTTTTGGTCTTATAAAGACCTCTTATATTATTTTTTCTCAAAAATCTCTTATGTACAGACGTCGTTTAACTGCTTTATTTTTATTTTATGGTATTTTACTTTATTTATTGCACAATAATACTTTGCACTAGTGGCAAGCTTAATTCCATATGACATTCTCTACCAGTTAACATGACATAGTGTATATATATATGACATAAATTTTTTTTTCAATCAAACTGTTTATAACTCCTCTCCATCCAAAGGTTGGCTGCAAGAGATCGCTCTCAGCGATAAGGCCGCCCATTGTTGTCTCACTGTGATCATTTCTTGTAATTGTTTGTATCTATAATAAGTTTACTATTGTAATCTTATGGAGGGAACAATAGTGTCTATCTATCTATAAAAATAATTTTAACTTTATGTTTCCCATACAATAATTTCTTTTTTATAAATTTAATAAATGAACCCCTAAAACTCGATTGTATTGTGGTCCTTCCACCATCGGCTCACGACTCACATTTCCCCAGCAAGCCCCCCAAAACTGACGACGAGGAGCTAAGCAGGGATATCTCCAAGCAGATGAGCGGTCCACTCAGCCAGTACTACATAGCCAGCAGCCATAATACTTACCTGACCGGCCACCAGTTGAAGGGGGAGTCCTCCGTTGAGCTGTACAGCCAGGTAAGTTGACATGAAACTTATTGATAAGTGCCACTGAATTACTCAAGGGGGGAAGGGATTGCTAGCAATGGGTAATAACAGCCCCATTGCTAGCAATATAAGGGATCAGGTCTACCTTCACCCGGTTTCTGAAAACTAACGTTTACAACTGACAGAGTTATGAAGTAATAGACATAAAAAAAATACAATTGAATGGTTTTTTTTACTCTTGCGTTTTGAAACCGGCGGCAAAGTACAGACAGGAAGGTAACTGTACAAAAGTCGTTTGCTTGGGCACCTCTGTCCCATTCGTGTTTCTACCGCGAAGCAGTTGTGTTTGCATGGCTGTGTTTCGGTTTGAAGGGTGGGATATGGCAGTGAATTTACAGGGTACAGAGAAATAACACCTGAGTCCTCAGGAATGGCAACGCATGGGGGGTATCATGTGCGAAACAGTATACTCGTGTTATGTCCATGGCACTGCTCATGTCTATAGGCGACGGCTACCACTTTCCATCAGGTGGACCGTCAGATTGTTTGCCATTCGTAAGTGTGCTAAAAACACTTGACTGTAGATTGCCAAAAATATAAAGAAAGGAAGACACTTTTATTTGGTGGTTGGGTAAAAACAAACACATATAGGCTGAAAGATATTTTATTTTTTTAATTATTAATAATTACATATACTTTTTTTTTTAACGTATCGTCATAGTGGTAGAATACTGACGGATGTATGTAACATTTGTCAGATCCGTCTGTATTCTACGACTATGACGATATAGTAAGTGATTTACTTTATTCGTAATACAGTACAGTCCGCTTCGACACAAATTGGTTAAAATCTAAGATTCATTCATCAGAGTGTACAGGTGTTGTTTAAAAAAAAAAACATACGAGTATTAGTCGGTTTTATTTCCGAAATAGAATTTTGAACAATTTCTTTTGTAAGTTAATAATTATATCGAATATATAAAATTCTCGTGTCACTGTCGTTTGTTACCAAACTCCTCCGAAACGGCTTTACCGATTTCTATGAAATTTTGTGTGCATATCGGGTAGGTCTGAGAATCGGCCAACATCTATTTTTCATACCCCTCAATGATAAGGGTGACCCACCCCAAAATATTTTTTTGTCAATTTTTTTAATTTTTATTTAATTAAAATTTAGCATTGAAAATTTTTTATATATATAATAAAGTCGTAACTGGTCGCTGTCTGTACATGGAAGATATATAAAGAAAAACCATTACAGGGAGGCTTGATGAACGCAATAGAACACAAAACAATGATTTTTAGAATTTGTGTCCGTTTGTCTGTAGGTTTGTGCACGCTATACTCAGAAACGACTTTATCGATATGAATGTAATTTTCACTGATTAACCGATTTAAATGTGATTTCCACTAATGTCGTTGCGGTTTTCTCCACTTAACATTTAGTGTTTGTTTTATTTCAATCGGTTCATAAATAAAAAAGTTATATCAATCTAAAGAGTCACATATGAAATGCTATAAAATAACCGATCAGTTGCAATTGGCTTAATTATATGTATTATTTTATTTTAAAATAAAAGTCTGTCTACTCGTGCGAAGCCGGGTCGGATCGCTAGTTTACTTAATATTTATCTACATATATATTAAAATCTTGTGTCACGGTGTGTGGTCGCACTCCTCCGAAACGGATCGACCGATTTTTATGATTTTATATATATATATATATATATATATATTTGATAGCTTTGAGAACAGATCATATATTTCATACCGCTAGACTATTAAGGTGTCCCTATCTACAAAAAACAAATATTTATATGACAGAACTATGTTTACCGGGTCAGATAGTCTATATATATATAAAAATGGATGATGACTGACTGACTCACTCACTCACTGACTGACTCACTCACTGACTGGTTCACTGACTGACTGACTCACTCACTCACTGACTGACTCACTCACTGACTGACTGACTCACTGACTGACTGACTGACTGACTGACTGTCTCACTGACTGAAACGGCTGGATCTAGAATATTGAAATTTTGCAGATAGGTTCTTTATATAGCGCAGGTGAACAATAAGAAAGGGATTTGAAAATTCAACCCCTAAGGCGATAAAACGGGGGTTGAAAGTTTGGGAAATTGTGTAAAATTTTATAGGAACAGAAATCGAAAATAAATACCACACACGAGCAAAACCGTAGGCAAACGCTTTATATATATATATATATATAATTTAGTGAGTATTCCGTCTGTACCAAAACCTGGCACGGTAGTCGTCACTGCAGGTCAAAAATGCGGGCGCCGTTCCAGAATGGACTATGTACCTAGAAAATATATTAAATTAATTAATAAACTATCCACTGCTGGACATAGGCCTCCCCCCCCCCATTATGGTGATTTGCCAGTAGTTGCCACGTTTAGCAGTCGAGTTGGCAACCGCAGTTAGGCTTTGTACAAAAGTCGATTGCTTGGGTACCTCTATCACATTCGTGTTTCTACCGTGAAGCAGTTGTGTTTGCATGGCTGTGTTTCGGTTTGAAGAGTGGGATATGGCAGTGAATTTACAGGGTACAGAGGAATAACACCTGAGTCCTCAGGAATGGCAACGCATGGGCGGTATCATGGGCGAAACAGTATACTCTGTTATGTCCATGGCACTGCTCATGTCTATAGGCGACGGTTACCACTTTCCATTAGGTGGACCGTCAGCTTGTTTGCCATTCTAAGTTATATAAAAAAAAATTTAAGAGAGACGCTGCTGTCCCTCCATGACAGTTAAACGATATAGTTATACTGATACCTCTACCCATCACACTAAGGTTTCAGCGTGAAGATAAGTTACTATCACCTCGGTATACCTCTACCCACTCCGCTAGGGTCTTGGGCGTGACGGTATCTCACCTGACGGCTCCATTATGACCCAGAGACATCAGCTGGCAGCGGCTGGCACTCCTCGAGTGCCAGGTACATAACGAGGTGGTGGCTTCGTCAGGGAACATCACATAGTCCTCCGTGTGGTTGAACACAGCTTGCGCGTGATGTTCTTGCTTGCCTGGTAGACAGAAATAGATTTTTTTTTATACAACTTAGAATGGCAAACAAGCTGACGGCCCACCCCATGAATGATGGAAAAAAAGACTTAAAAAACCATGGATGGACTGTATGAAAGACGATATGGCTAGAAAGGGAGTGAATGCGGAAATGAATGCGAACTTTTTTGTTTTGATGGGTGAAAATGGTATGGTAACCCCGCCTGCGCTAACGGGATACGCTGGCGGAGCACCAGTGAAGGGTGATAGATGAGAATGAAAACAGGCCAGTTAGCCCATCATGATGAATCCATCAGGAATTAACCATGATAGTTTCCAGGGGGAACCGCGTGCAGGTCGACCTGGTTGGGTATATTGCTAGCAATGGGATTCTCAGTCTCTATTACTAACAATCCCTTTCCCCCCTGGTTTTTTAAGTCTTCTCTATCCATCATAATAAGTCATGTCTATCCACATTTATTAATAAATAACAATAATATGTATTTATTTACGTCTGAAGAGACCTGAGAACTGAATTGTTTCGAATACACCCTGTATATGCCTCACCTGTAGTGCCAGCGCCTGTATACAGTATGAGACACCTGCTGCTTGCCAATTCCCATAGCTTTATAGACGAGTCCAAACCCGAAGTTAGAAGATACTGGAACAAATAATAATAAATTCAATCAAAAATAAAAAAAAAAATCATTTATTTAAACGTGAATTTACTGGGTACAGAAGAATAACACCTCATAAGAACCACCCCTAATACACACACCTAATAAGAAGAGTCCTCAGGGATGGCAACGCATGGGGGGTATCATGGGCGAAACAGTATACTCTGTTATGTTCATGGTACTGCTCACGTCTATAGGCGACGGTTACCACTTTCCATCAGGTGGGCCGTCAGCTTGTTTGCTATTCTAATTTGTATAAAAAAAAATACATCACTACATTGTCTATGGTTGGGTTAATGAACGGTCTGTTTAGTTTTCAACAGAATTCTATTAAATCGATTCAATCAAAATTAACAAAATTTTGTTAGAATTATCATAGAAACACTGTCTAAATCAAATTTGTAATAAATTGATACATTAATTAGTCGACTTTCGATTGACACCATCATTGGACATCACTAGATTGTCTATGGTCAGGCCAATAACCCGTCTGTTTACGTTTGAACTACAATTGAAATTAGTAATAAGTCGAAACAATTAATTAATTAGTCGACTTTCGATTGACACCATCATTGGACATCACTAGATTGTCTATGGTCAGGCCAATAACCCGTCTGTTTACGTTTCAACTACATCTTAAATGAGTAATAAGTCGAAACCTTAAATTGATTAGTCAACTTTCGATTGACACCATCATTGGACATCACTAGATTGTCTATGGTCGGGCCAATGACCCGTCTGTTTACATTTTAACTAAATTGTATTGGAACCAACTTTATTACCTTGCTATTTCTGGTGAACGCGACAGAGCACACTTCGGCCCCGTCGTGTGCATTTATGAACGTGTTGAAACATCTATTGGAGACAGTGTCCCACAGTTTGACCGATCCATCCGCGCTGCCACTCGCGAAGTACTTGCCATTAGGGGAGAATCTAGAACGGAGAAGTCCTTCTAGAATACAAACAACTAGTTTTTACCCGCAACTTCGTCTGCATAAAAGCGGGATATGTCGATTGATAATAAATTAATAATAAAATAAATTATTAAGTTTACTTGAATAAATAGTTCATTACTGCAGCGGCCAGCAACTGAGGCATTGATGGACGAACGTGCAAATGTGGGCCGAGGCGTAGCCGAGCCATATAAAAGTGAAACATTAATATGCCCACTCACTTGATGGAGTTGACCTGCTTCTTATGGTGGTGCGTGGGTATGGGGCACACGAAACACTGGCTGGTGGTGACGTCGTACAGCCGGATCACAGGGTGGGTGGTGGACGCGATGATGTGGTCGCCGAGCGGGTGGAACGCAACGCACAGCACTTGCTCCGCGTCCTGATAGAAACAAAAAAAAAAATTTACCCAAGTCTTGATTGCAAAAAAAAACTACCGCTCTGCGTTCTGGTTAAAAAAAATATTTTTTTTTTCTGCGGCCTAATAAAAAAAATCGTTACAAGAATTATTTTTCTGTGTTCTGTAAATTTTTTTTTATATACAACTTAGAATAGCAAATGAGCTGACGGCCCACCTGATGGAAAGTGGTAACCGTCGCCGATAGACATGCACAGTACTATGGACATAACAGAGTATACTGTTTCGCCCATGATACCCCCCATGCGTTGCCATTCCTGAGGACTCAGGTGTTATTCCTCTGTACCCAGTAAATTCACGCCATATCCCAACCTTCAAACCGAAACACAGCCATGCAAACACAAATGCTTCACGGTTGAAACACGAATGGGACAGAGGTACCCAAGCAATCGACTTTTGTACAAAGTCTCCCTCTGGTGAATAAATTATGTGAAAGGCGAGCCGGTATGTACAAAAAGCAGCCAGTTTTCTAGAATACTAATAACTAAATAAATTCACTTTATCCGAGCAGTAAGTGCTTTATATTATTCTCAATTTCGTGTATAATATAGTATATGTCATATATGTGTAAGTATATTTGTTATTCATATATATTTATTCGTTTATATATGTAATTTTAGCATGTATGTATATCAATAATTACTAGTACCGCATTTGAGTATTCTGACACTTGCCTATGGTTGACTGGGAGAGAATGCTTTTAGCATTAAGTACACCATGTACACATATTTGTACTAATGAATAAATAAATAAAGTTTTTTTCAAAGTCTGCGTTGTGAGAGGAAAAAATATTTTACATTTTTCTTGCTCTATGTCCTGATTACAGTATATTTATTTTATATAACACAAACGTCATCTACCGCATTTAATATTACACTTTTGTTACAATCTACAACTTAATGTAATGGTATATATATATATATATATATACACGTCTGTAACTATTTCCCCACAAACCTATTTACGTCCACGCACGTTTTGCGACTCGTATTCACGTATTTCACATTTAAACGAGGCATCTTCAGGCAAATTAACAAATCGCTGCTTGTTTAATATTAACCATTCCGCTAACCCAAACTTTCGCAGTTTCGCAAAACGTGCGTAGACGAAATGGCAGTCGGAGATTGATGACCAATATGGAGGGTTGTGGAACTCCTGGTAGTAACAGTGGCGGTCAGTCTTCGAGTGTTGGCAGTCGCACACATACTAACGGTGGCGGAATTAAACTAAATAAATCTAAACAAATAACAAGCGTTATAAACAAACCGTGATTGACTTGTAGGCCTTCTTAGCAGATGCCTTCGTTATGTCGAACAGCTTGATACAGCAGTCTCTGGACGCTGATACCAGGATCTGCTCTCGAGGGTGGAAGTCCAGAGCGGTGATCTCGTCTGTGTGATCGTATCTATGGAACAGAGAGAGTTAAAATTACTATCTGCATTCTCATAGATAGATAGATAGATAGATAGAGGAATAGATATTTACCAGAGGGAGACAGTACAAAAATCGTTTGCTTGGACACCTCTGTCCCATTCGTGTTTCTACCGTGAAGCAGTTGTGTTTGCATAGCTGTGTTTCGGTTTGAAGGATGGAATATGGCAATGAATTTACAGGGTACAGAGGAATAACACCTGAGTCCGGGGGGAAGGGGATTGTCAGTAATGAGGTCTAATAGCCCCGTTGCTAGCAATTGACCCTCTCAGGTCGACCTCCACGCGGTTCCCCCTGAAAACCATTATGGTTAATTCTTGTCGAGTTCGAATTCATCATGGTGGGCCAACTGACCTGCATTCATTCTCACCTATCATCTTCCACTGATGCCTCGTCGGTATATATCGATAGCGCGGGCGGGTTACCATTCCATTTTTATCTATTAAAAAAAAAACACCTGAGTCCTCAGGAATGGCAACGCATGGGGGGTATCATGAGCGAAATAGTATACTCTGTTATGTCCACGGTACAGCTCATGTCTATAGGCAACGGTTAGCACTTTCCATCAGGTGGGCCGTCAGCTTGTTTGCCATTCTAAGTTGCATAAAAAAAACTATTATTTCCTCTATAAGATATAACAATACATGTGTACATAAAGTAAAAATAAATAAATAAATAGTAGTGGAAAAAAGTAATAAAGTAAGTAAAATTATCTCAAATTAACCAGTCCCTAAAAACACCCGTTCACGAGTATGACGTCAAACGTAGTTGTGTTCAATCTATACCGATAGCGCGGGCGGGGTTACTATAAAAATGGCGCAATAATAATAAATTTAATATAATAATTAATAAATATAAAAACATACAGAGTTCTGATGACTGGATGCCCCTGCTGCTCCCGCCCAGGGTCCACCTCCTCGGGAGCCGACTTGGCCAACATACGTTCCACGTCCAAAATCTAAAATGCACATTTTTTTTTTTCTAAATGTATTTCTAAGAACAAAACTCTAGAATGGTTGGACCAATTCTGGACAAACTATATTATATATATATATATAAAAATTCAAACAATTGATGAAGTTTAAAAAAATTCTTAATAAAAAAAAACATGAAAAAAATTACTCTCTTTCGTAATTCTTCTGTCATCCAACCTCTCCAAATGGCCAAACAAACACAGCATTCCCTTTTCAATCTTTGTCACCACATCGTCTTTCAGTCCACACTTATCTCTAACCACTTTTCTTCCACGCACAACCACTCTTTGGAATCAACTTCCAGCAGCAGTATTTCCGAACCGATACGACAACGTAACCTTCAAGAAAAGAGCATATTCCTTTTTAAAAGGCAGCACACCTGCAATGCCGCTGGTGTTGTGGGTGATCATGGGCGGCGGTAGTCACTTACCATCAGGTGAGCCGCATGCTCGTTTGCCGTCGTGTTGTAAAAAAAATCCTCTCTCCAATTTCTAATCTTTAAATCTCTAAAATAACAAACAAATCCGACTTATAAATATATTCACTCATGCTTAACCCGTGGAGCGATTAGCTCTACGCTAGCTCGCTACACCCATTGCGTCACCGATTTTTGATTTACCAAATTTCGATTAGAGGTAATTTCCTTTATAGGTAATAAACCCATTTATCCATTTTTCCTATCTTCTTCGTTTCATTCAAGAGTTTCCTCTTGTCGGTGCAACTGATTCATGCATCTTCTTCCAGCCAGCTCTATCCCAGGCCATATCCTTGACCTCCCTATACGACATGACGCCTAGTGTTTCCTTTATCTGTCCCATGTAGTTATTCCTCGGTCTTCCTCTTCCTCTTTTGCCCTCTATTTTTCTTCTAATATGCTCTTTAAAAAATCGTCATGTCGTATAAGATGGCCCAGCATTCTGCTTCTTCTATTCTCTATTGTTTTAATTAATGTTCGTTTCTCAATCTTTTTCTATATAGAAAACTATATCTAGATTTCTAGATCTAGTGCATCTGCACGTGTGTAACGCCGCGGAGAGCAGCTAGTGAACGTTACCTTAAGGGGGGAAGGGATTAGTCCCCATTGCTGTAAATAAACCCTATCAAGAACGCGGTTCCACCTGGAAACCATCGTGACTAATTTATAGTTAAATTCGTAATAATGGGCTAACTGACTTGCCTTTTCATCCTCACCTATCATGCCTCACTGGTGCCCCGCCAGCGTATACCGATAGCGCAGGCGGGATTAACATTCCATTATCATCCCACAAAGAAAACGTTACCTTAATACTGGCGTCGACGCTGCCTGTGGCCACGAGCTGTCCGCAGGCACTAAAGGCGCCGGCGCGGCACGCCATCTTGTGTGACGTCACATACGCCGTCTCATACGTCGCCGGCTCCGGCGCCAGCGACGACGCGTCCATCTCGAACTCCAGATCTGTACAATCGCATATACGTACAGAAATACAAATGGAAACAAGAATAAACATATAAACAGAGACAGAAATAAAATAAGAAGTAGAAATAAATCAAGAAACGAAAATAGAAACATACCGAAGTAAAACAAAACAAGAAACAGAAACGAGCAGAAGTAGACACAAATGAAGGAATAGAAACAAATGGAAGAAGAAATAAAAACAAAAGGAGAAACAGAAATAGTAACAAAAGGAGAAACGAAAATAGAAACAAAAGGAGAAACAGAAATAGTAACAAAAGGAGAAACAGAAATAGTAACAAAAGGAGAAACAGAAATAGTAACAAAAGGAGAAACAGAAATAGTAACAAAAGGAGAAACAGAAATAGTAACAAAAGGAGAAACAGAAATAGTAACAAAAGGAGAAACAGAAATAGTAACAAAAGGAGAAACAGAAATAGTAACAAAAGGAGAAACAGAAATAGTAACAAAAGGAGAAACAGAAATAGTAACAAAAGGAGAAACAAAAATAGTAACAAAAGGAGAAACAGAAATAGTAACAAAAGGAGAAACAGAAATAGTAACAAAAGGAGAAACAGAAATAGTAACAAAAGGAGAAACAGAAATAGACACAAGCAATAGCAAAAACAAGAAAGTTTGTCTGTGTGACTCTTTTCTTATCCTCTCTATCAAGTAGTCGTTATTTTAAACTGTCTTTTACCCGCGTCTTCGTCGACGTGACCGTGATATGTTTAAAGAAAAAGCCTATATACTTCCCTATCCCATATAGTATGAATACCAACCATCAGAGTGATTCTTTAAGCTGTTAAGTCATTAAGAGGTAACAAATAAACTCACTATCACTTTTATACTATTTATTTATTTATTCATTAGTACAAATATATGTACATGGCGGACTTAATGCTAACAGCATTCTCTCCCAGTCGACCATAGGCAAGTGTCAGAATACTCGAATGCGGTACTAGTAATTATTGATATACATACATACTAAAATTACATATATAAACGAATAAATATATATATATATAAATAACAAATATACTTACACATATATGACATATACTATATTATACACGAAATTGAGAATAATATAATTCATTGGCATCAAATCGTATTAGCTACCTAGCTTTAACTGTCCACTGCTGAACATAAATCTTCCCCTTGGAGGGTTTTGCTAATAGTTGCCACGCTTGGCAGGCGGATTGGCAACGGCAATTAAGGTTTAGAGATGTTTTCTGCCCATCCGTCACTCTCGCTTAGCCGCCTCTTACGACACCCACGGGAAAGGAAGGGGTGGCCTATTCTATGCTAGGACCGACTTTAGGCTATTATATTAGTGACTATATATCCTCACCAAAACCAGTTGTTCCGAGCAGATGCTCAGCCCCGCTGGACGCAGCGAGACGATCCTTGCGATCTGGCTCGTGCTGCAGGCCCACCATCATCAGGTTCAATAGCCTGGTATCAATAAATAAAAATATATTAATTCATTCGAATAAATATATATTTCAACCAATATTTGATATAATGATTATATTTAAATATTGAATGTAATAGGAAAATAAATAAATAAAAATAGAAAAATAAAAATAGAAATATTTTAAAATTACAATTTTCGATTTTTCAGCTTTCGTGTTTCAACTGTGAAGCAGTTGTGTTTGCATGGCTGTATTTCGGTTTGAAGGGTTCCCACCCTTCAAATTAATTGAACGTGAGTTCACTGGGTACAGAGGAATAACACCTGAGTCCTCAGGAATGGCAACGCATGGGGGGTATCATGGGCGAAACAGTATACTCTGTTGTGTGCATGGCACTGCTCATGTGTATAGGCGACGGTTACCACTTTCCATCAGGAGGGCTGTCAGTTTGTTTGCCATTCTAAGTTGTATAAAAAAAATCATAATTTAAACTTTAATGATAACCTTTGGGAGAAGAAAAAAATCATTTTATTATTAAAAAAAAAAGAAAATTTGAATCAATATTTTGTACCTATCACTAGGCGGACAAGGTGGATCTGCGTGAACGGCGGCCGCCAACGTGGCCGCTATGGGTTGGAATCCATCATAATACAGCTGGCTGTGATCAAAAACAAACATAGATTAAAAAACGTGACGTTTTCTAATACCTAATTTATTAAAACAATACCATTATTTTCAAGCAAAAACAACGACAATAATATAAACTAACTAGCTGACTCGATAAACGTTGTTTTACCATATACATTATTTCTAGAACTATACATGAAAATATATCGTACTACAATCATTATATTCGATTGTCATCTTGCAACCATATTGCGGAATATAAAAATTGCGCTTAAAAAACAGGGGTTGATCGTAAAAAGGTGAAAATTTGAAGTTGTATGTATTTTTCAATGCTAAATCATATTTAAATAAAAATAAAAAAAAATTGTCAAAAAAATAAAAAATAAATTATTTAGGGGTGGGTCTCTGACCCTTATCATTAAGGGGTATAAAAAATAGATGATGGCCGATTCTCAGACCTACCGAATATGCACACAAAATTTCATGAAAATCAGTAAAGCCGTTTTGGAGGAGTTTGGTAAGGAACACTGTGACATGAGAATTTTATATATTAGATATAAATCTACACTAATATTATAAAGAGGAAAGATTTGTATTTTTGTGTGTATATGTATGTTTGTAATGAATAAACTTTAAAATTACTCCGATTTCAAAAATTCTTCCACCATTAGAAACCTACATTCACCCCGAGTAAAATAGGCTATATTTATTGCTAGAAAAGATAAGGGATCCTTACTAAAACTTTAGTAACGTAACTCAAAGTGTAAAAAATTGATATAAAATATCTTTGGTCGCGTGCGCTGCGGAAACTATCGGTGATAGAACAAAAGTATGTTCTACAATATTGAAGGAAATATCGATAACTACAAAAAACTTAGCGACACTATATGTCCAACTATTATCGTTGTGTCACAATAACCACTGTTTAAAATGTAAAAATATCCACCCGTGCGAAGCCGGGATGCTAGTAATAATATAAAATAGTATATTCATGTAATATTTATTTAATCATATGTGTAGTGTATATGTGTAGTGTGTGTTTCAATAGTGGACAGTTAAATGTAATTTAAATAGGACTCTATTTTCTACGCTTAGTAAAAGCTGACACTATAATGAAGAGGGAGACTTTGTACAAAAGTCGATTGCTTGGATACCTCTGTCACATTCGTGTTTCTACCGTGAAGCAGTTGTGTTTGCATAGCTGTGTTTCGGTTTGAAGGTGAAGATATGGTGTGAATTTACTGGGTACACAGGAATAACATCTGAGTCCTTAGGAATGGCAATGCATGGGGGGTATTATGGACGAAACAGTATGCTTTGTTATGTCCACAGTACTGCTCATGTCTATAGGCGACGGTTGCCACTATCCATCAGGTGGGCCGTCAACTTGTTTGCCGTTCTAAGTTGTATAAAAAAAATGTAGAAATGTTTGGTACTTATTCACAGTTTAATGACTAAACAGATGTATATGAAATACGAGTATAACAGATAGGTCATGTCTTGCATTAACACACACTTTTTACTCTAGTTCAAGCTGCGGAATAGGGTTAACTTATATGTAAATAAACACGATTTTCTTTCAAACCCAACTAAATTGTTCATTAGTCCGATACACATAGATAGATAGATACTCTTTATTGTTTCCTCCAAAAGATTACAATAGTAAACTTATTATAAATATAAATAATTACAAGAAATAATCACAATGAGAGAACAATGGGCGACCTTATCGCTATGAGCGATCTCTTGCAGCCAACCTTTGGATGGAGAGGAGTAATTATAAACAGTTTGGTGGGAGGCACGATGAAAAATTTTGTTAGTTCTAAATATGGGAGATGTGATACATATAATAATATAAATATTATCCCTACTCATTATTATATTTATATACATACACCTACACACACATATACATATATATATATACATATTATACATATACAAATACATACATATACACATATACATACATGGACATAAACGCCTACACAAATACATAAAAATATATAAATACTGTTCACGTAAAGTATGCACGTAATAAGTATGCTAACCAGACATATAAACATATTAAGAAGATGACAACTTGCTCAAATAATAGTTCTTCAGTTTTGTTTTAAAACCAGCCGTACATTTTATATTTCGTAATTATTTTCAACACTGGGACGATACTTGTAACGAGCTATTGCGGCATCCCTTCCATGCATCAATGTCCTAATTTTATCATTAATCCATGGGGCAGGTGCGTGCTTAATTTTGATATCTTTGACGGGTGCATGCACATCGTACAATTGAGTTATCAATTTGTTAAATTGTACAACCTGTTCATCCACGGACATTGCCTCTCTAACAGGTGTCCAATCTATTGCTTTCGCATCATTGCGCAGTCCCTCCACGTTCATACTGCCAAAACTACGCTGGAAAAGAGTTTTGCGTTTTGCTTTTGGGGGACGAATTTTGTAAGATAGATAAATCAAATCATGATAAGAAAAGGAGTCCGCCGCACACTGACCATGCTTCACAACATTTTGTGGGGATGAGATTATAATTAAATCGAGAATTGAAGGTGTAGCATTGGGAAAATGGTGTGTCGCAGATAACGGGAGTATATTTAAATTGCAAGCTTTTACAGTTGAAATAAGAGTGGAAGCACGTGAATCATTCCTTAGGAGACAAGTATTAAAATCGCCCATTATGATTGTGTGATTATAGGAAGGAGTAAGATTTTCAAGAATTTTTTCAAAGGACGAGAAATAATCAATGCGCATGGAAGGACTATAGTAGACTCCGAGTAGTAATTTTGTATGGGAGAGGGAGATTTCAATAAAAAGATGTTCACCAGCATTGTATGGAGGTGGCTGTGCAGATATATTAACCACAGAGTAAGTAAATTGAGTACGAAGGTAAATAGCTACACCACCACCACCATTGCTAGTTCGATCATTTCGAATAAGTTGGAACCCCGGGAGGGAATAAGAAGTAGAAGAGGGGCATGGTTTTAACCAAGATTCGGAGACTAATATAGCGTGGATGTTGTGTTGATCAAGAGAAGTAATCATATCAGAGTAATCTGCCGGAATACTTTGGGCGTTAATGTGGATAATGTTGAAATTGTTAGCTACATCTGTGAACAGCCCAGCCAAAGAATCCGATAGACATGGCAAACTGGAGAAACTGTTGTTGGTGTTACAGGATGAATCAATTGTAGAAACAGAGAAGTAGTCATCATTATCCGAGTCCGCGTCACTACTGCAAAACAGATTGAGCATACTTTAAAAAAAAATCCTAAAAATTCTATACAATACAATAAATATAAATACAATAAATATAATAAAATATATATATATGTATATATATATATATATACAAAATTTAAAATATTGTGAATATTATGAGTACGTCAAGTACATTAGTACTCCACCTGCCGGTTGTTAGGAAAGAAAACTAACAATTACAATTTCACTTAATGACCTGTACCTAGATTCGGTGAGTGAGTCCCTCAATACTTAGGGGTATCTATCCGTTTAAAAATTAAGAAAAAAATAAATAAAATAAAAGAAGTAAAGTTATATATCTAAGATAATAAGATATTATCTGATAGCTGACAATTGACATTTATAGATTCAGAATATGTAAGGTAGAATAAGATAATCAACTTACCTTGTTTAAAAATTTAAATCACGGGGTACCCGCTTTTTTTTTATAAGTCTGTGCCATCACTGCTTAATTATTAATAGTAAATAGTGGGTAAAAGTATATGATTACTGATTATTATATGATTACTGATTATTTGATTGAAATAAATAAAAAAAAAATAATGGATAATGCTATTAATGTAAGGACTACAAACTCACTCACCGACCCGCAAAAATGAAATATCTATTATTAACACTTATTTCCTGGTTGCTTGAACTCGTTTCGTTCTGCTGACGCCGATATCTGTTTTTGCCGCAACTGGAACTGGTTTTTGGGGTTCTGGTACCACAATCCTACCCAGTTCAGCCATGTTACTGATACGGTGCCGTACTCCGTCGGATCCGAGGACGTGAATGAACCCATCACGCGTCCAACACTTTCTGACACCAAAGCGTTGTCTGGCCGCTATAATGTATCATGCCTAGTTTTTGTCAAAAACTCAGATAAGGAAATATTGGTGCCTTTCAATTTTGTTTTATTGGACCAGATCCTATCGCGAATATTGATATCACGAAATTTCACCAAAAGTGGACGTGCTTTCTTACTAGTTGTTATACGTCCCATCCTGTGACACCGGCTAATATGTTCCGTTGAAAACTCCAATTTCATTTGATCACCAACAACACCACATACCACCGAGACGACGTCCTCTTGATCACTTTCTGAGACGCCATGAAGCAACAAAATTTTCCGTCGGCTACGCATTTCCTGCAAATCAACTTCCTTTGCCAGCAAGTCAACTTGGTGTTGCAAAGATTGCAGACTCTCCAGTGTCATCTGTTTAAAGACAGCGAAGTCAGAAGCGATGTTCGCTGCCCCGGGGCTCGAAAGGGTTGCCTTCTGTAGTCGTCCCTCGAACTCCTGCATCCTTTTGGTGAATTCCTCTCTGGTTTCTTGTAAGCTCAGGTTTTCCATCGTTTTTCCACATAATTACATTATAAGAGCAGAATATACATAAATTAATAATTTTGTATAATTTAAAACATTTAAACGTTAATATTATGAGTTTAATCAAATCAAAGATTTGCCAATGCTAAATCTAAAAACTACCATAATTTTTACCTTATAATCATTCGATATAACAACTCTCTGTTCTTCACAACATTTCTGTTATCCACTTCTGTAGGTGTGTCCTTCATTTTTGTGAAATATCTAAGAAAATAACAAGAAAATCGTATTTAAAACCCGGCAAAACACAAAGACGCTTCGAAAATAGGTTATGTTGTTTTGACTTTAACAAATTGACAACAATTTGACGTTTCCGTGTAATTTAGTCTATGGTTTTTTTTGTCGCCAGTAACATCAGTGTAATATCGATTAAAAATTAAATATGTGGACGATTATAATGAATATTTAATTAAATTTAACTTGTCCGTTCTGAGACTAAGTCTAAAAATATAACAATGCCTAAACGTTTTAACGCCTATAAAAATCAATATTAACGGACATGCGCAGTTACACAACGTATTACTTAAATACCTACTAGGGTAATATTATATTTAAGTAAAGTACTTTATTTAATTATATCAAGAATAAGTACTTAAAAGAAATTTATATAATCTACATTGAATTTGTATGAATAATTTAAACTTATCTGTATGTAATAAAAAAAATTGGCCAAAGAGAAAAATTCGAGGGAGTAATTACAAAAGCGCGGCAATTTTTGAATTTTAATTTGTATTTAAACATTTTTTAAAACTATTAAAAAAAAATAATTGGCTTGACTGAAACAAATTAACATTGACTTTAAAATTTTATCAAATAAGACAATTTCATGCAATATAAAATAGCAAACAAGCTGTTAGCTCACTTAATGATAAAGGAAAACCAATGAGGTCTAAAAATATTATTGCTGTCCTGTTGCTAGTAAAATACCCTATCAGGTTAATGTCCCCCTGGAAACCGTTGTGGTTAATTTTTGTGGAAATCTTCACAATGACTTAACTAATCTGCTTTCATCTTCACCTATTGTTGCGGCCTCTTTGACTAGTTCTATCGCTGGCCGCAAAAACGTTCTACAGACAAAACAGACGGCTTTTTTTTTTTTTTTTTTTTTTTTTACAACACAGGGGGCAAACGAGCATGCGGCTCACCTGATGGTAAGTGACTACCGCCGCCCATGGTCACCCACAACACCTACGGCATTGCAGGTGTGCTGCCGGCCTTTTAAAAAGGAATATGCTCTTTTCTTTTGAATATGCTTGAAACAAAACAAACAGCTAGGACAAAAGAACGAAAAAAGACTGGCATTTTTTTAATACATAAATTTGCCTTTTATTTATTCGTTTTGACGACAAATTCTGACTCTCTATATCCGATATTCGACCTTTCAAGAGGTCTTTCGAACTTTATACCTTTCCCAATAATTATTTGGGATCGGAGTAATTTTTTTTTTTTATACATATTACAAAAAGATTTTGCTTATAGTTTTACGACCGGCCGCCTGCCTGACATCAACTCTTGTTAGGGGACTTACTCTTCAGCCTTTTGTGAAGACTATGCTGTTATGCCTCCATATCCTATAATTTCACTGCCATTCCCTTCAAACCTTGAAGCTTCTGCTGTTGGAACTGAACTGGCTGGAACATGTACCTTAAAATTATCAATGTATTTCCCAGGTGCTTCTAACGGGATGTCGGTGCGTGGAACTGGATTGTTGGGACGGAGACGACGGCAGCCCGGTCATCTACCATGGACACACGTTCACAACCAAAATCCCGTTTCGGAGAGTCGTGGAAACGATAGCACGGTAGGGATTCATAGTGGATTTCTTTTATAATACATTAATTATTGTCAAATTCATCGCGATGTGCCAACTGTGCAAGTGATTGAGAGAAGATAAGTGCAAGCGGGGTTATAATTTCATAATCATTCATTAAAAAAATATATACAATGGCGTGACAAACAATAGTAGTGGATGAGTTCATCCATCGTAGTGAATTCGCTGGAAGACAATCACAGGGCAATATTGACAATGGGAACACTAGTTTCCATAACTAACAATTTTCATCTCCCTCCCCCCCCCCATGTGTTCTGTGTTACCTAATAACTATAGCAAGTAAACATTTATACCGCCTCTACAGAGCAATTTTCGAACTAAAATTACTATAATAAATTAGTTGCATTGTGTTTTGCCACTTGATCACAAAAGAAGCTTTTTGTCAAAGAAACATGTTTAACCCATTCAAAAATTAGAAAGCAATCTGAAATTTAAAATTTAAAAGTTAGATATAAAATGCTTCAATCCATTAGTTTTTGATAATTAGCAATTGTTCGCATAGTAATTGCTAATAGAGAATCATTCCCTTGTACTAAAAAAATAACATGAAATATGTTTCTTTTTATTATCTGTATAGGAGTGCGTTCGTGGCGTCTCCATACCCCCTGATCCTGAGCATCGAGAACCACTGCAGCCTGCCGCAGCAGCAGGTCATGGCCAGCACGTTTGAGGTCAGTTGTTATCGCTACAATGTATTTTCACAACAAACGAATACAGAGTAGACAGAGAGTTGAAATCTATCGTAGCGTACTCTCTCACTTTGTACTATCACTCAACAGTGTTGCTATATTCGGTGTGTGTTCTGCAATTTTGGGTAAAAAATTTTTGGGAAGTTGGAGAAATTTTTAGAAAAAAAATATCGGTTTAGAAAATTTTATGTAATTTATTTAGGATGACCTTTTTACCTGCTACTTTGTACTCATGTTTTTAGTAAAAAAAAAGCACAATGAAATAAATTACTTCGAGATGGGTGGTATATTGCTAGCAATGGAATTCTCAGTCTCCATTACTAACAATCCCTTTCTCCCCAATCCCTGTATAGTTAGGGCATAGATTGGGCTATCCCTTCCTATCCCGTGGGTGTTGTAAGAAGCAACTAAGGGAACTTAAAGTTACAAAGATACGCAGAAGTGTCTCTTTCAGACATCACCAAAATCTGCGGTTGCCAACCCGCCTGCCAAGCGTGGCAACTTTTAAAAAAACTGTCGCACACGTGGTCCCAGCATAGAATGGATCATCCCTTTCTTTCCCGTGGATATCGTAAGAAGTGATTAAGAGAATTTAGTGATCGAGGAATGTGTAACAGCGTCCCTTTCAGTCATCACCAAAGCTTAACTGCGGTTGCCAATCAGCCTGCCAAACGTGGCAACTGTTGAAAAACTGCCATTAAGAGAGAGAGAGGTATGTATGCTGTTTGCTTGTTTGCCACCTTTGTGGTATAAAAAAGGCCCGTTTTTGGCAGTAGATGGTAGGCGGCTGAAATGGTACTGATGATTAAGATCGCTTGAGCTAGCAGGCAGCTATTGCAGCATGATATATACCAGAGGGAGACTTTGTACAAGTCGATTGCTTGGGTACCTCTGTCCTATTCGTGTTTCTACCGTACAGCAGTTGTGTTTGCATGGCTGTGTTTCAGTTTGAAGGGTGGGATATGGCGTGAATTTACAGGGTACAGAGGAATAACACCTGAGTCCTCAGGAATGGCAACGCATGGGGGGGTATAATGGACGAAACAGTATACTCTGTTATATTCATGGTACTGCTCAAGTATATAGACGACGGTTACCACTTTCCATCAGGTGGGCCGTCAGCTGGTTTGCCATTCTAAGTTGTATAAAAAAACCTCAAAAATATGGCTGAAGACTGTCTCTTATGGCAATCTATGGGGAAGCCTATGTTCACCAGTGAACGGCTGACAAGGTGATGTTGATGATTGCGGGTACTGTACTGGTTGCGTCTTCATCCAGGCAGTGTTCGGAGACAAGCTGGTGACGTCATTTCTATTCGAAATTGACTACACCGATGACCCTCGGCTGCCGAGTCCCGAACAGCTCAAATATAAGGTAAGCTTTTATTTAACTTGCAATATTATTTAGTATTTAACGGAATTTAGCGGAAACCACCAACAAATTCATTCCCAAAGAGGGTTGACGTCAGGCAGGTGGCCGGTCGTAAAACTAAAAACCAAATCTTTTTGTAATATGGTTAAAATCATATTACGCCGACCCCAAAATGATTGGGATAAGGGTAGGAAGATGATTTAGTATTTAATTTACAAGCTTAATGTTGTCATATAATAATATATTATATATTTAAAGTCTAGTTCCATCTTTAAAAAATAAAAAAAAAATTTCAATCAAATTTTGCAAGCAAAATTAATACCCAATGACCCGAGAGCTGGTAGCTACTTTGCCCAAAAGATAAGTTTGGCGATCCAAAGAGGTAATGCCGCCAGTACCTTGGGTACGCTGCCTCGGTGTGGTACGTTGGGGGATTACTTATAATTAGTATTAGTATTTAAGGAATTATATATTAACTTTAATTTATCGATGTACTAGACAGACATTAACTGTATTTACATTGGTAGTTTATTTTTTTTTTATTTATTTATTTAATTTTAGATAACTTGGATCCATTTTTGTTAGTAAGTGTACTTAAAAACTATGTTAATACTTTATTACTAATAATGATCTAGTCCTCTCGGAGAGCATTTTCACGAGAGGACTATCCAATTTATTAACAAACATGTTCAGGATACTGTTGCTACTCCCGCGTATTCGACGTAAAATCGAAGCTGTCTTTTTACGCCAGACTGCGTCAAAACTATCTGTGCGAGCGTCGGTGGTAAACACAAGTTTTTAACACTTCACGTAATATTTCTAAAGTAGATCTCGTAAAAGGGCCAATATTAATTTTATATAGTTCTAATTCCCAATTTTTTACTGGCCACATTACAATTTTTTTAATAAATAAATAAATAAAAAAATAAAATAAACAGTTTTATTATATGGACAGATTGTTTTCAGGTGCTTATAAAAAACAAGAAACTCCCACCAATAGAGTCTAGCCCGACCGTCGGACTTACTGGCGCGAGTTCAGCTCAAGGCTACAGCGGAGTCCTCGCTACTGCCTTCAGGTGATTATTCTTTTGACAGCTGTGACAAGAGCGGGGTGGGGGAGTCCAAAAGTCATGAAATTCCTGTGGCCTAATTTATGAATGACCCCATATATTGTATACTTTGCATCTACACTCTTTTGTAAGACAATCGTTTTTTTACCACGAAAGTGGTAAACGAGTATACAGCCCGTCTGTTGGTAAATGGTCATTGTAGCCTATGAACGCCTGCAACACTAGGGGTGTCACGTGCGCGTTGCCGACTCTGAAGAAACCTTAATGTACCCTTTTTGATAAACCCCATACTGTAGTCTCTAGAGAAAACTTCGGCAGAGAGCTCATTTCACAGCCTGAACGTTCGCGGGAGAACATTCCTTTAAAACCGCACTGTACGTGACCATTTAGATTCAAGCGTGTGAGGATAAATTCCCTGTCGATAACGAGCGGTGTGATGATAAATGTGGCTCTGGGCTTCATTTCAAACAATTCTTCAGAACACAATTTGTTATACAAGCGGTAGAACATACAATGAGAGGCAAATATGTGTTTGCTGAATCAATTATATTATTATTATACATGCATTTATCACGCCTGTCTCCCATTAGGGTAGGCAGAAACAATGGAACGCCAAATGCTTCGATTCAAACAGGCCTTTTTTACTTTCTCCACGTTCATGAATCTCTTCACACACGCTCGCTGGTTATGGGTACTCTTAATTTGGCTTCATCTATCTACTCGGATATATCTGTCCCAGTCGTGTTTTTATGTCCAAGTAGCTGTGCTTAACTGTTTGGGTTTGAAGGGATCTGATAGTGAAATTATCGGGTACACAGACCTAACACCTTAATCCGGGGAAAAGGGATTGTTAGTAATGGAGACTGAGAATCCTGTTGCTAGCAATATACCCAACCAGGTCGATCTCCTCGCGGTTCTCCCTGGAAACTATCATGGTTAATTCCTGATGAATTCATCATGATGGTCTAACTGGCCTGTTTTCATTCTCATCTATCACCCTTCACTGGTGCTCCGCCAGCGTATCCCGTTAGCGCAGGCGGGGTTACCATACCATTTTCACCCATCAAAAAAAAAACACCTTAATCCTCAGAAATTGCAACGCACGAAGGTTGCAATATCAGTTACAGACCATTCTGTGACATCCACGTTCCTGTTCCATCCTACCACTTTCCATAAGGTTGACCATCAGCTTGATTGCCATTCTAAGTGCCATAAAAAACCTTCTATCTCTCCTATTACATACGTTTTAAAATCTTTATACCTGTGCTGAGATACCTTGATATCTTTAGGTCAAACGGCATCCGACACACCAGCACCTCACTCCAGGAGCAAAGCAACAGGACCAGTTCGATCATGTCCAACCAGTCGGCGGGCAGCTCGCTCACCGAGTACTTCTCCGACGAGGACTATGATGAAGACGACGAGGAACTTGATGGTGAGTCTTGAAAATTATCAGTACTGTAGATAAAGTTGGTGTAGCTGATGGTCCACAGATCCCGTGGGCTTTGAGCTTCAAGGGAATATTGGTAAAATGGTAGAAACAGTGACAAAGTTGAATACCGCATTACGGGGACCCCAAATTTCAAAGAGAACCATTAGTGCTTTCGACAACAGTGACATTTCAAGATCCCAAATTGAAAACATGAAGTTAATCCGATTAATTTCAGAAATTAATTATTCATTTTGTTTGTATGTACATATTGTTATATCGAGTTGAGAGATACCCATACGAGTATTACCTATTTCTAATTTTTAATACTACTAAAGAATTCATACACTATTTCAGAGAAGGAACTGCACAAAATCCTCAAATCCATGGAGGACAAGTGCGGTCGGACGTCCCTCTCGCTCTATCAGAGCTTCAGAAGGAGTGAGGGGGACGGAGAGACAACAACTGGAAGCGTCAAACACACAACTACGAGGAAACGAAGCAATCAAATCGCCAAAGAGCTGAGCGATATGGTCACATATGTTCAGGTAACTGCAACATTACTGTGTATGTATGTGTATGTATATGCATAGATGTAGGTATATATTTATGTATATGTATATGTGTATTTGTACGATAAAATATAATGTAATTAATTTAATTTTGGCTGTTTAAAAATTGTACACCGCTGTATCCGCTGACATTGATGCTCCTTTCCACTTTGGGTGTTGCTGGAAAAGAACTCTATCATAGTTAAGCTCGCCTTTGTACATTTGTTTACCTCTGTCATATTTTTATAACCAATGTGTACAATAAAGTATTAAAATAAATAAATAAGTAAATTACTTTTGAAGCATTTTATACTCGACTCCCAAAGACTTTCAATATTAAGGAATCTCGGGTATGAATATTTTGGATTGTATTTCCAAATATTCGTTACCTAATTTATTAACACAGAATTAAATCCTTAAGGACCAGAGAATTAGTCTCATTTGCTCTGTAAATATATGTATTTTATATAAAAAAAAAAGGATTTCTATATTTATTTGCAAATTATGAATATGTATATAATAAACTGCCAAGCGTCTAATCAATTAAAATAGTTATTAAACATATTTGTAACAATTTTGAATTTCCCATAATATCGTGACATATTCAGTCAAATTGTTGAAATTTATAATCTTTATTTATTTATTTATTTTAATACTTTATTGTACACATTAGTTATAAAAATATGACAGAGGTAAACAAATGTACAAAGGCGAGCTTAACTATGATAGAGTTCTCTTCCAGCAACACCCAAAGTGGAAAGGAGCATCAATGTCAGCGGATACAGCGGTGTACAATTTTTAAACAAAATTAAATTAATTACATTATATTTTAACGTACAAATACACATATACATAAATATATATACCTACATCTATTCATATACACACACACACACATATATATATATATATATATATATATATATATATATATATATATATATATATATATATATATATATATATATATATATATACCTACATATATAAATAAATAAATATATGTTCACAGAGATAGAAGATGTTCTTTAAGCCTACTCTTAGAAATATTTTATTGTAAATCTTTTATTGTTTTTTGACCCTCGTTTTTTTTAAACCGACCTAAAAAAAAAGGAGATTTGTAATTCGGTAGTAATTTCTTGTATTTGTTACTTCATAAGTCGGTCACTTTAAAATCGATTTTAAAATTTCTTTTTTATCTGAAATGGTATACAAAAATAGATTTAGTTGTTTAGTTTTTAAATAAAAATAACCAAGCATTACCAGTGTTTATACAATTGAAGTAGGTTTTTTTATGAAATGCAATCTTATTTAAAATATTACCAGCTTCAATAGTAGAATACTCCATTTTAATTCTTTAGAATTCAAATTATTCAAATTTGAATCGCCTTTATTCAAATAGACTTATTTACAAGCACTTTTAAATCGACATTTCTTTTAAATCTACTGCAGGCTTCGGAAAGTTGTCATCTGTTGAGAAGAGCCCGCGAGAGACTCAACAGTTACTCTTTCAAATCTCTGTTAACATTATGTGTATTTATTTAAATGTACTATGTCTAAAATTACATGGTAGTTAAAAGCACGTGCATGATCGACTAACACCATGCACGTTCAGTGTGTAATAGGCAGTAATATCCAAATAACAGTTTCCATATAACCCTGAAAAAGAATCCGACCAGTATATGTGATATCAAAATGGGTAATAACCTATATATATATATATATATATATATCGATGCGGTACCGATATTACTCATATCTACTAAGTCCTGTTATGAATAAATGAATAAGTATACTTTATTTGCATTATACAATATAAGGAATAAGCAAGACAATTAATAAATGTAACGATACAGTTGTATGAGTACAGTGAGGCGGTCTTATTGCTGAGGGCAATCTTTTCAAGACAACCTTAGGGTAACGGACTAATTGTTGTACAAGTAGATATTTATTTATTTATTTATTCATTAGTACATATATGTGTACATGGCGGTCTTAATGCTAAAAGCATTCTCTCCCAGTCGACCATAGGGAAGTGTCGGAATACTCAAAGTATTGTACTCGTATAGTTAAGAAAAAAAAACATTAGGGAAAATAAAAAAATAAATCATTTTCAAGTAACACGTATCGCACAATCTTAATGAATATCATGAAAAAAAAAAAGTTTTTCCAAACAATTTTCGATCTTAATTTTTCATCCATTTTCATTAAAAGTCTGATAGCTCAGCCAGAAATGGTCTCATCGAGGCCAAAAAGAAATGAAATTAATGCTAAATGGACAACCTATCTAATCTATAAGGTGGTTAATTAGATTTTTTTTTCAAGTCCGTACACCAAATTATAGATCGAAATATTTTCGAATTGCAAGATTCTAAAATTACAAATATCAAGCTTCAAATTTCTGTTTTTTTATTTACTCCAATACGACCACTTTTGTCAAAGATACGGCCATTTGAAAAATGGCCAAAAATTTTACTTTTTTTTTTTATACAACTTAGAATGGCAAACAAGCTGACGGCCCACCTGATGGAAAGTGGTAACCGTCGCCTATAGACATGAGCAGTACCATGGACATAACAGAGTACGAGTATACTCTTTCGCCCATGATACCACCCATGTGTTGCCATTCCTGAGGACTCAGGTGTTATTCCTCTGTACCCTGTAAATTCACGCCGTATCCCACCGTTCAAACCGAAACACAGCCATGCAAACACAACTGTTTCACGGTTGAAACACGAATGGGACAGAGGTACCCAAGCAAGCGACTTTTGTACAAAGCCTCCCTCTGGTGATTATTTTTTAACCTGTATGTTTTTTCACTAATGCATAATAATATAATGTACAATTGCAGGCAATAAAATTTCGTGGCCTCAGCCCCTTATCGCCGAAGAGTTCCATCAAACAGCCGAGCAGTTCAAGCGCCGCTAAAGACAGCGCTCCCTGCAGCAGCTTCGAGTCTTCAGAGAGCAGCGACAGTACCGGGACGGTAAATAACCATATGTATTTTTTTTTTTTTTTTTTTATACAACTTAGAATGGCAAACAAGCTGACGGCCCACCTGATGGAAAGTGGTAACCGTCGCCTATAGACATGAGCAGTACCGTGGACATAACAGAGTATACTGTTTCGCCTTTGATACCCCCCCATGCGTTGCCATTCCTGAGGACTCAGGTGTTATTCCTCTGTACCCAGTAGTATACAAAAAATACGTGAAGACTTCAAATGCATTGCAAGGACTCAGTGGATGCAGGTGGCTAGGGGCAAGTCTATGTGAAAAGCCTATGTTCAGCAGCAGATAACGGCTGATATAGCAATGATATGCCGTGTGGTCCCAGCATAGAATAGGCCATCCCTTACTGTCCAGTGTTGTAAGAGGCGACTAAGGAAAAGCGAGGGATGGGCAGCAGCGTCCCTCCTAAAACATCTCCAAAGGCCTAACTGCGGTTGCTAACTCGCCTGCCCAGCGTGACAACTACTGTTAAAACTCGCCTTATGGGAAAGGCTTATGTTCGGCAGTGGACAGTTAACGGCTGAAATGATGATGATGATGATGATAGTAATGATGATGACTGAAACTAGCTTTTTGTAAGCTATTGCGTTGATTTCAAAAGATCTCTTCTAGATATCCTATCGAGTTTGAAACATACACCAGATTTTAGGACTAGACCAAACTATTAGTGTTTTTTACATATTTTTTACGGTATCACACATATCCATTCGCATACTTAAAAGCTCCGCTCCTATCCTTGATTGGGTACCAGACAATTAACATCCTTGGTGGGTACGGTCCACCCAACTTCTCCTTAAAATACGCCAGGTCCTCAAGACAAGTGAGAAGCGAATTCGTCGATGGAATCGACATCGCTAGCGAGTCCGTGAGTTCGAATGAGACATCCGATGTTGCTACCTCATTCTATCTCACGGACTCGCTAACGATGTCGATTCCATAGACGAATTCGCTGCCACGTGTCTTCAGGACTTGTTCAAAATAACAACAAAAGCTAGTCTAAAATAATGGTCATAATTATCGCTTTCAGCAATTAGCCCAGCAATCACAGTCGTCCGGCGGTCGCGCCCGCTGTCTGAACGCTCCGGCCGTCCACCACCCGTGCTACCGGTGCTCCTCCGTCAACGAAGCGATTGGCAAGAAGATCTGCAGGAAGCATCCACTTGCCCTGGTCGCTCATACGGAAACCCAACTGGTTAGGACTTATCCCGCCGGGTAAGTTGCTCTTTTAAAGAAAATCACGTTTGAATATCAATAAGGGTTTTCCATCATCACCATATCTCCCCCAAAAGGAGGGTTTTGCCAGTAGTTGCCATGCAATTGGTAGGCGGATTGGCAACTGCAGTTAGCCGGCAGTTGCAGGCTTTGGTGTTTTTTTTCAATGGGTGAAAATGGCATGGCAAACCCGCTCGCGCTATCGGTATACACTGGCGGGGCACCAGTGAGAGATGAAAAAGCAGATCAGTTAGCCTATCATGACGAATTCAACGATAAATTAGTCACGATAGTTTCCAGGGGGAACCGCGTGGAGATCGACCTGATAGGGTACTTTGATAGCAACGGGACTAACTTTCCCATTACTAACAATCACTTTCTCCCAGGCTTTGGTGTTATATTAAGAGGGACGCTGCTGCCCATCCTTAAACCATAAAGTTCCCTTAGACGCCTCTTACGATGCCCATGGTAAAGGAAGGGGTAGCTTTTTCTGTTTTTTTTTTATATTTATACAACTTAGAATGGCAAACAAGCTGACGGCCCACCTGATGGAAAGTGGTAACCGTTGCATATAGAACTGCTTTACTATAGAAACGCGAATGGGGCAAAGGTGCCCAAGCAAACGACTTTTGTACAAAGTCTCCCTCTGGTGAAACATACACAGGATGGAGGACATGGGCTACCTTATATCCTGATTAATGGACATATTCCGATCACGCAAAGTCGCAGGTGAAAGCTAGTGTTCTTAAAACTAAAAAAACCTATTCGATTTCCCAGCCTAAGGATCGACTCGTCGAACTTCGACCCGGTTACGTTCTGGTCGTGCGGCGTGCAGCTGGTCGCGCTCAACTACCAGACTGAGGACGCGGCGATGGCGGTGAACGCCGCCATGTTTGAAAGCAACGGCTGCGTGGGCTACGTTAGGAAACCGCCTGTCATGTGGGATCCTGGCCATATCGCTTATAGACGGTCAGTATCGACAATGCTGTGGATATGTCATCTTTTGCAGTTGGTGAAAATGGAATGGCATAATAAAAATACCCCTCGTGTGCGAGCGTCACCAAAAATAATGAATGTTCCCGAACGGACCTGGACAGTGCCTATATATTGGGGGGAAAGGGATTGTTAGTAATGGAGACTAAAAATCCCATTGCTAGCAATATACCCAACCAGGTCGACCTCCTCGTGGTTCCCCCTGGAAACTATCATGGTTAATTCCTGATGAATTCATCATGATGGCCTAACTGGCCTGTTTTCATTCTCATCTATCACCCTTCACTGGTGCTCCGCCAGCGTACCCCATTAGCGCAAGCGAGGTTACCATACCATTTTCATCCACCAAAAAAAAAGTGCCTATATATTGTTATATTCTATTACCAGTTAATTTCTTTCTTTTTAACTGTAATACATTCCGTCCCATTCCATTCCATTCTATCCAATTCTGTTACATATATCGGACTCCGTTCCATTATATTCCATTTCAATATATTCCATTATATTCAACTCACCTTTCCAATATTTAAACATTTGGAACACATACTCATACCGACACATACACACAAACACACACACATATGCATGCACTCATTCTCTCTCTCTCTCTCTCTCACACACACACATGTAAACACACGTACAAATATACACACACGTACGCATAGATACACACACACACAGAGCGAGAGAGAGAGACGTGTATACACACACAATTAAGCGCTAGTTTTTACATATTTTTTTTATACTGAGGTGGCAAACAAGCATAAGGCTCACCTGATGGTAAGCGATTACCGTAGCCTATGAACACCTGCAATACCAGAGGTATTACGCGTGCGTTGCCGACCCTGAAGAAACCTCTTTACCCCCAGATGAAGAACCCCATGCTGTAGTCACTTGGGAAAACCTCGGCAGGGAGCTCATTCCACAACCTGAGTGTTCGTGGGAGGAAACATCTCTGAAACCGCGCAGTACGCGACCATTGAGGCTATAGGACATGAGGATGAACTCCTTGTCAATGGCGAGCCGTACGATGATAGAAAATAGCTGTGGGCATCATATTGAACAATTCCTCTGAGCACAATCCATTGTACAGGCGGTAGAACACGCAGAGTGAGGCAAAATCTCGCCTAAGACTCAAGGGTTCGATACCGCTTGTGAGCCTGGGATCATCGACAATTCTCATAGCTCGTCGTTGCAACGAGTCGAAAGGTTCAAGCTGGTATTTAGGTGCACCGGCCCATAAGTGACAGCAATACTCCATGTGGGGCTGGATTTTCGATTTGTAGTTTTTTGGATGCCATGGATTTTTTTTGGACATTGGATTTACCTTATCTTCATATATAAACACAAATATATCAGGTTTTGCTTTAAATATTATACACACGTATTATATATATTTATACTTACTGTATAAAGGATTATTATCATTCTTAATCACCAGGTTCAATCCAATGGACAAGGAGTTCGACGGCATCCACGCGGCCCACCTGACCCTGGCGGTCATATCGGGCCAGTACGTCGCCGAGAACGTGTACTCATTCTACAACGCCTTCGTGGAAGTGGAGATACTGGGCGTGCCGGCGGACTGCAAGAAGATAAGGACCAAGGTCGCCAGGAAGAACGCCCTGAACCCTATATGGAATGAGACGTTCAGTTTCAAGGTGAGACTGCGGATTCGGTGATTACTATTGTGTGTATAGTAATATACATGGCGTGAATTTACAGGGTACAGAGGAATAACACCTGAGTCCTCAGGAATGGCAACGCATGGGGGGTATCATGGGCGAAATAGTGTACTCTGTTATTTCAATGGTACTGCTCATGTCTATAGGCGACGATTACCACTTTCCATCAGGTGGACCGTCAGCTTGTTTGCCATTCTAAGTTGTATAAAAAAAAGCATCGCTTTCTGCGTCTTTCCCGGGAGTGAGCCGCCTCGGAATCTCAACCGTCTGCCGCGAAGCAGTTGTGTTTGCATGGCTGTGTTTCGGTTTGAAGGGTGGGATATGGCAGTGAATTTACAGGGTACAGAGAAATAACACCTGAGTCCTCAGGAATGGCAACGCGTAGTGGATATCATGGGCGAAACGGTATACTCTGTTATGTCCATAGTACTGCTCATGTCTATAGGCGACGATTACCACTTTCCATCAGGTGGACCGTCAGCTTGTTTGCTATTCTAAGTTGTATGAAAAAAAAAAGCATCGCTTTCTGCGTCTTTCCCGGGAGTGAGCCGCCTCGGAATCCCAACCGTCTGAGATGTTGTTCCAGACTGGTTGTGATAAGACCGTTCACCGATATAACGATTGGAATGATTTCGGTGGATGTCACCCCCCACATTTCGGTCGCCTCGTGAGCCAAGACGAGATATTTTCTCTTTTTCTCAGTTTCGGCTTTCACGAGGTTGTTATTATATTATTAGGTTTATTATTATTATTACAAATAATTTACAACGTTACAGGTCAACTTTCCCGAGCTAGCGTTCGTCCGTTTCGAGATATACGATGCGGACACCAATTATATGCTGTCACAGAGGGTGATACCTCTGCAGTGTCTTCGGCCCGGCTACAGACACGTACGACTACGGTCAGTATCATTATCATCATCATCATCAGCCTTTAACTGTCCACTGCTGAATATAAGCTTCCCCCTTGGGGGGTTTTGACAGTAGTTATCACGCTTGGCAGGCGGTTTGGCAACCGTTTTAGAGACGTTTGATAGGTGAAAATGGAATGGTAACCCCGCCTGCGCTAACGGTATACGCCGGTGGGGCATCAGTGAAGGGTGATCGAAATGAAAACAGGCCAATTAGCCTATCATGATGAATTCATCAGGAATTAACCATGATAGTTTCCAGGGGAATCCGCATGGAGGTCGACCTGATTAGGTTTATTGCTAGCAATGGGATTCTCAGTCTCCATTACTAACAATCCCTTTCCCCCGTTTTAGAGATGTTTTAAGAGGGACGTTGCTACCTATCCTCTGACCGTCAAGTTTCCTAGTCGACTATTGGCTAAACTCCCCTTATTAGGAAGGCTTATGTTCAGCACTAAACAGTTAAAGGCTAAAATGGACGAATGAAGAAGAATTGCTAGCAATTATGTGAAAACCATAGGTCACCAACAAACCAGCCACTAAACATGGCGTCCCTCCTCATCTTCTCCCGGTGCTGCGAGGAGTTGGCAGGCGAGTCGTGCCGCGGGGACCTGGAGCCGAGCTCGCCCCACGAGAGGCGGAAGATCCACTTCCTGGTGGTCTACGCGGTGGCCAGACACGAACCGTACTCAATACTCAAGGTCACGCAGGACACCACAGCAAACGAGGTAAGGACTTTAGACTTAAGTTCTTGCTGAAGATCTTCGCGTCCAAAAAGAGAACATTCTAGATTTAATCATCACTCTCGTTACATAGTATAAAACAAAGTCGCTTCCCGTCTGTTTGTCCCTATATAAGCGTAGATCTTTAAAACTACGCAACGGATTTTGATGCGATTTTTTTTAATAGATAGAGTAATTCAAGAGGAAGATTGATATGTATAATACATGCATAATATTGTAGAGAAACACTGATAATTTTAGAGGTTTCTAATGTGATATCGTAAATAAACACATATTTTAGCATTTTACCCGTGCGAAGTCGTTAGATAAATTATTGTTGAATAAACTGGTGTTATGGGTGATCATGGGCGGCGGTAGTCACTTACCATCAGGTGAGCCGCATGCTCGTTTATCCCCTGTGTTGTAAAAAAAAAACAACTTCTATTCTGTTCCATTCTATTCTCTCTCTCGTTACAGTCAATTCTAAAACATCCCCAATTCTATTGCCAGGCCATAGCCCAATGCCTAACAAAGGCTGGGGTTTGCCGGTCGTCCCGGGGTAACTACGTGCTGGTGGAAGAAGTACCCTCCAGGGCACCGACACAGAGGGTTTTGGCTCCTCACGAGAGGGTGCTAAGAGCGGCCACAGCCAGACCTGGAGCGAGATTGCTCTTGAAGAGAGTTGGAGATGATCCCAGTAGCAGAGCTTGGTTGACTAGTATCAGGTAAAATATTTTTTATGGTGAAAATGAAGTGGAAACTCTGTCCAGCCTGTCGATAAATGCCAGCCAAAACCATAGAGTACCAATGAGGGATGATAGGTGAGGATGAAGTCAAATTTGTGGCCCATTGCGATGAATTCGCCGGGATTTAATTACGGTAGATCTTTTGGGGGAAACAATAAAGAGTATTTACGTATCTATAGATTCCACGGGGGCCGCATGGATGTCGCCCTGACAGAATATATTACTAGCAATAGGACCGCTAATTATTACTAACAATTATAACCCCGTCATATGATATATTACAAATAATTTTGTACGGCGAGACGATAAGATTAATTTAATTATTGGGCAGTCAAATATAGAGATATGACACCTATGATCTCAGAAATGTGCGGGCGTACCGGCGTGTGTGCGTGCATGCGTTTATTTGTGTGTATGCGTATGTGTGTGCGCGTGCGTTTGTGTGCTCGTGCAAGCGCGTGCGCGGGCGTGCGTGTGCGTGTGTGTGCGTGTGCGTGTGAGTGTGCGTGTGTGTGTGTTTGTGTGTGCGCGTGCGTACGTGTGTGTGTGCGTGTGTGTGTTTGTGTGTGCGCGTGCGTACGTGTGTGTGTGTGTGTGTGTGTGTGTGTGTGTGTGTGTGTGTGTGTGTGTGTGTGTGTGTGTGCATGCATACATGCGTGCATGCGTGTCAACACACATTTGTGTATACTTGTTTAAGTGCGTGTATATGTACATTTGTGTGCGTCAACGCATGCGTGTGTGCATGTGTATATTCACGATTGAAATCGCCTTTTTTTGAGAGCAATACATAATTGTTGCATAAAACTTTATGGAAGAAAATTATTATCTATATGATGATGTATGCTCTCTATTTTATAAAATCAAATCCTCCCATCAGATCAGCGTCGTCGGACCGGTCGCGCGACCGCACAGTCCAGTCGGACGACGAGTCGAGCGCCCAGGAGGAGGAGACGCGGCGGCCGCCCGACAGCTTCCTCGTGTGCGTGCACAATGTCTCCCACGAGATACCCTACGCGATACTCAAGGTTGGCCTGAAACGCTCTGTCATTGTTTCTTCACAATATTGCTATACAGGTGGAAGGGATGCTATACAGGGTGGAAGGGGCAGGCTAGCCAAAACGAAAAAAGCTGATTCAGATGAATGGTCTGAATCAGATGGCAGGTTGTTCTCCCGCCGGTAATGCACCGCAGCCGTATAATTAACGATTCTTAGTGTTGACGCCGCGCAATGTATTTGAAACTTTACGTCGTACTGTGCTCCACGCGACGCGGAATAATTACACCGCGCGGTCAACGACACTTTATCGTGGGTATTTTTCGTACGCTCGTTGCGTTGACCTTACACAGCTGTTTTCTCGCGGCACCGTAAAGATTTTAATAAGAATTAATTGCTGGAATAAAGAATTAATTAAATTATATTGCTGATTTTTGATATTTCTTAATATCTTATATATAAAATTCTCGTGTCGCGGTGTTTGTTACCAAACTCCTCCGAAACGGCTTTACCGATTTTTATGAAATTTTGTGTGCATATCGGGTAGGTCTGAGAATCGGCCAACATCTACTTTTCATACCCCTCAATGATAAGGGTGATCCTCCCCAAAAAAAATTTTTTTTTAAATTTTTGACAAATTTTTCCATTTTTATTTTATTACGATTTAGCATTGAAAAATACATACCACATCAAATTTTCACCGTTTTACGATCAACTCCTGTTTCTTAATCGCGATTTTTGTATGCTGCAATCGAAGCATTTGGCGTTCCATTGTTTCTGCCTACCCTAATGGGAGACAGGCGTGACAGATATGTATGTATGTATGTATGTATGCAATAGGGTTGCAAGATGGCAATCCAGTATAATAATTGTAGTAGGATAAATTTTCAAATTTAAATCTTCTAGAAATAATGTATATGGTAAAACCACGTTTGCCGAGTCAGCTAGTTTTACTATAATATATTATTATTTATTTATATTATTACATAATATCAACGATTATATGATTATAAACGGGAAAAAAATTAAAAAAAAATTCGGAAACTGGTTTGCAGTTCAAAATAATGGTCTAAATTCAGTGTTTAAGTTTTTGCCAACCTAACCCTCACACCCTGTATATACAAATAACACCTTCGCTCAATTAATCTACAATAAAAAAAAAAGTATTAGTAGTATTTAAGAATTTAAGAGTTTTAATAGAATTTAAGGTCAAATCAATAGAATAGAATAGAATAGAAAATCATTTATTCAAATAAACTTACATTGAAGCACTTTTGAAAAGTCATTACATTTTTGTTAATCTACCGCTAGTTCGGAAAGCTGTCTCATCACAAGAAGAACGAGCAAGAAACTTGCGTGTTGCTCTTTTAAATAATTTTATTATTACTTTACATTTTTAAGTTTAATTGTGTGAATACAAACCACCAATTAGCACTAATTCAATTAAATACTCAAAAAGAAAAAATATTGAATACATAACCAATCAAAATTCGATTAACTAATTGATTACTTTTTTTCGCGCTCAGTTAAAATGGCTCCCAATCCGACTTCGACATAATATGCACATCCTCCCCACTCTCTATAATATTCTTAATAATCCCAACTCTCCATCTTATCTCCACTCCCGGTTTCAAATCCTGCCCCCCTCCCACACGTCCCAAGCGTGCTTGCCTGTTCCGGTCCAAAGTTTTAGAACTCCCTTCTTGCAAGACCCATTTTTTTGGAAACTCTCACATTTCGTGCTGCACAACTGTGGAATAGGCTACCTGCTGACATACGGGACAGTCCTTCAATTACTTCCTTCAAGAGAAGACTGAAATCACACCTTTTAATCAATTGTACATGATAATTCTATGCACTTATACATATGTATATGTATTTATCTATTTATTTATTTACGTATTTATTTATTTATTTATATATTTATTCACAATTTGTGTTTGTTGTATTTACATTATTTTCACCGGAAATTATTTCACATTCATAGAAGTATGTGAAATATTCACACCTGTGAATGTGAAATGTCGAACGTCGACACTGTTACTTTCGAATTAACGGCAGCTACAAATAGCGTTTTTTTCTTTTAAATGGATGATAATGGAATGGTAACCCCACCCGCGCTATCGGTATACACCGGCGGGGCACCAGTAAAGGTGCCCCGCCGGACTAACTGACCTGTTTCATCCTCACCTATGATAGGTGAGGATGAAACAGGTCAGTTAGCCCATCGTGACGAATTCAACAAGAATTGTTCACGATGATTTCCAGGGGGAACTACGTGGAGGTCGACCTAATAAGGGGCTGTCAAACTCCATTGTTAACAATCCTTTTGCCCCCGCTACAAATAGCGTTACATTAAAAAAATAACAATCGTTTAAGATTATGGTCATTATATAAAATCACAGTGAAAAAAGCAATACGTAATCATATGAATGAATGAATGAAATAACACCCGAGTCCGTAAATGGCAACACATGGGGGGTATCATGGGCGAAACAGTGTACTCTGTTATGTCCATGGTACTGCTCATGTCTATAGGCGACGGTTACCACTTTCCATCAGGTGGGCCGTCAGCTTGTTTGCCATTCTAAGTTGTATAAAAAAAAGTTGCATTAAGTTCCCTTAGTCACCTCTTACGACGTCCACTGGAAAAGAAGATGTGTGTGACAAATATGTGTACATGGCGGACTTAATGCTAAAAGCATTCTCTCCCAGTCAACCATAGGCAAGTGTCAGAATACTCGAATGCGGTACTAGTAATTATTGATATACATACATACTAAAATTACATATATAAACGAATAAATATATATAAATAACAAATATACATACACATATATGACATATACTATATTATACACTAAACTGTGATTGTATTTTTTATCAATGTCAAGTTTCTTGCCCGTTCTTCTCGGCTGAACTGGGCGATAGATTTATAAAAAAAATTCTATTCAAATATGCTTGTAGTGAAGTTTAATCGAATATTTTTTTTTTATACCACTGAGGTGACAAACAAGCATTCGGCCCACCTGATGGTAAGTGGTTACCGTAGCCTATGAACGACTGCAATACCAGAGGCATTACGCGCGCGTTGCCGACCCTGAAGAAACCTCTTTACCCCCCTTTTGAAGAACCCCACGCTGTAGTCTCTTGGGAAAACCTCGGCAGAGAGCTCATTCCACAACCTGAGTATTCGTGGGAGAAAACATCTCTGAAACCGCGCAGTACGCGACCATTGAGGCTGTAGGACATGAGGATGAATTCCCTTTCAATGGCGAGCCGTACGATGGTAGAAAGTGGCCGTGGGCATCATATTGAGTTTACATTTTATTTTTATTATTAAAAATAACAATTGCTACCATGCTCAAAAATAACATTTCACAGTGTGAAAAATAACAGTTGCCTAATGTCTTGCATTGCAGGTGCCGTTGAGTGCAACAGCGTCGTACGTCGTCTACCAAGCGCTCACAAAAGCCCGATGTCACGATGACCCTAAAAGGTGAGAGGAGTATCATGGAAGAACCAGTACTTTTTTTTATACCACTGAGGTGGCAAACAAGCATACGGCCCACCTGATGGTAAGCGGTTACCGTAGCCTATGAACGCCTGCAATACAAGAGGTATTACGCGCGCGTTGCCGACCCTGAAGAAACCTCTTTACCCCCCTTTTGAAGAACCCCATGCTGTAGTCTCTTGGGAAAACCTCGGCAGGGAGCTCAAACCATAACCTGAGTGTTCGTGGGAGAAATCAACAACTATTATGTGCATGGTACTGAAGAACAACAAAGCGTCTCTTTGCCCGCCAGATGGTGTGGGCGGGTGAGGTAGGGGCCTCGGGGCGTACCCCACTACCCCGGCTTCAACTCCGGAGGCGACGACCTCCGGGTCGCTGGGTTTGCAGCCGACATACACTGATGGTCTGTGTATGTCGGCATGGTGTCTATCTTTGCAATCCCTCGGAACGCGAGAAAGCGTGAAAGATTTTTCAAAAATAATAATGATATATAGCCTAAGTTCAGTCGTCTCGTGGACGCGACCGATGCATGGTACTGCTCGTGTCTATAGGCGACGGTGACCACTTTCCATCAGGTGGGCCGTCAGCTTGTTTGCCATTCTAAGTTACATAAAAAAAAGGAACCAAACAATTGAATAATTCGTCGTCATTACCATTGTCGTCGTCATTATCATTGCTATTTACTCAAACATGCTTGGAAATGTGAGCATTATTTTGACAATCTTCTTTGAGATAAATCAAAATTGCCGTACTGGCCAGATACATGCGGACAGCGGCCGGCAAAAGTTGTATGAAAATCCATATCTGTCGTGTTTTGTGGCCAGATAAATTACTATGTAAACTCATATCTGACCTGTAATTTAAAAATGGAATGACCTTTTACATCGAAACATGGCTACCAATGAGGTAACTAATAAAAGGTTTTATTTAAATTTCGAACTGGCTTGCAAATAGAAAGCTGTTTATTGAAACAAAAAAACAAAGGGACATTATGGCGCGTGAAAAATTATTATTGTTCGTTATTCGTCATTGAACTTAAAAAGTAAAATTGTGTTTTTGATTTCCGCGCATTATTTGAGAAAAGTACTATACAAGCCTTGGCCACAACTAGGCATTGATGGACTCACGTATGTGTACCTCGGCTTCGCCTCGGCCTACATTTGCACGTTCGTCCATCAATGCCTCAGTTGCTGACCGCTGCAGTAATGTCATAATTATCGTCAGTGTATAATTATTATTCTCCAGATTTGTGCTGGTCGAAGAACTGGAGTGGGGTGGACGGACTGGGACAGGTCCTCAGCAAAGGGCTCTAGCTGATGATGAAGTGGTGTACGCTGCTCAGGTAAGTCCTGTCTACTAGAGGGAAACTTTGCATAAAAGTCGTCTGCTTGGGTATTTTTGTCTCACTCAGTTTCTGTGGCAAAAAATTATACGGCATCGAGATATGACACCATAGTCTTGGTGGGATAAGGGATTGTTAGTAATGAGAATTAGTAGCCCCATTGCTAGCAATATACTATATCAGGTCGACCTCCTCGTGGTTCCCCCTGGAAAGCATCGTGATTGATTTATTATTAGACTCTTACTACTATCATTCCAGTATCTACCAGAGGGAGACTTTGTACAAAAGTCGATTGCTTGGGTACCTCTGTCCCATTCGTGTTTCTACCGTGAAGCAGTTGTGTTTGCATGGCTGTGTTTCGGTTTGAAGGATGGGATATGGCGTGAATATACAGAGTACAGAGGAATAACACCTGAGTCCTCAGGAATGGCAACGCGTAGGGGATATCATGGGCGAAACAGTATACTCTGTTATGTCCATGGTACTGCTCATGTCTATAGGCGACGGTTATCACTTTCCATCAGGTGGGCCGTCAGCTTGTTTGCCATTCTAAGTTGTATAAAAAAAAAAGTATCACGTTTTAAAAAAACCTCAATATCTCATTGCAGGCAACTTGGAAAACTCTAGGCAGATTCGTTCTTCAAGAGAAAGGCAGTACAGCGCCCATACCCAGGCATAGGGCTGCAATAGCGAGGATACAACGGGGGCTCAGCATGACCAGAGGAGCCATTACAGGTTTGTCACATTGTAGAGGTCGCCTCTGAATGAGCATGGGCCATATTGATATCGGGAGGGAAGGGAAGGGATTCGTCTAAAACTAAACACGTTTTTAAAAAAGAACTTAATTTTTTCTTAATTAATAAACAAAAAATTGGCATACCTAATAGGTACGTAGCAGAAATATTATTGCTTGAATACCTGAATGTGACAGAAAGTGATCTCTGACTACCCCTCGTCTAATGGTATCTGTTATTTATTTATTTATTTATTTAGAATAAAATATCAAATGGAGGCGAATGTAATGGACACATACAATGCAGTTTATTTATATTTCTTTTTATTATTATTTTTAATAAGGAATTTCGCCACAGCACAGCAGAATATCAGTGTTTTGCTCTTTTGAGGGCAAAGCAATAAACTGAGTTGTGACCATTTTGTGTTACTATGGCACACGCATGAAGGAAGGGAAAGAAGGGAGATTGTTAGTTTATATATTTTGTTTTTTTTTTATTTTGTGCTTTTTTATTTTCATTCTTTTATCTCTTTTGCTGTGTATTATGTGTATGTATGTATTGTAATTTGTGTGCTGTAAGTAATGTAAATAAATTATCTATCTATCTGTCTAATACGGAACACCAGTCCCATTGCTAGCAATATACTCTGTCAGGCTGATCCCCACATTGATCCCCCTTGAAGACCATCGTGCTGAATTCTTGGTGTATTCATCACGATGGGCTAACTGACCTGCCTTTCCATTCTCACCTATCGTCACTCACTGGTACCTACGTTTACCGTTAGCGCAGGCGGGGTTGCTATTTCATTTATTATTTATCAAAAACATATTGATACCGCTCCAATATCTATATGTATGGGATCCTCTGTACATTGATGGCAGAAAAAGGTCATCACGCATTCCTACATCTTTTTTTTTATACAACTTAGAATGGCAAACGAGCTGACGGCCCACCTGATGGAAAATGGTAACCGTCGCCTATAGACATGAGCAGTACCATGGGCATAACAGAGTATACCGTTTCGCTCATGATACCCCCCGTGCGTTGCCATTCCTGAGGACTCAGGTTTTATTCCTCTGTACCCTGTAAATTCACTGCCATATCACACCCTTCAAACCGAAACACAGCCATGCAAACACAACTGCTTCACGGTTGAAACACTAATGGGACAGAGGTACACAAGCAATCGACTTTTGTACACAGTCTCCCTCTGGTAATAAATATATGTATATCGCACGTACTGGTCGGATATCTATATTAATTTCTATTTCTCTACCTGTGTTCTCTCTTCGTTTTCCTTCGTCATTCTCTTCTGTTGTATGTGTGCTATTAAGTATGTGTATGTTTATGTATATATTTAATTGTGTATATAGAATATATGTATGTGTATATATGTGTATGTATGTGTGTATATGTATGTGTATGTATATATGTTTGTATATGATAATATTTATATAATAGTGCGCCACCTACCCTTTGTCTTTCTTTCTTTTCTCAATGTCCTCTACCCAAAGATTGTCTGGAAGAGATTGCTTAGCGATAAGGCCGCCTTTTGTATCACTTCTCATTAATATTTACTGTATTTGTTATTTCTCTTATACTTGGTGCAATAAAGTGTAAATAAATAAATAATTGCCACGCTTGGCTGGCGGTTTGACAATCGCAGTTAAGCTTTGGAGACGTTTTAAGAGGGACGCTGCTGCCCATCCCTCGCCCTCCCTTAGTCGCTTCTTACGACACCCACGGAAAAGAAGAGTGCCCCGTTCTATGCCGGGACCACACGGCTTTGTTATGAACGCTGTTAAATGTACACTTAACTTTGTTAATTATATTGTTTGAAGGTGGGGCGTTCCCTCTCGGAGGCAGCGTGGCGACAGAGAATGTAGCGACAGAAGGAAAACCGCCCGTACAACCCGCGTACAGTGAGCCCACACAATGCAGGTTTGGCTCCCCTTACTTTCTGATATATCTTTTTTTTTTATTAATATGTTTTACGGCTCTGGATGCAGGCGTCAGTTGGGGTTGCCAGATGCAATTTCTAAAGTTCTTTAAATAAATAAATTAAAAGAAATACAATAAAAGATAACACTAAGTAAACAACAACCAGAGACTTTGTACAAAAGTCGATTGCTTGGGTACCTCTGTCCCATTCGTGTTTCAACCGTGAAGCAGTTGTGTTTGCATGGCTGTGTTTCGGTTTGAAGGGTGGGATATGGCGTGAATTTACTGAGTACAGAGGAATAACATTTGAGTCCTCAGGAATGGCAACGCATGGGGGGTATTATGGGCGAAACAGTATACTCTGTTATGTGCATGGTACTGCTCATGTATATAGGCGACGGTTACCACTTTCCATCAGGTGGGCCGTCAGCTTGTTTGCCATTCTAAGTTGTATAAAAAAAAAATCTTGTTCTACACGATTTAAGGGTGAAGTCAAAATTATATGTTTTAATTTTTTTCTTTAATAGACCAAAGAAACTTTTTTTTTCAAAGAAAAATGGCGTTTACTATGTAAAACCATAATGTATTTTATAACAATTTTTACTTCTAATAACTTTACATCGAGTCTTGCTTTGATGCAGACCACATTTTAATCTTTTAGCCGACTTCAAAAAGCTGTAGCTCCTAATTTCGCTTTGTATTTTTTATGTTTCGCCATCAATTTACAATTAATGAAGTTATGAGATAGTTAATGTATAAAAATTTATAACCGAATTGAAAACCTCGTAAAGTCGACTGTAAATATGTATAATTCACAGACGAATATCAACAACGCCCTTGGGCAAAGGCATTGGTCGCGCCAAAGGACACTCCGACAAGGACATGAGAACGTTTATGCAAAGGCGAGCCGGATCGAGAGAGGTGGGTGTACAAATAGGTTATATAAAGTATTGTAATGAATTATGAAGAAATGGTAACCCCGCCTGCGATATCGGTATACGCTGGCGGGGCACCAGTGAGAGATGATAGGTGAGAGTGAAAAGGCAGGTCAGTTAGCCCATCGTAGATCAGCACAATCTCTTGCCTCGTTCAAGAGGCAGGTAACATCTCATTACCTATCTCTCTTATTTGCTTTGACAATCACTATGTGTGATTTATCTTGATCTATTTAATATATAAATGTATTTATGTTTATGTATTATTATTTATATTATATATGTATGTTTATGTATTCTAATCTTATTTTTATATTTAGAATATTTTGCATTTTGTTTGATTCCTTTTAAACATTTAACGTGTCTGACTAGCGCCATCTACCTTTCTCTCTGTACTTATCCATTCTTTACGCCAGGTTGTCTGTAAGAGATCGCTTCTAGCGATAAGGCCGCCTTTTGTATATGCACATTCTGTATAAATACTCCTTGTATACATCTCTACTGTGCGCAATAAAGAGTTTATTGTTATTATTATAGGGTATGGCTGGCAATGGATCAGTTAAACCCCATTGCTGACAATTTTTTTTTTCCACAATATATTAGGGTTTTACCTGGGCTGTAATTTAGAAAATTATTGGTCTCACTGCTAGTCTAATAAACCTAAGTTACACGGACAAAGTCGCGGGAAAAGCTAGTAACTAAAGTGTCTAAGTTCTAAGTCGAAATACTTGGGGGGAAAGGGATTGTTAGTAATAGAGACTGAGAATCCCATTGCTAGCAATATACCCAACCAGGACCTCCTCGCGGTTCCCCCTGGAAACTATCATGGTCAATTCCTGATGAATTCATCACGATGGGCTAACCGGCCTGTTCTTATTCTCATCTATCACCCTTCACTGGTGCTCCGCCAGCGTATCCCGTTAGCGCAGGCGGGGCTACCATACCATTTTCACGCATCAAAAAAAAATTCGAAGTACTTTAACACTTTATAAATTATCAGTTTGTTCATCGTGTCAAATTCATCAGTACTTATTCACGATGGTTTCCAAGGATCTCATCGAGGTCCACTTTCCACCAAATCAATTCAATTAAAGTGGAAGGGAATTAGTAATTTCTTAGTCATTGTTAGCGGGAAGGGTGGAGGGGATTGTTAGGAATGCAGACTACCAGTCCCATTGCTAACCATATAGGGTATATGGTTCAGGTCTACCTCCCCGTGGTCCCCCTGGAAACCATCGTGCTGAATTCCAGGTGATTTCATCACAATGGGCTAACTGACCTGCCTTTTGAACCTCACTTATCATCCTTCACTGGTGCCCCGCAAGAGTATACCGTTACCGCAGGTGGGATTACCATTCCATTATCATCCCTTAAAAAAACATTACTAGCAGATTAACCTTTATGAAGTTTCATCTGGAAAGTTAATTCCCAATGAATTCGACACGATGGGTCAAATGACCTGCTTTCATCCTCACCTATGATCCTTCACAGGTACCCCGTCGATGTATACCGATAGAGGCAGGGTTTCCATTTTTATCTCTTAAAAATTTCATTATTCTATCAAGTTGTTCCCTAAAGTGATAGTATTGATTCTTGCCCCAGGTACATTCGGAGGGCGAGACGGTCGGCGGGTCGCTGGGTGCTGAAGCACTCGCTGCACAAGTAGCAAGGTTTAAGCGTGTCTCATTGAGAAAATTGCGGGCGTGGCGCTCCTGAGTGTGGCAGGTAAAGTATAAAAGAAATATAGAAAAGGGAGGAAAGAAGTAAGATAAAATAAATAATTTCACAAAAAAACCGACTTCAATTATTTTTTCTTTTGTTGTACAGGTTTTTCGCCGGCTCGGCACCAGGTTAGCTAACCACCGGGCCTCCCTATCATCAGAGCTCGGTTCTCTCTGGGACTTCATCCGTATAGATCGCGACAGACGACGGTCAGCCCCAGCAGGTACCTCCTACGAACCCATACACTCAGACACCAAATCTCCAGTCAGACTAGCCAGGGATCTACTCCAAGTTGTCCAAGATACAGTCTTCGCACGAAGATTCGATGAAACGCCAAAAAGATGCCCGTTAGTTAAAGAAGAATCAGATTTAACTAGCTCCGAAGAAGAGGAAGGTAATGATAGAAGAATAGCTAATTTAATTGATTTCTTCTTTACAATAGTCAAGAGTCAGAGAGAAGAAAGAAAAGGCAGTGGTGGCAGTTGTTTCAAAAGTGAAGTGAGTCCAACGGATAATAAAATTGAAACATACGTACCAGCTAAAGTTAATACAGAATTAGAACAGAAAATGGAGACGCTGATAGAGTTTCTAGCGTCAACTGGTTGTATGGATAGAGAAGAAGAAGTGACAACTAAAGAAGATAAAAAAATAACATTAATGGAATTTCTGTTCGGACCAGAAGATAGGAAATGGCCTGAAAAACCTGTGATTGAAATAAACACTGAGCCAGAATTAAATAAAGGGATCAGTTTATCAGAATCTAATATAAACGTCAAAAATATCTCCTACATAGATGAAACTCCTAACGAAGACAGCAATGAAACTTTAGTAGAAATGTTAATTAAATATATGGAAAATTATGGGAGTAAAGACAAGTTTAAGGAACCAACAAAATCGATTTCTGGTACTCCGCCACTATCAGAGAAATCTAAGTCCGATGTCACAATTAGCAAGTTGGAAACGTTTAGCGATATTAGTAAAACGAAATCGGATTCCACGTTAACGCAAACGCAAGATACAGTGATAGATTTACGATCAGAGAAATCGCCTGGTAGTAGAAGAATTTCAGAAACAGTTGTAGATCTGAGCAATATAAAACAGGACTTGGAGAGTATATTTGAAGAAGCCGTCATAAGAATATACGGGGTTACCTGTAACAATTTGAGAGAAGATGATATTATGAGTGAGCAAGAGGATATAGAGAATTTCAATTCCTATACTAAACCACCAATACTTCAGTACATCCAATACCTGCCGTATAGTGTTGAATTGTCTGATATTATAGAAGAGGACGAACCATCATCAAGAGGTTTAGATAGAAAATTGTCGGATGAAGATCGAATGTACTACATAAAACAGGCAGCTGAAGATTTACTTGACGAAATTGAAGACAAGATCCAGGATCAGTTTGAAGAAGCAACCGATTCAGAGTATGAATTCGATTTAAGTCTCAGTTTAAAACGATCTTCCATAAGTTTAATAGACCTACGATGCATCCCAGACTTACCGCCAAGTATGATAATAAAGCCGATAGTGAAAAAGGTAGACAGATCGACATCAACAACAGAAATTTCCGAATCGATATCCGATCTGTCTAAAAAAATCGATTCCTCGTCCATGACTGAGGAGACGGTGCTGTCGTCAAGTTCTGAATTAACCGAGAGAGCTTTGGATAAAATTGAATCGTTACAACGTTTCTTCTCGAAGTCTCGATTGGAGATAATCGATGAAAGTTTGGAAGAAAACGGCGAAAGGAAAAGTCCAAAACAAATGTATAAGAATTCTGAAATAAGTAAAAGCGATAGCGAATTTAGAGCAGGACAAGCTAGTTTAGACGATGTTGAAGATTTACAATACGATAATGACAAGAATGACAATGTAAATAATGGTAAACATGATGATTATGATAAGATTGAAGTTGATACAAATGATAATGATGTACAAGATGGCAAATAGATCAATAAAATGAAAGAACTATGAGGTTTTATTGACAAGGGTAATGGGATACGGGGAGAAAACTCAAGAGCTTCATAAAAGGTAACAGAAGAATGAAGCGAAAAATGAAACGGAAGATGAAGGAGTAAAAGACTAGTGGAATTTAGAATCAAACGATCAACAACTATACAAGACGCTTTAATTATCGACCCTGGAAAAACTTGTTTGAATATTAATTAAAAATTATTATATTTTAAATTAATTAAATAATAAAAGAAATGTTTTAGTGTTTTCAACTAATTCATAAGCCAAAGATTTCGGTTCTTGTTTTTAGGCTTAAACTGTTACACATATTGACATTATTTTGACGTATAACTAGCATAGACTTGACGTTGACAGAATTCTAAAAAAGTTTACTAGTGTTGCTATAAAAAAATACATGTTTTCTTATGATTTTTGTTCATTTGTCACAAAATGCGATAACGTGTGAATAATGCCTTTAGTGTTCTAACGTTTTATTGCAACTCTTGTTGTTTAAATATCCTATATAATTGTGATATTTATAAATCCAAAAAACACTAAATCGTTATTAACTTTTTTCAGTGTCGATAAACAAAATTTGTAGAATTTCGATTCTTTATACTATACCTATCGGTCACTTTTAGTGGCACGAGAACTAATAGTGAGATTTTTAATATTAAATTTAATGTAATTAATAATTTATTGTCACCTCAGAATACTGTGATATCATTATTTTTTCAATAAATTTATCCCATAGATAGCACTACAAGTACTGTATCTATCGTACTTTATGTTCATAAACTTTAAAAAATAAAGACATGAAAAATTGGCGCCTAAAATTTGAAAGTGTTCTATTATTATCTATGGACTTTAAAGCAAATTCGACTTATCCAACCAAAAGATGACATGTTAAAATCAAATGATTGGAATTGATGTGTAAGAGTTTTGAGTATAGCTAATAATTTATCTGAGTTTAAGCCTAATTATTAAAAACAAACTAATTTTTCAACTATTAATGTTACACTTTTTTTTATATCGTCGGCAAACAAGTAAAGGAACATTATGAAGAGTTTATGTTAAGTATCTGTTATTTTTTTATTTTACATGAATTCGGAGGTGACAACACATGTTGATAATGGTCGAAGGAACTTTGACTTCTAAAATTAAAAAAAATCAATATCAAGACTAATAACGCAGTTTATGGCATAATATAATAGTTTTTTTTTTTTTTTTTATTATTAATACCACTACATTTCTTGATTAGATCTTAAACTGGCAAAGAGATTTATGTAAAATAAATGAACTCTTTAATCGTGCAATAAATACAATGGTTTGTGCGACAGTAAAGGACATTCTCCAATCAAAACAAAAGAAAAAAAACTTCATGAACTTTTTTTTTATTTAGGTCATATCATAATATTATAAGTCTAGTGATTGATTAAAATTTATAATGAGGTCACAGTTCCCATAGAACATTTTCAACATGACACAATATATCTATATAGATTACTAGTTAATAAATTAGTGTGTGTTAATGAAAAATAAAAAAAAAAATAATGGCATATTTATCAGAAGTTGAATTTATATAAAACATTAATATTATAAATAGAGAAATTTTATACTAATAAATGTACCTCTTTAATTCAATAAAATATTTGAAATAGTTAAGTACTCTGTAATTCTTTATGAACTGTAGTCAAATTGTTTTAAACCATAAACAAGGGATGTATCTACGTACCTATTTTTAAAAATGTCTATTTTGGTCTGAGTAGTTATTAACGAACTTAATTATTTATTAATTTCGACAATCGAAACAACTAAACAGTGTGAAGGTGATCAGAAATAATAATCGGAGTAATTGCTCAAATGAATCAACTTTATACAGCTATCGAAATAATCTAAGTACTTACTGTATGCGCTGCTATTTTTCGCGCGTAAATCCACAGATTATTATGAATTTCCAGTGTTTTTTTTTTAACAAATGACTTAATACAGTTTCAGATTAATAGATATTTTCGAAATATTAAATCGTGTTGTAAATTACAAAGAAAGACCATAGAGCAAGGAAATTGATATTTTTTGTTGTTTTCATAAAATATAATCGTAGGTACGTTGATAGTTAAATTTGTTCATAATGTAATAAATAAAAATTTATTTTAAATACTTAATAAAAGATTTTAAATTAATGAGAATGGTATAAATGTAGTGTTAATAGATAAATTGTTTATATCATTGTATTTACCTAAACACATATATCATATTAATAAAAAAAAAAAAAACAATTTTACAAATAAATTTTGAATATCTATTAACACTACAAAGTAACCAATATAATATAACTATATTATTTAATGCCAAAGAACCCTTATTGTAAGTATTATATTGTTGCCTAAAATGTATTTATACAACATTGTTTCATATAATTTCAAAATAAAATATGGCTGTTTAATGATAGTTTCTTATTACAAATTATCTAATTCTAACTAGTTTGAGAAAAAAAAATGCAGTCAAGGCTGTGCGAGATAAAGCCCGTTCTCTAAAAATGAATAAATATTTAAATCTTTCTTTTTACGATCAAGTTTTTGTACGATAAACGATTTTATTTGACTCCAATGCCAGCAAAATTCGAAATAAACATATTAAATACAAAATTTATTACCATTCCATTTGCGAATGACAAATAAAAAATAAAGTATAAAAAAAAGAAGTTTGCCTTTTTTTATATATTTATGCAGACCGTTTCGAAATTATCATATTTTAGCAGTTTTATTGGTATGCCTTCGGAACACCGTCATCAACAGAATGCAACTTAGCAGGTATTTAAAACTGCTAAGAAATTACAATCTTTTTATTTAATTTGTAAACATTAAATGGAAATATGTAAATGTAAAAAGAAATAACATATCAGTTTATTTGAAATGGGCACACAACTATTACCTATAAACCAAAATAGGCATAGGAATGTACAAGATTATGCTATAAAAATATACCGAGTAAAAATTGTCATAAACAGAGAAATAATGTACTCGACTGTTAAAAAAAAAGATGACTAAATAGACGACAAATATACGTAATGTCAGACATACATTTTTTTCCAATTCTTAACATCAACCTATTATAATTTATAATTTAATTTAAAATTTTGCATTGAATCCTCCAATAAAAAAAAATTAATAACATCATCAAAAAAATTTTTTATGATATTTCTATATACTTTTTTTGCAAAGATTAAAAAGAGTTGACGTTTTTGTTTAAAAATTATATATATTTTTTACTAATATAACATTGAAAAATCATCAAAACATGGCTGTGTATAAAAAAATTAAAATTGCTTGAATCTGTTTATGATTATTAAAAAAAAAAGATGATCCTCAATTTAACAATTCCCGCCATTCGAAACGTCAAACTGATGTTCAAAATGTTATTCTAAATTTACGTCAGCAACATTAGAACTTAAATACTGTAGTTACCTATTTTAATAGAAACTATTTAGCATAATACATATTTTGTTCATTTTACAAATTAATATTAGATATATTTAGTTCCGCAGAATGATTCTTTCTATTATATTTTAGGAGAGAATACATTTTATTTTACTGTGAATGTGTTTTTGATTTGTAGGCATTCCAAATACCTTCACTAGATTTTGTGACGAACTAACTGGAATCTGAGACCTTGACTTCACACCCTTAACCGCCATGGTAATCGATACATTACCTCACCTTCCGACGTTCTCAAACATTAGGTAGGTACTATGGTATAGTGTGGGGGGAAAGGAATTGTTAGCAATGGAGTTTGACTACCCCATTGTTAGCAATATGCCCTATTAGGTCGACCTCTACGTGGTTCCTCCTGGAAACCATCGTGAACAATTCTTGTTGAATTCTTCACGGTGGGCTAACTGGCCTGCTTCATCCTCACCTGTCATCCTTTACTGGTGCCCGCCGGTGTATAATGATAGCGCGGGTGGGATTACCATTCCATTATCACCTATTGAATAAACTATGGTATAGGGAGGTCAAAGATATGGCCTAAGATAGAAGGCCTAAGATGGCTGGAAGAGAATGCATGAAATAGTTGCACCAACAAGAGGGAACTTTTAAAGAACAGAGTAGACAATATGATAAGCATAATATGTATCGTCAGCCGTGACTGGTGAACATAGGTCTCCTCCTATTGGGGGGTTTGCCAGTAGTTGCCACGCTTGACAAGCAGTTTGGCAACCGCAGTTAGGCTTTGATACTGTTATAATAGAGACTCTGTTGCGTATCTCTCTACCATTAAGTTCCCTTAGTCGCCTTACGACACCCACGGGAAAGGAAGTGGTAGCTCATTCTATACCGGGAAGACATGGTGAAATAAAAATAGCATTAATATATTTTAGCATACATTTTATTCAATATACAGGTAGAAATATAAAAAAAAAAAAAAATAATTAATATAAAAATACATTTCTAAGCAGAATATAGACATAACCAACTCTTGCTAAGAAATATTCTTAATATGTACTTACTTTATTAAGTTAAAAAAATTTCTTACAATAAAACTTGAAAAAAATATATAAACAAACATAATAATTTAGGGGGGAAAGGGATTGTTAGTAATAGAGACTAAAAATCCCATTGCTAGCAATATACCCAACCAGGTCGACCGCCTCGCAGTTCTCCTTGGAAACTATCATGATTAATTCCTGATGAATTCATCACGATGGGTTAACTGGCCTGTTTTCATTCTCATCTATCACCCTTCACTGGTGCTCCGCCAGCGTATCCCGTTAGCGCAGGCGGGGTTACTATACCATTTTCAACCAACAAAAAAAAAAAACAATTATTTAAATTTTCATTTTTTTTTTATTTATTGTAGTTTAGAGTTATTATTTAGTATTGCAGTTGGTTAGTTGCTAGATACAAACAAATGTCTTCGTTGATGTAACAATTACTATACGTTTTAATTGGTCCGTTTTGGAATCCTGCAATAACGAGGAGGGCGTTGATATTCGCGACACAGTTTCATACTTCTGCGTATATCATCGTTTTTAAATAATATTGTAATACCAATAGTAGAAGAGGGCCCAAGACTTCACGACACAGGGAATCCTAGTGTGAAGTTTTGGGAACAAATGTAAAATTGAAACATGTATTTTTTGACCTAATAAATATTATTATTATTATACCAATGTTTTTGTTCCAAATAAATTACTATTATTATAAACTCGTCCCGCCCGTAAGCCAGTCCGCTAATGTCCACCAGCAGTACAAATCAAACGGCGACCGATCGACTGGACGTCTCGACCCGTCACTGATTACACTCGGACAGTGCTCCCGGGGTGGTTACAACGAGACGCGGTTACATTTTCAATTACTTCTATTGAAAGTGTATTAAGAACTTAATGAAATAACTAAATTTGCTGCAACACATGGTGTGTGGCGGCCATATTGGCAATAATAAATATGAAAGAAAGAAAGAAATATTTTTATGCAAGTAAACTTAGACTTTAGACAGAAGGAGACTTTGTACAAAAAGTCAATTGCTTGGGTACCTCTGTCCTATTCGTGTTTCAACCATGAAGCAGCTGTATTTACATGGCTGTGTTTCGGTTTGAAGGGTGGGATGTGGCGTGAATTTACTGGGTACAGAGAAATAACACCTGAGTCCTCAGGAATGGCAACGCATGGGGGGTATCATGGGCGAAACAGTATACTCTGTTATGTCCATGGTACTGCTCATGTCTATAGGTGACGGTTACCGCTTTCCATCAGGTGTCGCCATTGCTTCACGGTAGAAACACGAATGGTACAGAGGTGCCCAAGCAAACGACTTTTGTGCAAAGTCTCCCTCTGGTTTGTTTTCTATTAATGTAACCTTTTTTGTTCTTGGCAATGTTTTATTTATTTTTTTCTTTCATTTTAAATTAATTATTCTTATGGCCAAACCACACTTTCGATCCAGGGTACGTAGTTGACGACGCGGGTGTATATGCCAGGCTCACCGGGCTGGCCACAAGCCTTTCCGAATGACGTCACCCCTATTACGACATACATACAGTTGATTTTCTTACTCTTGATTTGGAGTGGACATCCGCTGTCGCCCTGCAATCAGATTTTTTTAATGGCTTTTTAATATATAGTACATTATTACAGCGGCCAGCAACTGAGGCATTGATGGACGAACGTGCAAATGTGGGCCGAGGCGTAGCCGAGGTACACATACGTGATTCCATCAATGCCTAGTTGTGGCCAAGGCTTGTATAGTACTTTTCTCAAACAATGAGCGGAAATCAAAAACACAATTTTACTTTTTAAGTTCAATGACGACTAACGAACAATAATAATTTTTCACGCACCATAATGTTCCTTTGTTTTTTTTTTCAATAAATAGCTTTCTATTTGCAAGCCAGTTCGAAATTTAAATAAAACCTTTTATTAGTTAACTCCTTGGTAGCCATGTTTTGAAGTAAAAGGTCATTCCATTTTTCCATTCAAACACGACAGATATGGATACTTTTGCCGGCTGCTGCCCGCATGTATCTGGCCAGTACGGCAATTTTGATTTATCTCGAAGACGATTGTCAAAATAATGCTCACATTTCCAAGCATGTTTGAGAAATATATTAAAAAAACTATTATCTTTATTGCACTAAAACATACAGTAACAATAAGTTAATAACAACGTTAGCAAAGGCGAACTTACCTCTAAAAGAGATCTCTTCCAGTCAACCTAACACAGTGGCATAGGAAGTAGTGAGTGGGCAGTAGTAGTGCCAAGCGGAATCACGGGCATCAGTTAGTATTATACAGGGTGTAAGGGACAGGTTGGCGAAAACGAAAACAGCTGATTCAGATGAATGCTCTGAATCAGATGGCAGATTGTTCTCCCGCCGGTAATGCACCGCAGCCGTATAATTAGCGATACTTAGTGTTGACGCCGCGCAATGTATTTGAAATATTACGATTACCACGACGCGTGATACCTACACCGTGCGGTCAGTGGCGCTTCTTCGTACGTAGTGTCGTACGCTCGGAGCGTTGACCTTACACAGCTGATTCCGTGCGTCGTGGTAGGATTTTAATACGTTTTTTTTATACAACTTAGAATGGCAAACAAGCTGACGGCCCACCTGATGGAAAGTGGTAACCGTCGCCTATAGACATGAGCAGTACCGTGGACATAACAGAGTGTACTGTTTCGCCCATGATACCCCCCATGCGTTGCCATTCCTGAGGACTCGGGTGTTATTCCTCTGTACCCTGTAAATTCACGCCATATCCCACCCTTCAAACCGAAACACAGCCATGCCAACACAACTACTTCACGGTAGAAACACGAATGGGACAGAGGTAGCCAAGCAAACGACTTTTGTACAAAGTCTCCCTCTGGTTAAGTAAATAAATAAAGTAAGCCTTTACCTGACAGGTGTCCTTGTTGGACTCCTTATCACCGTAACATATCTGGGTGCTGTCGTCTAAACCTCGCTTCATGTGACGGTTTTTGGGAAACTTCGTTCTACACTCGTCCGGAGCGAATTTTTTTATGATGACCTGTTAAACAAAAGTGTGAACATATTTTTTATTAATATTATAAAGGGAGAGTACATTGTCCCGTCTGGTCCCGGCATAGAATAGCCCACCCCTTCCTTTCCCGTGGGTGTCGTAAGAGACTAAGGGAGAGCGAGGCATGGGCAGCAGCGTCCCTCTTAAAACATCTCCAAAGCCTAACTGCGGTTGCCAATCCTCCTGCCAAACGTGGCAACTACTGGCAAAACCCCTCAAGGGGGGCTTATGTTCAGCAGTGGACAGTTAAAAGCTGATATGATAATATTGATTTGTTCAATATGATGCCCACAGCCACTTTCTACCATCGTACGGCTCGCCATCGATAGGGAGTTCATCCTGATGTCCTACAGTCTCAATGGTTGCGTACTGCGCGGTTTCAGAGATGTTTCCTCTCACGAACACTCAGGTTATGGAATGAGCTCCCTGCCGAGGTATTTCCAAGAGACTACAGCATGGGGTTCTTCAAAAAAGGGGTAAAGAGGTTTCTTCAGGGTCGGCAACGCGCGCGTAATACTCCTGATATTGCAGGTGTTGATAGTAGTACCAAGATGGTAATGAGTTACCTTACTAATTCTAAACCTTATTTCTAAAACATCCTCCATAGACAATACAAGGGGGAATGGGATTGTTAGCAATGGAGTTTGACAGCCCCATTGCCAGCAAAATGGCCTATTAGGTCGGCCTCCACGTGGTTCCCCCTGGAAATCATCGTGAACAATTCTTGTTGAATTCGTCACGATGGGCTGACTGACCTGCTTCATCCTCACCTATCATCCTTCACTGGTGCCCCGCCGGTGTACACCGATAGCGCGGGTGGGGTTACCATTCCATTATCACCCATTAAAAAAAAACCATAGACAATACTTACTTTCTGCAAGGTCTCCGCGTTGTTTTCGACCGTGCCGCGGTTGACGGTTACCCCCCAGCCCGTAGCCGAGGCCCGGTCATCGTTCACCGAGTCTCCGATGTGTAAACAAGCCGGTATCACTGTTGGACCCAACTTGAATCTATATTAACAGAAAATACTTCAGTATTTTTTTTTATACAACTTAGAATGGTAAACAAGCTGACGGCCCACCTGATGGAAAGTGGTAACCGTCGCCTATAGACATGAGCAGTACCGTGGACATAACAGAGTATACTGTTTCGCCCATGATAACCACCATGCGTTGCCATTCCTGAAGACTCAGATGTTATTCCTCTGTAACCTATAAATTATACAATACTGTCATACCTACTTGTACAAAAAAAAAGGCATTTTGGAAATATTGCGAAGCGATCCGACGACCATCGTGGAAAGTAACTAGCATGCATATACAAAGAAGTCCTATATAAAGATGGAATGGGATAGAATGGGATTGAGTGATTTGGAGTGGGATAGGGTGTGATGGAATGGGATGGAATTAGATGGAATGAGATGTAATGATATGAAATGAGATTGAATGGAATAGAATGCGATAGAATTGGATGGGATATGAAAGAATGGGATGGGATGGAATATGAAAAAATGGGATGGGATGGGATGGGATGGGATGAGATGAGATGAAGTGAAATGAAATGAAAGGAAATTAAATTAAATTGAATTGAATTGAATTGAATTAAACTAAATTAAATTAAATTAATTGCGATGAATGGACTTACGGCGTTTCCACTTCGAGGAGCGCGATATCGTTGTACCTCGCCGGCGGGTGGTAATCAGGGTGCTTGATGATGCGTTTCAACCCCACTATCTTGGCGTTGTCCACTTCACTACGCTTCAGGATGCCCACAACGGCATAGGTTACGTTGCCCCTTGACAAAACAAACGTTACACTTGTATGCAGGGTTGCCATATTGTATCTATTGTAGATAGATAGATAGATAATTTATTTACATTAGTTACAGCACACAAATAACAATACAAACATACACACAATACAGACATACACAGTGAAAGAGATAAAAGAATGAAAAACAAAAAAGCAACAAAAAAAAAGCAAAATATATAAAACAATTTCCTTCTTTCATGCGTGTGCCATAGTAACACAAAATGGTCACAACTCAGTTTATTGCTTTGCCCTCAAAAGAGCAAAACACTGATATTCTGTTATGGGCAAATCTATACTTATAATAAATCTGTAGAGAGGTCAATTCTGTACATGAAATATATTTCCAAAATAACTATCAGCGGGTGATCAGTGATCGATACTGATGCCGAAAATGCAATCAGTAAAATTTTACGTCTGTCTGTCTGTATGTTCGTTATAGAAACAAAAACTACTCGACGGATTTTAACGAAACTTGGTACAATTATTGTTCATACTCCTGGGCAGGTTATATTATACTTTTCATCACGCTACGATCAATAGGAGCAGAGCAGTGAAGGGAAATGTTGGGAAAACAGGAGAAGTTACTGCATTTTTAAGCTTCCGTCGCGTGTGCAGCCTTAATGGCCACTTTTTAAAATGTAAAAATGTCCACCCGTGCGACGCCGGGACGGGCCGCTAGTTATATAATTTACTTTAGTTTAAAGTAAACATGAATGAGTTATTCGTGGGCTCACGAGCCCCATCTTATCTTTCATGTCCTACAGCCTCAATGGTCGCGTACAGCGCGGTTTCAGAGATGTTTCCTCCCACGAACACTCAGGTTATGGAATAAGCTCTCTGCCGAGGTTTTCCCAAGAGACTACAGCATGGGGTTCTTCAAAAGGGGGGTAAAGAGGTTTCTTCAGGGTCGGCAACGCGCGCGTAATACCTCTGGTATTGCAGGTGTTCATAGGCTACGGTAACCACTTACCATCAGGTGGGCCGTATGCTTGTTTGCCACCAAAGTGGTATAAAAACAAATTAGAAGAAAGGAAATAAATTATTAATGGGTCGTATTGTTCCCGGAATAGAATAGGCCACCCCTTCCTTTCCCGTGGGTGTCGTAAGAGGCAAGTAAGGGAGGACGAGAGATGGGCAGCAGCGTCCCTCTTAAAACATCTCTAAAGCCTAACTGCGGTTGCCTATTCGCCTGCCAAACGTGGAAATTACTGACAAAACTCCCCAAGGGGGATGCTTATGTTCAACAGTGGACGGTAAAAGGCTGATAATTAAATCATTAATCCACTCTTGCGCCACCTGACCACTTCTATCTGTTCTCCTTCAACCAAAGGTTGTCTGTAAGAGATCACCCTAGCGATAACACCGCCTTTTGTACCTTTATGTGTATATTTCAATCTGTATTTATGTTACTGTATTACACTTGAATTATTCACTTGTCATTGTATATCTATCTATCCTATTTAAGAGATGCGCTCTTGTCGGTGGAGCTCTTGCCACTCACTACGATTGTCAGCGAGTCTCTTCACCTTTTGATACGACACGACACCAACTCCTTCCTTGATTTGCCTGCTGTAACTATGTCTCGGTCTCCCTCTCCCCCTCCTTCCTTCTATCTTACCTTCTATTATAATGTTCACAAGTTTCTTCTGTCCTCAATAGTTCTAATAATTTGTCTTTTTTCCTTAACCCTAAGCAGGACCTCGTCATTGCTAATTCGATTCCTCCAGTCATGGTATATAAATAAACAAAATTTATGGTGCAATAAGGAGTTAAATAAATAAATAAATAAATAAATAATATCATACCAGTCTCTGTGTGCTATGCAATGTCCAGCAGTCAGGATGAATCGATCACTGAGGACTGTACCGCCGCACAGCCACTTGATGTCCGGTGGCTGTCCGTAGCCGAGCAACGCCTGGGAATATAACATAGTCATTTGACACTGAACCTCCTTTCCAATTTGGGTGTTGCTGGAGGAGAACTCTTTTAGAGTTAAGCTCGCCTTTGTACATTTGATTACCTCTGTCATATATTTAATATATTACAAGTGTGTACAATAAGCCCAGAGGGAGACTTTGTACAAAAGTCGATTGCTTGGGTACCTCTGCCCCATTCGTGTTTCAACCGTGAAGCAGCTGTGTTTGCATGGCTGTGTTTCGGTTTGAAGGGTGGGATATGGCCGTGAATTTACTGGGTACAGAGGAATAACACCTGAGTCCTCAGGAATGGCAACGCATGGGAGGTATCATGGGCAAAACAGTATACTCTGTTATGTACATGGTACTGCTCGTGTCTATAGGCGACGGTTACCACTTTCCATCAGGTGAGCCGTCAGCTTGTTTGCCATTTTAAGTTGTATAAAGTCTCCCTCTGTGCATCCCAGTTGGATTAAAAAGAAATACAGATATGTTACCATGTGAGGAAACTCGTTCTTAGCAGCATCTTCACCACCAATGATCAGTTCGTCAGCATTGTGGTTGCAATAGTTAGCTCGTCCCAGGGCACCAGTTAGGACTACTGACTTCTCGCACGGGTATACCAGGGTCTGCTGGTACTCCACACACACTGAGGATAAGATACACTCATAGGCTAGCATCGCACATAGCATTATACATTTACGGTCGCCGATCATCTACGGCGGAAGATCGGCGACAGAAAGTTGCAGCTACATTAAAAGTCGACAGTTAAATCTTACAGCGTTGGTTTCAAATTTGTTCCATGAATGATTATTACTGATGATGATTTACGCGATGGAAAAATAGAATAAGAATATATAGAGATTGCTCAGGTTGCCTAGAAGAGATCGATATTTAGCGATAACGCCGCCCATTGTTGCCTCTATATCTTGCTTTTATGCAATTAAGTTTATGTAATTAAGTGTCCATTTTGTTTGTGTATATATTGTTAATCTTTGTAATCTGGGAATAATAAAAAGTTTTCATTCATCCAGAGATTGGATAAACGCATCCACTTTATCCACACATCCACTAAACACATCTTACTAAAATATTAAATAAGATGTTTGGATATTTGTTACATTTATTAGTTATACTTAAAAAGCTGAATGAATTCGAATAAAATTTGCTACACAGATAGAATATATCCTACTTAATAAATAATATACTTTATGTACTAATTCAAATAAGCATAGCCGCGGTAGAAAGCTAGTTAACGCACGTCATAATTCATAAACTGATTGACGTGGGGGAAGCCATGGACAGCTAGTTTAAATATGGATTACCAATGCGAGCAGACGGCGCCTACAAGTCGTTAAATGAAGCGCATTACAGAAAGTAAAATATGTTGCCGATCTTCCGCCGATAGAAGATCGGCAACACTGCACATATTGGATAGGGCATGTAATCAGCATGTAAAAAGCAGGATAGATGCGGCATAGTATTGTTTGCAGAAGATACTTCATTGATTTTTAAAGTTAATAGAATGACTAATAATTATGACGATGTAAATAGTGCTTTGCGGCGTCTCCTGCACTGGTTTACAACTAACAATCTTATGTTAAACGCTAAAAAAACAAAATGTGTTAATTTCTCTCTATCTAAAAGTTTTAATACTAACTGCAATATTAAATTAAATGACGAATCTCTCGAATTTATAGAATCTACTGTCTTTCTAGGAATCACACTAGATAATAAAACACAATGGGGTGCACAAATTCAAAGCCTTGCAGCGAAACTAAGTTCAGCAGCTTTTGCCGTGCGTAAAGTTAGACAGTACACTGATACTGATACTGCTAGATTAGTCTATTTTAGTTATTTTCATAGTTTACTCTCTTATGGAATATTACTATGGGGAAAAGCGGCAGATATTAAGAATATATTCATATTACAAAAACGTGCCGTTCGAGCGATCTACTGTATGAAGAGTCGTGACTCATTAAGAGAGAAATTCAAAGAGGCAAATATTCTCACCGTTGCTTCTCAATTTATATATTCAAATATTCTATATGTTCATAAAAATCTTGACTTATTTCCAAAAAACAGCAATATTCATAATATTAATACTAGATTTAAAGACAAACTTGCTGTCCCCAAGTATCGTTTAGAAAAAGTTAATAGGTCTTTTATGGGAATAGGTATAAAAATTTACAATAAGATACCAAAGGATATGTTGGAATTACCCTTAAATAAATTCAAAACATCTGTTAAATCATATTTACTGAGCAAAGCCTATTACTCACTAAACGATTACTTGAATGACGAGTGTGCATGGCAATAGTTGTTCATGCACTGAATTTTCATTTAACATTAGACATAGACACCTATATAAATATACATTGTAAATAAACTGGCTTTAAAAAAAAAAAAGTAATTCAATTGAGTTTCTTGCCAGTTCTTCTCAATTGGACCTATATACCGAACTGGACGGTAGGGTAAATATAAAATTATAATGTAAAAATTTGACGTTCATAAGCGGCTAAAATGTCCTACATGAATAAATGATTTTTGAATTTTGAATTTTGAATCTATATAACGTACCTATATCACTTAATTACTCCTATCCATCCAAATATATATATATATATATATATATATATATATATATATATATATATATATATATATATATATATATATATATATATATATATATATATAATTTAACTTTATACACGAAGCACGTACCGGGCCGCTAGTTGTTTATATTTACTATTGTAATTTTTTTGAGGAAACAATAAAGAGTATCTATCTATCTGTCAATCTATCTATATTAAACTCTACCTACAGAACTGACAATGTATTTGACAACAAAAATATACTCACTGTCCCAGGCCTTCTTGCCAATCTTTTCAGCCGTCTGCGACGGTGGTAGCGGGGCGCAGGAGCCGGTGCTGGCCCCTATCTTCTGCCCGGTCTCATTATCAACATAGTCGTTGACCTCTGGCTGGTATTCTTCCGTGGTTGTTGTGGTTCTGAAAGGTTATTTTTTATAAGATTGGAAAGAAAAAGGAAATACGTAATTCATTGACATCTAATATCTACTCTAGGGGGGAAAGGGATTGTTAGTAACGGACACTGAGAATCCCATTGCTAGCAATATACCCAACCAGGTCGACCTCCTCGCGGTTCTCCCTGAAAACTATCATAGTTAATTCCTGATGAATTCATCATGATGGGCTAACTGGCCTGTTTTCATTCTCATCTATCACCCTTCACTGGTGCTCCGCCAGCGTATCCCGTTAGCGCAGGCGGGGTTACCATACCATTTTCACCCATCAAAAAAAATCTACTTTAAAAACAAGGAATTACATAGAAGTAATGATAAAATAAAAACTGTACATCATATGGTTGCCTCCTTTCTTCTTATGCAAATATAATTAGTAAAAAGAAGACGAAAGATACACCACCAGTGGTAATTTTTCTCAATTCATAGCAGGCTAGTGTATAGAAAATGTTTGATATGTCAATTGTTTGTCAATGACAAATTTTACATTACTAGATTATATATTGGACACAGTTTATGTAGAAAGTATGCAAGCGGGTTGTATCTGTATTTGGTAGGGTTATACGGTATATACATTTACCAGAGGGAGACTTTGTACAAAAGTCATTTGCTTGGGTACCTCTGTCTCATTCATGTTTCAACCGTAAAGCAGTTGTGTTTGCATGGCTGTGTTTCGGTTTGAAGGGTGGGATATGGCAGTGAATTTACAGGGTACAGAAGAATAACAGCCAAGTCCTCAGGAATGGCAACGCATGGGGGGTATCATGGGCGAAACAGTATACTCTGTTATGTCCGTGGTACTGCTCATGTCTATAGGCGACGGTTACCACTTTCAATCAGGTGGGCCGTCAGCTTGTTTGCCTTTTTAAGTTGTAAAAAAAAAAACAGTTTGAGTTCCATTGTCAGTCAATCTTTCTACACTAATGTAATTTAATAATAATACCATTTTTTATCTCTCCACCACAACCAAACTACAATTTATTTGGCAACAATACCATGTAACTAAACATAGTTGTGGTAGACTGGCGTCTAAACTGGGCAGCGAGCTGCCTGTGTCTTAGATCACTAGACCCCTTTCCTCATAAATAAACATCAATAATATGAAAAATGCGCAATAGTATTTTATTTTTATGTTTCCTCTATTCAATAATGCACCGCCTCCTTATTTCTCTGTTCGCCCAATGGTCGACTGGTAGAGAACACCGTCCGGTGTTCAGTCCGCCATATGTACATACATACATAGTTTTATAGTGCATTAAAGTTTAAATAAAATAAATAATATTTTGTAAATGTACGTATAGATTATTCATTGTGTGTGCGTGTGTACGTGTGCGTGCCTGTGTCCGGGCGTGCGGGCGTGCGTGCGTGCGTGCGTGCATGCGTGCATGCGTGCGTGCGTGTGCGCGTGCGCACGTGCGTGTGTGTGTGTGTGTGTGTGTGTGTGTGTGTGTGTGTGTGTGTGTGTGTGTGTGTGTGTGTGTATGCGTGCGTGCGTCTGTGCGCACGTGTGTGCGTGCGTGCGTGTGTACGTGTGAACGTGTTAGTGCGTGCGTGCACATGTGTGTGTGTGTGTGTGTGTGTGTGTGTGTGTGTGTGTGTATGCGTGCGCACGTGTGTGCGTGCGTGCGTGTGAACGTGTTAGTGCTGGCGTGCACATGTGTGTGTGTGTGTGTGTGTGTGTGTGTGTGTGTGTGTGTGTGTGTGTGTGTGTGTGTGTGTGTGTGTGTGTGTGTTTTACATTTCTAATTATAGTATAGTTATACAATGTAGTAATTATAATTAAATAAAACTCATGTAAACTGTGGATAATGAAAGAAGTCCCTTCGTGCATATGAATTGAAATTATTAGAACAATGAAGAGCTCAGTGTAATAAATCGTGGAACAAAATAATAAATTATTTTGTAGCGCTTTGAAAATTATAGGTGCCTACATATTTTCTCAATTGAACATTTAATTTACACAATAATCGACCTCGTTATAAACCGGTTCCGTTTATCTGTTTCCATATTTATTGAGGAAAATATGCCTTATTTAAATATTATAAGATATTAGTATGATGAGAGGTCATTTTCATATATAATTATTTATGTTTAAGTATACATTTTTTTTTTTATAACACCGTGTGATCCCGGCGTAGAATGGGTGACCTTCAGGATTGACCGCGAGGAAATCGACCTTTTTTTACCTCTGAAAAATGCTTTATGCACCTTGTGGGAGGTGAATGGGTACTGTGGGAATCCCCCCGTAAGGTGGGGGTGTACCCACCAATACCAGACAATATACCCTCGATATATTGTCTGTCATATGTCGGAGACATGGGTTCGCTTTCGCACTCACCACATCTCCAACAGCGACCCGCCCCCTGATGGTAAGGGCAGGTCTCCTCTTTCAAGATAGGATGGCTGGGGAGATCGACCTGACAGGGTGTATTGCTAGCAATGAAAGAGCTATACCCCATTACTGTTTATTACTAATGGGGAGGTTAGTTCCTATTACCATCAATATACCCTATCAGGTCGACCTCCACACGGTTCTCCCTGGAAACCATCATGATTAAATTCGTCACGAGGGGCTAACTGACCTGCCTTTTTATGTTCACCTATCACCTCTCACTGGTGCTCCGCCAGCGTATTCCGTTCGCGCAGAAGGGGTCACCATTCTAACTCCATAACTAAGGGGGGGGGAAAGGATTGTTAGCAATGGAGTTTGACTGCCCCATTGTTAGCAATATGCCCTATTAGGTTGACCTCTACGCGCTTCTCCTTGAATACCATCGTGATTAATTTATCGTTGAATTCGTCACAATGAGCTAACCGACCTGCCTTTTTATTCTCACTAATCATACCTCTCTGGTGCCCCGCCAATGTACACCGATAGCGCATTCGGGGTACAGTTCCAATATCATTAATTAAAAACGCTATTACTAACAATTCCTCCCCCCCCCCCCACCCCCTCCTGTTTACTAGTAGTCGTTAGCGAGATGGGTGGTTGGTATGGATGGAGAGGATAGTGGCTTACCTCTTCGTGGTAGTGGTAACTTGTGGCCGGGGTGTTGTTGTGGTCGCAGCTGGTGATGGGTTCTGCTTGTTTACACAGCACACCATGATGTCGAAGCCGGAGAAGCCGCATCTCTGGATAATAAAAGGTAATGTTATTTTTTCTATGCAATATAGAATGGCAAACAAGCTGACGGCCCACCTGATGTAAAGTGGTAACCGTCGCCTATAGACATGAGCAGTACCGTGGACATAACGGAGTGTACTGTTTCACCCATGATACCCATTGAGCGTTGCCATTCCTGAGGACTCAGGTGTGATTCCTCTGTACCCTGTAAATTCACTGCCATATCTCACCCTTCAAACCGAAACACAGCCATGCAAACACAACTGCTTTACGGTAAAAACACGAATGGGACAGAGGTGACCAAGCAAACGACTTTTGTAGGGGAGGAAAGGGATTGTTAGTAATAGAGACTGAGAATCCCATTGCTAGCAATATACCCAACCAGGTCGACCTCTTCGCGGTTCCCCCTGGAAACTATCATGGTTAATTCCTGTTGAATTCATCATGATGGGCTAACTGGCCTGTTTTCATTCTCATCTATCACCCTCCACTGGTGCTCCGCCAGCGTGTCCCGTTAACGCAGGCGGGGTTACCATACCATTTTCACCCATCAAAAAAAAACGACTTGTGTACAAAATCGTAAAAAAATTAATTAAAAGTAGTGTTACCTGTGGTGGTATTCGGTTCTTAAAATCATCCAAAGCAGACTGACAGTCTCGTATATTGATGCATGTCCCAGCTACTCCATCTTTGACGCAAGATTCACCTGTAAAAAAAAAATACCACACTACCTTTTAGTCTCTACTTTGTACTTTTTTTAATGGATGATAATGGAATGGTAACACCGCCTGTGCTATCGGTATACACTGGCGGAGCACCAGTGAGGGATGATAGGTGAGAATGAAAGCTGGTCAGTTAGCCCATCGTGATTGATATACCTGGAATTCAGCACGATGGTTTCCAGGGAGATATGGAGGTTGAACTGACAGGGTATAATTGCTAGCAATGAAATTGGTAGTCTGCATTACTAACAATCCCTTCCCCCCCCTCATTATCATTGTCTATTCAGCCGTTAACTGTCCACTCCTGAACATATGCCTCCCCCAGGGTTATGGCAGTAGTTACTTTAGCAAATATAGCGAATATAACGAACGCACACTATGTATTTGATCTGTATTTCTTTCTCTTTTATTATTTTTTTTTTTGGTGATATTTCGCGGCTCGCTCTTGGCCACAACAGAATATCAGTGTTTTGCTCTTTTTAGGGCGAAGCAAAAAACTGAGTTGTGGCCATTTTGTATTACTGTGGCATACGCATGAAGAAAAAAGTTTTTTTACTAATTTTATGCATTCTGATTTTGTTTTTGTTGTTTTTTTTTTTAATCTTTTGTACATGTATCTTTTTTTATCTTTTTTCACTTTGCTTTTGTATTTTTTGCTGTTTGTGTGCTGTAAGTAATGCAAATAAATTATCTATCTATCTATCTACTTCACTTAGCAAGTGCGTTGTCAACCGCAGTTAGGTTTTGTGGATGTTTCAACCCTTTCCACTCCAATATCGAGTGTCACTCGACATTGATTTTGTTCCACCAGCTTCACTGTCGAGTGACACTCGTCGAATTCGTCACGATGGGCCAACTGACCTGCTTCATCCTCACCTATCATTCTTCACTGGTGCCCCGCCGGCGTATGCCGATAGCGCAGTCGGGGTTACTATTCCATTATCACCCATTAAAAAAAAATACCCTATTTAATGCAAATAAATTTATTACTATTACGCTTCTGCCCATTCCTGAACCATTTAGTTCTATTAGTCGCCTCTTACGACAGCCACGTGAAAGGGACTCCATTTTCTGCACTTAGCCTCTCATTTGGGCCATTGTGCGTCGACAGCCACGTGAAAGGAAGGGGCAGTATTCAAATATGGTCATTTTATTTTTATCAAGTTGTTTGAAAAAATACTGTCCAATAATCTTAGTAACATAAGGAATTCCCCAACATAATTAAGAGCGTAGAACGTGTTTCTTGTATAGTTGTTTAAAATTATTTTTTAATGATATCGTGTCATTAAATATAAGTTAATTATTTAATGTGATATGTCATTTTAAATCCGTTTATTTCATAGATTTATAATCTACTACTACGTCATTACTTGTCCGTGTGGTCCCGGCATAGAATAGATCACCCCTTCCTTTCTGTAAAATTAATAAAAGAAATAAAAAAAAAAACAAAAAAAAAAAAATATAACGTACCTTTTTTTTTTTTTTTTTAGTACGTTTGTTCCGTTTGGAACAGGCTAAGGTCGGAGACCATGCTGCCTAGTCTTCAAAAAGATAATTTGTCTGGAATCGAACAATTACAAAAATCTATAACGTACCTTCATATTGCGCAGAGACAACGGCAGCACAGATAATAAAAAGAAAATTTATAATCATCTTCCCGCCAAATATTCTTAAGTACACATACAATAATAAAAATTGTATTTATTAACACTTATACAAATATAATATATAACTGAAATTTAAATACACTAAATAAATTAAATTTACATTTTGATTTCAAACCATAGACGTAAACACGATTAAAAAAAAATATGACTTATTTCTTTTTTAATTAAAAGTCTCAGGAAACGCGTACAAAGAGCTCGGATACACGACTATCACTGATTCAACGATGCAAAATATAAATAACAACTATTCCAGTAGCCTGCTGATGACATTGTTAACTCGGTTCACAAATTGATGCATCTAAAATTTAATACAATGTTATCAAATTTAAGGCGTCATTTCTATAAATCTATTACTAAAATTAAATTATCAATTTGATATCGCAGCGAAATCTTTATTATAACCACGAGGAGGTCGACCTGATACGATGAACCCCATTACTAGCAATACACCATGTATTGCTAGTAATGGGGTTACTAATCCGATTTATTAACTTTTCCCTCGAAAAGTTAAAACAAAAGGTTGTCTGGAAGAGATTGCTTAGCGATAAGGCCGCTTTTTGTATCATTTCTCATTAATATTTACTGTATTTGTTATTTTTCTTTTTACTTAGTGCAATAAAGTGTACAATAAATATATAAATAAACATTAGCTTCCTTAAAATCATAATTATCCCACTTCAGTGGTATAAAAAAAGGGTCGGCTTCGCGAGCGTAATACTCTTAGTATTGCAAGCGTTCATAGGCTACAGTAACCACTTACCATCGGTGGGAAAAGGGATAGTTAGTAATGAGGATTAGCAACCCTATTGTTTGCAATATAGTCTCACAGGTCGACCTCCTCGCGGTTCCCCCTGGAAACCATCATGACTGATACATTAGTGAATTTATCACCATGGGCTAACTGGCCTACTTCATCCTCACCTATCACCCTTCACTTTTGCCCCGCCAGTGTATACCAATAGTACAGGCAGAGTTAGCATTCCATCATCATCCATTAAAAAAAAAGAAACCACTTACCATCAGGTGGGTCTTTTTTTATGGGCGAAAATGGTATAGTAACCCCGCCTGCGCTAACGGTATACGCTGGCGGAGCACCAGTGAAGGGTGATAGATGAGAATGAAAACAGGCCAGTTAGCCCATCATGATGAATTCATCAGGAATTAACTATGATAGTTTCCAGGGAGAACCGCGAGGAGCTCGACCTGGTTGGGTATATTGCTAGCAATGGGATTCTGAGTCTCCATTACTAACAATCCCTTCCCCCCCCCCCCACCCCATCAGGTGGGTCGTATGCTTGTTTGCCGCCTCGGTATTATAATAATACACAACTTTTTATAAAATACTAGACACACAGCCCGACTGCACACGGGCATAGAAATTTAGGAAATAATAATATAGGAGTTTACGTTACTTACTGACAATGTTACTGTGTTAATGTACAATTCTATACGTGAAAGAATTTTTAAAATCAATTAAGTAGTTTTTGGATTTATCCATTAAAAAACAAACAAGCAAACAACAAAAACTTTTCTCTTTACAGTGGATTATTAAAAAAAACCATGCTCATTTTATTTAAAAGGGGGCATCCATTAATTACGTGAGCTCTTTTTCGATCAGTTTAGACTCCTACCCCCCCCTTAGGTGAGATTTAGTGAGATTTGCCTTGACCCCCCCCCCCCCTTAGGTGAGATTGACGCCAAAAATATTTTAACCTTAATTATTATTCGGGAAAATAATAAATCGTTCAGGTATACTATAATTAATTTATTTAAATTAAATAAAATTCAAAGTAAAAACCTAAAAACAACACTTTCTTTTAAATTTTTACTCAATCCATGGAGACTCGTGTATTTTTTCAATCGAAATAATTGGACACATATCATCTGGGATTTCTAGTAGTGCAGGAAGACAATCACTGGAAACGTCTACGTTTATCTTTAATATTTTAGTAATATCTTTAATATTTTATATTTTTTAAAGTTGACGTGAGATTTTTGATTATCCCCCCCCCTCGGTTTAAATGAGATTTGATGAGAATTTATTAGACCCCTCCCTATCCCTATTCTGAGCTCACGTAATTAATGGATGCCCCCAAACGAAGACGGGAAACCCAGTTACATCAGTGTAACAAACACCGAGTGTCTACAATTTTTGTACCGCGTTATATAAGTAGTGAGTAATCTCATTTTTTCCTTATCGATGACCTCCAGTCTGCACACAAACCGGTTTATAAAAAAAATATAAGTATGACCAAGTCAAACTAGGCTGTATGTGCTTTGTTCCCTGTCTATCCTTTTACAAAAAGGGTGAATAAAATAAAATACGGCTTGTCATTGAATTAATATAGTAATTAAATTACTAATTACAATTTTACTATTAAAAAAGTTATTGTGTATACAACTATAACTTTACGAAATAAATTTATCATTAACCTATACATAAAGAGTAAGTTAAAATGGAAACCACTTCATATGAGAAGAATTGTATTTATGAAGAACTCTGACGCGTGGTAGTTACAACTCCTATGAAACGTATGAAATAATTTTCACCCCATTTTTGAAGAATTGATATTAACTTATGACTAGGCTGTGTAGGCCATGCTCTTTGCCTGTCCATTTTGGACGAATTTCAAAACAAAAACAACAATAATAAAAAGTGTCTTCTTTTTGCTTTATAATACCGGAAAATAAGTACCTATCGGTACTAGTTTACCTTGATTAAATACTCTTTGGGTTTTCTTTTTTTTTTTCAAGGAAGGTAATCGAATGGCAACCGCGCCCGCGCTATCGGTATACACTGGCGGCACACCAGTGAGGGATGAAAGCAGGTCAGTTGGCCCATAGTGATCAATTCATAAAAAATCAAATTCAATCAAAATGGTTTCCAGGAGGAACCGTGTGGAGGTCGAACTGATATTATTAGCAACGGGGCCTCTAGTCCCATTACTAATAATGCCTTGCCCACCAAGGTAGGGCATTGCCCCTCAATGACCCCCCCCCCCCCTCTTGCTACGGCCATGTGTTCTTGTGATAAATACAACAGAACCTGGTTAGCTTTTCAATTTTAAATTCTTAAAACAGACAATATAATTTCATGATTAGATAAAAACGAAAAAAAAAACGTATCCTTTCGAAGAAAACAATTTGAAATTTGGGGAAAAATAATAAATGTTTAGCGTCTGCGCTTTTGTGGGTGACATTCCGCATAATCTAGCCAGAGGTGCCCGTCTCAGGTCACGTGTGGCGAGAGATAAGAAAGATTATGACGTGCCAGGTTCGTAATACGATAGGTACTAAATACCAAATATATACCCATTTCTGTATAATAATATGTAATTGAAGTCTCTAATGGATAAAGGTGATTGGTGTGATGGATTAATGCATAAACATTTTTGCTATGTACAAATATCGTTTAGTTGTATTCATTTTCGGTTTGAAGGGTGGGCTATGGCGTGAATTTACTGGGTACAGAGGAATAACACCTGAGTCCTCAGGAATGGCAACGCATGGGGGGTATCATGGGCGAAACAGTATATTCTGTTATGTCCACGGTACTGCTCATGTTTATAGGCGACGGTTACCACTTTCCATCAGGTGGGCCGTCAGCTTGTTTGCCATTCTAAGTTGTATAAAAAAAAATCTTTTTACTTTAATAGGGAAAAATAAATGATAAAACATAAATAATATTCCCAACCGGGTCGACCACCTCGCGGTTCCCCCTGGAAATTATCATGATTAATTCCTGATGAATTCATCATGATGGGCTAACTGGCCTGTTTTCATCCTCATCGATCACCTAGCGCCCCACCAGCGTATCACATTAGCGCAGGCGGAGTTACCATTTTCATACAAAAAAAAAACTTCGCACGGGTAGATAGTTTTCTAAAATAACATATATTCTATGTTGCCTATTGTATCAGCGACAATGTAGCTTTTTTAGATGGAAGATTTTTTAAAAATTAGTCGAATAGTTTTTGAAATTATCTATTATAATTCTATCCTTTATTTTTATAATATAAGCGTACCTAGACAAACAGGCGGTTTACTGTAGTTTTTTTATGAAACTAGAATGACTAACAAGCTGACGACCCACCTAATAAAAACAGTATACCGTTTCTCTCATTTTACCCCCCCATACGTTGCCATTCCTGAGGACTCGGATGTTATTCCTCTGTACCCAGTATATTCGCGCCATATCCCACCCTTCAAACCGAAACACAGCCATGCAAACACAACTGCTTCACGGTTGAAACACGAATGGGACAGAGGTACTCAAGCAATCGACTTTTGTACAAGTATCAAAGTCAAATATATTTATCGCATTTTTTTTGTTAATAAAACGATAAGCTAGTAGCGATACTAACGTCATAACTTTAGGTTGCTTTCGTCAACTTAATAGAACGTACCAGGTACTGTTGCCTTAGCCCATCTTTTTTTATATCCAATTTGAAAGCTGCGCTCTTCTCGGTGGAACTCTTTGCCACTCGCTACGATTTTTAGCGAGTCTTCACCTCTTGATACGATACACTACACCATCTCCTTCCTTGATCTGCCTGATGTAACTATGTCTCGGTCTCCTTCTCCCCCTCCTTCCTTCTATTATAATGTTCATAAGTTCGTCGTGTAGTATCAAATGTCCCAAGATTTTTCCCCCTTCTGTACTCAATAGTTTTTATAATTCCTCTTTTTTAACCCTCCTTATTACTAATTCCATATTTGCCAGCAAATTTTCTCCATCCATTAAAAATCATTCACTCACTGATAGCAATTTAACCTGTCAGGTAAACATCCAAGAAACTAATTCGGGTATTAATTCCTGAACTGGCCTGCTCTCATCCTCGCTTATCATCCCTCACTGGTGCCCCGGCCGCGTATATCGATAGCGTAAGTATGGTCACCAAAAAATATATAAATAATATTTTAAATGGTGCAATAACGAGTATATAAAAGTAAATAAATAAGGCATTTCAAATAAGAAACCGTTAAGTTTTATAAATAAATTTATTTCTATATACTAAGACATGATTAGTTTATATCTAATATAATTATTGATCTCCGATACAAATATTAAACGGTTAACATAAAAATGTTAAATCTAACATTACAGAGGCGGCAAGTACAGAAGCAATATGGTACGATTTGTACTAAAAACTAATGCAATACTACCAACACCATAAAAACAAACTTGGTGGCAGCGACACTCACTTTGTGAATGGGGTATTACTCTCAAAATGTACTTTTTTTATACAACTTAGCATGGCAAACAAGCTGACGGCACACCTAATGGAAAGTGGTAACAGTCGCCTATAGACATGAGCAGTACCGTGGACATAACAGAGTATACTGTTTCGCCCATGATACCATCCATGCGTTGCCATTCCTGAGGACTCAGGTGTTATTCCTCTGTACCCTGTAAATTCACTGCCATATCCCATCCTTTAAACCGAAACACAGCCATGCAAACACAACTGCTTTACGGTAGAAACACGAATGGGACAGAGGTATCCAAGCAAACGACTTTTGTACAGTCTCCCTCTGGTACTTGTTACCTTTACACCCACCATAGATCGGGAGGGTAGTCACAAATGTATTTCAAACTTAATACAAATTATTCACGATTAATTATTCGATTTTAGTCAAGGAGTTATCAATTTGAGCGACTAACTCCATTGAAGCAATCTGAACTAGGCTTCACGCTGGATTTACACGTTTTCCAAATACCTAAAGCCCTTAAATACACTTTCTATACAAATTAACACCACCTTTTAAATTAAATTTATTAGTTTAAAAGAGTTAGCAGATTTTATGCGTATATATAAAAAAAAAAAAAAAAAAGAGTTAAAATATAACAATTCTACTAAGAACACTACATACACATTACCCAAACGAACATACAAAATCAAATCCCAAAACGTTTGTAATTGTGATTGGTTCAAACATATGAATCCAGCATTATGATCCACATACTTATTCAATCGCCAATAAAATTGTTCAATCGAATCAATCGCCGATATTGAGATGAAAAGAAGTGGACGAGAATGCGAAAGTCTATTCGTCGACTGAACGATATCATTATAGCGATACAAATAGGAAGACCTATCGTACAAATTACAATCCAATCGGAAATACATCCGTTAATAATAATTCAATCGGAAATATTTCGGCCAAACTGTTTAACAGCAAAGGGTTACGATGACCGAAAACTTATTTATATAAATTTTTGACATATTTTTTTATTACTGAAAAGCAATTAGGAAACCACGCAGTCCTGGCTTGGAATGGGCCACCCCTTCCTTTTCCGTGCATGTCGTAAGACGACTAAGAAACTAAAGTCCAAGGTTCAGCAGCGTCCCTCTTAAAACATTACCAAAGTCATACTGCGGTTGCCGAACCGCCTGCCAAACATGGCAACTACTGGCAAAATCTCCCAATAGGAGGCTTATGTTCAGCAGTGGACAGTTAACGGCTGATATGACGATGATGATGAATGTGGAAGCAAATGCTGATACTCACTATATCCCAAATGGCAATATTTTATAGAAAAAAGTGCATTTAATCCATCTATCAATACCAAAGCAATCATACTACCCTTTCCAGTCCAAGCCATTTTTTCTTTTTACTCCACCAGCTCCACGCTAAAATTAGCATTTATAATAATTCTGTATAACAGTGCAATCGGTGACACTTGTAGAAATCAGCGCTGTTGCCACGTTTCGTAATAAGTGTGAGATGGCTTTATCAAAAATTTTAGTATAAAAAAATCCCACCTTTTTTTAAAATTGTCCGCAAAAAGTATTACACTATGTAGTGTCACTCGACAGTGGAGCTGGTGGAACAAAATCAATTTCGAGTGTCACTCGACAGTGGAGCCGGTGGAACAAAATCAATTTCGAGTGTCACTCGACAGTGGAGCTGGTGGAACAAAATCAATGTCGAGTGTCACTCGACAGTGGAGATGGTGGAACAAAATCAATGTCGAGTGTCACTCGACAGTGGAGCCGGTGGAACAAAATCAATGTCGAGTGTCACTCGACAGTGGAGCTGGTGGAACAAAATCAATGTCGAGTGTCACTCGACAGTGGAGCCGGTGGAACAAAATCAATGTCGAGTGTCACTCGACAGTGGAGCTGGTGGAACAAAATCAATGTCGAGTGTCACTCGACAGTGGAGATGGTGGAACAAAATCAATGTCGAGTGTCACTCGACAGTGGAGCTGGTGGAACAAAATCAATGTCGAGTGTCACTCGACAGTGGAGATGGTGGAACAAAATCAATGTCGAGTGTCACTCGACAGTGGAGCTGGTGGAACAAAATCAATGTCGAGTGTCACTCGACAGTGGAGATGGTGGAACAAAATCAATGTCGAGTGTCACTCGACAGTGGAGCCGGTGGAACAAAATCAATGTCGAGTGTCACTCGACAGTGGAGCTGGTGGAACAAAATCAATGTCGAGTGTCACTCGACAGTGGAGATGGTGGAACAAAATCAATGTCGAGTGTCACTCGACAGTGGAGCTAGTGGAACAAAATCAATATCGAGTAACACTCGACATTGGAATGGAAAGGGTTAATACCATTTTTTCAACGACTGTCAATCACGTAGTGTTTGTTATTTTAGGGAATCGCCGTTCGATTGAATACACAAATACACTATCACACCGTATTCGATACGTTATAATATACAACTAAATTCTATGTCACTAATAATAAATACAATTACGACTTGAGATTATCCACGTATATTATATACAAACGTATTTACTTACTATATTAGTTATTAATTAATAATTTTTAATCTTTTTTTACTTTTTTTTTTACATTAACAATGTTAATGCGATTGGAAATGTTGGCTACCAATCGATGCAATTTCAATCGTTAATACACTATGTATTTAATACATTACAATTACTTAAACTATTAGTATAGCTGCTGTGTGGACTGCACAGTATATATACTGTGATATCCACTTTTCTGTGCTATAATTATAGGACATCGTTTGGAAGTCAACACTACAATATATAGCTTAAAAGCACTATGACCTAATTTTATATTAATTTATTTTAAAACAGGGTAAAATGTATTTTTTAACGCTCCTTAAAATGGCAAACGAGTTGACGGCCCACCTGTATGGGAAAGTGGTAACCGTCATGTAGACATAAACAGCACCATGGACATAGCAGTGCATACTGTGTCGCTCATGATGTCTCCACACGTTGCCATTGCTGAGGGCTAAGGTGTTATGCCTCTGTACCATGTAATTTAAAATTTTTGGAGTGTTCTACCGGTAAGAGAATATTTTTTTTTTAAACAATATAAGTTGGATCGTCCATACTAACACGTCCAGTTCTCGAGTAAGTATGGAGAGCTCGACATATCTCGCCGTTTCTTGGCGCGTGCCCCTTTGGTGTACACCAGTGTTTCCCAACCTTTTTGGTGGCATGCCCCACTTGAACATTTCTAAAATTTTTATACATAATTTTTTCCGGTAAAGTTTACTCGACGGCTCTTATTGCCCAGTTAATATTTTGGTAACGTCAAACGAAATTTTACCTAATAAATATTTACAGCTTTTTTTTTTAAATTAACTTTTTTTGTTAAATTTGGCACCGATGTCTACTCGTAGCGTTGCATTTAAATGGCCCGGAGCAAGGGGGTTAAAATCGCTTCGAGTCTATTTTTTATTTGTCCCCTTCAACTATCAAATTGTCCCGACTGTGGGGCGTGGGCCCCACATTGGGAAACACCGGTGTACATATTCAGTATCGCCGGTGGAACACTCCCTTGGAACAATTGCTTTCCATTCTGATATTACCCTGTGTACTATTTCTAAATATTAATATACATTATATGAAGTAACTAAAATGAACGACCAATAGTTGAGTGAACATATAATTGGGGGATGGGGAGATAGGGGGGATGGGGATGGAGGATAGGGGGGATGGGGATAGGGGGAGTGGGGATGGGGGATAGGGGGATGGGGGATAGGGGGGATTGGGGATAGGGGGGATGGGGGATAGGGGGGATGGGGTGGTATTGTTAATAAAACGGACTGTCTGCCCCATTGCTAGCAATATACACTGTTAGGTCGACCCGCTCGTGGTCCCTCATGGAAACCATCGTGCTGAATTCCAGGTGTACTCATGCCAGTACCAGTGTCTAGTACCCCGCCAGTGTATACCGTTAGCGCAGGCGCAGCTACCATTCCCTGATCATCCATTAAAAAAGTGCATTTAGGGTTGGCACAGATTAGAAATTAAAAAGTCATACCTTTTTTAATTTCAGTTCTTGCTGAAATCAAATGCAGTCACTTCGAAACTTAATTACGATTGCCAACCCGCCTGCTAAGCGTGGCAACCACTGGCGTAGTACTAGTCTTTTCAATAAAGGAGAAAGGGATTGTTAGTAATGGAGAGCGAAAATCCCGTTGCTAGCAATATACCCAACCAGGTCGACCTCCTCGCGGCTCTCCCTGGAAACTATCATGGTTAATTCCTGATGAATTCATCATGATGGGCTAACTGGCCTGTTTTCATTCTCACCTATCACCCTTCACTGGTGCCCCGCCAGCGTATCCCGTTAGCGCAGGCGGGGTTACCATACCATTTTCACCCATAAAAAAAAGTCTTTTCAATAGGTGGGGACCTAGGAGCATTCATCAGTGAAGAAATAACAGCAGTGATGATGTAGAAACAATTTGCCTAACATTCTTTAATTTCATGAATATTTAAAAATTTTATAATGAAATTGTATGATTATTAAATTATGTAAAATCAACTATATTTTAGTCACCCATACAATTACAAGATATTATTAATTATACTATTAAATTAAAAAGTATATTATGAATTACAAACTCATTATTGAAAAACTCTAGGGAAAGTAAAAAAAAAATTTAATTTACAATTTACATCAGACGTAAAATATATATATATATATATATATATATATATATATATATCATATTTAGTTGCGAGCTGGTTGATTAGAAGGATGGGTTTTTTTTGATGAGTGAAAATGGTATGGTAACCCCACCTGCGCTAACAGGATACGCTGGCAGAGCACCAGTGAATCAGTGAAAGAAGGATGGGTTAGGTTGGGTTAAATCTTAGCAAAAGGGGCGAAAAGTGACTTTAAAAAAAAATCCTTACATTTACCAAACTCATTTTGGTAAAAACTAAAACTTACTAATATACAAGGGGTTATTATACTAACATTATTATTTTTTTGCTTTTTATACAACTTAGAATGGCAAACAAGCTGACGGCCCACCTGATGGAAAGTGGTAACCGTCGCCTATAGACGTGAGCAGTACCATGGACCTAACAGAGTGTACTGTTTCGCCCATGATACCGCCCATGCGTTGCCATTCCTGAGGATATTGCTACATTACATACATTTGTATGAGTCAACATAATTATGATTTGTATAACTAGAGGTGTAATATTTTAAATAAAACTTGATTAAAACGTAACCGTGTCCCGTTGTGACCACCCCGGGAGCACTCACCGAGTGTAATCAGTGACGGGTCGAGACGTCCAGTCGATTGGTCGCCTTTTAATTAGTACAGAAGAATCTCGATTATTCGAATCAAATAAAACCAGCGGTATTCCGAATAATCGATTTTAAAGTTAAAACCTATAAATTTTATTATTTTTGTATTATGTAAAGGGTTATTTATACATACATCGTTTAGACAATACGATATAAAAAAAAAATAATTACGAGCTATAAAAATAACGGATTAAATAATACCTATTTACCCAATACATAATACCATTTCTAAATCGATTATTGGAGACGTGAAGAATAAGTCCGAATAATCGAATTCCGGATAATCGAGATTCTACCGTACTGAGGGCCTACCATGAAATATTTTCCGAAATTTCGGGGACGAACGAAATAGAAATTTGATGTTAAAATTACATGATACATGCCGTTTAAAATTATTAAAAATGTTAAAATATCGTTCCTCTGGACTATTAGGATAGGATTTATGATGAATGAAACGTTAAGCTCCATTTACTGGGTCGATTTAGGTACGAACAAAAACACGAAATTAAGCCCGAAAGTTCGGAATTTCATTCCCTGTTGTTGGACATCAGGCAGACTGTTTTATAGTGGAGTCATACATCATTATTCATTCATTTACATTCCCGTCAAGTTCTATTGTGATTATAACGTATGTATGAAGTGTTAATTGGCTCTCATACACGTGTAATACAAATGTAATACAATACTAACAAACAATGCACTATTAATGTGAACAAAACACATTTTAACATTTTTTCTTTTCGTACAAACTATTATCGAAAAAAAAATTGTTATAAAAAAAAAAAAAAGAACTGAATTGGTCCAGCCGTTTTCGAGTCGTTTATTTAACGTTTCGAATTTACATAGACATACTAGCTGCATTCCCCGACCTCGCATGGGGAAAGTCGAAGAGTCAAAATACATTTTAGTTCGTATAAAGAGCACTTTTTAAATTATATATTTACAACTTGTTAGCAAAGGTGGGTTCGTCTCTGTAAGAGATCTCATGCAACCATGGCTTGGTGTAGTTAGGAGAGAAAATGTTTAGCGCGTAATCTAGTGCAGTATTTATTAGTCAGAAATATTAAAAATTCCTCAATTATTTTTGAAAATTGAAAGAATTATGTCTGTGACGAAACTGAACATGTTAATCAAAGGAGCACGGGCCGAGAAACGGCGAGAAGGGCCGAGAAACGGCGAGAAGGCCCGAGAAACGGCGAGAAGGGGGCGAGAAACGTCGAACATCCCATACTGACGCGACGTGTCCAGCTGTCGAGTTAGTATGGGGGGCTTGAATTACATTAACTATGTACAATCACGTGTCAATACTAGAAACTAGGACATTACAAATAATATGACTTATTAAAATGTATTTTGTTTACAGAGCATCTCCAATTCGAATCCAAATCATCTTTAATCAAATACACTTGTTTACAAGCACTTTTAAATCGTCATTATTGTTTTAATCTACTGCAGGGTTCGGAAAGTTGTTATCTGTTAAGAAGAGCCCGTGAGAAACTCAACCAGTTACACTTTTAAATCTATCTCAAAATACAATATGGATCTCTTCCCCCTCTAAATACGTCAATATTACAGAGGTGGGGCATAGAATGACTATATATCCACATTGGTCTTATTTAATAAAATTACATAGACAAAAATCTTAAATCAATAACCGCTTTAATAAAATCTAACAAAATAAAAGACTAAGTTATTCTCAAGCAACAAATCCATTGTCTAAGAATTTTTTTTTTAATGTATGATAATGCAATGGTAACCCCGCCTGCGCTATCGGTATACACCGGCGGGGCACCAGTGAAGGATGATAGGTGAGAATGAAAACAGGTCAGTTAGCCCATCGTGACGAATTCAACGAGCATTGACCACGACGGTTTCCAGGGGGAACCGCGTGGAAATCCCCCTGATAGACCCATTACTAACAATCCATTACTACCACGTTTCTTTATTAGGAGACTTGAGTAAGTCAGGAGGGCCTTTAGGTATTGAAAACTAATGATCACGATGTGGTAACAGACCGTTCATCCTAACCTATCATCCTTCACTGGTGCCCTGCCAGCGTATACCGATAGCGCAGGCGAGGTTACCATTCTGTTATCACTATTAAAAACTTTTTTTTTTTTATTTTGTTACACTTTAACATAGCGGATGACACCTTAACTATAATAGTTAAATTTGTTCCTAATACCTATTTATGAATAGTTTAAAATTTCACCGACACTGTCACAGTGATACACACATATTTATTGTCTAAACACAGGGATCCATGCTTCTCACTATATCTTCGGACATAGACAATCAGCCTGTAAAGAGAAAGATCTATTTTAATTACAATATAGATTTAAAAAAAAAAAAATAGTAAATTGTACGTCGTTATTGGCCAATGTCTATATATCACGTGGTCTACCATGAAATGAAATTCAGAATTTTCGCGCTCAATTTCGTGTGTTTGTTCGTAGCGAAATCGACCAAGTAAATGGAGCTTAACATTTCGTTCATCATGCATCCTATCCAGTAATAGTCCAGAGAAACGATATTTTAACATTTTTAATAATTTTAAACGGCATGTATCATGTAATTTTAACATCAAATTTCTGTTTCGTTTGTCCCCGAAATTTCGGAAAATATTTCATGGTAGGCCGTCAGGTTTCTTGGGATTTTGATAGTAATGTACGTGTGTATTGTTGTGTTTAGTATAAATCGTCATAGGCATAGAATACTGACGGATATATACATGGGCAACTGAGGCATTGATGGACGAACGTGCAAATGTGGGCCGAGGCGTAGCCAAGGCACACATACGTGAGTCCATCAATGCCTAGTTGTGGCCAAGGCTTGTATAGTACTTTTCTCAAACAATGTGCGGAAATCAAAAACACAATTTTACTTTTTAAGTTCAATGACGAATAACGAACAATAATAATTTTTCACGCGTCATAATGTTCCTTTGTTTTTTTTTTTTTCAATAAATAGCTTTCTATTTGTAAGCCAGTTCGAAATTTAAATAAAATCTTTTATTAGTTACCTCCTTAGTAGCCATGTTTCGAAGTAAAAGATGATTCCATTTTTAAATTACAGAACAGATATGAGTTTACATAGTAATTTATCTGGCCGCAAAATACGACAGAGGATTTTCATACAACATTTGCCGGCCGCTGCCCGCTTGTATCTGGCCAGTACGGCAATTTTGATTTATCTCGAAGAAAATTGTTAAAATAATGCTTACATTTCCAAGCATGTTTGAGAAATAGTACATTACTGCAGCGGCCGGCAAGAGAGGCATTGATGGACGAACGTGTGAATGTGGGCCGAGGGGAACCCGAGGCACACATACGTGAGTCCATCAATGCCTAGTTGCGGCCAAGGCTTGTATAGTACTTTTCTCAAATAATGCGCGGAAATTATTCAAATTCACGTTATGTTTCATTAAAATTGTGCATTTTAGCATTGAATAGATGACCCAAAGCGTTGTAGGCTACACTTTCTTGGCGAGTTCGCCGAAATAAGCCAGAAAAATATTTTCGGACAAGGATTTCGATTTTCTTTCGTTCTTCCATTAAACAAAATTTTCATAGATTTTCAAATATTTTTCTTTAGATTTTGGCGGCAACAAGTTTTCTACTACGGCTCTTGCTGCCTCTTGAATTACAGGTGGCGTTAAAATAATTTCATTACACTCATTGTCTTCACTTGAACTCATTTTGTTAAATACAAAAGTATTTAAAACCAATGACGAAGTTGACGAACAACTAATAACAATAGTTTTTTACGCGCCAAAGTATTTTTTTTTTTCACTAAACAGCTTTCTATGTGCAAGCCAGTTCGAAATTTAAATTAAACCTTTGATAAGTTACCTCTTTAATCGCCATGTTGCGGAGTAGAAGCTCGTTCCATTTTTAAATTACACGACAAATATGATTTTACATAGTAATTTATCTGACCGCTAAACACGACAGATATGGATTTTCATACAACTATTGCCGGCCGCTGCTCGACCAGTACCGCAAGTTCGATTTATTTCAAAGAAGGTTGTCAAAATAATGCTCAAATTTCCAAGCATGTTTGAGAAAAGTATATTATTATTATTCCTTCTATGTAATCGCTTGTCGTTAGACTGCGGGGCGGTGTAGTGTGCAGTGTGCAGTGTGCAGCGTGCAGTGTGCAGTTTGTAGTGTGCAGTGTGCAGCGTGTAGTGCGGTGTGTAGCAGTGCAGTACTGACACGGGGCGGACTAGCGCGAGGCGCCCGCCGCCCCCGCCGCCAGGTCCACCACGAGGACGGCGGCGTGTAGTGTGCAGTGTGTAGTGTGCAGTGTGCAGTGTGCAGTGTGCAGTGTGCAGTGTGCAGTGTGCAGCGTGTAGTGCGGTGTGTAGCAGTGCAGTACTGACACGGGGCGGACTAGCGCGAGGCGCCCGCCGCCCCCGCCGCCAGGTCCACCACGAGGACGGCGGCGTGTAGTGTGCAGTGTGTAGTGTGCAGTGTGCAGTGTGCAGTGTGCAGTGTGCAGCGTGTAGTGCGGTGTGTAGCAGTGCAGTACTGACACGGGGCGGACTAGCGCGAGGCGCCCGCCGCCCCCGCCGCCAGGTCCACCACGAGGACGGCGGCGTGTAGTGTGCAGTGTGTAGTGTGCAGTGTGCAGTGTGCAGTGTGCAGTGTGCAGTGTGCAGTGTGCAGCGTGTAGTGCGGTGTGTAGCAGTGCAGTACTGACACGGGGCGGACTAGCGCGAGGCGCCCGCCGCCCCCGCCGCCAGGTCCACCACGAGGACGGCGGCGTGTAGTGTGCAGTGTGTAGTGTGCAGTGTGCAGTGTGCAGTGTGCAGTGTGCAGTGTGCAGTGTGCAGCGTGTAGTGCGGTGTGTAGCAGTGCAGTACTGACACGGGGCGGACTAGCGCGAGGCGCCCGCCGCCCCCGCCGCCAGGTCCACCACGAGGACGGCGGCGTGTAGTGTGCAGTGTGTAGTGTGCAGTGTGCAGTGTGCAGTGTGCAGTGTGCAGTGTGCAGTGTGCAGTGTGCAGCGTGTAGTGCGGTGTGTAGCAGTGCAGTACTGACACGGGGCGGACTAGCGCGAGGCGCCCGCCGCCCCCGCCGCCAGGTCCACCACGAGGACGGCGGCGTGTAGTGTGCAGTGTGTAGTGTGCAGTGTGCAGTGTGCAGTGTGCAGTGTGCAGTGTGCAGTGTGCAGCGTGTAGTGCGGTGTGTAGCAGTGCAGTACTGACACGGGGCGGACTAGCGCGAGGCGCCCGCCGCCCCCGCCGCCAGGTCCACCACGAGGACGGCGGCGTGTAGTGTGCAGTGTGTAGTGTGCAGTGTGCAGTGTGCAGTGTGCAGTGTGCAGTGTGCAGCGTGTAGTGCGGTGTGTAGCAGTGCAGTACTGACACGGGGCGGACTAGCGCGAGGCGCCCGCCGCCCCCGCCGCCAGGTCCACCACGAGGACGGCGGCGTGTAGTGTGCAGTGTGTAGTGTGCAGTGTGCAGTGTGCAGTGTGCAGTGTGCAGTGTGCAGTGTGCAGTGTGCAGCGTGTAGTGCGGTGTGTAGCAGTGCAGTACTGACACGGGGCGGACTAGCGCGAGGCGCCCGCCGCCCCCGCCGCCAGGTCCACCACGAGGACGGCGGCGTGTAGTGTGCAGTGTGTAGTGTGCAGTGTGCAGTGTGCAGTGTGCAGTGTGCAGCGTGTAGTGCGGTGTGTAGCAGTGCAGTACTGACACGGGGCGGACTAGCGCGAGGCGCCCGCCGCCCCCGCCGCCAGGTCCACCACGAGGACGGCGGCGTGTAGTGTGCAGTGTGTAGTGTGCAGTGTGCAGTGTGCAGTGTGCAGTGTGCAGTGTGCAGCGTGTAGTGCGGTGTGTAGCAGTGCAGTACTGACACGGGGCGGACTAGCGCGAGGCGCCCGCCGCCCCCGCCGCCAGGTCCACCACGAGGACGGCGGCGTGTAGTGTGCAGTGTGCAGTGTGCAGTGTGCAGTGTGCAGTGTGCAGCGTGTAGTGCGGTGTGTAGCAGTGCAGTACTGACACGGGGCGGACTAGCGCGAGGCGCCCGCCGCCCCCGCCGCCAGGTCCACCACGAGGACGGCGGCGTGTAGTGTGCAGTGTGTAGTGTGCAGTGTGCAGTGTGCAGTGTGCAGTGTGCAGTGTGCAGCGTGTAGTGCGGTGTGTAGCAGTGCAGTACTGACACGGGGCGGACTAGCGCGAGGCGCCCGCCGCCCCCGCCGCCAGGTCCACCACGAGGACGGCGGCGTGTAGTGTGCAGTGTGCAGTGTGCAGTGTGCAGTGTGCAGTGTGCAGCGTGTAGTGCGGTGTGTAGCAGTGCAGTACTGACACGGGGCGGACTAGCGCGAGGCGCCCGCCGCCCCCGCCGCCAGGTCCACCACGAGGACGGCGGCGTGTAGTGTGCAGTGTGCAGTGTGCAGTGTGCAGTGTGCAGCGTGTAGTGCGGTGTGTAGCAGTGCAGTACTGACACGGGGCGGACTAGCGCGAGGCGCCCGCCGCCCCCGCCGCCAGGTCCACCACGAGGACGGCGGCGTGTAGTGTGCAGTGTGCAGTGTGCAGTGTGCAGTGTGCAGTGTGCAGCGTGTAGTGCGGTGTGTAGCAGTGCAGTACTGACACGGGGCGGACTAGCGCGAGGCGCCCGCCGCCCCCGCCGCCAGGTCCACCACGAGGACGGCGGCGTGTAGTGTGCAGTGTGCAGTGTGCAGTGTGCAGTGTGCAGTGTGCAGCGTGTAGTGCGGTGTGTAGCAGTGCAGTACTGACACGGGGCGGACTAGCGCGAGGCGCCCGCCGCCCCCGCCGCCAGGTCCACCACGAGGACGGCGGCGTGTAGTGTGCAGTGTGTAGTGTGCAGTGTGCAGTGTGCAGTGTGCAGTGTGCAGTGTGCAGTGTGCAGCGTGTAGTGCGGTGTGTAGCAGTGCAGTACTGACACGGGGCGGACTAGCGCGAGGCGCCCGCCGCCCCCGCCGCCAGGTCCACCACGAGGACGGCGGCGTGTAGTGTGCAGTGTGCAGTGTGCAGTGTGCAGTGTGCAGCGTGTAGTGCGGTGTGTAGCAGTGCAGTACTGACACGGGGCGGACTAGCGCGAGGCGCCCGCCGCCCCCGCCGCCAGGTCCACCACGAGGACGGCGGCGTGTAGTGTGCAGTGTGCAGTGTGCAGTGTGCAGTGTGCAGCGTGTAGTGCGGTGTGTAGCAGTGCAGTACTGACACGGGGCGGACTAGCGCGAGGCGCCCGCCGCCCCCGCCGCCATGTCCACCACGAGGACGGCGGCGTGTAGTGTGCAGTGTGCAGTGTGCAGTGTGCAGTGTGCAGCGTGTAGTGCGGTGTGTAGCAGTGCAGTACTGACACGGGGCGGACTAGCGCGAGGCGCCCGCCGCCCCCGCCGCCAGGTCCACCACGAGGACGGCGGCGTGTAGTGTGCAGTGTGCAGTGTGCAGTGTGCAGTGTGCAGCGTGTAGTGCGGTGTGTAGCAGTGCAGTACTGACACGGGGCGGACTAGCGCGAGGCGCCCGCCGCCCCCGCCGCCAGGTCCACCACGAGGACGGCGGCGTGTAGTGTGCAGTGTGTAGTGTGCAGTGTGCAGTGTGCAGTGTGCAGTGTGCAGCGTGTAGTGCGGTGTGTAGCAGTGCAGTACTGACACGGGGCGGACTAGCGCGAGGCGCCCGCCGCCCCCGCCGCCAGGTCCACCACGAGGACGGCGGCGTGTAGTGTGCAGTGTGTAGTGTGCAGTGTGCAGTGTGCAGTGTGCAGTGTGCAGCGTGTAGTGCGGTGTGTAGCAGTGCAGTACTGACACGGGGCGGACTAGCGCGAGGCGCCCGCCGCCCCCGCCGCCAGGTCCACCACGAGGACGGCGGCGTGTAGTGTGCAGTGTGCAGTGTGCAGTGTGCAGTGTGCAGCGTGTAGTGCGGTGTGTAGCAGTGCAGTACTGACACGGGGCGGACTAGCGCGAGGCGCCCGCCGCCCCCGCCGCCAGGTCCACCACGAGGACGGCGGCGTGTAGTGTGCAGTGTGCAGTGTGCAGTGTGCAGTGTGCAGCGTGTAGTGCGGTGTGTAGCAGTGCAGTACTGACACGGGGCGGACTAGCGCGAGGCGCCCGCCGCCCCCGCCGCCAGGTCCACCACGAGGACGGCGGCGTGTAGTGTGCAGTGTGCAGTGTGCAGTGTGCAGTGTGCAGCGTGTAGTGCGGTGTGTAGCAGTGCAGTACTGACACGGGGCGGACTAGCGCGAGGCGCCCGCCGCCCCCGCCGCCAGGTCCACCACGAGGACGGCGGCGTGTAGTGTGCAGTGTGCAGTGTGCAGTGTGCAGTGTGCAGCGTGTAGTGCGGTGTGTAGCAGTGCAGTACTGACACGGGGCGGACTAGCGCGAGGCGCCCGCCGCCCCCGCCGCCAGGTCCACCACGAGGACGGCGGCGTGTAGTGTGCAGTGTGCAGTGTGCAGTGTGCAGTGTGCAGCGTGTAGTGCGGTGTGTAGCAGTGCAGTACTGACACGGGGCGGACTAGCGCGAGGCGCCCGCCGCCCCCGCCGCCAGGTCCACCACGAGGACGGCGGCGTGTAGTGTGCAGTGTGTAGTGTGCAGTGTGCAGTGTGCAGCGTGTAGTGCGGTGTGTAGCAGTGCAGTACTGACACGGGGCGGACTAGCGCGAGGCGCCCGCCGCCCCCGCCGCCAGGTCCACCACGAGGACGGCGGCGTGTAGTGTGCAGTGTGTAGTGTGCAGTGTGCAGTGTGCAGCGTGTAGTGCGGTGTGTAGCAGTGCAGTACTGACACGGGGCGGACTAGCGCGAGGCGCCCGCCGCCCCCGCCGCCAGGTCCACCACGAGGACGGCGGCGTGTAGTGTGCAGTGTGTAGTGTGCAGTGTGCAGTGTGCAGCGTGTAGTGCGGTGTGTAGCAGTGCAGTACTGACACGGGGCGGACTAGCGCGAGGCGCCCGCCGCCCCCGCCGCCAGGTCCACCACGAGGACGGCGGCGGGGGCGGCGCGTCCTCAGCTGCGCCGGTGCTTGCCGCCGCGCTTGCGACGCTCGCGACGGACCTGCAACAGGGCCGCTACGTTATCAACAGGGAAACAACAACAACCGTCCGCGACCGATTCGCGAAAGGGATTGCTAGTAATTTTTTTTTATACAACTTAGAATGGCAAACAAGCTGACGGCCCACCTGATGGAAAGTGGTAACCGTCGCCTATAGACATGAGCAGTACCATGGACATAGCAAAGTATACTGTTTCGCCCATGATACCCCCATGCTATTGCTAGTAATGAGATTTGACAGCCGCATTGCTGACAATATTACCCTATAAGGTTGACGTCTTCGTCGAAAATTCTTATTAAATTCGTCATGATGGGCTAACTGACCTGCTTTCATCCTCACCTATAATCAATCATTAGTGCCCCGCCAGTGTATACCAATAACGCAAGTGGGGTTACCATTCCATTATCATCCATTAAAAAACCATCCACGACCATTCACCATCAAGCAAATCAGTCTGTAATCTCAATACTGTAAATAAAACAGTACTCTTAATCACTGACATTCTATTAAGGGATTATTCTACTAGTGTCCATGGTACTGCTCATGTCTATAGGCGATGGTTACCACTTTCCATCAGGTGGGACGTCAGCTTGTTTGCCATTCTAAGTTGTAAAAAAAAATTAAACAGACCCATTGTTAACAATATACCCTAACAGGTCAACCTCTCCATGAAAACCACTGAATTTCAGATGTATTCACCACGATGGGCTAACTGACCTGCATGGGGGGAAGGGATTGTTAGCAATGGAGTTTGACAGCCCCATTGCTAGTAATATGCCCTATCAGGTCAACCTCCGCGTGGTTCCCCCTAAAAACCATCGTTAACAATTCTTGTTAAATTCGTCTAAGCTAACTGACCTGCCTTTCCTCCTCACCTATCATCCTTCACTGGTGCCCCGCCGGTGTATACCAATAGCGCGGGTGGGGTTGCTATTTCATTATCACCTATAAAAAAAAACTGACCTGTTTTTTCATCCTCACCTATCATCCCTCAATGGTGCCTTACGTCAGCATATACCGTTAGCACAGGCGGGGTTACCATTCCATTATTATCTATTACAAAAGCTTATTACTCTGGATCGTATTATTCCCATCACTCACCATGCCAACCTCGCCTTCAGCCCAGCGCTCGTAAGCGCGCTCCCTCTTCAGCCACTCCTGGTACTTGTACCACCACTCCTCCCACTTCACATAGTCTCCGAGGGTCAGCCCTGTAATGCGATCAACACATTGATACATGCGAATCCTGGGTTACACACACAAATAGAGTAGACAAGTAGATTTTTGTAGTAGATTGTATGTGTGTTTATATATATATATATATATATATATATATATATATATATATATATATATATATATATATATATATATATCTATTTAAAAGCTGCGCCACTCAACGATTGTCAGCGAGTCTCTTCACCTCTTGATACGACACGACACCAACTCCTTCCTTGATCTGCCTGATGTAACTATGTCTCGGTCTCCCTCTACCCCTCCTTCCTTCCATCTTACCTTCTATTATAATGTTCATAAGTTCGTCGTGTCGTATCAAGTGTCCCAACATTTTTCCCTTTCTGTCCTCATTAGTATATAGTTTGTTTACCATTAAAAGTTTTAGTTTCTAAGTTGAAAAAAAAAATTATATATATATATAATGAGTAGGTATGGTAAATATAATCTTACATTTGTATATGCTTTAAACATTTCCGAACGCAACATCCTTCTACCCTCCTTGCCTATCCATATTTCCTATCAAATCTGGGATCACTTTGGGGGGTAGATGGACAAAATCAGTCTATAATCCAACTGCGTGTCGAGCTGATCAAGTTCCGCCAAGATCACAAAAAAGCTCCACCAGTTGCGAATTGTTCAATCAGCCGCGATCTCCGCGCAACATACAGTGGTATTTCAGCGAAATCAACACAAGTGTTGGATATTTAGAAGAGAGAACGAGAACGAGTACAAAAGAACTACACAACGGGGACAACGTGAACCAGGTTTGTCCTTTACCCTTCTTTTTATCCAACAGTATATATTTACATCATTACATGTATCATATCTCTATATTTAGAAATAATAGAATTCTCATCGCGCCTCCGATCAAACTGTTTATAATTACTCCTCTCCATCCAAAGGTTGGCTGCAAGAGATCGCTCTTAGCGATAAGGCCGCCCATTGTTCTCTCACTGTGATCATTTCATGTAATTGTTTGTATCTATAATAAGTTTACTATTGTAATCTTATGGAGGAAACAAAGAGCATCTATCTATTTTTTACCATAGAAAAAAAGGAATTTCTTTTGTGATAAAACCAGTTTTGATTTAAAAACTAAAATACTACATCGATTTAGAAAAAAAATTTATGGGATCATTCTGAAAGTATATACTTTCAAATAAAAAAAATCCAAATAGGTTTATAATTGACGAAGTTATGAGGTAACATAAAAAATATATAACCAAACTAAATGCTTTCTTTTTGAAATCGGTTGTAAACGATTACGAATCCGTACCTCTGAGGTATCCCCTCTTCTTGTAGTAGTCGTAGCGTACCCTCACGTCGTCCCAGGAGGGCAGCCCGCCTGGTGCTGCAGCCAGCAGCTCCTCGGGGTAGCTGCCCACCGGCGCAGGCTCCAATCCACTGCATTAATTTAATACACAATTTATTACTATTAAATAATTTAGAAAAACAATTTTCTAGTAACTGGGCCCATAACATGTTAACTATTCCCAATACCCGGGCCCATAACATGTTGCTTATTCTCAGTGCCTGGACTCATATCGTGTTGACTATTCCCAGTACCTGGGCCCATAACGTGTGGACTATTCCCACTCCCTGAGCCCATAACGTATTGACTATTCTCATTACTTGGGCCCATAACGCGTTAACAGTTCCCAATACCTGGGCCCATCACATGTTAACAGTTTCCAAAATCTGGGCCCATAACGTGTCGACTATTCCCTGTACCTGGGCCCTTAACGTGTTGATTATTTCCTGCACCTGGGCCCATAACGTGTTGTACTAACGGGTAGGGGTCAGCGTGCGGCGGCAGCGCGGCGAGCGCAGGCGGCTCGTCGCCGGTGGGGCGCTCGATGCGCACGTGCAGCGTGGCCTCGCGCCGCGTGATGCGCATGTTCTCCAGCCGCGCCGACCGGTCCGCCGACCACTGCGCCATCTTGCCGAACCGCTCCGACAGTGTCAACCTGCACAAGGTGGGGAAAAAGATTGTTAGTAAAGGGAGAAAAGCATAAGGTACGAACGGTATGGATACCTTCATACCAGAAATAGCAATCAGCACAACATACCGATCTCAGTAGTGTAACAGCATCTCGGACAGAATTACAATGGTTATAGATGACATTCCCCTGTGTACGCCACCATTTACTTCCATTCGCCTCACAACTGTTAGCGATCAAACTTAGATCCTACAGATCCATGTTATAAAAAAAATCTGTCTCTATACTCTATGCTTTGTCTGTACCATGTCAAGTGTGTTGTATTTTATAATAAATTTTATATGCAGTTAAATCCTAGTTAGTATAACATTCCATTTATTTCCAATAGTAACTAATACATCCGACTTGCTATCACTATTCACGCAAGTAATTTTATAGCTGCAGGCGACACGCCCGGCTCACTTTCAGCCAAGCTCCTGATAACGTAACCGCACGATTGTTAATGCAACAAATTGATGTCTGCAGATATCACTTTCGCCTCCCATTACCCACCAAAAGGATGTAACTAACACAAGTAAATTAACACAGTAGCTACATTGAGCTAGTAAGAGTGCTGCAAGAACGTCCTTGCGCCATTACTAGTCCCCCCCTTACCTCCACAAGTTCTAGAAGTAACCAATACTATAAACTAACCTCGGGGGGCAAGAATTATTAATAACAACTCCATTGCTAACAAGATACCCTATTAAGCTGCCCTCTACGCGATTCCCCCTGGAAGCTATCACGGTTAATTTGTGCCTACATGTAATATTGCACAATGATTATTCATTACACATCAATCTCTCTTGTAATTGACAATCTGTGAAATAGTTAATGCACTCTAACTCAATGCACAAGATGGAAAAAAACCAAAGCAAAGAGTAAGTAATAATCGTTCAAACTGGAGCAGCCAATCGGGCAGACACGAGCATGTTGCATGACATAAGTTACAGCAAGCTAGACCTGCTGATCATCGTTTTTGCTTTTACAATATTATTTGTGATTTGTTTCTTCGCTGCACGATGTAAAAAGAAATACACAACATATATGAGAAGGGAATTTGCTGGCGCATTCTTTGTTCCATTCATCCATTTCATTCATTCATAATTCTTGTGGAATTCGTCACAATGATCTGTTTTCATCTTCGCCTATCATCCATCACTGACGTCCAGTCTGCGTATACTGCTAGTGCAGGCGGAGTGAGCATGCCGTCGGAGATGTGGTGAATGCGAAAGCGAACCCATGTCTCCGATATATGGCACCTCGAGGGTATATCGTCTGGTTTTTGGTGGGTACACCCCCACCTTACGGGGGAATTCCCACAGTACCCATTCACCTCCCACAAGACGTATGGGTCTGTATAAATCATTTTCCAAACGTTAAAAAAAAAGGCGGAGTGAGCATTCCATTATGATTAAAAGCAAACGAACCTCTGCGGCTGCGGCTCCGAGCTGGCATCGGACTCGCTGTCGCTGTCGCTGTCGGCGAGCGCGGCGGCGATGGCGGCGGGCGACACGCCGCGCTCGCCGGGCGGCCGGTCCCCGCGCGGCCGCCGCCCGCTGCCGGCCGCTGCGGCCGCTGCGGCGGCGGCGGCGGCGGCGGCGGCGGGCGCGGCGGCGGCGCCCGACGTGGACGGCGGCCGCCGCTCGCCCTCGCGCTTGATGTGCGCGGCGGCCAGCGGCGGCGGGCGGACCGCCATTTGGGAGCGTTGCCATTCCAACACCTGTTCAACAGACATTTTGATATATTCAAAACAACCCAATTTTTACCAGAGGGAGACTTTGTATAATAGTCGATTGCTTGGTCACCTCTGTCCCAATCATGTTTCTACCTTGAAGCAGATGTGTTTGCATAGCTGTGTTTCGGTTTGAAGGGTGGGATATGGCGTGAATTTACTGGGTACAGAGGAATAACACCTGAGTTCTCAAGAATGGCAACGCATGGGGGGTATCAAAGGGCGAAACAGTATACTCTGTTCTGTCCATGGCACTGCTCATTTCTATAGGCGACGGTTACCACTTTACATCAGGTGGGCCGTCAGCTTGTTTGCCATTCTAAGTCGTATAATAATTCAGGGTTGGTAATATATAGCAATATATTGCAGTATATAATATCCATATATTGTCCCAATAAAGAACATATTACATCAGGTGGGCTGTTAGCTTGTTTGTCATTCTAAGTTGTATAAAAAAAAAAAGTCTATTTGCTCTGTCACTGTAGTTACCTTCTCCTCTCTGCTGCGTTTGCTGGCCTCCCTGGCCTTCAGCAACTCCCTGGTAGGTTGCACAGCTCTAGCAGTAGGCGGTGGTCGCTTGCGATTCGCCGCGCTTGGAGCCGGACCAGGCGGGGACACCCTGTATAATTACAAACCATCTGTTACATAACTGAAGGAATAATAACAGAGGGAAACTTAGTATAAGTCATCTTCTTGAGTACCTCTATGTTATGGGTGTATAATATATAGCAATATGTATATATTTTAGCTACAATATATATATATATATATATAGTGGTCCAACAACAAATATGTTAAGTCGATTGCTTAGGTACCTCTGTCCTATTCGTGTTTCAACCGTGAAGCAGTTGTGTTTGCATGGTTGTGTTTCGGTTTGAAGGGCGTATGGCGTATATATATGGCAATATGGCGTGAATTCACTGGGTACAGAGGAATAACACCCGAGTCCTCAGGAATGGCAATGCATAGGGGATATCATGGGCGAAACAGTATACTCTGTTATGTCCAAGTTTATAGGCGATGGTGACCACTTTCCATCAGATGGACCGTCAGCAAAAACATTTCATTTTCATCGATTAAAGAGCAGTTACCTCGGCTTGACGGGCTTCTGCGGCGGCGGCGCCGTCTTCTTATTCTTGGCGGAGCACACCGAGCACGACTCGTCCGAGCAGCTGCTCATCGACGATCCAGAAGGCGACGACTGGGGACAGGGAACAGGGGTAATTAAACAAATTAGAAAACACTGATGTCCCGCCAAGAAATAGTTAGTTCCAAATAATTTAAGACAAAAAACGCTGACAGAAAAACCTGACTTTAATCAATTCATTGCTGGACTATATTTCAAACAATTTCGATAGAAACGATTACAGATTGTACAGTATATCTTTTTAAATAACAAGTTTTCCAAATCTATTTTACAACTGACAGAGTTATGTGGTGTGACAAACAATAAATATAAAATAGAATTTAAAGCTTCTTGCTTTTTTTGGAATTAGTTAAAAAGTATGACCAATCCATTTGAGACGGATTAAAAAAAAACCATTCCTGTTTGTTCCTCTTAAAATATCTAAAACGCCTGCCAAGTGTGGCTATTGGCAAATATTGAGCATAGATACATACATACATATTTGTCACGCCTGTCTCCCATTAGGGTAGGCAGAAACAATGGAACGCGGAATGACGGGAATGGAAGGGCGGTCCATTCTATACCGGGACATACACGGCGACTATTCATTCTATGTACATTATGTTATTACATGTATATGTATCTAATCTTATATTCCCATATGGGGTCAGCTAAGCTGTTGCACGTCGACCCATCGGGATCTTTTGTGCTTCCCCATGCCTTATATCATCATTTCATAGATCCTTTGTGTTACCCTAACGATATTCCGCGGCTTAAGATATCTGCAGTCCCCTGGCTTTGGATAAGCCATTCCCAGTAGACTCATGCGCATGTTCGCTAACGAATCACAATAGCACATCAAGTGTTCCATGGATTCCGATCTCTCCCCACACAGTCTGCACAGTGTGTCCGAAGATAGACCCATCTTGTGTAGTATATGCCTTATTGGCATATTAATTTATTTATTCATTAGTACAAATATGTGTACATGGCAGACTTAATGCTAAAAGCATTCTCTCCCAGTCAACCATAGGCAAGTGTCAGAATACTCGAATGCGGTACTAGTAATTATTGATATACATACATACTAAAATTACATATATAAACGAATAAATATATACGAATCACAAATATACTTACACATATATGATATATACTATATTATACACGAAATTGAGAATAATATAAAGCACTTACTGCTCGGATAAAGATAAAAAGTGGGTGTGAAAGTTTTTTTTAAAGACGGTTTAGTCGGTAGTCTCTTAATGGCATCAGGAAGCGTGTTCCAGAGTCGTGAAGAACGTAGGAGAAAAGAGTTTGAAGCGTAACCAGTACGGCCTTATTGGCATATGTCCAGTTAAGGCACCCATAATGAGTAGATGTATATGTACCTTCCTGGGGGATGGAGGGGATGGCGGGCGGGCGTGACGCGACGGCGGGCCGCGGGCGGGCGGCGGCCGGGCCCGCGGCCGCGGTCCTCCCGCGGCGGGTGAGCGGCCACCCGCACGCGGCGAACGACGTCTTACGGCCGGGGAACTGCGTCTGAAACGGGTGCCACATTAATCTTTCCATTAGGAGGAAGGGATTGTTAGTAACGGAGACTGAGGACCCTGTTGCCAGCAATATACCCAACCAGATCGACCTCCCCGTGGTCCTCCCTGGATACCATCGTGCTGAATTCCAAGTGTATTCATCACGATGGGCTGACTGACCTACCTGAAATAGGTACTCTCAGCCATTATCTTGATTTTACTGGGTACAGAGGAATAACACCTGAGTCCTCAGGAATGGCAACGCATGGGAGGTATCATGGGCGAAACAGTATACTCTGTTATGTCCATGATACTGCTCGTGTTTATAGGCGACGGTTACCACTTTCCATCAGGTGGGCCGTCAGCTTGTTTGCCATTCTAAGTTGTATAAAAAAATAAAAAAAATCTGTCACTGGTACCCGACTGGAGTACACCGTCAGCGCTGGCGGGGATACCATTCCATTATCATTCATAAAAAAAAAACTTCTCCATTAATAATACCCCGGTGGGTAGATATATGGTAATTTAATATATATAGGGTGAAAAGGACAGGTTGACAGCGAAAACATATGAATCAGTAAATTCACTGCCATATCCCACCCTTCAAACCGAAACACAGCCATGCAAACACAACTGCTTCACGGTAGAAACACGAATTGGACAGAGGTGGCCAAGCAAACAACTTTTGTGCAATTGAAGCCTAAATTTAAAATATATCGTTAAGTGCCAATGTGTACTTGTGTGCGTGTATGTTGCAATGTTCTGTGAAGTAGGTACGTGCTCAGCGTATTGCTGCAGCGCTTTATTTAGCGGCTCACAATTAAAATCACTTATTTATTACAACAGAGTAGTATATTTTTATTTTTCAATGTCAGTACCTAATAGGGCTGCGGCGAGGGCTTCGACGGGGGCTCCGGCGAAGGGACCGCGAGCGAGACTTCCTCGGCGAACGCCGCACAGGGGACCGCGAGCGGCGCCCTACCAGCGGAGACCTGAAATAAATGGTTTCCGGTGATCCACAGTCAACAATCAAGACTATTATAAATTAAAATTATTTACAAATGCTAACGTTTATTATGCAGTGTGGTCCCGGCATAGAATGGGCCACTCCTTCCTTTCCCGTGGGTGTCCTAAATGGCGACTAAAGGTGAGCGAGGGATGGGCAGCAGCGTTCCTTTTAAAACATCTCTAAAAGCCTAATTGCGGCTGCCAACCCGCCTGCCAAACGTGACAACTACCGGCAATACTCCCCTTATGGGGAAGGCTTATGTCCAGCAGTGAACGGAAACTGAAATATCTAAAAGTGTACTTTCTTACCTAGACCTGCGTCCGGCCACGGGCGACCTAGACCGCCTGGGTGACACTGAACCCGAGCCGTCCAGGTACATCTGCTTGTAGCCCGTGTGGCGCCATCTAGTGGAGTAATTTGTTAATAAATAATCAAATATTTGTCATACTTTGTAGAAAAGTCGACATCTATTTGGGTAGATAGATAATCTTCATTGTTTCCTCCATAAGATTACAATAGTAAACTTATTATAGATACAAACAATTACAAGAAATGATCACAGTGAGACAACAATGGGCGACCTTATCGCTAAGAGCGATCTCTTGCAGCCAACCTTTGGATGGAGAGGAGTAATTATAAACACTTATAAGCACGGAACTCTGTTCGTTATAAATATAAAGATATATAAATAAATCAACACCTCTGTCCCACCCGTGCTTCTGCCATGAAGCAGCTGTGAAAGGTGGGATATGGCAGTGAAATTGCAGGATACAGAGGAACACCATTTTTTCACAGAAAAAAAAAATTAAGAGTACCATGGCCATTACAATCATCATCATCATTTCAGCCATAAACTGTCCACTGATGAACATAAGCCTTCCCCAGAAGGGCGGTTGTGCCAATAGTTGCCACGCTTGGCAGGCGGGCTGGCAACTACAGTTAGGCTTTTGGTAATGTTTTAGGAGGGACGCTGCCCGTCCCTCGCCCTCCCTTAGTCGCCTCTTACGACACCCACGGGAAAGGAAGGGGTGGCCTATTCTATGCTGGGACTGACACAGGGATCATTATCATATCAGCTGATGGGAAATTTACCAGTAGTTGCCACGCTCATCTAAGAGGGATGCTGTTGCCCATCCCTCGACCATTTTGTCCCTTTAGTCGTCCGACTACTTACTAAATACATGAGCATGAACAAGCAAATAAAAAGTTTTTTTTTATACAACTTAGAATGGCAAGCACCCGATGGAAAGTGATTTTTGTCGTCTATAGACATGAACAGTACCATGGACATAACAGAGTATATTGTTTCGCCCGTGATACCTCCCATGCGTTGCCATTCCTGAGGACTCAGATGTTATTAATAATAATGTAATTGTTAATTTTATTTGACGATATTGAATATGTAATTTGACTCGATAATTGTTTGAGCATTGTTTTCTTTTTTTTTTTCTTTTTTTTTATTATTCTATGATCATAATAATGTATTAGTATAAATTAAATTTGTATCCTTATTTAAGGAATAAATTAGATTTGCATGCCTACAATTTTAAGGCAATTAGACAGATGCCAAAAAGTTGTGTCACATGGCCCTTATAATGTTAAATGTCTGTTTAAAGCAAATAAATATTTCATTTCATTTCATTTCATTCCTCTGTACCCAGTAAATTCACACCATATCCCACCCTTCAAACCGAAGCACCGCCATACAAACACAACTGCTTTACGGTTGAAACATGTTTAAACTGAAAACCAACGCAAACTCTTTCTGGAAAAAAATATATCTTCCCTTTTTTTTTTCATTTAAAATCATTTATAATCTATGATATTATGTCATAATATAAAGAATTAATATTTTATAGTAAAATACTACGAAATACCAAAAACACAATGTAAATTTGAATAGGACTTCATTTTCCGCGCTTAGTCTCTAATTTGGGCCGTTGTGCGTAACCGAAAACAGCAATGTAATACACGTATTAAAATCCCACCACGACGCCGCGACGCACGGAATCAGCTGTGTGAGGTCAATGCCAGGAGCCTACGACACTACCTACGAAGAAGCGCCACTGACCGCACGGTGTAGGTATCACGCGTCGTGTGGATCGTAATATTTCAAATACATTGCGCGGCGTCAACACTAAGTATCGTTAATTATACGGCTGCGGTGCATTACCGGCGGGAGAACAATCTGCCATCTGATTCAGACCTTTCATCTGAATCAGCTGTTTTCGTTTTGCCCAACCTTTCCCTTCCACCCTGTATATTTGTTTAATTCTTTAAGTGGTGCAAATAAAGGGTTAAAAATAAATTTATGTTAAATCTCACTAACCTATTGGGATCTTTCTCCTCGACTTCCAGAAGCTTCCTGTCCCAGCTGCCAGGGGACGCCTGGCGGGCTCTCTTCATCACGTTGTCTATCTCCTTACGACGTCCGGCCGGATTAGACGGATCTAAAGGTTTTTGGAAAGAAATTATTGGTAAAGCGGACTATCAGTCTCATTGCTAGCAATACACCCTATCAGGTCGACCTCCACATGACCTCTCTGGCAACCATCTTGCTGGATTCCTGGTGTATTCATCACGATGGACTAACTGACCTGCCTTTTTATGTTTACCGATCATTTCTCTCTGGTGCCCCGCCAGCGTATACCGTTAGCGCAGGCGGGGTTACCATTCCATTATCATCCAATAAAAAGGGGGGGGGGGGTTGATGCATGAAAATAGTACGGCATCCCTGCTTGCGCTTTTGGTTTACGCTTGCAAAGTATTAAGAAAGCAAGCATTTATAAATAAATAAAAATTAAAAAAAATAATTAAATAGAAATATTTTTTTTTATTCAAGTAAACTTAATTATAAGCATATTGAAATAGTAATTTTTTTTTTTATGAATCTACCGGCCAGTTCCGTAGACAATTTAAACTGAGAATAACGGGCATGGAATCGAATTTGAGTTTCTTTTTAATGGATGATAATGGAATGGTAACCCCGCCTGCGCTATCGATATACACTGGCGGGGCACCAGTGAAGGACGATAAGTGAAGATGAAGCTGGTCAGTTAGCCCATCGTAACAAATTCACAAATGAATCAATCACGATGGTTTCCAGGGGGGACCGCGTGGAGGTCGATCTGATAGAGTATATTGCTAGTAATGTCCATTACTAACAATCCCTTTTCCCCTTATTTTGGGGTTCCTACGATATTGTAGTGCATTAGAGATGTTTGCAGAAGCCCGCATAGATTGCTTCTATGGCACAATACGTAAAAAATGGGGGAGAAAGGGATTGTTAGTAATGGAGACTGAGAATCCCATTGCAAGCAATATACCAAACCAGGTCGACCTCCTCGCGGTTCCCCCTGGAAACTATCAAGGTTAATTCCTGATGAATTCATCATGATGGGCTAACTGGCCTGTTTTCGTTCTCATCTGTCACCCTTCACTGATGCTCGGCCAGCGTATCCCGTTAGCGCAGGTTACCATACCATTTTCACCCATCAAAAAAAAAATACGTAAAAAATGCGCGTCACTGGTGCGTAGGGTACGAGGCAGCTCCAACAGTATCCTGGTCACTGTGGTATCCTCAAATGGGACGCTTCAGCGGTGACCAAGTTTGTTTATTGGCCCTTGGCCGCTACAGAATATCAGTGCTTTCCTCTTTTGAGGGCGAAGCAATAAACTGAGTTGTGACCATTTTGTATTGTTATGGCACACGCACAAAAGGAAACATTGTACTTGGCTTATATATATATATATATATATATATATATATATATATTGGCCTTTAACTGTATATATATATATATATATATATTATCTCGCTTTTTATGTAAGTAATGCAAATAAATTATCTATCTATCTATTGTTTCTTTTATTCATTTATTTTATTGTAAAATGTACTAACATTAGACTAAGGTTATGTTTTTTTTTTAAAACACAGGGGGCAAACGAGCATGCAGCTCTCCTGATGGTAAGTGACTACCGCCGCCCATGATCACCCACAACACCAGAGGCATTGCAGGTATGCTGCCGGCCTTTTAAAAAGGAATATAATCTTTTCTTGAAGGTTATGTTGTCGTATAAGTTTGGAAAGATGAAAAGGCAGGTCAGTTAGCCCATCGTGACGAATTCAATGAAAAATTTGTCATAATGGTTTCCAGGGGGAACCGCGTGGAGGTCAAATCTGATAGGATTTATTGATAGCAATGGGGACTAACCTGCCCATTATTAACAATCCTTTCCTCCCACAAATTTACGGTTAGGTTAGGTACTTTTAACTGTTATTTTAGACAAAAGTTTATTGACTAAATCATAAGGTCAAAAGTCCTTTTGACTGATTTTACCAGTCAATAATACTTTTAACTGGTTAAGAGTTTTAACTGCAATATTACTAACAAATTAGGCCATTATAGACTGTAAAGCTATTATTTTTATAAAAAAAAAAAGCAATGTAAATGGGCAAAATGATTATCACAAACTTCAGACTGGTAGAAAACTGCAATCAATCATAGTATTGTCGAGCATTATATTCTAGACTAGCTATATCACACGGCTTTGCCTACGTAAATTAGTATATAAAATATCCTATGGGAGAAAAGCGACTCACTAGAGGATAATTATCATGTTACTATGTTATACTGTACATATAATAATAAGTACTCCCCCCCCCCCATTACATTACAGAGGAATAACACCCGAGTCCTCAGGAATGGCAACGCATGTGGGGTATCATGGGTGAAACAGTATAGTCTGTTATGTCCACGGTACTGCTCACGTCTATAGGCGACGGTTACCACTTTCCATCAGGTGGGCCGTCAGTTTGTTTGCCATTCTAAGTTGGATAAAAAAAACATTAATCGCCTGCCCTTCATGCTAGGATAGGCTGCGTTATGAAGGCACGTTAGGCACTGATGATATAGGGGCACGTGAAGGTAGTCCTGTTTTTTTTTTTAATCTAACAATAAATCAGATGCTTTCCAGGGGGAACCACTGAAACTTAAGGAAGAAGTCAAGTACCTTGGCATAATACTAAACAGTAAATTGCTTTGGAATAAACATCTTGACTACAAACTTAACAAATGCACAATTGCATTCTACCAGTGCAAAAAGATGCTAGGAAACAAATGGGGTCTTTCGCCAAAAATAACTCTATGGCTGTACAGAGCTGTAATCAGGCCAATGTTGGTCTATGGTGCACTGGTTTGGTGGCCGAGGACAAAACTATCGACCACCGCCGCCAAACTAAAAAGCTTTCTTTTCTTTTTGCTCTTCTGTCAGCGGCTGCATGAAAACAGCTCCTACAACAGCAATAGAGTTAGCCCTCAACATAACACCCCTAGACCTGCACATACAGCAGGAAGCGGCGTTAGCCGCTATCCGACTAATGCATCTGGATCTATGGGGTAAAAATCACTACAGTCCCCACACTTCTATTCTGAACCAGGCAATCGAATATGAACCTTTGACTGCGGCTCCGTGTGACAGGACTCATAATCATTATATATTTAACAAAAAATACCAAATACAAATTCAAGAAGAGGAAAAGGACCAATCCGGTGTACATGAATTACGCATATACACCGATGGCTCCAAAACCGAGAACGGTTCAGGAGCCGGAGTCTTTTCCTTAGACCTGAATATAAACGTGCACATACGGCTTGGCGTACACAGCTCAATATTCCAATGCGAATGTGTTGCAATAACCGAGGCTGCTGCAGCTGTACATAAGCTAGGAATAAATGGTTTTAGCATTAGATTCTTATCTGACAGCGCAACAGTACTAAAAGCATTACGAAACAACAAGACAAACAACAAATTGATAATTGAATGCCACCATTCACTGGATAGGATATCTTCCAATAACCGAGTTATCCTCCAATGGATAAGAGGGCACAGTGGATCTTATGGTAACGATGCCGCAGACGAACTGGCTAGAAGAGGCTCAGGAACGAGGGTGGTAGGCCCGTATCCATTTCTTCCTCTTCCGTTTTCGCAATTTCGAATGTGGATTCGTCAAAGATGACCTGGTTGGACATATTGCTAACAATGGAACAGTCTGCTTTACTAACAATCCCCACTCTCAGCATATACCATTTATTTATTTATATATATATATTTATTCATTAGTACAAATATGTGTACATGGCGGACTTAATGCTAAAAGCATTCTCTCCCAGTCGACCATAGGCAAGTGTCAGAATACTCAAATGCGGTACTACTAATTATTGATATACATACATACTAAAATTACATATATAAACGAATAAATATATATGAATAACAAATATACTTACACATATATGACATATACTATATTACCGCAGGCAAGGATACAATTCCTAGGCCTGTTCAGTAAAATATTTAAAAAGCTAGCCTATTATAATCAACATGCTCCATCATCTCGGGTCTCACCAGTGATCCTCGAATGCTGCGGGTTCCTGTCCATGTGCAGTCTGTTCTTCGAGGCCGTCTCCGCGGCCCGGGACACCGAGCCATTCCTGCGGGACGACATCCTGGGAAAGGACAGACAGTTTAAAGGAACAATACACTATATATGGAATACACATACATTTCACAACTACATACATACATAAACAGTAAATGTACGCACACATGCAAACATATTTGTTTCTTATTGCATCCCACAATGTGGTTATTGGTAGACAATGGAATGGTAAACCCGCCTGCGTTAAAGGGATACGCTGGCGGGGCACCAGTGAAGTGATAGTTTCCAGGGAGAACCGCGAGGAGGTCGACCTGGTTGGGATTATTGCTAGCAATGGGATTCTCAATCTCCATTACTAACAATTCTTCCCCCCCCCCCCCCCCCAATCCACAATGTGGTTGGTAAATTTTGAAACAGGTTTGTTTATGAACCCTGTGTATTATAAAATTAATTAATGAGTTTAAAACAATATTATTAAATGGTTAAAACCCTTTTACAATATGTAATATGGGAGACTTTGTACAAAAGTCGATTGCTTGGGTACCTCTGTCCCATTCGTGTTTCTACCGTGAAGCAGTTGTGTTTGCATGGCTGTGTTTCGGTTTGAAGGGTGGGATATGGCGTGAATTTACAGGGTACAGAAGAATAACACCTAAGTCCTCAGGAATGGCAACGCATGGGGGGTATCATGGGCGAAACAGTACATTCTGTTATGTCCACAGTACTGCTCATGTCTATAGGTGACGGTTACCACTTTCCATCAGGTGGGCCGTCAGCTTGTTTGCCATTCTAAGTAAAAAAAAATATTTTCTGTGTTATATTATTCATTACTAGGGACCCATTACATTACATCACATTAGAAACCTCTAAAATTATCAGTGTTCCTCTACTATGTTATGCATGTATTATACATATAAACCTTCCTCTTGAATCACTCTATCTATAAAAAAAAAACGGCTTCAAAAGCCATTGCGTAGTTTTAAAGATTTATTCTTACATAGGGACGGACAGACAGCCACTTTGTTTTATACTGTGTAGGGATGATGATAAAAGATGGGTAATATAATATATAGTAACAGGTTTTGAACATCTTCTTTATTGGACCTACATATAGATATTGTAACTAAAATTATATATTTATTGAACCTATAAGTATATAGATATACAGCAATAGTACATTACTGCAGCGGCCAGCAACTGAGGCATTGATGGATGATCGTGCAAATGTGGGCCGAGGCGTAGCCGAGGCACACATACGTGAGTCCATCAATGCCTAGTTGTGGCCAAGGCTTGTATAGTACTTTTCTCAAACAATGCGTGGAAATCAAAAACATAATTTTACTTTTTAAGTTCAATGATGAATAACCAACAATAATAATTCCATTTGTATGTACAGAAGAGAGTAGTTACCATTACACCGATACTGACTCTGCTTGACAGTGTCACGAGCTAGTATCCCGACTTGGATGTATTGACTTATAAACTTATCGAGTACCCCAGAATGACAATAAGTTATTTAAAAAAAGTATATTGTGATTGCTAAGGGAGCAAATTAGGAAACTGTCGAGTTCCAAGGGAGCTAAGGTTGGTAAATATAAATAAATAAATGTAACAATTAAGTCACAGATGGGTCTTTTTTTAATGGCTGAAAATGGAATGGTAATACGCTATCAGTCTTTTTTTAATTGCTCGCTGGCGGAGCACCAGTGAGAGATGATAGGTGAGGATAAAAGCAGGCCAATTGGTGCTAAATGAAAATCACAAAACTAAATGAAAATTTACCAGAGGGAGACTTTGTACAAAAGTCGATTGCTTGGGTCGACCTTTGTCCCATTCATGTTTCAACCATGAAACAGTTGTGTTTGCATAGCTGTTTCAGTTTGAAGGGTGGTATATGGCAGTAAATTTACAGGGTACAGAGGAATAACACCCAAGTCCTCAGAAATAGCAACGCATGGGAGGTATCATGGGTGAAACAGTATACTCTGTTATGTCCATGGTACTGCTCATGTCTATAGGCGACGGTTACCACTTTCCATCAGGTGGGCCGTCAGCTTGTTTGCCATTCTAAGTTGTATAAAAAAAATGTCTTATAGCACCTTAACAAATTAGCCAATCACTATGTAATTTGGTATACACATAAGTACTATATGGGATGGACAAGGATATATACCATTTATGTCCTAGTGAGTAAATATATCCTGCTCAACTGAGCAAAGTTATGTGTAAAAGCTAATATAGATAGATACCAGCTTGAACCCTTCGACTCAGTGCAACGAGGAGCTATGAGAATTGTCGATGATCCCAGGCTTGCAAGCGGTATCGAACCCTTAAGTCTTAGGAGAGATTTTGCCTCACTCTGCGTGTTCTACTGCTTGTACTCCGAGGAATTATTCAATATGATGCCTACGGCCACTTTCTATCATCGTACAGCTCGTCATCGACAGGGAGTTCACCCTCATACCTTACAGCCTAAATGGTCGCTTACAACGCGGTTTCAGACATGTTTTCTCCCACGAACACTCAGGTTATGAAATGAGCTCCCTGCCGAGGTTTTCCCAAGAGACTACAGCATGGGGTTCTTCAAAAGGGGGTAAAGAGGTTTCTTCAGGGTCGGCAACGCGCGAGTAATACCTCTGGTATTGCAAGTGTTCATAGACAATGGTAACTGCTTACCATCAAGTGGGCCGCATGCTTGTTTGCCACCTCAGTGGTATAAAAAAAAATTGTATATTTAGGTTATAATTTCCCATGTACAAGGAATTATTATAACCATGTGGTTGTGGTATAGAAAAGGCCATGCCTTCCTTTTCCATATGTGTTGTGAGAGGCAACTAAAAGAAATTTAATGTTCAAGAGTGAACAGCATCCCTCTTAAAAGATTATTAAGGACTAACTGCGGTTACTAACCTGCCTACCAAGTGTTGCAACTACTGGAGAAAAACTTCCCTTTATGGGGAAGGCTTATGTTCAACGATGGACAGTTAATGACTGGTATGATGATGATGATATTGAAGGGATTATTATACTTACTAATTTTCATATAAAAAGACTCTCATCTCTTATACTTGTTTTATTTATTTTAAATAGGACATATTATAGATTAGTATATATTATATATTTTCTTTAATTTTTTTAAGGGTTGATATAAAATGGTAACCCTGTCTGTATTATTGGTATGCTATGGCTGGACACCATATGAGGGATGACAGGTTAGGATGAAAGTAGGTCAGATGGCCAACCATGACAAATTTGATAAGAATTGAACACAGTGGTTTCTAGGGGGAACCGCATGGAGTTTAACCTGATAGGGTATATTATTCAATGGGCCAGAGCCCATTACTAAACCCCTTTCCCCCTTAGATCCATTAATTAATAAATGCACTTTGTTTTCCAATTTCTTTATATGTTATTTTAGTAGGGGGCTTCAATACACCTAGGTGACTATAACAGACTCATAGGGAATGTCTGTATGTAAGATTTGTTGAACTAGTTTGTCGGGAACACATGTCTGTAGATATTTAACCCTTTGTACTCATATGTCCCCTATGGAAGATATCAGTTGTTTTATCAATATTGGCTACATTCCCTTCCTAGATCGAGAGGTGTATACAGGGAGTATATTTTTTAAATTTCTAATTTAAGGTTGGTGAACCTTCTAGTTACATTGGAATACATTTCCATACAAACAAATTCATCTTGATCGAACATGAAAGAAAATCAGAATTATTTGCTAACTTTCTGAAGCATAATTATAAGTGCAAAGGGTTAAGAACTTGGCATTGCATCTAACAGCCTGGTATAGGATTACATTCATGCATCTATTGTATAAAGGTATGCACTTAATTCATTGTATTTTTATTACACAAAATACAATTGGGAAACTATATACTCCCAAGAGTTTATATAGCAGAATAATGATTGAAATCAGTTTTTTTTTTATATTTCTAGATTTTTTTTTATTGTCTATTATGACAATAAAACAATGAACTCTTTAGTGGCAGCAGAAAACATTACATATTGGGGTATCTTTTTTAAATGGAGATAAATTATTAAAGGAGTTTAAATAATTTATCTGGACATTACTAATCTGATTTTTTGAATTTCGAATTTAGGTCAAACCTAACAGGTCATCACCTGTAAGGTTCTAACCTAGTATTTTTGCATTAAGCAAATCTTTTGTTACAGAAATATGGTTAATAAATGCATATTTTTAAGAATAACTTTCATTAATACTAATTGTAATTTGTCCTGCTTTAGATTCCAAAATGTTTTGTTCTATTTTTACCAGCTTTCACAAGATGGCCGCTACCAATATTGATTTTTGTTCACCTCAAAATGTGAGCTTACCTTTAGCGCTCCGCTCACGATTCAGCTGGAGCGAGGGCTCCAAACGCGCGCGGCGAGACGCGGGGGCGAAGCCCCAGGGCGCGGGCGGCGGTGCCACGCGACGGGGCCGACGCGATGCCCGCAGCGCCGCTGGAAATAACCGATATTCTTAATTTCACGCAAGCGGCGCGCGGGCATTATCACGAAATGCCTTTCGGGAAGGCTGTACGCGAACGAAGGCGCCCACGCGAGGCGAACATGCAGCCTCCGGGCTCACGCGGCGGCGGGCCCCACGGGACGGGCCAAACGCGACTCAGCGGGACCACCTTGTACTCCATAGCTTCCATTGAAACTCCACCCTTCAGATGCGGCAACAGCTGAACATCAAACATACTAAATCCACCTTAATTAATCACAATACAAAGTTACGAACCAGCAGTAATAAACACCAGAACTTTTTCACTGTAAATCAATGGTATATCGCCGATTTCAACTCGTTAGTATCCGCGACACACCTTGCTCGAAACATCGGCCATTTTGTTTTGCCTGCTTTTCTTTTCTACGCCTTTCTCTAGGCTAGCTGTCACTGTCAGTCAGTGTCGATAATTATTTGCAAATAATTTCAGTGTTTATTGGTCGATTTATTTTGACATTAAAAATTCTGCAATTTTTGTTTTTTAATTAGTTAAAAATAAAAATGTTCTAAATACATACCTATTTTGCGTTTAGTTATTACATTTTACATTGTATACCTGAACCTTGATCTTCATACACGGTCATTTAAGTAGTTGAAGAGGAAAACATTATAAACATTAAAAATTAAATATTGTTGTAAAATTCTATACTTATATTTTAAAGCATTGAGACTATTATTTATATTGAAATAAATATTATGTAGAATTATCGGTTTCATTTCTTTTTTGAAAAACTATTTAATTTATTACTTTTGCTACCGTACGATAAATGTAGTATATATAAGATAAAGAAAATGAAGTATCTTCTTCAAGCCTAGCCTAGCCTTTGTCTTTTAAATAGCAATAAACACGTATCGTATATTTATTATTTATTTATAAAGCTATACCAACAATATGTTCATTAATTAAACAGACTAGGTATAATGTTATAAGTAATGAAAAATGACTATTTAAAAATGCTTGAACCTAAGTTAACTTGAATAAAAATATTCCTGTCTTTCTTTCTTTATAAGATTAAGGCTAGATGAACATATGAATTAGAGGCGTATACAGCTCTTACAGATAAATGTCAATTTATACTAAAGTAACAATTACGCAATTAGTGAAGATTGAAATATTAATCTATATTATTAATAAGCTTAATAAATATGATACTTTGCTGTAACAACAAGAAAGGGGTGTGTTACTTGCGCTTATAATTACGTTTGTTTTATTATCGATAAATAGATTAGATTATTTATATTATTCATATTGCACTATCTTTACAATTATAATGTAATCCAAAGATATTATTCTTGTTCTAAGTTGTAATCCTATTTAGAGTTTTAAATCAAATCATGGAGGGTAGTGAAAAAAAAGTTGATACAAATTAAATAAAAAAGAATACGGGCAAAATAGTGTTACCAAACTGTTTTTTTTTTTCAATTTTTTAATTAAATAACTGGCTATTTACAACTAGAAGGTATGTTTGTTATATTTTTTAGTGTTCTTTTATTTTTTTTGTAAATCAAAGTGGCACAGGCATGTTTACTTTGAATGCAATGCATTAATTCATTGGCTGTGACCTATCTCAATATAGACCTTAGTGATTTCGTATCATATATGGGTAATGATATAAATCATTCACATCTTTATTCTCAAAAACTTGAAATTTCGAAATAAGTTTGGCTGAAAATACAGCGATAGTAGTTATTTTAGAAACAAAACAACTTAAAAACATACGTGGCCGAAACATAAATATTTTTGAGTTTTCAAACCGCAGCGTTTTTAGAGAGAACAGTGCAAAGGTCGATTTGTTTGGGTATATTGCTTGCAATGGGCCTCCTAGTGCCTGTTACTGACAGTCTTCTTAATCTATCTAATGGATCCTAGCGGTACACCTTTATTTTTTTCCACATCACCATGCCAATTATATATTTATAGAGTTAATTTAACGCTGTTCCTCCTGAAAACCATTGTTGTGAATTCGTCACTATGTGCCAACTGACCTGCCTGGGGGGAATTGTTAGTAATGGGGAGGTTAATCCCCATTGCTATCAATACACCCTACCAGGTCGACCTCCACGCGGTTCCCATTGGAAACGATCGTGACTAATTTATCGTTAAATTCGTCACGATGGGCTAACTGACCTGCCTTTTCATCTTTACCAATCTTCCCTCACTGGTACCCTGCCAGCGTATACCGTTAGCGGTGGCGGATTTTTTATGATGGGTGAAAATGGTATGTTAACCCCGCCTGCGCTAACGGGATACGCTGGCGGGGCACCAGTGAAGGGTGATAGATGAGAATGAAAACAGGCCAGTTAGCCCATCATGATGAATTCATCAGGAATTGACCATGATAGTTTCCCCCCTGCACAGGCAGGGTTACCCGTTCTCATCTATTTAAAGATCATAAAAATGTATTAATTTTTATTTCTATCAGTGATAGAGGTTTTTTTATGAACTATTACCTTACCATAAAGGAAAACGTGACATGTGACGAAAAAAAATGGAATAAAATAAATATTATATGTATTCAAATAGACTGGGTACAGAGGAATAACACCTGAGTCCTCAGGAATGGCAACGCATGGGGGGTATCATGGGCGAAACAGTATACTCTGTTATGTCCATGGTACCGCTCATGTGTATAGGCGACGGTTACCACTTTCCATCAGGTGGGCCGTCAGCTTGTTTGCCATTCTAGGTTGTATAAAAAAAAAGACTTGTTTGACAGTATTTTTAAATAGTTATTTTTTTATGATTCTATAGCTGGGGCCAAAATATTTTTATCTGCTGAGAGGAACCCGCAAGAAATTCAACAGTTTTTTTAATGGATGATAATGAAATGGTAAGCTAACGGTATACACTAACGGGGCACCAGTGAGGGATGATAGGTGGGAATGGAAAGTTAGGTCACTTAGTCCATCGTGATGAATACGCCTGGGGGGGGGGGGGGGGGGGGGGGGGGGGGGTAATGGAGACTGAGAATCCCATTGCTAGCAATATACCCAAGCAGGTCGACCTCCTCGCGGTTCCCCCTGGAAACTATCATGATTAATTCCAGATGAATTCGTCATGATGGGCTAACTGGCCTGTTTTCATTCTCATAGAACACCCTTCACTGGTACCCCGCTAGCGTATCCCGTTAGCGCAGGCGGGGTTACCATACCATTATCATCCAATAAAAAAAAATACGCCTAGAATTCAGTATGATGGGTTGCAGCCTGCAACTTGCAGGGGGGGGCTGGACGTGGAAATCGACCTGACGGGGCAAATTGCTGGCAATGAGACTGGTAGTTCGTATTAGGTACTAACAATCCCTTCTTCCACGAAACTCAACAGTTACTCTTTTAAATCTCTGTTAACATTATGTGTGTTTATTTAAATGTACTATATCTAATATTATACGGTCGTTGGCAGCCCGCGCATGATCCACTAACACCGTGCACGCTTCTCATTCAAGTAATCGTTTAGTGTGTAATAAATAGGTTTTTCTGAACAGAATGTTTCCCACAATGTCAGAGTTATTCACCAGTAAAATTTGCTTCACAAAAAAAAAAAAACTACTTTAACCGTAGGAAAAGCGTGGAAAAAATTATTAAATTACATAAAATATAGAAATGTAATATAAAATATGCACGATGCACCTTTTTGCATTGTTTTTTTTTTTTTATTTTATACACAGTATTTTTAGTGACATGAAATATATATTTTGTTGGTACACTTTTTTTTTCTTTTTACTTGGTATACATTATTTTTTTATAATTATATTTCATTCGTCCACATTTTTAAATCTAAATTTCTATATTTTATATAATATAATGTATTTTTTTATAGATTTCCCACGTTTGCAGTCGATTTTTTTAATATTAAAATTATTTGGACTTAAAAACGAAATTACCGGAACGATTTCGAAAAAAACTTCTGTGAGAACAAATCTAGAATCTTCCAGATAAAAAAAAAATATCCAAATCGGTTTATAAACGATATAGTTCTGAAGGAACAAGCATAAAAAACAAAGTACGGTCCTTTTAATTTATAAGATCTAATGCTTTATACCTGAAATCATAGCCAATACAACTATATTATTATTAAAAAAAAACTAACAAACACCGATTGAGAACTTTTTAAAAAGTCACTGGCAATGTGTTTGATATTTATTTGTGTCATTGACTTTATTGACGCATTATCCATATTACGTTAAATCTTTTGATTTAACAAGAGGTTAAAAGATTATCGGCACTTTAATTGCTTCATTAATTAAACGCGTATAAATTGTTTATTTTAAACACAATGTTATGATGATTCCCAATTTTCAACCGATTTAATAAATATGGAGGTACTCAATTCGATTTTATTATTTTTTATGTTCACTCATAACTCCGCCAGTTGTAAACCGATTTGAATTTTTTTTATCTGAAAGGGTATACTTACAGTACACATAGAATTCTGTGGGACCATAAATTTTTTTTTTAATTTTTTAGTGTTTTTTAAATTGCTTAGTGAGTTTTTTTTTTTAATCAAAGCGACTAGTTTTGGCGCGTTTGCAGTTGTTTTTTTTTTTTTGTGGAACATAATTTTATATTTTTAAATAATGACTATCTTTTACTCACTATTTCGTTTGCGTGGCCGGATATGTTTACTGACCAGAATAAAAAGAAACATATGAGCTTCTTCACCCTATACAATATGCAAAAATATTAAACTATATATAAAATATTATATATAAAAAACAAAAAGTAAGTGTGAAATAATTAATCTATTTATATAACTGTATTGATTGTATGTATTGATTATTTAAGTTACGAAGTAGACTGAATATTATTACGATTAAAAAAAGAAAAACAATTTGAATTTGAATTGTATTTGACTCTAAATGAACTATAATTTAATTTTATAGTTTTTATAATGTTGTTATGTAGTATCCTATCCTATATTGTATGTATCCAATGTATTTTGTGTTTTAGATAAATAAATAAGTACCTATACTAAATATCATGGTGACTGGATAAGACGTTAAGGTGTTAAAAGGTAACAAACATACACACTTTTTTTTAGTTGCCCTTACTAATATTATAAATACGAAAGTGAGTTTGTTAATTTATTACCTTATAGCAACTTAATGCATGTAATGGTAATAAAGTTTCATCCATTTATATAGATCTACCTATTAAGCATTTAATACAATTTTAATATTTTATTGTCCCTTCGACAGTCGAGTCCAGAGACAATATTTCATTATCTACCCGTCCGTCCGCTGATAATTTGATAAATAGCTGTGATAATGAAGCGGACATAATGAAAGTTTATTTTATCTACATCAAATCTCACATAGTACATAGCTGTGCAGCTTATTTCTGTTGCCTCATAATTAAACTCAGGAACTGGTTCGTTTGTTTCATATCTTTATCTGTGTCATATTAAAAGATTAAATTCCATCTGTCAGACAATTCAAAGTAAGAATTAGTATTGCTCCGATAAGAGATACACTGTTCTAAATTTAAAATTTAAATTGCCGCCATGCTATTGTCGCGTGGGTGGGACACGCGCATGTACCGTGCACAGATTATATTTATATGACCCAAGAATCATAGTTACTTACCATTACTACATTTTTGTTTTATTTACATATAAGTAATAGTGCAACTTTATTCCCTTAAAAGTATGCTAATAATATTAATCTATCATAAATGCAGTCTGTACTATCAGATAAAATCCATTATTTATTGTATTTGACCTTATACTTTATCTCTTTCTGTAAGTTCGTGGAAAGTTATCCTGCCATTTATGGTAGCCTAGTAATTGTACGCTATTTTACTTATGTATGTGGATTTGGTATAACCCTAATTCCCACTGTTGGGCCTTAGTTTATTTAGTTAAAAGGAAGGTATCCATAAAAGTATTATAGGCTTTTATTATGGTGTATTTAGTTTTACTTCTTTACTCTTCTCTTTTGTGTTTTTTTTTTTATACAACTTAGAATGGCAAACAAACTGACGGCCTACCTGATGGAAAGTGGTAACCGTCGCCTATAGACATGAGCAGTACCGTGGACATAACAGAGTATACTGTTTCGCCCATGATACCCCCCATGCGTTGCCATTCCTGAGGACTCAGGTGTTATTCCTCTATACCCAGTAAATTCACGCCATATCCCACCCTTCAAACCGAAACACAGCCATGCAAACACAACTGCTTCACGATAGAAACACGAATGAGACAGAGGTACCCAAGCAATCGACGATGTAAAAAGTTTCCCTTTGTCATTCTAAGGATGGGAGGAGGGGAGAAGATTGTTAATACCCACTTCTAGCAATATCTTGTCAGGTCGGTTCGCCATAAGGGGAGTTTTGTCAATAGTTGTCATGCTTGGCAACCGCAGTTTAATTTTTGATAAAGTTCTAAGGGACGCTGCTACCCATCCTTTAACCGTCAAGTTTCCTTAGACGCCTCTTACAATACCCACGTGAAGGGAACAAGTAGCCCATTCTATGCCGGAAACACACAGTAATGTTACAGTATCTGTAGGGAGGCAGCAGCGTCCCTCTTAAAACGTCACCAAAGCCTAACTACGGTTGCCAACATGCCTTCCAGAGGGGGAACGGGATTGTTAATAATGGAGACTGAGAATCCCATTGCTAGCAATATACCCAACCAGGTCGACTAACTACGAAACTATCATGGTTAATTCCTGACGAATTCATCATGATGGGCTAACTGGCCAGTTTTTATTCTCATCTATCACCCTTCACTGGTGCTCCGCCAGTGTATTCCGTTAGCGCAGGCGGGGTTACCATACCATTTTCATCGATAAAAAAAAATAGACTTGTTTACAAGCATTTAAAACGTCATTTTTTTTAAACTACAGCACAACGTTACTATTCCTTTGTCATTAATTAAAAAAAAAACCCCCGCCTGTCAAGCGCGGCAACCACTGGCAAAAGTTTAAAAATTCTATCGGCAGCGGACAGTTAACTGGAATAACAATAAATACAGTAGTAGACATCCGATACGTACAAACCGACCGCAACACGGCATTTCCTATTAATATTATGAAGTAATTTATCTCTCAAGGTTCCGAATACCACAATTACAAGTATATTTATAATCGGGCGCCAACACAATCTTTATCACCTATGTACTTATTTTATTTAGTAACTTTTTATGGGAGTTAATACTAGATTCATTGCGTACCAAAGGTATGTTATTTCTTTTTTCTCAAACATGCTTGGAAATGTAAGCATTATTTTGACAATCTTCTTCGAGATAAATCAAAATTGCCGTACTGGCCAGATACATGCGGGCAGCTGCCGGCAAAAGTTGTATGAATATCCATATCTGTCGTGTTTTGCGGCCAGATAAATTACTATGTAAACTCATATCTGTCCTGTAATTTAAAAATGGAATGACCTTTTACTTCTAAAGATGGCTACCAAGGAGGTAACTAATATCGTTCGTTATTCGTCATTGAACTTAAAAAGTAAAATTGTGTTTTTGATTTAAAAAGTGAAATTGTTTGAGAAAAGTACTATACAAGCCTTGGCCACAACTAGGCATTGATGGACTCACGTATGTGTGCCTCGGCTACGCCTCGGCCCACATTTGCACGTTCGTCCATCAATGTCTCAGTTGCTGGCCGCTGCAGTAATGTACTAATAATGGGTGATAATGGAATGGTAACCCCGCCCGCGCTATCAGTATACACTGGCAGGACACCAATGAGGGATGATAGGTGATGATGAAAAGGCAGGTCAGTTAGCCCATCGTGACGAATAGATTTTTAATTCAGCACGTCGGTTTCCAGGAGGGACCATATGGAGGTTGACCAAGTTGGGTACATTGTTAGCAATGGGGTCCTTTCCTTAGTTTTCATTACTAACAATCCATTTCCAATAGTTGCCACACTTGGCAGGCTGGTTGGGCAACCGCAGTTAGGCTTTAGAGATGTTTTAAGAGAGACGCTGCTGTCTATCTCTCGACCGTTATGTCTCGTCTTGCGACACCCACGGAACAAAAAGGGATGGCGCATTCTATGCCGGGACCACGCGGCACATAATGCTACTATAAATAATCATTTTTTATTTATTTATCTCTTTATTGCATCAAAAACATAAAAATAAACAATGACATATAAACAATTCAAGTGAAATACAGTAGTATGGAGTACAGATCAAAATATACACGTAAAGGTACAAAAGGCGGTCTTATCGCTAGGGCAATCTCTTACAGACAACCTTTGGTTAAAGGAGAACATATGGAAGTGGGTAGGTGGCGCAAGAGACGGACAATAAAAAAATGTGTCTGGTACAGAGGCGGAATTAATGTTATAATATACAGCATTCTCTCGCAGTTAACCTTTTGTTTTTTATACAACTTAGAATGGCAAACAAGCTGACGGCCCACCTGATGGAAAGTGGTAACCGTCGCCTATAGACATGAGCAGTACCATGGACATAACAGAGTATACTGTTTCGCCCATGATACCCCCCATGCGTTGCCAATCCTCTATCTAATATTCGCTTAATGTTTTGTTTCAGAAATAGAAAATCCGCCAAAATGTCGTCACGAGGACGTGCTGTGATCTGTAAAAGATCATGAGGTAAATAAATACTTTATTAACAAACGTGCGTGGACAGAATAGCGGTCGGAGATTGATAACTCATTTGGAAAGTTATAGAACTTGTGCTAATACCACAGGGATTTATACCAGAGGGAGACTTTGTACAAAATTCGATTGCTTGGGTACCTCTGTCCCATTCGCGTTTCAACCGTGAAGCAGTTGTGTTTGCATGGCTGTGTTTCAATTTAAGAGGTGGGATATATCAGTGAATTTACAGGATACAGAGGTATAACACCTGGCAACGCATGGGGGGTATCATGGGCGAAACAGTATACTCTGTTATGTCCATGGTACCGCTCATGTCTATAGGCGACGGTTACCACTCCCCATCAGGTGGGCCGTCGGCTTGTTAGCCATTCTAAGTTGCATAAAAAATAGCAAAATAATCTATCTAGCAACACTGCAGGTGTCAATCTTGTATTAGTTTTCTTAACATTCAGACTTTAATTATCATGTCACGCATTCCTGCTTCATGGTCGAAATGATGGTAGGAATGTCTTTTCATCTTAGATTATATAGATAGAGTGTCTCCATACAAATGCTTCGAGAGAAGCGGCTCAACTTTTTCATACAATTTTGCGTGACAAATAGTTACGAGTGATTCCTTTATAACTTCTATATTTATTTTGTCTTATAATTTCTGCATCTTTTTAATGCGTAAACACTTATTTTATTGATTAAATATTTAAATATAGATACGGGAAAGGACTGTTAGTAATGCGGAGGTTAGTCCCCAATGCTATCAATATACCCTATCAGGTCGACCTCCACGCCGATCCCCCTGGAAACAATCGTGACTAATTTATCGTTGAATTTATCACGATGGGCTAACTGACCTGTTTCATTCTCACCTATCATCCTTCTCTGGTGCCCCGCCGGTGTATACCGATAGCGCAGGCGGGGTTACTATACCATTTTCACCCATTAAAAAAAACTGTATCGGGTTGACTGGAAGAGATCTCTGTCAGAGATAAGTCCACCCTTGCTCACAATATTTATAAATGCATTAACAATGTAATTTATAAGTGCAATAGAGAATATATATATATATATATATATATATATATATATATATATATATATATATATGTATGTATGTATATATAGAGAGGAATATATGTGTGTATATAAACTTTACAAATTTTATAAGATTTACGCCTCGTTTTTATCAATTTCGTGTTACTTAATGCAATTTTTAACAATTAGCAATCTACTACGAAGTGATCGCGCCACGTTTGTTAAATAGACAATCGCTTCTAAGAACATGAAATCTTGGAATCGGCTCGATAGTCCTTCAGTGTTGCCAGATCGGGTACCTTTCGTAATTTTGCGTAAAAAAATTTCTGTATGCGAAATTTTGGAGAAATAACATTCTTGGAATTTTTTGAAAACTGAAATGGGCTTCGAGAATGTTAGGTAATTTTTTTTTTTGAGAACTTTAATATTTGTAATGTATATAAAAGTATTAAAATGAATAAGAGAAGGAAAGGATCAGTGTTAACACTAACACATGCCTAGACAATGGCGGACCTACATAGAAGTAGCGGGTAGGCTGTGCAGCGCAGCGGTCACCATACTACCCTGCAAATGTTTATATTCATCGCGCGATAGTGACGCCGTCTGTGTGACACTGTACTGCTACGAGACTGTCTTATTGTTGTTCTAAAACTTTTATTACAATATACCTATTTAAGTAAAACTAGAAACGATAAATATATCAAATGTTCTTACTGTACCAACCAGAGTATTTATTTATATTCTATCTTTTTTTATACAACTTAAAATGGCAAACAAGCTGACGGCCCACCTGATGGAAAGTGGTAACCGTCGCCTATAGATATGAGCAGTACTATGGACATAACAGAGTATACTGTTTCGCCCACGATACCCCCCATGCGTTGCCGTTCCTGGGGACTCGGGTGTTATTCCTCTGTACCCTGTAATTTCACGCCATACCGCACCCTTTAAACCGAAACACAGCCCTGCAAACACAACTGCTTCATGGTTGAAACACGAATGGGACAGAGGACAGAGTCAAGCAAACGACTTTTGTACAAAGTCTCTCTCAGGTAAATTTTTGTATAAATTGCAAATTTGATGTTGTAACAAACCTTAAAACTTTTGAATTTTTGTAGAAAAATAAATAGTGATTAACAGGGCTGATGCGAGGTTGCGCTCGCAGGAAAATTTGATATTGTCATTCTTTTAAATTACATTGACATTTTAACAAATATTTGAAGTTTGTGTAAAAATCAAAATTCGAATCTGGCAACCTGTGACCCTGGCTGGAGGTAATTTGTTAAACTATTCGGATTCTATTTTTAAATTTAAATATTGACATCTCATGACAGTGTTACCAGTTTACATTGAAAATAGTACACAATAATATCAATTTTAAGCATACGACGTAGCAAAAAACATGTACATATTGGATTTATTTTATGTGGAAATAAAAAACAGTGTATTTTGCGTTGAATCAATATTTTTAAAGGTTAGTCTCAAACTTAGATACTCTAGAGCTAGGATGTGGAACTAAGAACGAGGAATTACATAGAAAGAATGATAAAATAAAAACTGTAAATCATATGGTTGCCGCCTTTCTTGAAGAAAATGTTATACGGCCGTATAACCCTACCAAATTCAGATGCAACCCGCTTGCATACTTTATACATAAACTGTATCGAATATATAATCTAGTAATATAAATGAACAAAAACTTTATATACACATTTTTTATACACTAGCCTGCTGCTATGAATTGTTAAAAATAGCAACTGATTGTGTATCTTTCGTCCTCTTTTTACTAATTATATTTGCATAAGAAGAATAGAGGCAACCATATGATTTACAGTTTTTATTTTATCATTCCTTGTTCTTAGATGTGGAACAAATGTGTGCGCATCCTTGCGTCAGTTCTATCAAATGAGGATGAAGCAGGTTAGTTGGCCCATCGTGACGAATTCAGCAAGAATTGCTCACGATAGTTTCCAGGGGGAACCATGTGGAGGTTGACCTAATAGGGCATATTGCTAACAATGGGGCTGTCAAACTCCATTGCCAACAATCCCTTTCCCCCCAATATTATTTATTAGGGGGGGGGTTTATTAGTAATGCGAACAGGCATTACTAACAATCCATTCTATTTATCTATTATGGTCCGAGACCATAAGGCAATATATTATAGTGTATAGTGGCCGTGTGGTCCCGGCATAGAATAGGCCACCCCTTCCTTTCCCGTGGGTGTCGTAAGAGGCGACTAAGATAGAGCTAGAGATGGGTAGCAGTATCCCTTTTAAAATATCTTTAAAGACCGACTGCGGATGCCAACCCGTCTGCCAAGCGTGGCAACTACTGGCAAAATCCCCCAAGGGGGAGGCTTATGTTCAGCAGTGGACAGTTAAAGGCTGATATGATGACGGTGATGAACAGGCTTTGTCTAATAAATGTTTTCTAATAACAGTTTTAAACTTATTAAAAGTTAGACCCAAAATATCCTTCGGTATCTTATTGTAACATTTAATACCCATTTCCATAAAAGACCTATTAACTTTTTCTAAAAGATACTTTGGAACAGCTATTTTGAATTATTTTAGTAATGGGGTCTGGCCCATTGCTAGCAATACACCCTATCAGGTCGACCTGCACGCGGTTTCCCCCTGGAAACCATTGTGGTTTTTTTTTATGGGTGAAAATGGTATGGTAACCCCGCCTGCGCTAACGGGATACGCTGACGGAGCACCAGTGAAGGGTGATAGATGAGAATGAAAACAGGCCAGTTAGCCCATCATGATGAATTAATTCATCAGGAATTAACCATGATAGTTTTCAGGGAGAACCGCGAGGAGGTCGACCTGGTTGGGTATATTGCTAGCAATGGGATTCCCCAAAACCATCGTGGTTAGTTCTAATGGAATTCATCACGGTAGGCTAACGATAATTACCAGAGGAAGACTTTGTACAAAAGTCATTTGCTTGGCCTGTATTCTATTCGTGTTTCTATCGTAAAGCAGTTGTGTTTGCATGGCTGTGTTTCGGTTTGAAGGGTGCGAGATGGCAGTGAATTGTTGTGGACATGACGGTATTTAAAAGCATGTTGTAAAAATACCATAGATTATATGATTAAACCATTAAAATACTTAATTAATTGGTCAATAAATTAGGGACTGTTTACAGATGCCTTAGAGGAAGCTATCATTAAACCACTGTACAAAAGAGGCGTGACTTTTGATGTCTAATTATATACTAGTGTTATTACATGTTATTTACGAATTATAACACGTTGTTTTGATACATGTTAATTACATTGACGTATAAATAACCTAGATATATAATTAGAGACAAGTAAATTAAAAAATAAAATATTTAAATGTAAAAAAATTTCTTTGAGATCACTGCCAGCTGGTAGGGTGCCTAGTACTTGTTGCATTTCCACGCTGAATAGCAATGGAAATGCGTTGACCAAAGTATAGGCCAGCCTTGTTTATATTACACGTTTATTTGCACGTTGTTTATATTAGTACTTAGTAACGTGTTTTAAGCAAGTATATTTCGGGGGTCACAAACGTTGATGACCTTTGGATTAACTTGATCTTATTTCGACCATGTAAACAACTGTGCATTAGAGCTGAGTAATATACATATAGCAATATCTATATATTTCATTTATAATATCTATGTACTTGGTCCAATAACGTATATGTTAAAAGTCTGTTATCCAAAAATAATATTGGATTTTTTTTATACAACTTAAAATGACAAACAAGCTGACGGCCCACTTGATGGAAAGTGGTAACCGTCGCCTATAGACATGAGCAGTACCATGGACATAACAAAGTATACTGTTTCGCCCATAATACCCCCCATGCGTTGCCATTCCTGAGGACTCAGATGTTATTCCTCTGTACCCAGTAAATTCACGCCATATCCCACCCTTCAAACCGAAACACAGCCATGCAAACACAGCTGCTTCACGGTAGAAACACGATTGGGACAGAGGTACTCAAGCAATCGACTTTTGTACAAAGTCTCCCTCTGGTAAAACATACGAGTATAACAGCCTTTTTACATATTCGTAAATAGATATCCGACCGATATGGACGATATCGATATGGGTGATGACCTGTTCTGTCATCAGTGTCCAGAGAAACCCAATATATAGATATCGGATCGGTATCCATATTACACATGACACAATTTGATAAAAAAAAAAAACTTTTGAATAATTTGATTGTTTTACATTCAGAAAAAAAAAACTTTAAATCAAATAAAATTCTTTTTTTTTATGCAACTTAGAATGGCAAACAAGCTGACGGCCCACCTGATGGAAAGTGGTAACCGTCGCCTATACACATGAGCAGTACCATGGACATAACAGAGTATACTGTATCGCTCATGATACCCCCCATGCAGTTCATTATAACTAAACAAGTTTACTTGATTCAACAATTATTATTTTTTTACGCAAAACAATTTAATATTTCAAAATTCCTTTCTTTGGTCAAGTTAATTTTTTTTATCTATTGCATGGACGAGTCGTAGATTTTTATATTTTTTGTCAATTTGTATTAACATCAGCTCATTAGACATGGCTGTGTTTCGGCTTGAAGGGTGGGATATGACGTGAATTTACAGGGTACAGAGGAATAACACCTGATTCCTCAGGAACGGCAACGCATGGGTGGTATCATGGGCGAAACTGTATGCTCTGTTATGTCCATGGTACTGCTCATGTCTATAGGCGACGGTTACCACTTTCCATCAGGTGGGCCGTCAGCTTGTTTGCCATTCTAAGTTGTATAAAAAAAAAAATTAATACATAAATGTTTTAATTATCATTAAACTTAATAAATCTATTTTTATATCTTTGTTTTTTCTTTACTGAGGTAGTTTTTGCGACCCCCATATAGAGGTTTCGCGACTCCACGGGGGGTCGCGACCCACCCGTTGTAAAACACTGTTTTATTACGCTCTGGCTGCAATAATGCACCGTACCACCGCGCGGTAGAGTGTAATTATCCCGCTTACAGAGCGAACCGCTGCGCGTGCGCATTACAGTCAAAACTTATTACAAAGTTTTAAGCTGGAAAAATACAAAAATAAAAAACTATTCCATGCTATATCTGCCTGTCGAAGCCACCTAGAACCAGCAAGGAAGACGAGGAGTTGTACTGCGGTGTTCAGGTCATCCACTTAGGCACACTAGCGCTGCACTCATGAGCTGCAGCTGCCGAAGGTACGCGTGACTTCCTTTTGTCTTGTCCAGGAATGGTGCATTGGTTTAACCATTCGGAGAGAATGGATGATAGGAGAATTATGGATTACGTTATTTATTTATTTCTTATTGCATTCCATAATATAATTAGTAGATAACATTTCAATTATGGACCGTGTTGGGTACAGCGAGTACGAGAGAGGAGGACGACACTTCTTTCACTTTAGAAATAGTCTAAGGATCCGTTACAATGTTATCCAGCCATTGATATTGTATCACGATAGCTACGTATTTCCTTATTATTATTATTATTCATTATTTAAGTATTGCTGTGTATGTATTCATGTCGTAGTTGTTATTAGTATTATATAGTTATTTAATATAATCTGTAGTTTATAATTATTTATATTCATATTGTAAAATTAATTAATAAATAGTTTAATAATAACATTTCAGCAATGTCAGTTTTAGCTATGTCTTAAATATATATATATATATATATATATATATACCATATACATTATTACATGTATCACATCTTCATATTTAGAACTAATAGAATTTTCATCGTGCCTCCGATCAAATTGTTTATAATTACTCCTCTCCATCCAAAGGTTGGCTGCAAGAGATCGCTCTTAGCGATAAGGTCGCCCATTGTTGTCTCACTGTGATCGTTTCTTGTAATTGTTTGTATCTATAATAAGTTTACTATTGTAATCTTATGGAGGAAACAATAAAGAGTACCTATCTATCTATTGAGCAAGAATGAATAGGAGATGTCGGTAGAGGCCGCCCTAGACTGGCGTATGTCGCCCAAAAAGGCGACGTGCTGAAGAAGGGCCGAATTAAAAGTACCCGTAACCGGCGAGTGTGTATGAAAAGATTGATGAATGTGGAGGAAGCGAAGGAGCATTTGAATCGAAGCATTTGGCGTTCCATTGTTTCTCCCTACCCTAATGGAAGACAGGCGTGACACATATGTATGTATATGTACACCATTTTTTTTTAATCCTATTCATCACCATATCAGCCTCTAAATGTCCACTGCTGAACATAAGCCTTTCCTATTGGGAGTATTGCTAATAGTCGCCACGTTTGGCAGTCGGATTGGCAACCGCAGTTAGGTTTTGGAAATGATTTAAATGGGACGTTGCTCCCTTAGTGGCCTCTTACGACACCCACGGGTAACCTAACGGGTGGCCTATTCTATGCCGGGACCACATACATAAGCCCCGCCATATATCGTTAGCGCAGGCAGGGTTACCGATCCGTTATCATCCATTTAAAAAAAAATGAAGCTTGTCAAACGGATAAAGGCGCGTGTAAATGTTAATACTTACATAACCGTCTTAAATGTTTTAACCACTTATTTCACAATTAAGTTATTACCCGTTTACGAACAAAATAAAGTTAATTAAGTGCAAACGAATTAGCATGCTGACTAGTGAAGGGATACGTGTAATGTAATATTCGTTTAACATGTTACATTATAACATGTATTATCATGTAATAATCACATGTTTACTTATATTAAACACTAGCCTTATTCCACGGCTTCGTCCACGTGATTTAATATATGAATTATCCAACATGTTACAATGTAACATGTAGTGTCATGTAATAAACACATGCTTATTAGGGGGAAAAGGGATTGTTAGTAATGGAGACTGAGAATCCCATTGCTAGCAATATACCCAACCAGATCGACCTCCTCGCGGTTCCCCCTGGAAACTATCATGGTTAATTCCTGATGAATTCATCATGATGTGCTAACTGGCCTGTTTTCATTCTCACCTATCACCCTTCACTGGTGCTCCGCCAGCGTATCCCGTTAGCGCAGGCGGGGTTACCATACCATTTTCACCCATCAAAAAAAAAGACATGCTTACTTATATTAAACATTAGCCTTATCCCGCGGCTTCGTCTGCGTGATGTAATGTATAAATTACCCAACATGTTACATTGTAACATGGATTGTCATATAATCGTCACATCATCATCATCATCGTCATATCAGCCTTTAACTGTCCACTGCTGAACATTAGCTTCCCCCTTGGGGGGTTTTGCCAGTAGTTGCCACTCATCCGTCAACCATTCCCTTACGGCTTTCATGGGAATGGAGGAGGTGACCTATGCTATGCCGAGACTACATTTACCTTCGTGTATAATATCGTATTATGTGTAAGTTTATTTGTTATTCATATATATTTATTCGTTTATATATGTAATTTTAGTATGTATGTATATCAATAATTACTAGTACCGCATTCGAGTATTCTGACACTTGCCTACGGTTGACTGGGAGAGAGTGCTTTTAGCATTAAATCCACCATGTACATATATATGTACACATATATATATATACGACAAGCAGGTGACTCAAAAAAAATTTTTATTAAAAACTATTTTTTTTTTATATATCTTATAATGGCAAAGTTGACGGCCCACCTGATGGAAAGTGGTAACCGTCGCCTATAGACATGGATAGTACCGTGGACATAACAGAGTATACTGTTTCGCCCATCATACCCCCTATGCGTTACCATTACTGAGGACTCAGGTGTTATTCCTCTGTACTGTGTAAATTCACTGCCATATCTCACCTTTGAACCCGAAACACAGCCATGCAAACACAACTGCTTCACGGTAGAAACACGAATGGGACAGAGGTATCCAAGCAAACGAGTATTATACAAAGTCTGCCTCTGGAATACATGTGTACATAAATGAATACATGTGTAATGTAATACTATCGGGGGGAAAGCGATTGTTACTAATGGAGACTGACAATCCCATTGCTAGCAATATACCCAACCAGGTCGACCTCCTCGCGGTTCTCCCTGGAAACAATCATGGTTAATTCCTGATGAATTCATCATGATGGGCTAACTTGCCTGTTTTCATTTTCATCGATCACCCTACACAGGTGCACCGCCAACGTATACCGTTAGCGCAGGCGGGGATACCATACCATTTTCACTCATCAAAAAAAAATTTAATACTATCGTATTAACAGATCGCTAGTGTCCCCTCACTACGATTATTATGTTTTTTGGCACATTCCACAATGTTAGAATTATGTGTGGGTAGACTTTCCAATATTTTTTTTCACTGATATGCACATCTATTGTAGTATCTACCAAGTTTTAAATACTTACCGAGAACTCCGTCGTTTATAAAGCGTTTAGGATTTTTTTTTATTCGAATATTTATTTTTTAACATTAATTTTTTTTTATTTAATTTGTTATATCTCTCATCTAGAGGTAGTTTTAGACACGGGCCAAAGCCGAGTGTTTTTGGAATGTCAATTCAATGATAGGAACTTACGGACCAGGCGACATGTATTTTTTTTTTAAATGGATGATGATGGAATGGTAACCCCACCTGCGCTATCGGTATACACCGGCGGGGCACCAGTGAAAAATGATAGGTGAGGATGAAGTAGGTCAGTTAGCCCATCGTGACGAATTCAACAAGAATTGTTCACGATCGTTTCCAGGGGGAACCACGCGGAGGTTGACCTGATAGGGCATATTGCTAGCAATGGGGCTGTCAAACTCCATTGCTAACAATCCTTTCCCCCCCCCCCCCGACTTTTTTTTTTTTTTTGATGGGCGAAAATGGTTGTATACATAATGTATGGAGACTTGTGTGTAAGGTTTTCGGGATAACACCCGTTGTAGATAAAACTTTTGGTATTGTTTTTACTGTACTGAACACGCCATTGGGATTTTATTTCTATAGACAGATTTGTGTATTTAGCCAGTTTTTCATAGTGTGTTTTTTTCAAATTGTGCGTGTTGCATTGCTGTGTCTATAAAGTAAACTGTTTCATTGCCTTTATCAAGTTTAATCTGTTATAATAGTTAGATCCCAGTATATTTTGTGACGTTCACTTGAATTATTCAATTGTCATTGTATATTTTTATTTATGGTGCAATAAAGAGTTAAATAAATGAAATAAAAGTGAACTAGTGCGAAGCCGCGGTGGGCAACTAGTATGATGTGTAGTTTTTTTTTTTTTTTTTATTTATTTAACAAAGTATGTTTGTATTAGCACAGAATTTATCATTGCTTCCCACACTAGGCCGAGCCTGTCCTGCAGGAAGCAGTACTCGTGTTTGCATATACATGCATATAGATATTAGACATAGGCTTTTTAGCAGTACTCACAATTGTGTAACTAATCTGTGTAATACAATTATTTTATTTTATTTATTTATTTTTTCTTTCTCTCACCACCAATACACATGTATTATAGTATATAAGTATATAGTAAACAACTATATTTGACTATCTGTAAAAGTGTCTAGACATAATTGGTTCTATCTTATCGTAATTTTTTTTTATGTAGCGACGGAAAATATAATACAGTCTGTTGGTGAGGGGGGGGGGGGGGGTTGTAGTGATGTGTTCTGCCAGTCCTATTGCCAGCAATATAGCCTATCAGGTCGACCTCCACGCAGTTCCAGTTCAGTTCTACCAGAGGGAGATTTTGTACAAAAGTCGTTTGCTTGGATATCTCTGTCCAATTTGTGTTTCAACCTTGAAGCAGTTGTTTGCATGGCCGTGTTTCTGTTTGAAGGGTGGGATATGGCAGTGAGTTTACAGGGTACAGAGGAATAACACCTGAGTCCTCAGGAATGGCAACGCATGGGGGGTATCATGGGCGAAACAGTATACTTTGTTGTGTCCATGGTACTGCTCATGTCTATAGGCGACCGTTTCCACTTTCCATCAGGTGGGCCGTCAGCTTGTTTGCCATTCTAAGTTGTATAAAAAAATTATCTTGATTAATTCTTGTGGAATTCCTCACGATTATACACCGATAGTGCAAGTGGTATTTTTAATGGATGATAATGGAATGGTAACCCCGCCTGCGCTATCGGTATACACTGGCGGTTCACCAGTGAGAGATGATAGATGAGGATGAAAAGGGCAGGTCAGTTAGCCCATCGTGATGAATACACTTGGAATTCAACATGATGGTTTTCAGTGGGGACCACGGGAAGGTCGATCTGGTTGTGTATATTGCTAGCAATAGGGCCCTTAGTCTTCATTACTAACAATCCCTTCACCCCTGAAAAGGCAGATCAGTTAGCCCATCATGATGAGTACACCAGGAATTCACCACGATGTTTTCCAGGGGGGACCACGTGGAGATCAACCTGATATTGCTAGCAACACCTTCACCCCCCCCCCCCGCAGCAGGTGGGTTACTATCCCATTTTAACCCAATAAAAAAAATAGTTGCGAGTTCCACACTCGTGGAAAGGAATTGTCAATAATGGAGTTTCGCAACGGGCTAATTGACCTGCTTTCATCACCTATCATCCTTCACTGGTGCCCCGCCAGCGTGTACCGATAGCGCGGGCGGTGTTACCGTTCCATTTTCACCCTGAAAAAAAAAAACAACGTTCAAACAACATACAATAAGATAATTAAAGATCAAAAAGTCCAATGCAATGTAATAATACATACAACTCATACAATTCATGCCGGCATCACGCGGCTGACAGCCGAGACGGGCGCGTGCGCACCGCGGTCACTATGCTTTAGGTATGTTCGTGGACAGTCCTGCTTTATGAGTAGTGTGACACAATGATGAAGTCAATTGGGATAAAATATAATCACGTCAAATCGACGATTACCTTATCATTGATTAGCCGTTTCCGGCGGTTTTGTCTGGTATGTTAAGTTTTTTTTTGATGGGTGAAAATGGTATTGTAACCCCGCCTGCGCTAACGGGATACGCTGGCGGAGCACCAGTGAAGGGTGATAGATGAGAATGAAAACAGGCCAGTTAGCCCATCATGATGAATTCATCAGGAATTGACCATGATAGTTTCCAGGGAGAAGCGAGAAGGTCGACCTGGTTGGGTATATTGCTAACAATGGGATTCTCAGTTTCCATTACTAACAATCCCTTTTACCCCCGGTATGTTAAGTTAGGATATAACCTACCTGTTTGGGGGGAAGGGATTGTTAATAATGCGGACTTCCAATTTCATTGTTAACAATATACCCCATAAGGTCCATCTCAACGCGGTTCCCTTTGGAAACCATAATAATTAATTCTTGATGAATTCATCAGGTTCCACCAGACCGCCTGATCTGCTCTTATCCTTAGCTATCACCACTCACTGGTGCACCGCCGGCGTATACCGATAGCGATTTTTTTTATACAACTTAGAATGGCAAACAAGCTGACGGCCCACCTGATGGAAAGTGGTAACCGTCGCCTATAGACATGAGCAGTACCATGGACATAACAGAGTATACTGTTTCGCCCATGATACTCCCATGCGTTGCCATTTCTGAGGACTCAGGTGTTATTCCTTTGTACCCTGTAAATTCATTGCCATATCCCACCCTTCAAACCGAAACACAGCCATGCAAACACAACTGCTTCACGGTAGAAACACGAATGAGACAGAGGTACCCAAACAATCGATTTTTGTACAAAGTCTCCCTCTAGTTATACAGCAGTTAACTGTCCATTGCTGAACATAGGCCTTCCCCTAATGAGAGGGTTTGCCAGCTGTTGCCACTCTTGACAGCTGGATTGGCAACCGCAGTTAGGATTCGGTGATGTGTTAAGAGGATCACTGCTGCCCATCCCTCAACTGTTAAGTTCCTTTACTCACCTCGTATGACAACCACGGGAAAGAAAGGGATGGACCGTTCTATATCGGGACCACACGGCAATCCAATATATTACTCAATCCTATTTCAAATGCTCTCTATTGAATGGAAATTTTATTATTATTATGTGTTAAAAAGTCTCTTATCGAATATTATATTTTGGACAACAAACATTTAACGATTTTTTAATAAAGTTATATAAATTTGGTATTTTATTAATTAATGTACAGTTTAAAAATATAATAATAGTTTGTACGTATAATTAATAATGTAAAAACTGTGGGTATATATACCTGAAAATAAAAGATTATAGTAAGCAGAGTCGTGGGTTGTGAATTGAAAGACCCCGATTGTCAAAACAAGTTTAATACGAGCAACAAGTAACACAGTTGTTAGCAATGGCGGGAGCGCGCTTTAGATCTAAGTACATATGCGAACGTATTGGCGGCCGGCGTAAGACTATTGTAGAGGGCGCCAATGTCTATTACTTATAACAAGCGGGTGGATGCCCGCGAGTTTCCCGGATTGGTTGTTCTATTATGTTGGTAGTAGTGACGGTAGGTTGTACCTTAAGATTTATTTATTATAATTATTAACTTATTCGTTTTTGGACCACTAAAATATATAGATATAGCTAACATATATTATATATTACCCATCCCTACACTAGTATAGTTATTATTTATCATTGTCTTGCTTTTTCTCACTTATTTTCAGAAATTTATTGATATCCTACATAAAAGTATCGTGATTTAATACCACACTAATCTGCATTTAGGTAATAAAAAAGTCATTAAAATATTCCGCAAACGAACAAGGACAATAAACCCAAATATCAAATTCAACCGTGACCTAATTCTATAAATACATAATCAACAAACCGAGACAGTCCGAGAGAAGAACAACCATAACATTGTCACCCTACACATCGTTATACACTGCGCGGGCGCATCTATATAAACCGAATGTACCTCATAAAATGTTTAGTACGTTATCAACCGTGAAACTGATCGCACGTATTGTTCACAGATGTGTGCAGCTATCGATATGCTAGCTTCGGAGCTGTTCTACGGGCATAGCCCACCTGCTAGCTTCCTTACCGACTACACACCTCCTCTCCGGCGGCCCACAAAGCTCACAACAAGAGGCTTTTCAGCGCCATGCTTAACAGTTTTAAAACCTGTACAATTCACATTGAAATCAGCTACACGATCCTGTTTAAAAATGCCCAAAGGCAAGATAAAGAAGAGCGTCGTTTTCGCTGACGACAAAGGCTTAGCGCTTGAACAAGTGAAGGTTATGACAGAGCCTTCCCACGTGCCCCCATATTGGGCCTTAAAAGAGGTCGAAAGTCCAGAACTGGAGAGGAAACCGCCGCCTCACGTTGATGACACATGGGAGATGAAGTTTACCCAGCCAGCGTCAGATTACGTGGAATTTAGAAGAAAAATCACAGAGGACTGTGTTGCATTGGAGAATGTGATAATCAAACAGAACGAGTGTGCAGTGGATGGGACGGTGAAAGTGAAAAACCTGGACTTCACCAAAGAGGTGTTTGTCAGACTGAGTTCTGATGGTTGGGCGACGAGTGAGGACGCATACTGCGCGTTCTTAGAGTCTGGACCTGTAAACAAAAACGGCTCTTCCGTGTATGACACGTTTGGGTTCAGATTGCAACTGCCCATCCATTCGAGGAGAATGGATTTCTGTGTGTGTTTCACCTGCAAAGGTGTACAGTATTGGGACAACAATAAAGGGAGGAATTACACTATAGAAAAGTCTTCAGTACAAAGTGTGCCTGCAGTTGCTTGTGCGAGGATTAATTATGGCAATTCTTGGTCATCGAGGTCGGGCGGTGATGGGGGCACTCCATATTGGTGATACCATACTGGCCTCTCGTCAGTTCACAGCTGTACATTGGTGTTTTCATAGATACATTGTGAATCATTCGATTTATTAGTGCTCTGTGGTTTTAGTGCCATAAAACTTTTCTTGTGCCAAATTCTCGGAGTCTGATCGGCTGAATGCGACAGGAGTTTTGAATAAGTCGTAAGTTAGTATTTTAATTGATTCTTAGTTTTTTTTTTTTTATTTAACACCTTGTATAGGTGTTAGAAAGTGCCTTTTTAGATGCACCAATGAATTTATTGCTATAATAATAGACTCGTTTCTAAACCGCCATTGCTCAAACCTATCTCTTAGTGCTTGAATTCGATTGTTTTTCAAAATTACTGTTTTACGGACTGCTATAAACTAAATTTACAATATATATGAATTAATTCTATTAGAAACTGAGTTCATACTGCTCTTTAAGCTGTGATATCAAATAAAAATTTTAATTTTTAGAGATAGGTTTAAAACAATGGCGCATTCGAATCGATCCCGTTGAATGAATTTGTAAAGCCTCAAATTAATATGCCTATTTTGAATTTTAAATGGAATTAAAGATACTTCTACCTACTCGAGTAATTGAATAATTAATTAGGAGTTAAGAAACGAGTCAGTAACTAAAAAGTGGACCAAAATACCTACACAGTTAGATTAATACCTATATTTTTAACCGCTCGGGTCAATACCCATTACGTTGACTCAAGATAATAAAATGCATTATATACATATTGGGGTCGATCCGAAGGTGTTAATTTTCGAAATCTATCTCTTAATCAAGTGTTTTAATTTGATATTTTTGGAAAATTACTGTTTTAAGGATCATCTGCATGAATAAATACATCGAGTATCCTATACGCCATGCCAGAATATAATCTACCCGTATTCAGTTTCATTAAAATCCGTTTTGTAATTTTTGCATAATATAATCAGAGGGAGACTTTGTACAAAAGTCGTTTACTCGTGCACCTCTGTCCCAATTGTGTTTCTACCCTAAATCAGTTGTTTGCATGGTTGTGTTTTGATTTGAAGGTTTAATTAATGATTATAAGAAACTAAATTTATAATAATTCTGTCTTAAATCTATTAGAAAATTAGTTGAATATTGGTTTTTAGATTAAGTATTTCGCTGTGATATCAAATTGAAATTATAATTTAGATATAGAATTTAAAAAAAATGGCGCCTTCGAATCGATCTCATTGTTGTATTTTTAATTATTTATTATTTTGTAAATACATCAATTAAGGGTTTACCCGTAGCCATATTACGTTTCTTTTGTATTATTTTTTCCTTAAAAGACACTTAGGTGATTGTAATTTTCATGGGCAATTGTTAGAACTAAGTCACCCACGATGTGTCAATGTGATTTCATGGGAATTATGGTATGTAGCTAAATTTTTAGTAGGTATTTTTGTCAATAAATTTAATGACAATTTTACTAGGGAGATATAATGTAGGTACTATTTTTTTTTATATTAATTAATGTAATTTAAAGACATGAATCTAACAAATAACAAGCATAATAATACACACATAAGAGTTTTTTTTTTCTATTGTCTAGTCGTATTGTTTTTATCTATGCAATCGAGATATACTCTTTTACAAAATGGCGGGAAATGTATGCAGACGAAAGACTTGTTCGCGGAGAATTATCTGTGCTGTCTACTGAGAACTTATTGTGGATTCGAATGCGTTATACAATCTGTGTTCTATTTTGATGCATAAATAAACTTCTGTAATAAAAACACAACTGATCTGTAAAAAAAAAATCACATTTAGTAAAGACGCCATTATTAATTCTTTTTACAAAAAAATATAGCTAGATGTCACTAGGGATGGTGCGAATGGTACCCCATCCATATAACAACCTTATTTTATAATTACAAATGCTAGCATGCCATAAAAAGAATGGTGACATTCATACAGTTTGTTTCCTTTGCTTTTCAATGCAGAGATAACAGACTTCCGCTACAACCGCACGCTTCTATTTTTAAAATAGAAAGCACATAAAAAAATTACGTCCCCTTTGTCTATGCCGTACATTTATTTTTAATTCTGTTTAACGCGACAAAAATCTTTCACGTCTGCAGTATTCAACCCACAATGGCTGTCGTAATTTCTAAATAGTTTACGTACTGGCATAATGCCAAATGTTTTCGTTTATCAAACAGCATTGATGCCAGTTTGTTGCAACGGAAATAAATAAAAAAAAAATGTAAACAAATCTATTGATATAGTTAGAATATAGAATTAATTACTTATAATAATATAATTATAATTTATACAAGGTAAAATTCAAATCATTTGGTATTCTATAATTTTATAAAGCAATAGCAACCTGCTCTGGCTTCGCTCGAGTATAATGTAGAATAAATGCGGTGTCAATGTGGAGTGATTTTTAATATATATATATATTTTTTTACAACTCAGAATGGCAAACAAGCTGACGGAAAGTGGTAACCGTCGCCTATAGACATGAGCAGTACCGTGGACATAACAGAGCATACTGTTTCGCCCATGATACCCCCATGTGTTGCCATTCCTGAGGACTCAGGTGTTATTCCTCTGTACCCAGTAAATTCACACCATATCCCACCCTTCAAACCGAAACACAGCCATGCAAACACAACTGCTTCACGGTTGAAACACGAATAGGACAGAGGTGGCCAAACAAACGACTTTTGTACAAAGTTTATCCATCTAAATACCTTTCCAAACTTTATATAATTTGTATAATTTCTTTTAAACATTAAAATTGGTTGTAGAAAGCTATCCGTATAATATAAAATGCCATCGCTCACATTTTTGTGTAGTCCTATAAAAGAGAAACAATTCCATCATACATTATTTTGTTATATTTCAGTGTTTTCGATGAAAACTTTCAGTTGATTTGATTTTTTCCGACATATTGAACAATTATCGTCATATATCAACAAATTAACACCATCTTGATCCATCGCTAATTGTTAATATGCCATAGAGAAAATAAAAAAAATGAATTAAGCGAATCTGAGGCGCCATTTTGTAAATTTATCTTTAAAATTAAAATTTCAATTTGATATTACAGCGAAATGTTTATGGTAAGGACCAATATGAATTAATTTTGTAATAGATTTAAGCCAAAATTATTATAATTTTAGTTTATGATAGTCCATAAAACAATAATTTTATGAAATTATCAAATAAAAAAGTAAATTCTGAATGACGCCTCAGAATTAAACTTTAATATTGACAATAGGTAAATATCGAGTAAGCTTCGGATATCGTAAACTGTTTAAAAATACTTTGATATTGATATATTATTTGATACTATATTTTAACAACATTAAGGAATCTTAAACAATAGACTGTAAACAATATCGTAAATTGATTGCAAGATATTTAATCGAGGTGCCGTGTTTCCCGCCTTTTTGATTACGTATCTATTATCAGTGTATGATGGCATAGGTTAGTTTTGTTAAATGCGGCTCTTATCTGTATACTTGCATAGTGTAACTTTTTTTTTTCTTAACGGGAACACAAATAAATTTATAAAAAAAAAAACAAAGTTGATTTAGTTACAATATTTATAACTCCAGAACGGCTAAACATATAACATATATAATAACCGATAGTTAATATATCTGTTATTGGACCAAATGTGAATAGATATTGTAAGCACAATATATAGTTATCGATGTATATTATCCACCTTTAGTCGTATCAGATCTCGCGTACTGTTAGTGTAGGGCACTTGTTTAATATACCTGTATAAAAAAAAAAAACAACTTTTTGCCACACACCTAAGTAATATTTTTTTTATATATTTTTACAGTGTTTTATTATTTTGTTTACACTGCACTTTTACTTTTTTGAAGGTCCATTTGACTAGCGACGCACGAGACCCTTAGTTCAGGGTTTTATTAAGCCCGAATGATAAATTAAACTAATTAATTTTACTGGCCAGACCGGCGGACAGAAACCAGGTCCGTAGCTGGGCCGTAATTTTGCTAGCTAGATGACATCCTGATTTAGGGTTTGTATAAGTTTATATAGGCATAATACTGCTGAATTATATAGAAATAAATGATATTGCTATTCAGCAATAATATATCTACAGGCTAGGGTTGTTACAGTACATTATAAATGAGTCTAAGCGTACTTTTTGTCCGTCAAAATAACACAAATAACGCACACGAGTCCGCGAAAAGTCCTCAATAAACAAGACGTGGAATTATGTCCCAATGCTGGACATAGTTCTTTTTACGAGAAAAATTTTATCCGAATATTACCTCTCTGGCGAAGCTAGCGTAGAATTGATTTTTTTTTTATTTTTATAATAACGATTAATGAAAACGAAGTAATTGTCATTCAACTTTTTTGTAACAGCAAAAACGTCATGTAATGCAATTGAAACATGTTTTGTTATATTTTGTTTTGTACAGTGGTGATCTATTCTACCTTTAGTTATGTAGGTTATACAAATGGAAAAGTCAGGCATAACCGTCTGTAAAAAAAAGCATTTTTCGGAGACAGAATATTTTCTCACAGCCTAGACAGAGAACTGTAAGTATTATTCTTAATCTAAGTAGTAAAGTTGATGGTCATAGATTAAGAATGGTGAGAATAAATCTGTAACGCCATTTGTCTAAAACTTTAATATTTGATGTCACATTTTTTTAAGCCCATGGACTAATATAAACTAAATTTCTAACAGGTTTAAGTAAAAATTGTTATAAATTTAGTTTATTATATTCCATAAAACAATAATTTCACTATATTTTCAATTTTAAATGTAAAATTAACGAGATAAGTTTAGGGAAATAGCATTTCAGAATCGACCCCAGTACCTGCGATCTCTTTCTACGAGTAAAATTTATATCTATCTACACAGTAAAAAAACGTGGTGTTACTAACAAAATTTAACAACAGATGGCTCTATTCGGAATAAATAAAAAAAATCGGAATTTAAACTGTACGTGATATATAATATATAGGCCCTGTATTGAGTTTTCTAACAGGGCAACCCAGACTTTTCGAGTTGTATGAAATGACCTCCACTGGTTCAGTAAACGATATGATGTATGTAAGTAATTTATTGTATACTGAATGATTAATGTTTGTAATTATATTATATAAGTAATTCATAAAAAAAAAAATGTAAATTGTATAAATAAATTAAGGGTTGGTTTAACGAATGAATTTTAAAGAACTGATTATTTTATTGTTCACTTTACTGAGTTTCAATGTTTGTAATGTATTCTATACTTGATGATTTGATGATTTATTATTAATTCTGATATTAGTTTGTAATTAAAGCGTTCACGCGGATGTTTACTAAAGTGTGGCAACGTCGGAAATATATGTCGATCTTAAGTAGAGATGGGTGATATCCGATATATATATATTGAGTTATTCTAGATATTGATGACTACCTATTGCGGTATCACACATACCAGCCTGATATTCATTACCAGTGGGTTATTCTTTTCGATATTATATTTTCGATAACGGATACTTAATATATCTATTATTGGGTCAATATATATATATTGTGAGTATAGTATTGATATATATTATCCATCCCTAATCTTGAGTACTATAAGTATATTACTATAGGTTTGCATTGACAGTTTTTAGAACGAGGTGTTCTAATATTTATTTATTATATAAATTAGTAAATAAATATTTAATTACTTTAACAATTATAGTATTAACTCAAGTACATACACGAATTCTACAATTAAACGGTCAAGACGAAGAAAACTATTTGGCTGGCAACTTGTCTATTCTATCCATCGACAATTCTTTGAAATTTATAATTACAGAGTAGAATAGAAATAATCTTTATTCAAATAAGTCTTCTTTACACAATCTTTTTGCAAAATTTATTAATTAAAAAAAAAAAGAACTTTAATACTATATATATTATAAGGTTGTTTTTTAAATAATCGTTAAGTAAGATTGAAAGTTATAAATTTTTTTTTAATTGACAGAGAATTCCGATGTTGCCACATTTCAGTAAGTTGATTCGAGAACGCTGTCAAATCTATTTTTTCTTGCGTATCTTTTTACAATATATAATCTTAGTATGTCTTTAATTAAGAACAAGGAATTACATAGGAGTGATAAAATTGTCAATTCATAGCAGGCCAGTGTATAGAAAATGTTATACGGCCGTATAACGCTACCAAATTCAGATACAACCTGTTTGCATACTTTCTACATAAACTGTGCTATATATTGGATATAATCTAGTAATGTAAAATTTGTCATTGACAAATAATTGACATCTCAAACATTTTCTATACACTAGCCTGATATGAATTGAGAAAAATAGCAACTGATGGTGTATCTTTCGTCCTCTTTTCACTCAAGAAAGGAGGTAATCATATGATTTAGTTTTTATTTTATCTTTCCATCTATGTAATTCCTTGTTCTTAGGTTTGTTCCTCAGACTAGATTAACCTGTGTTTTGAGGAACCGGGCAAAGGATATCTGGGTACACTACACAGCTTAGAACACCCGGATTCGAGTAAAATTTGAAAATTTAATTTTTTTAACTTATAATATTGTTAAGAAGACATTTTAAAGTTATGCCACAGATAAGCAAGAAAAAGTAGGTTGTTATGAATGACTGACCGTTGCCTGTAAATTTTTTTGCAATACAATTTTAATACATACGTAACAATGTTTGTTTTATTTCTCACTAGCGACCCGTCCCGGCTTCGCACGGTGCACATCACATTAGAAACCTCTAAATTTATCAGTGTTCCTCTACAATATTATGCATGCATTATACATATAAACCTTCCTCTTGAATCACTCTATCTATTAAAAGAAACCGTTTCAAAATCCGTTGCGTAGTTTTAGAGATTTAAGCATACATAGGGACGGACAGACAGCGACAGCGACTTTGTTTTATACTATGCAGTGATGTACCAAGAGAATGCAGATTTGAATACTTACACAGATAAGACAAGAACATTTTTAAATAAAAAAAAATACTGGTCAGGGATGGCACATTCTATGCCGGAACTACAGGGCAGCTGTTATTATTTTAGTATTGTACCATTGAGGTGGCAAAGAAGCATACAGCCCGTCTGATGGTAAGCAGTTACCGTAGCCTATGATCTCGAGTAAAGCCGCGAGATATAGCTAGTAGCTTAAATAATGTAGTTGCAAAAGTATCAACAGTAACGTGTTTATCGTATCAGTGTATGAGTACATACATACAAGTCATACATTGATTCAAGGCGAAGCATTGATTTTAATGACCTAGCCGTAGGTCAATAGCTACCGCTCAGTTGAGAGAATGTATGAGTGTGTATGTTGCAGTAAATACAAAGAATTCGCCATTTTATGTTGTCAACCGACTTCAATTGGGGGGAAAGGGATTGTTAGCAATGAAGTTCGACATTGCTAGCAATATTCCCTATCAGGTCGACCTCCACGTGGTTCCCCCTGGAAACCATTGTGAACAATTCTTGTTGAATTCGTCACGAAAGAAAGAAAGAAAGAAAGAAAGAAAAATATTTTATTCAGTGCAATGTAAAAAATACAATATAAACAACAAACGAGAAAAAAAATGAGCAAATAAAATGTACATATAATTAAACTTAATTTACCATAATTAAAAATTAACATAAAATAATCATTATTACATCCAAAAATGCACTGAAATGGCTCCACTCAGCTTTAATGTATGTCCTAGGTGAACATACAGCTGGTTTTCAGTGGCACCAAAAATATATATATAAAAAGGGGGGGAGAGAGAGGGCACTATTTATAATATTCATGATAATAATTAAAACAAAATTACAACTAATAAATACAAACCAATCACATATACTAGAAAGAACAAAATAGAATAAAATAACATTAATAAATATAAACATTAAACATATATATACAACTACTTTGCCGTAAGATTTATAGGTTAAATAGTACATAGATAATTCTTGTATAGTTTTTTAAAGGTGAATAATGATTTGGCGTTCCTAACTGGCGGTGGAAGATTGTTCCAGCATTTCGTAGCAGCGTACTGGAAGCTACCACGAAAAACAGCTGTTCTGTATCGTGGACAAAGTAAAAGAGAATTTATTCTTATGTTACGCTTTGAAAAATTTAATTTATCATACAGATATGAGGGCTTTTTACTGTGTATTACGCCAAAAAGCAATGAAGCAAAATGTAAATTTCGACGTGCTGTCATATTTAACAAGTTATTCTGTTCCAAAAAGGGAGTGATATGAGCACGACGAGCAATAGGAAAGCAAAATCGAGCACATGCGTTTTGGATACGTTGTATCATTTTCTTAGTTCGAGCTAAAAGGCACTCCCCAAACACATTATCAGCGTAATTAAACTTAGACAACACTAACGCTTCGCACAGTTTGATTCGAATATCAACAGATAAGGATTCGCGCAGCCTGTACAGTACTTTTAGTCTGTAAAAACAATTACGCATGATATCCAAAATATGTTTTTCGAATTGTAATCTCTCGTCCATAACAAGACCTAAATTTCGTGCATATGTCACTTGTTCTATATGATTTCCAGACAAAACGATTTGTGGTTTACGTGCATTAATATCAGTTACTTGACGTTTGGAGCCCAATAATATGAACTTCGACTTACTGGGATTAACAACTAAACAATTTTGTTCACACCAAGAGGCTAAGCGATTCAGATCTTCATTTATTCTATTTACTACCGACTCAGTTGTATCCGGTTTTACAGATATGTATAATTGAAGGTCGTCAGCATATAAATGATAATTACAATTTTGAATAGTGTAAGTAATATCAGTCGTATACAAAATAAAAAGGATAGGCCCTAGTATAGATCCCTGTGGGACTCCTCTGTTTACAGATAATGTAGCAGAGGTTGACACATTGCCACTGTCATCATTAGTTTCAACATACTGTGTGCGGCCGTAAAGATAGCTGGCAAACCAACGCAAAGCATTATTATCAAATCCATAAAAGGCTAGCTTTGATAATAGGAGTGAGGTATTAATAGTCTCAAATGCACGTGAGAAATCTAGCAGTGTTAATATTGTACCATTACCACCATCCCGCGCAGTCAAAATATCATCCACCACATCCAATAAAGCAGTGGTAGTACTACGAGACTTTCTGAAACCGGATTGTTTTTTAGGTAAGATACTGTTTGATTCGAGGTATCTTGTCATTTGTATACAAATAGCCTTTTCAACAACCTTAGACATAAAAGGTAGAACATTAATAGGCCGTAAATCTTTAAAATCCTTTGGATGTTGCGTCTTTGGAATAGGTCTAACTTTGGCTAATTTCCATAAATCAGGAAACACACCGCTTTCAATACTTTTATTTACTATGGCAGTAATTATATTTAATGTACGGGGTAATGTAATCATAATCATATCCAAAGTTATACAGTCAGCGCCTTGCGCATTCGATGAAAAAGATTTAATTATATTGTAAACTGCGGTTTCAGTTACTGGTTTTAGGGTGAATACAGCAGAACCAAAAGTATTATTTTTAAAATAATCAATTAAATTACTGTCAGCATCTTCTTTTCCAGGAAGATTAAGAAAATGTTGGTTTAAGCTATTAGGTTTATTCAAATATGCGGGAAGTTCAAAATCTTTTTTGTGAAAATTGACTACATTATTTTTGATATTTTTCCATAAGTTACGTGCATTATTTAAGTTTTTATTGATATTATCATTAAAATATGCGGCTTTTTCCCTAAGAATAGCTGTACTAACAATGTCTTTTAATTCTTTGTAGTATTTTTTGTGCGTTTCTAAATTAGTAACTTTACTCCTAGTATGCGCCTTATCTCGCAAATTAATCATTTCTTTAATAGTGTAGGTTATCCAAGGATATGAACGTTGTTTCATTTGTATACGTTTTATCGGAGCATGTTTATCAAAAAGACCCAATATATTTCTATTAAATGCATCCAACATACAATTAACATTTTCATATTTAAAATCCTCCCACGGAATAGAATTAACATCTTCATTAAACCAGTCAAGATCTATGTTCTTTAAGGATCTACAAGTAAACGTCCTGGGACGTGGTTTCAGTTTTCTAACATTAAGAACACAGGTGACTAATGCGTGACTACTAAGTTCAGGAATATAATTTACATCAACATTGGAAACGTTCATATTTGAGAATACCACATCTATTAATGTTTCACTGTGATCAGTGAAGTGAGTAGGCTCTTTAACAAATTGTGTGTGATTAATGCAATTAAAATAGTCAAAAAGTTTCCTTGTGTTAATATCAGAACTGTTTAAAAGATTTACATTGAAGTCTCCCAACAAAACAATATCATCAAAATTACCCAGAGTTGAGATAGATTCACTAAGGGCATCTATAAATGTATCTACATTAAGCCACGGCGGGCGGTATGCCGTTCCAATAGCTAACTTGGTACCATTGAGATTAAGACTCAGCCACATTTGCTCGACAGAAGGTGCGCATGGGTGAGTAATAGTCCGCGCGTTAACTCCTCGTTTAATATAAAACCCAACTCCTCCGCCTCGCGCACGCACGTTAGAGGGTCGCGGGATATGACGTAATCGGTATCCAGGTACTGTGGGTGCACGCGCCTCCTCGCCCTCTCTAAGCCAAGTTTCATTGATAGCAACGATATCCGTGTCATGTCTCAACATAGCAACAATAAATTCATCATGTCGCGTACCGAGAGATCCGGGGTTTAACAACCCAACAGATGGGCTAACTGGCCTGCTTCATCCTCACCTATCATCCTTCACTGGCGCCCCGCCGGTGTATACCGATAGCGCGGGTGGGGTTACCATTCCATTATTAATTGCCATACCAACATTAATCGCCTCTTACGACTTTCACGGAATTGAAAAGGGTAGCTCATTCTATGCCGGGACCAGGTAACAAATAAAATACAAGGCAAAATAGTAGAACGAGTACTTATAAGTTTTTTTATTTATTTTTTTATAACAAAGGGCTCAAACGAGCATGCGTCTCACCTGATGGTAAGTGACTACCCTCGCCCATGATCACCCACAACACTAAAGGCATTGCGCGCTGCCGGCCTTTTAAAGGCCGGCAGCGCGCTGAAAGCTGTTTATTGAAAAAAAAAAAAAAAAACAAGGGAACATTATGACGCGTGAAAAATTATTATTCTTTGTTATTCGTCATTGAACTTAAAAAGTAAAATTGTGTTTTTGATTTCCGCGCGATTTTGATTGATTGATTTGATTTGAGAAAAGTACTATACAAGCCTTGGCCACAACTAGGCATTGATGGACTCACGTATGTGTGCCTCGTTTGCACGTTTGCACGTTCATCCATCAATGCCTCAGTTGCTGGCCGTTGCAGTAATGTACTATTATACATCTTTTTCCTTAGAAACTTTTTTATTGAAATTGGTTAAAATGAGTTGCTTGTATAGAGCGTTTACTGTATTACGTTTTATGTTTTTATTGGGTTTATCAGTTTACATAATACAGTTCGCGGCTCGTAAATAGAAATCAGTTATTGGCTTTCGGTCAATCGACCGTACGAATGATAGTCATGACACAACGTCGACCCAGGCAGCCGGCAGCTCGACTAGTTGATATAGCTGATAATTTATGTATGTCTCGTGTAGTTGCCACGTGCTTTTAAACGTGTAGGGTTGTCAACTAACTTACTTAATACTAGTTAAATTCAACGACTTAACCTACGTATAGTCCAAATGTTGACTGGCCAGCAGTTTGTCATTAAAAAGTAACAAAACTGCAACATTTTCAAAGTTCTTTCTGCAAGAGATACAGTATTTTTTTGGCCACAGCAGAATATCAGTTTTTTGCTCTTTTGAGGGTGAAACAATAAACTGAATCGCGGCCATTTTGTGTTACTGTAGTACTTATAGGCCACTTAGAGACTATTTCTCTACACCTATGTTTAATACAATTTGATATCACAGCGATCTTTATTGTAAACACCAATATGAACTAATTTTCCAATAGATTCAAACCAATAATTATTATATATATTTTTTTTATACTACTAAGATGGAAAAACAAGCATACGGCCCAACTAATTACCGTTACCATAGTAGGCGTAGTACGGTAACCGCTTACCATTACGTGTAAAATATTTTCAATTTTAGAAAAGTGACAACCCTAACACGAAAGCAATATTATCAGGGGGAGGTTATCGAATCGTATATTGTACAACAGACAGGTGCTGGCGGCGTGGAAATTATGTATTTGTGGCAACAAGGGTCATACACGACATGGCACTCGTGCTGGTCAGGGCTGCCTTCAGGTTCAAAGACGTTCAAAGACCTAAGTAGGTACTATTTTTATAAATGGTAATGGAGTAGTAACCCCGCCTGCGCTAATAGTATATACTGGCGGGACACCAGCGAGGGATGATAGGTGAGGATGAAAGGTCAAGTCAATTAGCCCATCGTGATGCATATATACACTACAGATGGAATTCAGCATGATGATCTCCTGGGGGAACTACATGGAGAACGGCCTGATAGGGTATATTGCTAGCAATGGGACTGGTAGTCCGCATTACTAACAATCCTTGTGGAAAGTAGGGGGGAAAGGGGTTGTTAGTAATGAAGACTGAGAATCCCATTGCTAGCAATATACCCAACCAGGTCGACCTCCTCGCGGTTCTCCCTGGAAACTATCATGGTTAATTCCTGACGAATTCATCATGACGGGCTAACTGGCCTGTTTTCATTCTCATCTATCACCCTTCACTGGTGCTCCGCCAGCGTATCCCGTTAGCGCAGGCGGGGTTACCACACTATTTTTATCCACCAAAAAAAAAACCCCCCGTGGAAAGTTGTTGGAATTTTTTTATGCAACTTTAAATGGCAAACAAGCTGACGGTCCACCTGATGGAAAGTGGTAACCGTCGCCTATAGACATGAACAGTACCATGGACATAACAAAGTATACTGTTGCCATTCCTGAGGACTCAGGAATGGCAACCTCTGTACCCTGTAAATTCACTGCCATAACCCATCCTTCAAACAGAAACACAGCCATGCAAACACAACTGCTTCACGGTAGAAACACGAACGGGACAGGGTTGGCCAAACAAACGACTTTTGTACAGTCTCCCTCTGGTGAAATTTGAAAAGAAACAAATGATTTAATGATTAATTGTTTTATTTACCCTTAATTTAATAATATAATTGTACAAGTTTAATATTTAAAAAAGTTCTATTTTTATGGCAGCAATATTTACGGAACACAAAGTTCGTTATACAATATAAACAAAAAACAAAAAGGAAAAACAAAACAAGTCTGTTTAAAATTAAATTTTCAAAATAACAAGCTTCTATATTGCAATCCGCCATTTTGTGGCTGCGGCCATTTTGTATGATTTATCGTCACCTACTTCTTTTACATATTAGCGAAATTGACAATTTACACATCACGCGCCATCTTGTTGTGGCGGCCATTTTGAAAATATTACAACACTGAGTACTAGATATTGTATTGCCGTGTAGTCCAGGCGTAGAACCACCCCTTATCCCGTGGGTGTCGTAACAGGCAACTAAGCTTAATGCTCGAGAGATAGGAAGCAGCGTCCCTCTTAAAACATCACCAAAGGGCAAAAGCACTGGCAAAACCTCCCTTTTGGACAAGACTTATACAGCACAGGACAGTTATCGGTTAATATGACTACAGACTTGTCTTGACTTGTCAACAGAACTACAGATATGTACAGAATTTCAGCAAAACCGATTAGAGTAATTGTTTTTAAATTAACACACAATAATATTGCAAGTAACAATTTGTAAAAACTAACATTTGTGGCATGAACTGTTTCTTTAATGCAACTTAGAATGGCAAACAAGCTGACGGCTCACTTGATGGTAAGTGGTAACCGTCGCCTATAGACACGAGCAGTACCGTGGACATAACAGAGTATACTGTTTCGCCCATGACACCTCCCATGCGTTGTTATGCCTGAGGACTATAGTTTTATGCCTCCATACCTGATAATTTCACTGCCATGGTTACCACTTTCGATGAGGCGGGCAGTCAGGTTGTTTGCCATTCTTTATTGCATATTTTTTTAATATTACTATAATTTATTGAATTACATTCAATAAAAAGAAAAATATGTTACACAATTTAAAATTTGTGCTAAATATATAAAAAAGAAACATTTTGTACTTATATATATATATATATATATATATATATATATATATATATATATATATATATATATATATATATATATATATATATATATATATAGGCCTTTAACTGTCCACTGCTGGACATTAGAGATGGAGATTGGAGATGTTTTAAGAGGGACGCTGCTGCCCATCCCTCGCGCACCCTTAGTCGCCTCTTACGACACTCACGGGAAAGGAAGGGGTGGCCTATTCCATGCCGAGACCACACGACGAACATATATATATGTACTCTCTATTGTTTCCTCCATAAGATTACATTAGTAAACTTATTATAGATACAAACAATTACAAGAAATGATCACAATGAATATGAATAAATTAATAATTTAGAAAGATATAATGACAAATCTCGCTTCAGATGCAAAACCTAACAATATAGTAATAATATAAAAATTGGGAGGTATCATGGGCGTGACAGTATACTCTGTTATGTGCATGGGTACTGCTCATGTCTATAGGCGACGGTTACCACTTTCCATCAGGTGGGCCGTCAGCTTGTTTGCCATTTTAAGTTGTATAAAAAAATAATATGTACTGGAAAATAAATATAAAAAAAAAATACAGTTTTTATTTGGAAATAAATAAACAATATTATAAATCATATATTTTATTTGCTATTTCATTATTACTTACTGTATTATACTATTTAGTATATATAAGCTAAAGTTTGAATCGTTAGCTTAGACGTAATATATAGCAGTATGTATATATTAGGGCAATATCTATGTACAGTATCTATATATTAAATATTAATGATCTAAAATGTAATATTGAAATGAACATAGATATCCGACCGATATGGGCGATATCGAAATGGGTAATGACCTATTTCCCGCTATCAATGTCCAGAGGCACCCAATGTATAGATATCGCATCGGTATCCATATTACCTCGCCTACGCCTAGTTCATCTCGAACGAGCCCTTCATTTTTATAGTATATATTGGATAAATGATATTTTACTACATCCTTGTTAGTCGATTAGAATTATTATGTTTATATCCACTACTATTAGTAGGCGATATTTAATATATCCGTTATCAGACCAATATATATATATATTATAACTGCAATATATAGTATATCATTACTATATATCATCCATTAATCCTATCTATGTTTAGTTGCCATTCTTTTAAGTGTGTTTTACTACTAGTATAGTCTTATACTATGTGGTTCTACGGGGAAACTGAACACTTTCAGCAAAGGAACAGGGAACGAGAAGTGACAAGACATGTCGAGCCTCCTATATCGTCCAGCTGACGAGTTAGTATGGGGGGCTCGAGATTCTTTATAATATTAACTAGGCGATCCGCCCCGGTTTCACACGGGTAGATAGAATTTTCGAAAAAAAAAACGTATGTCCTATGTTATTCGTTGATTGTATTGCTTTGTATAGATGAAAGAATTTGTGAGCGACGACCTCAAATGTATTGTCAAGTCAGTAACGAAATCAGTGGATGCAGGTGGCTAGGGACCGTCCTTTTTCGCAGTCTGTGGGAGGCTATGTCCAGCAGTGGACGGATAACGGCTGACATGATAATGACGATGAACATACCCAGCAGCATGCTCCACGAAGATTGTCTTCAAGTTGAAAATGTTCCGATTCCTGGTAGAACACTTCCCGAGTAACCTATTTTAAACTTTACAAATTGTAACTTCAATGAATTAGTTTTTACAATACAGAGTCATTTGATGATCAGATATCATCATTGGCGTATTTAAGGTCACCGTGTGGTCCCGGCGTAGAATGGACCACCACATCCTTCCTCGTTGGCGTCGTAAGAGCCGACTAAGGGAGAGCGACAGATGAGCAGCAGCGTCCCTCTTAAAACATCTCTAAAGCCTGACTGCGGTGGCTAATCCGCCTGCCAAGCGTGGCAACTACTGGCAAAACCTTTCCTAGGGGAAGGCTTATGTTCAGCAGTGGACAGTTCAAGGCTGACATGATGATGGTGGCTTAGGGATGAGCAGCAGCGTCTTTAAACATCACTGCAGCGTAGCAACTATTGGTGACCCCCCCCCACCCCCAAAATATGGGGAAGTGGACAGCAGTGGACAGTTATGATATGATGTAAATGATGCCTATATCGATGATGAGCCTTACTTCGATTCGTTCTTGATCGATTTTCGGGTGACTGTGACCGTAAACTCTTTGGAGGGCTGGATCACCGCCTGCCCGTGACTACGCCTGTGGATATGGCATGCCACGCTATGCACATTACAGTTTACATTGAGCTCCTTTCCTGGGTATGTTTGCGAACGGCGCCGCGTGAGGGTACAGCCGCCTCCGTGACTTGAACTCGACCAAGTCTGTTATCTTGATTGGCTGAAACAATAATAAGTGCCTCCTAATTTAAACCAATCGCTTGCATCTCAAGCTGGGGGAAAGGGATTATTAGTAATGGGATCAAACAGCACCAATGCTAGCACGATCTCCACGCGGGTCCCCTTGGAAACAATCGTTGAATTCTTCACGATAGGCGAACTGACCTGCTCTCATGGGGGGAAGGAATCGTTAGTAATACAGATTACTAGTCCCATTGCTAGCAATACACAGTCAGGTCGACCTCCACGTGGTCCCCCCTGGAAACTATCGTGTTGAATTCCAAGTTTATTCATCACGATGGGCTAACTGACCTGCCTTTTCATCCTCACCTGTCTCCCTCCACTGGTGCCCCGCCAGCGTATACCGATAGCGCAGTCGGGGTTACCATTCCATTATCATCCATTGAAAAAAAAAATAAACCTAAACATATTAACTAAGTAATGTAAATGTAAAAAGCGAAACAGCATACTCTGTTATGTCCACGGTACTGCTCATGTCTATAGGCGACGGTTACCACTCTCCATCAGCTGCACCGGCATCTTGTACGCTATTCTAAGTTGTATAAAAAAAAGTAAATTGCAAATAAAACTAAAAACTTTTAAGCACTAACCTCTTTCCGGTCCGCTTCCCCATTCTCGACGTCCCCGTTCTCTTGTATGGTGCCCGCGCCGCCCTCTGCCGTCGATATCACGTACACTGACAGTTTCTGCCGCTCGGGGGAGCTTTCGCTTATGTGTTTCTGTGTGAACAATATTGATTAAATCCATATCACGGATATATATCGGTGCTGCTTTGATATATGTATATTGGCTCCCTTTGGATTAGCGATGTATGATATAAAGCAATATATATATATATATATATATATATATATATATATATATATATATATGGTGCAATAACGTATATATTAAAAGTATATTGTCCAAAAAATAATATTGGATAACAGAATTTTAACATATTCGAAAATAGATATCTGACCGATATGGGCGATATTGGAATGGATCAATGTACAGGGGTACCCAATATATAGATATCGGATCGGTATCAATATTTGAGTATTACAGGGTAGATTAGGTTTTTTTTATACAACTCTAAGTTGGCAAACAAGCTGACGGCCCACCCGATGGAAAGTGGTAACCGTCGCCTAAAGACATGAGCAGTACCGTGGACATAACAGAGTATACTGTTTCGCCCATGATACCCCCCATGCGTTGCCATTCCTGAGGACTCAGGTGTTATTCCTCTGTACCCTGTAAATTCACGCCACATCCCACCCTTCAAACCGAAACACAGCCTAACTTCTTCAATCCTTCAATCAATCCTAACAATCCCCCCCCCCCAAATCCGTATTACCAATGCCTACTCTAAATGTTGATGGCGGACCCACTTTAATATCTATATCTGATATATAATGGCTGAACTCACAAAACTACTCAACCGATTTAAAAAATTCTTTCACCTACAGAAAGCTACACTATCAGGGAGTAATATGGGCTATATTTTATTTTAACAAAAAGTCGTGCGACGCCTGGTCGCGTCGCTTAGTTAGTTACCTTATAAAACTCCAGTAGTTCGGCTTTGGTAATCGTATTCAATTGTTCCACTTCGACTCGGGGCCGGTCGAAGTTGTATACCTGAAAATAAATATACCATTTAGACCTTTGTAATGTAATGTAACGTAAATTGGACTCTATTTCCAACGCTTAGTCTCTCATTTGGGCCGTGGTGCATATGAGTCGTGACTAGTACAGTCAGCCCAGCTCCGCCCAGAAGCGCAGAAGCTTCCTGGGATCTTCACAGGCCTCACGGAGCGACCTCACCGTTCCGAGGATTTCTAAACGTTGAGGGGCCAAAGCTTCACATTCCAGGAATACGTTAGCAGCCGTTTCTTCAAAACAGCCTCGATATAGAGGGCTGTCTTAAACCCTTAGATCATTAGCCTTGTTTAAACCTATAGTTTTTAAAGTGGTTCAGGGGGGGACCACCCCCAGGGATCCACGAGAGACTCCACAGGGGTCTATGTTTTTTTTTTATTGGATGAAAATGGAATGGTAACCCCGCCTGCGCTAATGGAATACGCTGGCGGGGCACCAGTGAAGGGTGATAGATGAGAATGAGAACAGGCCAGTTAGCCCATCATGATAAATTGATCAGGAATTAACCATGATAGTTTCCAGGGGGAACCGCGAGGAAGTCGACCTGGTTGGGTATATTGCTAGCAATGGGATTCTCAGTCTCCATTACTAACAATCCCTTTCCCCCCACAGGGGTCTATGTTGGCGTGACAAAAAAAATGAGGATTCACAATTATGTTGTATAAAGACAAAAATAACCCCCGGCAGAAGCACAGTCGGCCGGGGTTAAGGTTTCTATTATTACTTCTCCATTATTGTCTTATTAAAGGAATGAGAATGAATTTGGAGAGGATGGATGAAAGAAGAATTACGAAAGAGATTTATCGAGCAAGAATGAATGGAGATGTCGGTAGGGGCCGCCCTAGATGGACGTATGTCGACCAAATAGGCGACGTGCTGAAGAAGGGCCAAGTTAAAAGTACCCGTAACCGGCGAGCGTGTATGACAAGATTGATGAATGTGGAAGAAGCGAAAGAGGTTTGTTTGTATCGAAGCATTTGGCGTTCCATTGTTTCTGCCTACCGTAATGGGAGACAGGTGTGACAGATATGTATGTATGTATGTATGTCTTATTAAAATGTTGGATTTTTTAAGTTTTAGCTAGTGCATTAGTAAATCTGTAAAGCTCGTTAAAACATGCATTGAAATATTATAAATAAACTAGCTGACTCGACAAACGTTGTTTTACCATATACGTTATTTCTATTACTATACATGAAAATATATCGTACTACAATTATTACATTCGATTGCCATCTTGCAACCCTATTGCGGCATATAAAAATCGCGATTAAACAACAGGGCTCGATGGTAAAAGCGTGAAAATTTGTATTTGTATGTATTTTTCAATGCTTAGTCATAATAAAATAAAAATAAAAAAAATTGTTAAAAAAATAAATAAAAAATATTCAGGGGTGGGTCACCCTTATCATTGAGGTATATGAAAAATAGATGTCGACCGATTCTCAGACCTACCCGATATGCACATAAAATTTCATAAAAATCGGTAAAGCCGTTTCGGAGGAGTTTGGTAACAAACACCGCGACACGAGAATTTTATATATAACAATCGAATCGAGAGCACAGACCTGAGCGGTGATCTCCCCCCACAGTTGCGAGGCGCGCGCCGACATCCGCTTCGGCTTCTCCAACTTCTGTGCAGCGAGGGCTGCCCTGTGCTTCAGGAACTCTTCCTCAGACATGTCCTCCAGGTACGACTGTGGACACACGTGGAAATGGAATGCTGGCCTCGTTTACGTTAACGGCTTGATTATGACTTTACCAGAGGGAGACTTTGTACAAAAGTCGATTGCTTGGGTACCTCTGTCTCATTCGTGTTTCTACCGTGAATCAGTTGTGTTTGCATGGCTGTGTTACGGTTTGAGGGGTGGGATATGGCGTGAATTTACATGGTACAGAGGAATAACACCTGAGTCCTCAGGGATGGCAACGCATTGGGGGTATCATGGGCGAAACGGTACACTCTGTTATGTCCACGGTACTGCTCATGTGTATAGGCGACGGTTACCACTTTCCATCAAGTGGGCCGTCAGCTTGTTTGACATTCTAAGTTGTAAAAAAAAATATTTGTTATTGGACCGGTATATAGATATTGCAACTAAAATATATAAATATTGCTATATATTACACACTTTTTCCGACATCCTCAACATACGTCGTCATATTTTAACCATATTTACACAAGAACCTTGAAGAATTAAACACCTGAATCTTCATCAGGAATCACTGTGTTCGGAAATCCATCCGAGTGGTTTTCGAGATTATCGTGAACGTACAGACAAACAAACGCAGCTGGGACTTTGTCTTATAATATGTAGTGGTTCTTTTTTGATGGGTGAAAATGGTATGGTAACCCCGCCTGCGCTAACGTGATACGCTGGCGGAGCACCAGTGAAGGGTGATAGATGAGAATGAAAACAGGCCAATTAGCCCATCATGATGAATTCATCAGGAGTTAACCATGATAGTTTCCAAGGAGACCGCGAGGAGGTCGATCTGGACCTGGATTCTCAGTCTCTATTACTAACAATCCCTTTCTCCCAATATGTAGTGGTTTGGTGATGGCTCGACCTAAGCCACGGTTTACCTGCGAGCCGGCGAGGAAGGCGTCGATCCTGCGCTCGAGGTAGGCCGGGTGGCGGTCGCTCTGCACGATCACGCGTAACCCTTGGACGCCGTTCGAGCGCCGCACCCCGCTGAAGACTATGTAGCCGAGTTGCTCCTGTAAAGAGGAGAGGACATTTGATTTGTTTTTTTTTTAAACCGGTTTAAAAAACAAGGTAGTTTTCAATTCGGCTGAATTTCATTTTTACGTTTGTCACCACATAACTCCTTCAATTGTGAACCGATTCGGATTTTTTTCACCTAAAATCGTGTTTCCCAACGTGGGGCCCACGCCCCACAGGGGGGCAATTTGATAGTTAGGGGAGGCAATTAAAAAATGGACTAAAAAATAATGCAATTAAAAAAGCCATTTAAATGCAACGCTACTAGTAGATATCGGTGCCAAATTTAACAACAAAAAAAAAGTAAAACAAAAAAAATGCTGTAAATATTTATTAGGTATAATTTCGTTTGACGTTACCAAAATATCAACTGGGCAATTAGAGTCGTCGAGTAAACTTTGTCGGGAAAAATTATGTATGGGGGCGTAAAAATTTTGGAAATGTTCAAGTGGGGCGTGGCATAAAAAAGGTTGGGAAATTGCTCTAAAAAGATATAATTACACATTGGTCTCATACAAGTTTAATCAAAATCGATTCAGCGTTTAGTTTTAAGATCAAAACACAACCACAACACTAATAACCGATTTCGATGTGGTATTTTTTTTAATGGATCATAATGATATGGTAACCCCGCCTGCGCTTTTGGGGGCAAAGGGATTGTTAGTAATGGGGTCAAATAGCTCAATTACTAGCAATATACCCTGTCAGGTCGACCTCCACGTGGTTCCCCCTGGAAACCATCGTGACTAATTCTAGTTTAATTCGTCACGGTGGGCTAACTGACTTACTTTCATCTTCATCTGTCATCTCTCACTGGTGCCCCGCCAGTGTATACCAATAGCGCAGACGGGGTTACCATACCATTATTACCCTTTAAAAAAAAAACCCCGCTTGCGCTATCGGTATACGCTGGCGAGGTACCAGGGACACATGACAGGTGAGGATGTAAAGGTAGGTCAGTTGGCTCATCGTGATAAATACACGTGGAATTCAGCACGATGGTTTCCAGGGGGAGCCACGTGGAGGGCGACCTAATAGGGCGTATTGCTAGAAATGGGGCTGTCAAACAGCATTGCTAACAATCCCTTTCCACCCTCGATATGGTATTATGTATTAATTAGGTAAATATAATGTAATTATTTATATTTATAATAAGTTTACTATTGTAATCTTTTGGAGGAAACAAATAAAGAGTATCTATCTATCTATCTATCTATCTATCTAATCTATTCTCTTTATAGCTATAAATAGATAATATATATTTCTCAAACACGCTTGGAAATGTGAGCATTATTTAGACAATCTTCTTCGAGATAAATCAAAATTGCCGTACTGGCCAGATATACGCGGGCAGCGGCCGGCAAAAGTTGTATGAAAATCCATATCTGTCGTGTTTTGCGGCCAGATAAATTACTATGTAAACTCATATCTGTCCAGTAATTTAAAAATGGAATGACCTTTTACTTCGAAACATGGCTGCCAAGAAGATAACTAATAAAAGGTTTTATTTAAATTTCAAACTGGCTTGCAAATATAATGCTGTTTATTGAAAAAAAAAAAACAAAGGAACAATATGGCGCGTAAAAGATTATTATTGTACGTTATTCGTCATTGAATTTAAAAAGTAAAATTGTGTTTTTGATTTCCGCGCATTGTTTGAGAAAAGTACTATACAAGCCTTGGCTACAACTAGGCATTGATAGACTCACGTATGTGTACCTCGGCTACTCCTCGGCCCACATTTGTACGTTCGTCCATCAATGCCTCAGTTGCTGGCCGCTGCAGTAATGTACTATTTTATAGCCTGGGGGGGCCTGGATTCCTGAGATCCGATCTAGTTTAGGGTCCAGTCGCCCACAAGTTTTACAGACCATTGTAATCATACATACATATATGGTTGTATTTTTTTCTCATGTAACTGTATTTTTTGTAAAATATCGTATTGTCTAAACGACGCATACGGAAAACCCTTTACATAAAATGCAAAAATAATAAAATTTAAATGTAATTTGATTTGAGTTTGTAATCGACTTTTTTTATACCACTGAGGTGGCAAACAAGCATACGGCCTACCTGATGATAAACGGTTACCGTAGCCTATCAACACCTGCAATACTAGAGGTATTACGCGCGCATTGCCGACCCTGAAAAAACCTCTTTACCCCCCTCCTGAATTGACCCGATTAACTGAACCCCTAGTTTCTTGTAAAACCCCCTTAAGAGGGAAGCTTATGTTCAGCACAGTTAAAGGCTATGACGATGGTGAGGGAATGAAAAATGAGTGAGAACAGGCCGACCTTGGTCCTGAGCACGCTGAAGCAGGGCTCGGCGAGGGTCTGCGCGAGCAGCTCGAGCGCGACGTTGTGTCGCGTGGCCCGCAGCCCGCACGCGTAGTACAGCGACGCGCACGACGACTTGTGCACCGGGTTCACGGCCTCGCGCAGGTACCATGCACCTGGTGCACATAGCACGTCCTTACCAATACGTAGTTAGCAATAAAATTCTATTCTATTCTATTCTACTAGCGGCCCGTCCCGGCCCCGCCCGCCCGTGTACATGGACGACAATGGAATAGCAACCCCAGCTGTGTTAACGGTATACGCTTGCGGGGCACCAGTGAGGGGTGATAAGTTCTTTTTTGCAAGTTGGAATGACAAACAAGCTGACGGCCCACCTGATGGAAATTGGTAACCGTCGCCTATAGACATGAGCACTATTATAGACATATTTATTTATTTATTTACAAGAAACATGGTAAGTGTATAGATGTTACAATAAGTCCTCATATTTCGCCATAATTAGCCACGCAAATATTAAAACTTAAAAAGAATAAATTTTAATAAATAAGTCATTAAAATTCGAAATGTTATATAAAAAAAAAATACATCAAAAACGTCAGACACTTGTCAACAATAAAAAAAAAAGAAATGTCACTGTCAAATCATGGAGTATTGATGACAGGTGCATTGTAACACGACAGGTAATACAAGTAGGTTGTTTACCTTTTTGTATCAAAAACTCTTGCACACTGTAAAAGGACTCCTCAACAGGCCGATGTTTTAATGAATCTTTAAATTTTCTAAATGCGAGTTCTCGTATACTTTTTTGGTATTTCATTATAAATTTTAATTGTCATCGAATAACAATTTTTATGGGAAAGTGTGCTTCTACAGGATGGTACCACCAATTTTGTTGGGACCCTTGACATTAATTTATTGTATTATATATACAAGCATAATACATAACAGTGTATATACTAGATGTACCCGTTCACGAGTATGACGGTATGACGAATAAATAAGTATATTATGATATCGAGTCTAACTCGCGCTTCCTGATGCCATTAAGAGACTACCGACTAAACCGTCTTTCAAAAAAAGCGTTCACGCTCACTTTTTATTTTTATCCGAGCAGTGAGTGCTTTATATTATTCTCAATTTCGTGTATAATATAGTATATGTCATATATGTGTAAGTATATTTGTTATTTATATATATTTATTCGTTTATATATGTAATTTTAGTATGTATGTATATCAATAATTACTAGTACCGCATTCGAGTATTCTGACACTTGCCTATGGTCGACTGGGAGAGAATGCTTTTAGCATTAAGTCCGCCATGTACACATATTTGTACTAATGAATAAATAAATAAATAAATAACTCACCTTTCTCCAATTCAATCTCTCTATGCAATAGTAATTGCTGAGCCAACAGAGGGGTCGCGTCCTTCGGCAATCTGAAAACAGATACAACATTTATTTGATTTATTTAAGCTTTAAACTAGTCGTTTCCCGCAGCTCCGTCTGCGTGAAACATTCAGTACATACAGCACCAGAGGGAGACTTTGTACAAAAGTCGTTTGCTTGAGCACCTCTGTCCCATTCGTGTTTCAACCGTGAAGCAGTTGTGTTTGCGTGGCTGTGTTTCGGTTTGAATGGTGGGATATGGCAGTGAATTTACAGGGTACAGAGGAATAACACCTGAGTCCTCAGGAATGGCAACGCATGGGGGGTATCATGGGCGAAACAATATACTCTGTTATGTTCACGGTACTGCTCATGTCTACAGGCGACGGTTACCACTTTCCATCAGGTGGGCCGTCAGATTGTTTGCCATTTAAAGTTGCATAAAAAACATATGAAAACTCACTTGTTCTCCAGATTGTTGGCGATCTTGAGCGCCCTCTCGCGGGTCACGTTGCCGAATATGAACCCTTCCACGTGCACCTTCCTTATCAGCCTAGACGCGAAGTCATCCAGCTGTTCAGCGGTCATTTCTGATGGAGCGGAATAGGAATTAAATTTGCCTGTTGCTGAACGAGAACTCTTGTGGAGTTAAGCTCGCCTTTGTACATTTGATGATAACAGAGGTAACTGTTATTCATCATGTTCATCATCATCAGCCTTTAACTGTCCACTGCTAAATATATGCCTCCATGGGGGGAAAGTGATTGTTAGTAATGGAGAGCGAAAATCCCATTGCCAGCAATATACCCAACCAGGTCGTCCTCCTCGCGGTTCCCCCTGGAAACTATCATGGTTAATTCCTGATGAATTCATCATGACGGGCTAACTGGCCTGTTTTCATTCTCATCTATCACCCTTCACTGGTGCTCCGCCAGCATATCCCGTTAGCGCGGGCGGGGTTACCATACCATTTTCACCTATAAAAAAAAAATTAAGCCTCCCCCTTGGAGGGTTTTGCAGTAGTTCCACACTTTGCAGACGCATTGGCAACCGATGTTAGCCAGTCCCTCGCCCTCTCTTAGTCGCCTCTTACGACACACACGGGAAAGGTAGGGGCGGCCTATTCTATGCCGGGACCACACGACCAAGTGGTGGAAGGGTGGGATATGGCAGTGAGATTACAGGGTACAGAGGAATAACACTTTAGTTCTCAGACGGAAAGGGATTGTTAGTAATGGGATTTACTAGCCCCATTGCTAGCAATATCAGGTTGCTAGCAATACCCTATCAGGTCGGTCTCCACGCGGTTTCCCCCTGGAAATCATTTAACTGAATTACAGGTGTATTCATCATGGTGGGCCAACTGATCTGCTTCATCCTCACCTATCATCCCTCACTGGTGCCCCGCCAGTGTATACCGATAGCGCATGCGGGTTTACCATTGCATTATCACCCATTAAAAACAAAACGGTTTTGGCGCGCTCGAAGTTGGTGTTTTTATTTATTTATTTATTTTCATTTTGGACGGCATACCTTGAGCGGCGTTTAGAAGCTGACATCTTGTCCATACGATGTCGGAGAGGCACAACGCTTGCTGGTACACTGCGTGCTGCGAAAACAAACAAAAAAAAATGCTTAGGTACAGTAGACATTGCGTCTAGATGGCGTATCGAGATGAAACATATTGGGGTTTGTCTCGCCTTTGTGCACTATTACGTGTTTTTTTTTTTTTTTATTTTAATAACCTTTTGTGTACAATAAAGAACAAACATACAGCAGATTTTTAATTAGACCTTCGGGAATACAACTGTGTAAACTGCATCTAGTTTGGTACAGTAGATTTTGTTGCATTTTTTTTACACAACTTAGAATGGCAAACAAGCTGACGGCCCACCTGATGGAAAGTGGTAACCGTCGCCTATAGACATAAACAGTACCGTGGACGTAACAGAGTGTACTGTTTCGCCCATGATACCCCCCATGCGTTGTCATTCCTGAGGACTCAGGTGTTATTGCTCTGTACCCTGTAAATTCACGCCATATCCCACCCTTCAAACCGAAACACAGCCATGCAAACACAACTGCTTCACGGTAGAATCACGAATGGGACTGAGGTACCCAAGCAATTAACTTTTGTACAAAGTCTCCCTCTGGTATTTTTATATTTCTGGTGCAATAAAGTGTTAAATAAATAAATGTTTCTTTCTATACCTGATAGGGTTGCTCCGCTTCGAAGTTCTTGATGCCGCGAATATGGTTTTCCTTCATAATCTCGAAGCGTTTGGGGTCAGCCCTGAAGTTGACCATGTGGTCAATAATTTTATCTAATAACACGTGCTGCTTATCATCGTACCCGTCTATTGTTACCTGCAAAGAGAATATAATATTAAAACGCGGTTTTGTTTTTTTTTTTATGCGGCTTAGAACTGCAAACAAGCTGACGGCCCCCCTGATGGAAAGTGGTAACCGTTGTCTATAGACATAAGCTGTACCATGGACATAACAGAGTATACTGTTTCGTCCATGATACCCCCCGTGCGTTGCCATTCCTGAGGACTCAGGTGTTATTCCTCTGTACCCTGTAAATTCACTATCATATCCCACCTTTCAAATCGGGGGTGGGGGGGAGGGGGAAGGGGTTTTTAGCAATGGAGTTTGACAGCCCCATTGCCAGCAATATGCCCTATTAGGTCGACAACCACGTGAACAATTCTTGTTGAATTCGTCACGATGGGCTAACTGACCTGCTTCATCCTCACCTATCATCCTTCACTGGTGCCCCGCCGGTCTATACCGATAGGGCGGGTGGGGATACCATTCCATTACCATCCATTAAAAAAAAACATACATAGCTACATAAGACCTATCTAAAAAATCGTCGGAACAGTGAAGTCGCTTCGTGAGGCCTGTGAAGATCCCAGGAAGCTTGTGTTTCCAGACAGAGTTGGGTTGGCTGTACTAGCCACGACTCATACGCACAACGGCCCAAATGAGAGGCTAAGAATAGAGTCCAATTTACATTACATTACAAGACCTATGTAATGACAAACATAGGCCATTGTAAACCTAACTGCCACCAAACATAGGCCACTCGGGACCAGACCGAGTCCAACTGGAGCCACGTGAACTCACACTGAGCCCGTACTTGGCGTTGCCGATACTCCACCGGAGGCCGGCCAGCTCGGCCGCGTACGCGAACTGCTGCAGGCTGTCGCGGAGTAGCAGCACCCACACCGATGTCAGGTTGCAGTTCAGCGGGTCCGCATACGCCAGGGGACTGGAATGGTCAATATTCATTTAATATACTACTGGTCGCCCAATGGTCGAAATTTGACCATATATATATATATATATATATATATATATATATATATATATATATATATATATATATATATATATATATATATATATATATATATGTCGGCGCAAAATAGAAAAAAAAGACATTCTATTGACTCGAGACACAAGCGCAAAAAATGGAGGGGAGCGCTGACAAAACGTTGCGAGCGATAATGAAAGGAAGTGGGGCCACATTCGTCTGTCGGACATCGCGCGACTTTAACGGATCGTTGTGTCTCGAGTCTTAGCTGATATTGTTTTAATTTAATTCTAGTTTTATTCGATATTATTTTATTAGTTTCATTTCTTACATTAACGAAAATGATTGTAGTTTGAAAATAAAGTGTGATTTTGTAATTGCTCTAATTATCGGTTTGAAGGGTGGGTTATGGCGTGAATTTACACGGCACAGAGGAATAACACCTGAGTCCTCAGGAATGACAACGCTTGGACCCCCCATGCATCATGGGCGAAACAGTATACTCTGTTATGTCCACGGTACTGCTCATGTGTATAGGCGACGGTTACCACTTTCCATCAGGTGGGCCGTCAGCTTGTTTGCCATTCTAAAATGTATAAAAAAAACTAAGGTGGCTCAGCATTGTGCCTCTTCTATTATCTATATAGTATTAATAAAAACAATATATTTTTACATACCTGACAAAGTCGAATGTGATGACAGCTTTTGGCAGCAGAAACTCATTGTCCCTCTTGAACCACAACCTCATCAGCGGAGTGTCCTGCGAACGGAATATTTATATATATATATTCTTTATTGCACTAAAACATACAGTAACAACAATAAGTTAATAGCAAAGGCGAACTTATCTCTAAAAGAGATCTCTTCCAATCAACCTAACACAGTGGCATAGCAAGTAGTGAGTGGGCAGTGGTAGTGCTAAGCAGAAAGTAAAATAAATATTTACATAAATTATTATATATATATATATATATATATATATATATATATATATATATATATATATATATCATCAAAATCAGCCGTTAACTGTCCACTGCTGGACATAGGCTTCCCACTTATATGTTAAGACCTTACTTAGAGATTATATTGATAGAGTGTCTTCATACAAATGCTTCGAGAAAAGCGATTCAACTTTTTCATACAATTTTGCGTGTCAAATAGTTACGAGTGATTCCTTTATAACTTCTATATTTATTTTGTCTTATAATTTATGCATCGTTTTAATGCGTAAACACTCATTTTATTTATTAAATAATTAAATATAGATACGTCAAGATACATTGTGTGCGTAAGTATATAGAACACTGATAAAAAAAAATGAGTCGGCTAATTTTAGACAATTTAGTTGGGATTTAATTTAAAGATATTGTTTTTTACAAATCTATTTTTTTTAACGCGCCACCTACCTATTTATGCTTTAATCCTTTCTACCCAAAGGTTGTCTGAAAGAGATTGTTTAGCAATAAGACCGCCTTTTGTACTACACTATACGTATTGAAAATTGTTCAACAAATCATGTTATGTTGGTGCAATAAAGTGTTAAATAAATAAATAAAAAAATAAAGGGAGGGATTATTTAGTAATGGGATCTAATTTCCCCATTACTAGCAATATACCTTCACACGTTTCACCTAAAAATTATCGTGGTGAATTCCAATGAATTCATCACGATGTACCAACTGACCTGCTTTCGTCCTCACCTATCATCCTTCACTGGTGCCCCGCCGGTGTATACCGATAGCGCAGGCGGGGTTACCATTCCATTTTTTTTATACAACTTAGAATGACAAACAAGCTGACGGCCCACCTGATGGAAACTTGTAACCGTCGCCTATAGACATGAGCAGTACCATGGACATAACAGAGTATACTGTTTCGCGCACGATACCCCACCATGTGTTGCCATTCCTGAGGACTCAGGTGTTTTATTTATTTATTTATTTATTGTTATTCCTCTGTACCCAGTAAATTCACGCCATATCAAACCGAAACACAGCCATGCAAACACAACTGCTTCACGGTTGAAACACGAATGGGACAGAGGTACCCGAGCAATCGACTTTTGTACAAAGTCTCCCTCTGGTTTTAAATTTATTAAATTAATTTTAAATACCTTGATTATGGAAGGCGCGATGGCGTCGATGGTGGGGTCGTCGGCCGTCTCCAGCTGCAGTCTCGACGGTATGAACTCGTTGGGGGGAGGCAGCCGAAGCTCAGGGCACGGCTTCACTGATTTCCACTCCTGTATTGACAATTTGTTTGATTACTAGCCATTTCCTGTGGCTTTGCTCGTGTAAATGCTTACTATTATACATGTGAAAGTGAGTTTGTTTGTTACCTTATAGTGCCTTAGCGCCTAGCTTACGTTAAATTGTATGGAGACGAAATTCAGTAGTTGTTATAAATCTGAATGAATCATGGTGACAATGGTCGAGTCGTTAAGACGCTGAACGCTGACAAACATACAAACTCACTTTTATATTTATATATCACGAACGTAACCTTCGTTCCAATAATACTCTCCAACTATCTGTCCCCTCTCACCGTACTGGTTACGCTTCAAACTCTTTTCTCCTACATTCTTCACGACTCTGGAACGCGCTTCCTGATGCCATTAAGAGACTACCGACTAAACCGTCTTTAAAAAAAAGCGTTCACGCTCACTTTTTATCTTTATCCGAGCAGTAAGTGCTTTATATTATTCTCAATTTCGTGTATAATATAGTATATGTCATATATGTGTAAGTATATTTGTTATTTATATATATTTATTCGTTTATATATGTAATTTTAGTATGTATGTATATCAATAATTACTAGTACCGCATTCGAGTATTCTGACACTTGCCTATGGTTGACTGGGAGAGAATGCTTTTAGCATTAAGTCCGCCATGTACACATATTTGTACTGATGAATAAATAAATAAATAAATATTAGTATTATGGTTGAAATACCTTTATTTTCGATTCCTCTATATCTTCCTGGAGGTATTTGGTTCCGTACCACGGCTCTATCTGTGTACACTTTTCTGCGAAACATCTAGAAAAAAAAAATTATAAAAAGTAAAACAAAATTTAGTTTAATATGAATGATTGATTATTTATTTTGTTACTTTCCGTGTGGTCCCGGCATAGAATGAGCCACCCCTTCTTTTGCCATGGGTATCGTAGGAGGCGACTAAGAGAACTTAATTGTAGAGGGACCAACAGTGTCCCTTTTAAAACATTTCTAAACCCTAACTGATTCATGCATGACAAATCTATATAAAAATGAGCAATTATATGTAAAAGTAGTTTTCTCAAACATGCTTGGAAATGTGAGCATTATTTTGACAGTCTTTTTCGAAATAAATCAAAATTGCCGTACTGTCCAGATACATGCGGGCAGCGGCCGGCAAAAGTTGTATGAAAATCCATATCTGTCGTGTTTTGCGGCCAGATAAATTACTATGTAAACTCATATCTGACCTGTAATTTAAAAATGGAATGACCTTTTACTTCGAAACATGGCTGCCAAGGAGGTATTTCTAAAAGGTTTTATTTAAATTTCGAACTGTCTTGCAAATAGAAACTGTTTATTAAAAAAAATCAAAGGAACGTTATGGCGCATAAAAAAATATTATTGTTCGTTATTCGTCATTGAACTTAAAAAGTAAAATTGTGTTTTTGATTTACGCGCATTGTTTAAGAAAAGTACTATACAAGCCTTGGCCACAACTAGGCATTGATGGACTCACGTATGTGTGCCTCGGCTACGCCTCGGCCCACATTTGCACGTTCGTCCATCAATGCCTCAGTTGCTTGCCGGTGCAGTAATGTACTATAAATGTAATCTAACATCTAAATGGACACTAATGCATGTACATTAGCTAGCTATCAACATAATGTTGCTACGCCCAAACAGGGCTCATGTACTTAATCTACATAAGAACACTGTAACAACTATATTATGTACATGAATGCATGCATTAAAATAATAAATCTTCTATACTTATAATAAATCTGTAAAGAGGTCAATTCTAAACATGAAATATATTTCCAAAATAACTATCAGGCGGTGATTAGTGATCGATACTGATGCCAAAAATGTAATCAGTAAAATTTTTATCTATCTGTCTGTATGTTCGTTATAGAAACAAAAACTACTCGACGCATTTTAACAAAACTCGGTACAATTATTCTTCATACTCCCGGGCAGATTATAGTATACTTTTCATCACGCTACGATCAATAGGAGCAGAGCAGTGAAGGGAAATGTTGGGAAAACGGGAGAAGTTACTCTATTTTTAAGCTTCCGTCGCGTGCGCAGCCTTAATGGCCACTAAAATGTAAAAATGTAGTAAATAATAAACCGATTGATAGAATGAATGATTGATTGAATGAATGACTGGTCGATTGAACGCATGAATTATTGATTGAACGAATGATTGAATACTCACTTGGCCACAATGCCAACTCGCACATTTTCCGGCGTGAGCAACGCCAACAACTCGTCGATAAGCTCCGGCTTCCACTCCGTCATCAAGTAGTATGCACTCAGGACGTCCTCCATTGGGAACTCCTGAAAAAAGAAACATTTTTATTTAAATGAATAATAATGGAATGGTAACCCCGCTTGCGCTATCGGTATACGCTGGCGGGGCACCAATGACGGGCGATAGGTGAGAATGAATAGGCCGGTCAGTTAGTCCATCGTGATGAATACACCTGGAGTTTGGCACGATGGTTTCCAGAGGAGACCACGTGGAGATGGACCTGACAGGGTATATCGCCAGCAATGGGGCTGGTAGGCCACTCCTTCCTTTCCAGTAGGTGTCGTGACTACTTTACGCCGGGACCACAAGGCCATTAAATCGCATAATTCCATAAAAGCAAGATAAAGTGGCAACAATTGGATTGGGAAAAATCATGTTAAAATTGTTATTGATATATTTGTTTTCTTTTTTTTATTGTTAAGTATATATATGTGTGTATGTGTGTGAGTGTGTGTGTATGCATACGCACATATTTACATGTGTGTGTGTGCGTGTGTGCGTGTGTGCGTGTGTGCGTGCGTGCGTGCGTGCGTGCGTAATCGTAATCGTAATCATCTGCTCTCGATTATTTGGTTTAGTTTATTGTGGAAACTTTACTGATTTATGTTATGGTTATGTATACTATTTTATATGTTTTAGATATTGTATGTTTCCCTTTCAAAGTAAAACAAAAATAAAAAAAAAAACAATGGGCGGCCTTATCGCCAAATCTCTTATAGGCATGCTGATTACCACTTAATTAACGTTCCAGTTTCCTAAATTGCACATTTTAAATAACCAATCAGAAACGTTGGAACTTTTTTTTGTTATACAACTTAGAATGGCAAATAAACTGACGGCCCATCTGATTGAAAGCGGTAACCGTCGCCTATAGACATGAACAGTACCGTGGACATAACAGAGTATACTGTTTCGCCCATGATACCCCCCATGCGTTGCCATTCCTGAGGACTCAGGTGTTATTCCTCTGTACTAGGTTTCTTCAGGGTCGGCAGCGCGCGCGCGTAATACCTCAATACCTCGGTGCCATAAAAATTGAGAGGTATTTGCGATGTTGTCACACTGTCAAGCTAAAACTCATCATCTTTATTTCGACTATTATTCGTCCACTGCTGGGCATAGGCCTCTCCCATAGACTGTTACAAGGAACGGCCCTGCACCACCTGCATCCACTGATTGTCTGCAATGCATTCGAGGTCGTCACTCCATGTAAGGTTTTTTTTACAACACATGGTGCAAACGAGCATGCGGCTCACCTGGTGGTAAGAGACTATCGCCGCCCATGATCACTTTTTTTTATACAGCTTAGAATGGCAAACAAGCTGATGTCCCACCTGATGGAAAGTGGTAACCGTCGCCTATAGACATGAACAGTACCGTGGACATAACAGAGTATACTGTTTCGTCCATGATACCCCTCATGTCTTACCATTCCTGAGGACTCAGGTGTTATTTCTCTGTACCCAGTAAATTCACGCCATATCAACGCCGTAACACAGTCATGCAAACACAACTGCTTCACGGCAGAAACACGAATGGGACAGAGGTGGCCAAGCAAACGACTTTTGTACAAAGTTTCCCCCTGGTAACAACCACTGCAGGCACACGGCACTGCAGGTGTGCTGCCGGCCTTTTAGGAATATGCTCCTGAAGGTGTAATGATGAGTAGCCGCGGAGACCTGCAGCAGGTGCACGTGTGCGGCGACCAGGCCGCGCGGCTCCTGCGCGTCCTTGAAACGGAACTCCGTGGCCAGCAGCTCGCGCTGTTCCTGCCACACCCAGCGTCGCGCGCCTTCCGCCCGCAGCATGCCCACGTACTGCCCCAAGCAACACCACAGTTACAACTACACGGACACACCTACACACGGCTCGCCTTCCACAGGGAGTTCACCCAGGGCCGTCTTTCATCTATTAGAGGCCCTGGCCACATTAGGATAATAGGGTTCCTATGACGATAGTATTAAAGCATAGGTTATCGTTTAGTATTGGAGTAGGAACTAGACTAGGGGGCCCCAATCCAAGTGGGAAAAAGGGGCCCGAGTTCACCATCATATCCTAGGGCCTAAATGGTCGTGTACAGCGCGGTTTCAGAGATGTTTCCTCCCACGAACACTCAGGTTATGGAATGAGCTCCCTGCCGAGGTTTTCCCAAGAGTACTACAGCATGGGGTTCTCCAAAAGGGGGGTAAAGAGGTTTTTTTTTATACAACTTAGAATGGCAAACTAGCTGACGGCCCACCTGATGGAAAGTGGTAACCGTCGCCTATGGACATGAGCAGTATCATGAACATAACAGAGTATACTGTTTCGCCCATGATAGCCCCCATGCATTGCCATTCCTGAGGACTCAGATGTTATTCCTCTGTACCAGGTTTCTTCAGGGTCGGCAACGCGCGCGCGCGTCTGGTGTTGCAGGCGTTCATAGTCTACGGTAATCGCTTACCATAAAGTGGGTCATATGCTTGATTGCCACCACAGTGGTATAAAAAAAAATACTTCAGTCGGGAACACACACACACACACGAGAGAAAGAGAGAGAAAGAGAGAGAAAGACTATGGAGCCAATATGTAAATATATCTTTTTAGAAAAAATTAGAATTTCCAAATTGGTTTACAAGTAGCCAGATACATGAGGAAACAAACAAAAAAATATACAACCGATTTGATACCATTTCCTTTTTAAAGTCTTATATTTTCATAATTTAATTGACCTTTAGTTTAAAAATTTCAAAACCTGAAGAAATATTTTGAATAATTGTTCAATTTCAATCGCATATTGCATAGTTTTATATTCGAAGATACAAAAGTACCAACCTGGAACACCAGGGAGATGATGTCGTCGACGTGTTCGACTCCCTGTTCGGTCAAGTCCACTTGCACGCCGAAGAAGCCGAACCCTCGGGCGCCAATACGCGTGCCACCCACTAAACTGATAGAAAAATGTGGATTAAAACTTGTAATTCGTTTCAGTTTGAAGGGTGGGATATGGCAGTGAATTTACAGGGTACAGAAGAATAACAACTGAGTCCTGGGGGGAAAGGGATTGTTAGTAATGGAGACTGAGAATCCCATTGCTAGCAATATACCCAACCAGGTCGACCTATCGCGGTTCTCCCTGAAAACTATCATGGTTAATTCCTGATGAATTCATCATGATGGGCTAACTGGCCTGTTTTCATTCTCATCTATCACCCTTCACTGGTGCTCCGCCAGCGTATCCCGTTAGCGCGGGCGGGGTTACTATACCATTTTCACTCATCAAAAAAAAAATTTGTATTTGTAACTATAAATTAAATATATGAATAAATAAAAAAAAAAAAAAACGCTTGCCAAGCTTGGCAACTACTGACTAAACCTTCAGAAATGAGACCTATGGACAGACGGCTCATATGATGATATGCCTTCAAGAACTCACCTATTGCACCATCCCCTCTCTTTAAGAGCTGACAGCAGACTCCCTGGACCCTCGTGGCCGAGAAGGTGGGACAGGTAGTGGCCGGGCTGTAGACATATTAAAATAACTTAATTTTTTAATACTAAGGTGGCAAACAAGCGTACAGCCCGTCTGATGGGAAATATAGATTTTTCTTTTATACAACTTAGAATGGCAAACAAGCTGACGGCCCACCTGATGGAAAGTGGTAACCGTCGCCTATAGACATGAGCAGTACCGTGGACATAACAGAGTATACTGTTTCGCCCATGATACCCCCCATGCGTTGCCATTCCTGAGGACTAAGGTGTTATTCCTCTGTACCCAGTAAATTCACGCCATATCCCACCCTTCAAACCGAAACACAGCCATGCAAACACAACTGCTTCACGGTAGAAACACGAATGGGACAGAGGTATCCAAGCAATCGACGTTAATTGTTATTTATTAGCTATTAACATTGTTAACGTTAATTAAACTGCGTATCATTCATGTTGTGTTAACAAGTTTTAGGTTTTTTTAATGGGTGATGATGGAATGGTAACCCCACCTGCGCTATCGGTATACACTGGCAGGGCACCAGTGAGGGATGATAGGTGAGGATGAAAAGAGATGTCAATTAGCCATCGTGATGAATACACTTGGAATTCAGCACGATGGTTTCCAGGGGGACCACGTGGAGATGGTCGATCTTTGGTTGGGTAGATATATTGCTAGCAATGGGGCCTTCATTATTAACAATCACTCCCCCCCCCCCAAACACACGTTTTAGGGTATCAATCTTGTCCAATGGCTTTTATATCTATAATGAACTATGTACATTTTTTATTATTACCTGTAGTGTTTTCCAAATAAAATAAATACATAAATAAATAAACGGTCACTGTAACCTACGGACGCCTGTAACACTGTATAAACTAGTTTTCACCCGCGACTCCGTCACCATATATTTACTGACCGGGATAGAAAATAGACTGTGTACAGAAGTATAGAGGAATAACACCTGAGTCCTCAGGAATGGCAACGCATGGGGGGTATCATGCGAAACAGTATACTCTGTTATGTCCACGGTACTGCTCACGTCTATAGGCGACGGTTACCAATTTCCATCAGGTGGGCCGTCAGCTTGTTTGCCATTCTAAGTTGTATAAAAAAAAATCTATATACCAAAATATACTACATTTCATAGTGATTTATTATCAGGCAAAAAAACCTGTGACACTGCGACCTCTCCGTGATCTTTTGTGCTCGCCCCTTTTCTAAAGTTCGCTGCTAATTGCTACCAGTGATGGGAACTTTAAGACGTTCCTTGTAGCGATGTTTTTATCACCTCAGGATACAGAGTGTGTTTTCCAAAGGAGATATATCGTTTATGTACGAATGGGCTACAGCGACACATTCAGTGCTGCGGCGTTTCTTCCTCACTGTGACAAAATCTGCAAACACTTTTTGGGCATAAGCCTAGTTGGGTCTTTTTTTTTTATAAGTGAATATGGTATGGTAGCCCCGCCTGCGCTAACGGGATACGCTGGCGGAGCACCAGTGAAGGGTGATAGATGAGAATGAAAACAGGCCAGTTAGCCCATCATGATGAATTCATCAGGAATTAACCATGATAGTTTCCAGGGGGAACCGTGTGTAGGTCGACCTGGTTGGGTATATTGCTAGCAATGGGATTCTCAGTCTCCATTACTAGCAATCCCTTTCTCCCCGAGCCTAGTTGGGTCATATGCTTGTTTAATTTGCAGTGTCCAGTGAGAGGCAACAAAACTGTTTAAAGTCGATGGAAAACCCAACCCTACATCTTGGGTTTAGCTGAATAAACTCACCCCACTTTTGTAATGCTTCCTCGTGTCCGGGATAGGAAAGTCGATGGATAAAGACCGAAGATCCTTCACGGGCACACAGTAGGCACGTTTTCGCCGCAACTGCGACGGGTACGGGTGCTCCGGCCACTGGGGCGCCTCCACCGACCGGTCCTCCACCGCCGAGAACAGAGGCACCACTGTCGCTTGCAGCTCGTCGAGGGACTCTGGGGTACAGTTGGGGGTCACATTAGTATAGTCATAATAGCGGGGGTCACTTAGGTTTTCTTTTTATGCAACTTAGCAATGGCAAACAAGCTGACGGTCCACCTGATGGAAAGTGGTAACCGTCGCCTATAGACATGAGCAGTACCGTGGATATAACAGAGTGTACTGTTTCGCCCATGATACCCCCCATGCGTTGCCATTCCTGAGGACTCGGGTGTTATTCCTCTGTACCCTGTAAATTCACTGCCATATCCCACCCTTCAAACCGAAACACAGCCATGCAAACACAACTGTTTCACGGTAGAAACTTTTTTTTATACCACTGAGGTGGCAAACAAGCATACGGCCCATCTGATGGTAAGCGGTTATCGTAGCCTATGAACGCCTGCAATACCAGAGGTATTACGCGCGCGTTGCCGACCCTGAAGAAACCTCTTTAGCCCCCTTTTGAAGAACCCCATGCTGTAGTCTCTTGGGAAAACCTCGGCAGGGAGCTCATTCCATAACCTGAGTGTTTGTGGGAGAAAACGTCTCTGAAACTTAAGTATAAGAGCCACGATTGTTGGGGCGCTTCAGTTCAGAAATCTTGATGATACGGTTGTGCGTGTTTGTATCCGTGCGTGATGCGTGTGTGCACGCATGTGTGCGTGCGTGCGTGCGTATATGTAATTCGAGCATAGATGTGTGTAGGCAGTAACACGATAGTGCAGCGTACCTTTGCCCAAAACGACAAGGGTCATGATGTTTGAGGAGTACCACTCCTGGTGGAACTTGAGCAGCTCCTTCCGTACATCGATGCCTTTCGACTTGGGGATCGTCTCCAAGGTCTCCCTGTTGCCTGGAGAAAATATACACATGAAAAAGTTAAGTAAACTCAAATTTTGCATTTTTTAATAGTAACATTTTTATGCCGTGTGGTTCCGGCATAGAATGGGCCACCGCTCCCATTCCCGTGGGTGTTATAAGAGGCGACTAAGGAAACTTATTAGTCGAGGGACGGGAATCACCGTCCCTCTTTAAACATTACCAAAAGTTTAACTGATCCATTGATTTATTACTTAATCGATCGATTATCTAAGCTATTGAGTGACGAACCAATCGATCGCTTCCGCCGTCCCCCAACTCACCAGTGCCGAACTTGTGGTAAGGGTGATCAGGCGAGGCTGTGCTCTTGTTCAGCTGGTCCAGCCTCCACGCGTCCAGGCAGGTGTTCTTCTCGTGTTCAGAGTTGACGGCGCTCAGCTCCCGCCCCGTCGCCGACTCCGTGAACAGGGGCGATATGAAGAATTGAGCGAAACTGGACACACGGACAGATTTACAGTTATTAATAGTTTTCAAAAAGCTAATTGTATCAGCTGTCCACTGCTGGACATAAGTCTTCCCCCTTGAGGGGTTTTGCCAGTAGTTGTCAAGCTTTGCAGCCAGATTGGCAATCGTAGTCTGGGATTTCGAGATGGTTTAATTTGTATTATACATATTAGTAAGAGACTCACATGTCTAAGGCGCCGGCTAGGTGCTCGGGCAACACGTCGAAGTAGTAGGTGGTGTGGTCTGATGACGTGGACGCGTTCGAGTAGCCGCCGTGCGCTGACAGGAACTTGTTGTACTCGTTCTCCTGCGACATGACATCCATCATGTAATGTAATGTAAATTGGACTCTATTTCCCGCGCTTAGCCTCTCATTTGGGCCCTTGTGCGTATGAGTCGTGGCCAGTACAGCCAGCCCAGCTCCGCCCAGAAGCACAGAAGCTTCCTAAGATTTTCACAGGCCTCACGGAGCGACCTCACCGTTCCGAGGATTTCTAAACGTTGATGGGCCACAGCTTCATATTCCAGGATTACGTGAGCAGCCGCTTCTTCTGCGACATTCATCATATCAGCCTAGCAATCTTACTAGTCAGTTTGACCTCCACGTGGTTCCAACTGGAAACCATCGTGGCTACTTCTCGTGGAATTCTTCAGGATGGGCTAACTGTCCTGCTTTGATTCTCATCTATCATCTCCCACTGGTGCCCAGCCAGCGTATACTTTTTTATGGTTTTTTTAATAGATAGAGTGATTCAAGAGGAAGGTTTATATGTATAATACATGCATAATATTGTAGAGAAACACTGATAATTTTAGAGGTTTCTAATGTGATGAGATGTAGTGTCCACCCGTGCGAAGACGGGGCGGGTCGCTAGTTACAGATAAAAAAAAAGAATTTTCCAAATCTGTTTATAAATAATAAAGTTATGAGGTAACAAACATAAAAACATAAAAAAACGCGACCAAATTGAAAATTTCCTTCTTTTTGAAGTCAGTTCAAAATAGCAGAATAATCACCTCGGGGTATTTCTCTGTGCCCAAGAACAGCATGTGCTCGCAGAAATGCGCCAAGCCTGGCAACTCGTCCGGGTCGCTTAGGTAACCTGAAATTTAATAATTTAATAAGTATTCCTTTCCGGCGAAATAAAATCTAACTGCGGTTGCTAACCCGCCGCTAAACATGGCATCTACTGGGGGGAAAGGATTGTTAGTAATGGAGACTAAGAATCCCATTGCTAGCAATATACCCCCAACTAGGTCGCGACCTCCTGGAAACTATCATGGTTAATTCCTGATGAATTCATCATGATGTGCTAACTGGCCTGTTTTCATTCTCATCTATCACCCTTCACTGGTGCTCCGCCAGCGTATCCCGTTAGCGCAGGCGGGGCTACCATATCATTTTCACCCATCAATAACCCTCTTTGGGTATGCATTTGTTGGTGGTTTCCACCACCTATAACAACTGATATGTATAAATATACCCACCCACATTGACATCCAGTGCGGCGGCCGACTTATCAGTGGTGGGGTCACTGACCAGCAGTACTTTGAGGCGATTCGATAACACCAAACCCCTGTGAGCACACAGAACAGAAATTTATTTTATTTATTTATACAAAGGTAGTTAGTTACATTACAGGGTTTGGTATCTCCTATTATATATATATATATATATATATATATATATATATATATATATATATATATATATATATATATATAATAGGAGATGCCGAGGTTTTCCCAAGAGACTACAGCATGGGGTTCTTCAAAAGGGGGGTAAAGAGGTTTCTTCAGGGTCGGCAACGCGCGCGTAATACCTTACCGCTACGGTAACCGCTTACCATCAGGTGGGCCGTATGCTTGTTTATCACCTCAGTGGTATAAAAAAATATATCATCGTAGCACTACAGCTGGCCGCTAACGACATGTTTTCCAACTATATCGGGTTGACTGGAAGAGATCTCTGTCAGAGATAAGTCCACCCTTGCTCACAACGTTTATAAATACATTGTTTTATATGTAACTTACAAGTGCAATAAAGAATATATATATATATATATATATATATATATATATATATATATATATATATATATATATATATATATATATATATATATATATATATATATATATATATTATATTTATATGCTTTTTTACATTCACTTTTAATATGGATGTTACGTTATAACTTCAGATTATATAGATAAAATGTCTCCGTACAAATGCTTTGAAAAAAGTGGGTCAACTTTTTCATACAATTTTGCGTCGGTGTATTTGTGATTTTTTTTTTCAACACTGACAACGTCTTAATTTATCATTTAATATATACCAACCACAAATTTATAATATTTTATTTTTTAGTAGTTTATTTTATTTATTTATTTATTCATTAGTACAATGGGGGCAAATCAGGGGGCAAACGAGCATGCGGCTCACCTGATGGTAAGTGACCACCGCCGCCCATGATCACCCACAATACCAGCGGCATTGCAGGTGTGCTGCCGGCTTTTTAAAAAGGAACATACTCTTTTCTTGAAGGTTATGTTGTCGTATTTCATAGTTTTTTACACAATACACTTTAAGCACACCACTGTGTTAGTCAGACTTATTCAAACATTATTGTTATTATTAGGACCCCGCGGGTTGGCGAGGCTCGTGCTGAAAATCAGCGCTGTAGTGTCCCTCACACTACAGCATAATGCTGAGCATGGAGCTCATTTAGCAGGTATTGCGACACACGCACACACACACTCATTTTGGATGAAACTGTTATATTACGAATTGTTTTTTTTTTCTTTTTTTTAAATTTTATATTCTCTTTTTTTATATATATAAATATTGTGTGTAGTTTTGTTGTTATAATTCTTAATATTTTTTTTTAACCCCTGTGTGGGTGTAGCCGCATATTTCTGTAGAATCAAGTTTCTTTCTTTCTTTCTCCACGAAGTCCCCGCTGAAAACCGTCGTGCTGAATTCCAGGTGTATTCATTACGATGGGCTGACTGACTTGCTTTTTCATTCTCACCTATCATCCCTCACTGGTGCCCCGCCAGCGTATACCGATAGCGCAGGTGGGGTTACCATACCATTATTACCATTAAAAAACCCCTCCTATAAGTTAGAAATGACACACCTTTTACAGAGGAATAACACCTGGGTCCTCAGGAATGGCAACGTAACTGCGTCATGGGCTAAAAAAAATTGCGAACCTCTGATCTATAGGATTTTTTTTAATGGGTGAAAATGGAATGGTATCCTCGCCTGTGCTATCGGTATATGCTGGCGGGGCACCGGTGACAGATGATAGGTGAGTCAGTTAGATCCCATTACTAACAATCCCTTTCCCCCTGAAAAATAGTATTAAATTAGTTAGACATACCTGTACTCTCTCTTATCCTCTTGTGATTTCACTATATCATCGTATCTCTTTAGTATCCCAAGGTTGGGTGACTGAGGGGTTGGTGAGGGAGTACCCCGGGAAGGAGGCTGCCGCGGCAAACACTGCGGGGACGACATGCTTGAGTGGAGACGTTTCTGGCCGAAGGTCACACTGTGGATATCAATTCATATCATTATTAACTGACCCAACAAGCCGTGTCACCCACCAGGTGCATTTTTTAAATGTCCATACATGAAAAGGAAAAACTGAACACTTACAGGATCGATTGCTTGGGCACCTCTGTCCCATTCGTGTTTTAACTGTGAAGCAGTTATGTTTTCAAGGCTGTGTTTTGGTTTGAAGGGTGGGATATGGCATAAATTTACTGGGTACAGAGGAATAACACCTGAGTCCTCAGGAATGGCAACGCATGGGGGGTATCATGGGCGAAACAGTATACTCTGTTACGTCCACGGTACTGCTCATGTCTATAGGCGACGGTTACCACTTTCCATCGGGTGGGCCGTCAGCTTGTTTGCCATTCTAAGTTGTATAAAAAAAAATGCTTGGACACAATAGCAGTTGGAGATTGATGCCTAACATGGAAGGTTGTAGAATTTCTAATAATAATAGTCAATATTCCAGTGTTGACAGTCACATGCATACTAATGGTAACAGAATTAAACAAAATCACTCTAATTAAATAACCAGTAATACGGAATGCCACATAATAGTACCTAGTTCAGTGAAATAATTATAAGGTAACATTTTTATGTGTTAAGATTTACATAACTAAGAATGGAAAGACAGTGCAAATTAAAGACAGAGAATTAATAATAATAACTCTTGTGAAATTTGTCACAATGGGCTAACTGACCTGATTGCATGCTCACCTATCACCACTTACTGATGACCACTAAAATATACCAATAGCACAGGCGGGGTTACCATTGCTTTATCATTTATTATAAAAAAAAATATATTTTTATTTATTTACACATATGTACTCACAACAAAACAATGTCACTATTGGAAAAAAAATTAAAGATATTCTTTATTTTTAATGTGTATAGATTAAAAAAAAAATTATACAGTCATGTTTTTTTATTGTTTAAATACATAAATGTTATCTATGTCATTATCTTGTCTCAATTATAAGAATTCATATCTTTTTAAAATTAATTCCCAATAAATGAAGATAAAAAAAATAATCAACATACCAAGTATATTGAAAAGAGATAGCATATGGATGAATTTAACATTCTATTAGTATAAAATTCATTCTTAATTATAAAAAACAAAAAATTACTAAAAAGAAACAAGGCAAAGGACAAATATATTTCACAGAGATCACAGATAATAATGTGTAGTTCATTTTCTCTCTGTTTAAAACCCTCTATTCTGCCCCTTTGTGCCAAAGCTTGAAGATATAATATTAAAAAATATAACCTATGAAAATTGGAGCGATATGCTGGAGGCGAGAAGCTGTGGAAGCCAATGAGCAAAAATCTTCTTGATGCCAGCTTGCTAAATTGAACTTAGACTAGAATAATTTGAAAATTATTATTATTATTCATAAGATAATTTAATCAATTGACAAATTTGCTAGTAATAAAATTTGATTGTTACATCAATGACTGACAGCTTGACAGTAGACATAACAATATTAATATTGACATTTGTAGCTAGTGTTGCCAATTTGCTGTTGTGCTTTCAAGCTTAATGTAATGAAAAACGAAGTAAATCAATAAAAAATTGGGATAAATTATTACCTAAGCACGTATAATTTAGACATGATAGTGTAGAAATAATTTATGATGGAATTAACTTTTCTAAAAGACGAGTGAAAGAGATTGATATGATATTAATGTAATTAATACAGGGACGTGTAAAGGTTATATATGGTGCTATGACTTAATTTTATAGGAGTTTTGGAGCAAATAAAAAGTTTTAAATTCAATATCTTTGATTTTTTCCTTACAATCCTACATTTGCGTAGTTAATAAAAAACTCAACCTGAAGTAAAACTAAAATAATAAAGTAAATAGAATTTATTTGAAACTAGCCCTTTTTATGATATTTCATGTAATTTTAAAATATATTTATTCCACCATTTAGCTTAATAAGCATTTCGGTCTAAGTTGGCAACCGCATCAATAAAAATGAAATTCTTGACATAAGGATCAAGTCAAGCTGTCAGTCATATAAGTCAATCAGATATAATATAGCTAAAAATAATTATCATTACGGTAACAGGAATTTCTATCTTATGTAGTCATTTCCATTTTGTTTGGTTATAAATGAACGTTCCTTTAAACGCAAAGATTTGTTATATTTGCTTAAGTAGAATTTTATTTCAACACATTTTATTTTGTCACAATTGAAGTAAGCTTTTTTTTTATAGAGCACGATCTAATTTATTTTGTAACGGAAATATTTAGTTATATTTTTATTTCTTATTAGTTATAATTATAGTTTTTGTACGTTCTGTACTTTGGTATTTATAAAGATATCTTCACGTTTCTTGCACAATCATAAGGTGACCAACTATACTCATTTACTGAGTTTTGTACTCTTTTTTCGCAAACCGTACTCTTTTCAAATCCTGTACTATGAAAGTACTCATTTGTATAATTTTACACTCATTTGTATTTCTAAAACATTTTTTTTAAATTAGTTTACTTCAATTTTATTAATTAAATATTTAAAAATATTTCGACAGTGATTTGAATTGTATATATATATAATACATATACATGTATTATATCTCTTATAATGAAAAGAAGAGTCAAAGAATATTTCTTTATATATTTATTATATCCTTTTGTTGGCGACGGACCTCTTTTTTTAAATCTAAACCGCCTGAAACTATATAAAGCTCAAGTGAGGCTACACATGGAATACTGTTCTCACCTGTGGGCAGGAGCGCCACAGTACCAACTCCTTCCGTTAGACCGCATTCAAAGTTGGGCGGCTCGAATTGTTGACGATCGGCGTCTTACTGTCCGGCTCGACCCACCGAAACTGCGTAGAGATGTTGCATCTCTGTGCATCTTCTACCGAATTTATCATGGGGAGTGCTCTGAAGAATTGTTCGGATTGATACCTGCTGCTGATTTTCACCATGTACAACCCGCTATAAACATAAAATTTCATCCCAACCATCTGGACGAGTGGCGGTCCTCCACCGTGCGTTTTTCAAGGCACTTTCTCCCACGCACAACCACTCTTTGGAATCAACTTCCAGCAGCAGTATTTCCGAACCGATACGATAACATAACCTTCAAGAAAAGAGCATACTCCTTTTTAAAAGGCCGGCAGCACACCTGCAATGCCGTAGGTGTTGTGGGTGACCATGGGCGGCGGTAGTCACTTACCATCAGGTGAGCCGCATGCTCGTATGCCTCCTGTGTTGTAAAAAAAAAAAGATGAAAATTTAATACAGTTGTTACAATTTTGATTCATAAATGTTTTATAATATACAAAATTGTATATATATTATATACAAATATGTAAAAAATATAATCTAACCTCTTTTTATATGAGTTTACCTTTTTAGATTTATATTTTTATATTTGGAATAAGTCCCTTGATAACTTCTTTGTTTTCTTACTTGACTGACATATTGTACACATCTTGTCAAGGAAATTATACTGGTAAGCCTGTTGAATATTATTATTTTATTATTGTCGCTACTCTTCTCTTCTATCAGCGCCGTAATATCTTTCTTACTAGAGGCAGATATTCATTATATCTAAGGTATATAGAGGAAGGAAGGGATTGTTAGTAATGGGGAGGTTAGTCCCTATTGCTATCGATATACCGTATCAGGTTGACCTCCACGCGGTTCCCCCTGGAAACTATCGTATCTAATTGATCGTTGAATTCGTCACGATGGGCTAACTGACCTGCTTCATATCTATACCTATCATATTTCACTGGTGTCCCGCCAGTGTATACCGATAGCGCAGGCGGAGTTATCATGCCATTTTCACCTATTAAAAAAAAGGTATATTTTTTATACCACTGAGATGTAAAAAAGCATACGGCCCACCTGATGGTAAGTGGTTACGGTAGCCTATGAACACCTGCAATACCAGAGGTATTACGCGTGCGTTGCCGACTCTGAATAAACCTGTTTACCCCCCTTTTAAAGAACCCCATGCTGTAGTTGGGAGAACCTCGGCAGGGAGCACATTCCATAACCTGAGTGTTCGTGGGAGGAAACATCTCTGAAACCGCGATTATTGTGCGCGATTATCTAGGCTGTAAGGTATGAGGGTGAACTCCCAGTCGATGGCGAGCCGTACGATGGTAGAAAGTGGCCGTGGGCATCATATTGAACAATTCCTCTGAGCACAATCCATTGTACAGGCGGTAGAACACGCAGAGTGAGGCAAAATCTCTTCTAAGACTTAAGGGTTCGATACCGCTTGTAAGCCTGGGAACATCGACAATTCTCATAGCTCGTTGCAACGAGTCGAAAGGTTCAAGCTACCAGAGGGAGACTTTGTACAAAAGTCGATTGCTTGGGTACCTCTGTCCCATTCGTGTTTCAACCGTGAAGCAGTTGTGTTTGCATGGCTGTGTTTCGGTTTGAAGGGTGGGATATGGCGTGAATTTACTGGGTACAGAGGAATAACACCTGAGTCCTCAGGAATGGCAACGCATGGGGGGTATCATGGGCGAAACAGTATACTCTGTTATGTCCATGGTACTGCTCATGTCTATAGGCGACGGATACCACTTTCCATCAGGTGGGCCGTCAGCTTGTTTGCCATTCTAAGTTCTATAAAAAAAAAAAAAAAAAAAAAAAAAAAAAAAATATTTAGGTGCTCCGGCCCATAAGTGACAGCAATACTAGATATGGGGCCGGATTTGCGATGATATAGATGTGGTAGTCATAAGGGATCTCTAATACCGTGTGGTTCCGGTATAAAATGGGCCGATCCCTTCTTTTCCCGTGGGTATCGAAAGAGGTGACTAAGGGAACTCAATTGTCAAGGGATGGGCATCAGCATCTCTCTTAAAAATCACTAAAGCGGGGGGAAAGGGATTGTTAGTAATGTGGATTTGCCAGCTCCCGTGTTGTGCCGTAGGTGTTGTGGGTGACCATGGGCGGCGGTAGTCACTTACCATCAGGTGAGCCGCATGCTCGTTTGCCCCCTGTGTTGTAAAAAAAAAAAAAAGCTCCATTGCTAGCAATATACACCCTATCAGCGGTGGTTCCAGGGGGACCTCCACGCAGTTCCCCCTGGAAACCATAGTGGTTAATTCTTGTACCAGTAGAATTTATCACGATGGGTTTACTGGCCTGCTTTCATCCTCACCTATCATACGTCACTGATGCCCCGTAAGCGTACCTATACCGATGCGCAGGCAGGGTTACCATTCCATTATGATCCATTACAAAAAAATCACTAAAGCCTAACTGCAATTTCCAACCCGGTTGCCAAGCGTGGCAACTACTGGTAAATGGGGGAGGCCTATGGATACTGGACAATTAACGGCTGATATAATAATAAACAAATAAGTAATAATATAAAATAAAATAAAAAATAAATAAAAAAGCTGAAAACTTGTCTTTAAAATTACTATTTCAAAATATTGGTATTTGTATTGTTAGTATATTCATTTATTTTAACATTTATTATATAAGTAGGTAGATATTTATGCAATATTTTATTATATATTTTAATATTTTATTCAACTGTATATTTGTTTATGTATTAATAGTTGTAGCACTACAGCTGCCCGCTAACAACGTGCTTTCCAACTGTATCGGGTTGACTGGAAGAGATCTCCGTCAGAGATAAGTCCACGCTTGCTTACGACATTTATAAATGCATTATTTTATATGTAACTTACACGTTACAGTTACGTTAGCGCAGGCGGGGTTACCAATCCATTTTCATTCAACAAAAAAAAAACCGTTTTCTTAAGATTTATCGAGTAGTTTCCTTGGTCCTTTGGTCATTTAAAGAAATTATTAAACTAATAATAGTAATAAGGTATAATTCCAGAAGGTCATAACCTGGCAGTTTACGTCATACAAGTAAACACATGCAAATGGCATAAATCCGAAGGTCGACAAGAAAGGTTCTCAAACTCATTTCCTCCATCACCCATTTTGAGAATTAATTATTTTTTAACGACCCCTTTTTTATTTTTTAAATAATACTTGAACTAAGTATTTATGTGTGAGGCCTCGAATATTTCGATCTACCCTCGTAATAACATAAAAATTCAAGAAATAACTATGTTAATCTCTGAGCTGCTTTATTCTAACCTATTTGTGTTGAGGACGGGGGAAGGAATTGTTAATAATGGAGTCGGACAACCCCATTGCTAGCAATATACCCTATTCAGTCGAGGGGGGGGAAAGGATTGTTAGTAATGGGGTCTAATAGCCCCATTGCTAGCAATATATCATCTCAGGTCGACCTCCACGTGGTTCCCCCTGGAAACCATCATGGTTAATTCTTGTCGAATTCGAATTCATCATGGTGGGCCAACTGACCTGCATTCATTTTCACCTATCATCTTCCACTGGTGCCTCGTCGGTGTATACCGATAGCGCAGGCGGGGATACCATTCCATTTTTACCTATTAAAAATAAATATACCCCATCAAGTTAACCATCGTGGTTAATTCTTGGTGAGTTCCTCACTATGGGCCAAATGATCTGCCTTATCATCACCTATTACCCCTCACTGGTGCCCCGCCAGCGTATACCTATAGCGTAGCCGGGATTATCATTCCATTTTCAAACATTAAAAAAAACCTATAATTTCTCACTGTTACTCTCTCAATGTATACCAATAGCGCAGGCGGGGTTTTTTTTATGGCTGAAAACGGTATGGCAACCCCGCCTGCGCTAACGGGATACACTGGTGGAGCGCCAGTGAAGGGTGATAGATGAGAATGAAAACAGGCCAGTTAGCTCATCGTGATGAATTCATCAGGAATTAACCATGATAGTTTCCAGGGAGAACCGCGAGGAGGTCGACCTGGATGGGTATATTTTTAGCAATGGGATTCTAAGTCTCCATTACTGACAATCCCTTTTCCCCCTGCGCAGGTGGGGTTACCGTTTCATATTCGCCCATTAAAAAATCGTGTTTCTGTAGGGCTATAGGTTCCACAAGGGGGTGTTATCGCCCACTTTGAGAATAAACGTGCTACAAGAAATGCAGGCTTGTTAATATGAATCCCAGTATATTATCGTTTCGAATACATTCCACACGTCCGACATTTAATTTTATAATTAAATATTTAAATTATTAAAAATAAAACACGAATAATATTTGGCATGGTTTTAAAAAATATCTTTTATTTTATAATAATGTGGAATATATTAGCTTTTTTATTATTTATGTGCGTTTCCGTTAACGGCGACTCGAAAGAATTGTTTGAAGGTATTTATTCATTTTTATTTTTGTAATTAAATATTTTACTTGTTGTTGTTGTTTTAAGATTTGTCAAAAAGGCGTAAATGCCTTTTTAAAAGGCCGGCAGTACACCTGCAATGCCGTTGGTCTTGTTGATGACCATGGGCGGCGGTAGTCACTTACCAAAAGGTGAGCCGAATGCTCGTTTGCCCCCTGTGTTGTAAAAAAAAAAATAAGAATAATCTATACTTATAATAAATCTGTAGAGAGGTCAATTCTGTACATGAAATATATTTCCAAAATAACTATCAGGCGGTGATTAGTGATCGATACTGATGCCAAAAATGCAATCAGTAAAATTTTTGTCTGTCTCTCTGTATATATATGTCTATTCGTTATAGAAACAAAAACTACTCGACGGATTTTAACGAAACTTGGTACAATTATTCTTCATACTCCTGGGCAGGTTATAGTATACTTTTCATCACGCTACGATCAATAGGAGCAGAGCAGTGAAGGGAAATGTGTCTGTTACATCAAAACCACTGAACCGTGAGGAAAGACATAGGCTACTATATTTTATGGAAAACGACGAAAACGCGGACGAAGTCGCAGGGAACAGCTAGTAATGAATAATTTTTATTCGACTAATCATTTTTTTATAAACTACTAGTTGACTCGGCAAACGTTGTTTTACCATATACGTTATTTCGAGAACTATACATGAAAATTTATCGTACTACAATTATTATATTCGATTGCCAACTTGCAACCCTATTGCGGAATATAAAAATCGCGATTAAAAAACAGGGGTTGATCGTAACACGGTGAAAATTTGAATTTGTATGTATTTTTCAATGCTAAATCATAATAAAATAAAAATGGAAAAATTTATCAAAAAAATAAAAAAAAAAATATTTAGGGGTGGGTCACTCTTATCATTGAGGGGTATGAAAAATAGATGTTGGCCGATTCACAGACCTACCCGATATGCACACAAAATTTCATAAAAATCTGTAAAGCCGTTTCGGAGGAGTTTGGTAACAAACACCGTGACACGAGAATTTTATATATTCGATTATATAGGACAGGCATCAAGCATGGCTCATACAGCCTAGTCATAAGTCGTTATCAGTTCTTCATAAATGGGGTGGAAATTATTTCATACGTATTTTGTATTAATCTTCATAGAACTCGTAACTACCAAGCGTCAGGGTTCTTCATCTCGTATGAAGTAGTCTCCATATTAATTTACGCATGTATGGGTATAGATTAATAAATATATTTACACACATACATACATATCTGTCACGCCTCTCTCCCATTACGGTAGGCAGAAACAATGGAACGCCAAATGCTTCGATTCAAACAAACCTCTTTCGCTTCTTCCACATTCATCAAAGTTTTCATACACGCTCGCCGGTCACGGGCACTTTTAATTTGGCCCTTCCTCAGCACGCCGCCTATTTGGTCGACATACGTCCGTTTAGGGCGGCCCCTACCGACATCTCCATTCATTCTTGTTCGATAAATCTCTTTCGTAATTCTTCTTTCATCCATCCTCTCCAAATGACCAAACCAACGCAACATTCCTTTTTAGATTTTTGTCACTACATCGTCTTTCAGTCCACACTTCTCTCTAATCACACTGTTTCTTGCTCTAATAAATATATTTCTTTATTAAAATTATGTAAACCGTGTAAAAAAGTTAAATACTTTAGTGAAAACTAATTTTGGTAAAAAATTGGTTTTCATTAAAATATGTTCACTAAAGTGTGGTCGTCCACAGAGCAATGAAGAATATAGAGTTAGCAGATATGCTATGCTGTTTGCCACCTTCGTGGTATAAAAAAAAACAAACCTAGCATAGTCTATAATTTTTTTTTTAATTACTACATAAATAAAATACGTAGATTAAGGATAGTACTTATTGTATGAAATGTCTAAACTAAATTATTTATAAATAAACAGTATTTCCTCAAAAGAGGTTGGAAAACTGGTTGCACGTGAAGCCGTCATTCGATAACCTGGAACTGCTGGAAACCACATCGGTTAGTTCTTACTGAATTTGTCACGATAGACCAACTGGCCTGCTCCCATCCTCACCTATCATCCCTCACTGGTGCCCCATTAGCGTATACCAATAGCACAAACCGGGTTATCGTTTTATTTTCCTTTTTTTTTTATACCACAAAAGTGGCATAGAAGCATACAGCCCGTCTGATGGTAAACGGTCACTGTAGCCTATAGACGCCTGCAACACTAGGGGTGTTATGTGTACGATGCCGATCCTGAAAAAACCTTAATATAACCTTTTTGAAGAACCCCATTTCCTAGTCTCTAGAAGAAAAACCTGGGCAGGGCAATTCCTTTGAAACCGCACTGTGCGTGACCATTTAGGTTCAAGCGTGTGAGGATGATTTCCCTGTCGATAACGAGCGGTGCGATGATAAAAGGTGGCTCTGGGCATCATTTCAAACAATTCCTCAGAACACAGTCTATTTTGATCCAATAAAAAATCCCTCCCGAAGTTATTAATGAATACTATGTAGTAATTACATGTTTATACCTGTCCAGGTGATCTCTGCGATGCCGGGGCAGGTCAGCAGGCGTTCTGTCTACACATACAGGAATGCATGGGCGCCGTAGCCGCTGCCAAAAATGGGACACCATACACTGTAAGATATCGGGGTCCCTTTGCTAAAGTTTTGTGAAATGACGTATCGTAATCGATCCCAATTAGGTTTACAGTCTAAACCAGAGGGTGACTTTGTTCAAAAGTCGTTTGCTTGTTTTTTTTTTTATGCGACTTAGAATGGCAAACAAGCTGACCGTCCGCCTGATGGAAAATGGGAACCGTCGCCTATAGATTACATTTATACAACATTTTATTACATTTATACAACATTTTACAATTTGCAATTCACAACAATTTGCAACATTTTACAATCCAATTTTACATATTACAATATTTTTTTTTAGAATCTATTGTGATGTTTTCGCCGTGTTTTCTTTTTATACCATTGAGGTGGCAAACAAGCATACGGCCCACCCGATGGTAAGAGGTTACCGTAGCCTATGAACACCTGCAATACCAGAGGTGTTACGCGTGCGTTGCCGAACCTCTTTACCCCCCTTTTGAAGAACCCCATGCTGTAGGCTCTTGGGAAAACCTCGGCAGGGAGCTCATTCCACAACCTGAGTGTTCGTGGGAGGAAACATCTCTGAAACCGCGCAGTACACAACCATTGAGGCTGTAGGACATGAGGATGAACTACCTGTCGACGGCGAGCCGTACGATGGTAGAAAGTGGCCGTGGGCATCATACTGAACAATTCCTCTGAGCACAATCCATTGTACAGGCGGTGTGAGCCCCGGCATAGAATGGGCCGCCCCTACCTTTCCCGTGGGTGTCGTAAGAGGCGACTAAGGGAGGGGGAGGGATGGGCAGTAGCGACCCTCTTAAAACATCTCTAAAAGCCTAACTGCGATTGTCAATCCGTCTGCCAAGCGTGGCAACTGCTGGGAGAACTCCCTTTATGGGGAAGGCTTATGTTCGGCAGTGGACAGTTAACGGCTGAAGTAATAATAATATTATAATTTTTTTTTACATTTCAAGTATGTTTCGTGTACAGATCTGTACATATCGTGGCAAAGATCCAATCGTGTGCTGTTTGGACGCGTTACTCAAGTTTACGCCAATAGCGGTAGAGAGGTAAATGAATTTTGTTTTTTAAATTGGCTTGGATTTGAGAAGTAGATTCCAAAGTGCTTTTTTACCACTATTCACAATAGTAATGGGTAGTAATGCGGACTACCAATCCCATTACTAGCAATATACCCTGTCAGGTCGACGTCCACGTGGTCCCCCCTGGTAACCATCGTGCTGAATTCCAGGTGTATACATTACGGTGGTTATCTGCCTTTTTAGGGGGAAAGGGATTGTTAATAATGCGGTCTAACTGACCCATTGCCAGCAATAGACCCTAGCAGGTCAACCTCCACGTGGTTCCCCCTGGAATCAATCATGAACAATTCTTGTTTAATTCGTCACGATGGGCTAACTGACCTACTTTATCTTCACCTATCATCGTCCACTGGTACCTCGCCGGAGTATACCGATAGCGCAGGCGCGGTTACCATACCATTATCGCCCATTAATAAAACTGCCATTTCATCTTAATCTATCATCCATCACTGGTGCTCTGTCAGCGTATACAGTTTTTTTTTTTTAATTTATTTATGAACATAGATACAAGTCCATCAGTCGCAGGCATAAATGATATTTACAAAAAAAGGTACAAATTACAATATAAAAAAAAAAAACAACAATATTGATAACATATGAAATTCTTAAATTTTATCTACAGTATTTGTAATGAGGTTAAAAACGGGCGTAAAATAAGCTTCGTTAGATAATAAATCTTGAACGCGGCGTATACCGTTAGCGTAGGCGGGGTTACCATTCTATTATCATCTATTAAAAAAAAATACTAACGAGTACCTACTCATTCATTACCATAGACAATGCCAGATAAAAAAGTGTTTTAAAAAAATTAAACGTCACCGCGAGCGCGGGAAACGGTCGAATTTCTAGTCTATGATTTTAATAAGGAAGATGGAGATATTATTATCGAGCTATTTTAAGTTGTTTTACAACGAAACAAGTTCTGTGAATTCTATCGAGTAATAATATCTTAAAACAATTATCGTCTTCTGCCATTATCCGGATTATTTAGCGCGTAATATTATTCATTTTATACTAGTGGTTGCCCCGTGGTCGAAATTCAACCATAACATATTATATTGTAATAAATGAATTTATTATGGTTACGTTTGACATTCAGTGAGACTATAGACAAATAATACTAAATACAAACAATATTAACCTATTCTCAATTTGACCACAGACTTTAACAATAAACAAAAGAGTATATATGCGTGTGTGTGCCAAATACATGGTAGTGTGTGTAATGTTTTTTTTTTGTTGATTTAATGTTTTTTTTATGCATAAATTAAAATAATTTATTATCATTCTGCACTCCTTCTCGATACAAACTATAAGCGTGCCAAATTGCATATTCCTCCATCCGCGTAATTTTCATAAAAAATGGATACAAAGTTTTTGCTTCACGTAATAATATATAGATTATGTACGTAGTTTTATCTTTTGGTGTTTCGACCGGCCACCTGTTTAACGTCAGTTGTCCTTGGAATGGGGGAAAGGGATCGTTAGTGATGTGTTCTAACAGCATTATTGTGAGGGGAAAGGGATTGTTAGCAATGGAGTTTGACAGCCCCATTGCTAGCAATATGCCCGATTAGATCTACCTCCACGTGGTTCCCCCTGGAAACCGTCGTGAACAATTCTTGTTGAATTCGTCACGATGGGCTAGCTGACCTGTTTCATCCTCACCTATCATCCTTCACTGGTGCCCCGCCGGTGTGTACCGATAGCGCGGGTGGGGTTACCATTCCATTATCACCCATTAAAAAAAAAACAGCATTATTGCTAGCAATACATCTTATCAGTTCTCGCAGTTCTCCCTGGTAACTATTATGGTTAAATATTGTTAAATTTGTCGCGATGTGCCAACAGACCTGCTTTCATCCTCACCTATCATCCCTCACTGGTGCGCCCCCGGTGTGTACCGATAGCGCAGGCGGGGTTACCATACCATTATCACCCATAAAAACTCTTTTTAGGAATGCATTTGTTGGTTTTATCATGCCACGTATATAATTTAACATTGGGATCCAAAAAAAAATTAGGTTCAATCATAGCAAAATCAAATATTTTTATTAAAAAAAATCCAGTATTTTGATTTATAAACTAAACTACTTTTTTTTTATGCAACTTAGAATGGCAAACAAGCTGACGGCCCACCTGATGGAAAGCAGTAACCGTCGCCTATAGACGTGAGCAGTACCATAGACATAACAGAGTATACTGTTTCGCCCATGATACCCCCCATGCGTCGCCATTCCTGAGGACTCAGGTGTTATTCCTCTGTACCCTGTAAATTCACTGTCATATCCCATCCTACAAACCGAAACACAGCCATGCAAACATAACTGCTTCACGGTTGAAACACGAATTGGACAGAGGTGTCCAAGCAAACGACTTTTATACAGTCTCTCTCTGGTAAATCGATTTTGATAACATGTCTATAGAACCAATCTAAAAATATGAGTATATCCTTTTAAACAATATAAAGAATTTTTCGAATCGGTCCAGCCGTCTTGGAATAATCGAGGAACATATATAAAAAATAAAATAAAAAAAAAGACTTCCACGAATCAAGATCTTCCTTCTTTTTTCAAATATAAATAGGTTAAATATAAAACAAAATAAAAAATAACAATAACAAATTCCGCATCGCCAAAGGATACTTTAATTAATTATATACCTCTAAAAGGTCAAGGTCACCTCTAAATATAGGAATTTACAAAAATAACTTGACACTGTTTAGGTACCTGCGATTTTGCCTTTGCTTTCATCGCCTCATATCTCGTCACAGTCGTAGAATACTGACGGATCTGACGAAGATTACATATAAAGATCCGTCAGTATTCTACGACTATGACGATATGTTGATATCGTGTTCGCTTATGAAGCCAATTGGTAAACTATTAAACTCCCATAGTTGATAAATATAAATAATTAAATAAATAAAGAAATAAATATTACATACCTAGAGTACAGATACAAATACATTGCCAAAAATAGGACAACTTTTTTTTTTATACAACTTAGAATGGCAAACAAGCTGACGGTCCACCTGATGGAAAGTGGTAACCGTCGCCGCGTTGGCTGAAAGAGCGATCTCTTGCAGCCAACTTTTGGATGGAGAGGAGTAATTATAAACAATTTGGTGGGAGGCACGATGAAAAATTTTGTTAGTTCTAAATATGGGAGATGTGATACATAATACATAGTATGTGTGTGACTGGCAACACTCGAAGATTATTACCAGATGTTCCACGACTTGTTCGAAACATAATGTAGTCTGAAAGAGATTGCTTAGCAATACGACAACTTTTTGTACTACACTATACTTAAAAAAATTGTTCAACAACTCCTGTTTTTTTTTGATGGGTGAAAATGGTATGGTAACCCCACCCGTGCTATCGGTATACACCGACGGGGCACCAGTGAAGGATGATAGGTGAGGATAAAGCAGGTCAGTTAGCCCATCGTGACGAATTCAACAAGAATTGTTCACGATGGTTTCCAGGGGGAACCGCGTGGAGGTAGACCTGATAGGGCATGTTGCTAGCAATGGGGCTGTCAAACTCCATTGCTAACTCCTTTCCCCTCTAATACCAAGTTTAGTGAGATATTTAGATTTTAGTTTGTGTATTTTTTTTTTGTATTTCTCAGGAGCGACTACCAAGATCAGGATGGTTGCATTGTGTCTACCAAACGCACTGGGCTACAGATTGGACAGAAGGCGTTGGAGAGTGAGTTTTTTCAACCAATTTCATAAAAAGAGGACGTTCTCAAGTCGGCTGTATTTTTTTCTTACATATCATCATGTCAGCCTTTAACTGTCCACTGCTGAACATAATTCTCCCATTTGGAGGTTTTGCCAGTAGTTGCCACGCTTGGCAAGCGGATTGGCAACCGCAGTTAGTCTTTAGAGATGTTTGAAAAGGGACGCTGCCCATCCCTCGTCCTACCTTAGTCGCCTCTTACGACACCTACGAGATAGGTAGGGTGGCCTATTCTATGCCGGAAGCACACGGCCATTTCTCGTGTGTGTTACTCGGTCAGTTCTAAACCGATTTGGAGTATTCTTTTTTTATCTGAAAGGATATACTTATAGTTGGGGTTCGTAGAAATTTTATCAAAATCAGTTGAGTAGTTTTTTTTTTATACAACTTAGAATGGCAAACAAGCTGACGGCCCACCTGATGGAAAGTGGTGTGAAGCAGTTGTGTTTGCATGGCTGTGTTTCGGTTTGAAGGGTGGGATGTGGCGTGAATTTACTGGGTACAGAGGAATAACACCCGAGTCCTCAGGAATGGCAATGCATGGGGGGTATCATGGGCGAAACAGTCTACCCTGTTATGTCCACGGTACTGCTCATGTTTATAGGCGACGGTTACCACTTTCCATCAGGTGGACCGTCAGCTTGTTTGCCATTCTAAGTTGTATAAACAATAAATAAAAAAAAAAAACAGTTACTAGACAACTCGCAGTAGGTGTCACGCCGCATCATAGTCTTGGACTAAACAAAAAGTTCTAACAATGTTTAATTGCAGAATGCTTGAAATATCAGCAAAACACGTGCCCATGCAAGACGGGTGCAAGCGGTATATCTTTCGAGGACATCATAGCTCATGGGGAGAACGCTGAACTAAACGAATTTAGTAACATGGTAAATATTTTTTTTTATTTTATTGACCTTCTTTTTTTATTTAGATTGATGAGTGTGGAAGAAGCGAAACAGGTTTGTTTGTATCGAAGCATTTGGCGTTCCATTGTTTCTGCCTACCGTAATGGGAGACGGACGTGACAGGTATGTATGTATGTATAACTGATAAAAAAGCCGACTTCAAATATGGCAAATAATTGAAGTCGGCTTTTTTTGTTAACGTTTTCAGGTTTATTTATTTATTTACACTTTATTGCACCAAGTAAAAAGAGATTTAACAAATACAGTAAATATTAATGAGAAGTGATACAAAAGGCGGCCTTATCGCTAAGCAATCTCTTCCACACAACCTTTGGGTAGAGGACATTGAGAAAAAGACAAAGGGTAGGTGGCGCACTATTATATAAATATTATCATATACAAACATATATACATACATACATACATACATACATACATACACATACATACATACACATACATATATAATATATACACAATTAAGGTTATTATTAAAACTTTGATTCCATCCCCAGGCTTTGCTTGGCTACGGTGACAATATCACGACAGCGCAGTGGTCGTGTGGAGGCAGCGTGATCAGCGAGCGATACATCCTCACCGCGGGGCACTGCATCAGCGGGAGGGAGATGTGAGTAATTGACAACCTTATGGTCTTTACAATAAACACTAAAGTCGCCTAACGAGGGGATGACATTATCAGTAATAGGAAATAACTGCCCCATTGCTAACCAGAGGGAGACTTTGTACAAAAGTCGATTGCTTGGGTACCTCGGTCCTATTCGTGTTTCAACCGTGAAGCAGTTGTTTGCATGGCTGTGTTTCGGTCTGAAGGGTAGGATATGGCGTGAATTTACAGGGTATAGAGGAATAACATCTAAGTCCTCAGGAATGGCAACGCATGGGGGATATCATGGGCGAAACAGTATAGTCTGTTGTGTCCATGGTACTGCTCATGTCTATAGGCGACGGTTATCACTTTCCATCAGGTGGGCCGTCAGCTTGTTTGCCATTTTAAGTTGTATAAAAAAAAACTTGATTTTTATTTCAGCGGGGACGTGAAGTTCATTGCCCTGGGTATACTAGCGCGCACGGACCTAAAGAAGGATGTGGTGTACAGTGTGGAGAGGATCATACGGCATCCTGAGTACAAGCCGCCCGTCAAGTACCACGATATCGCTTTGCTGAAAACGGACCGCGAGTGAGTATTGTCATTTATTATATGGTAAATCGTATATATCAATACGTGCATAGCATTTGGCGTTTCATTGTTTCTGACGGAATTAAACAAAAGAATTATTTTGTTTAATTCCGCCATCATTAGTTAATACGTGCATAGCATTTGGCGTTCCATTGTTTCTGACGGAATTAAACAAAAGAATTATTTTGTTTAATTCCGTCATCATTAGTTAATACGTGCATAGCATTTGGCGTTTCATTTTTTCTGACGGAATTAAACAAAAGAATTATTTTGTTTAATTCCGTCATCATTAGTTAATACGTGCATAGCATTTGGCGTTCCATTGTTTCTGACGGAATTAAACAAAAGAATTATTTTGTTTAATTCCGCCACCATTAGTATGTGTGTAACTGCCAACACTCGAAGATTGGCCACTATTATTAATACCAAAAGTTAGCCATCAATCTCCGACCGCTATTCAGTCCACGCACGTTTTGCGACACGTTTCACCTCTAAATGAGACACCTTCAAACAAATAGATCGCTGTTAATATATATATCCAAAATGATGGAAATAATACCCAATCCGGTAAAGCTGGCTCATTCTATGTTTGTATGCCAGAGATAGTGTATGTATATGTATTTATATGTATTAGTAATCTACCCCGGCTTCGCTCAGGTGAGCGTTCTTTAGATTGATATAACTTTTTTTATTTATGTACCGGTTGAAATGGAACAAACACTAAATATTAAGAGACAAAAACCGCAATGCATTAGTGAAAACTGCATCCAAATCGGTTAAGTCGTTTCTCAGATTAGCGTACACAAATGTACAGACAGACAGATATACAGTCAAAAATTCTAAAAATCATTATTTCGGGTTGTATTGCGTTCATAAAGCCCCTCTATAATAGTTTTTCTTATATACCTTCCATGTACAGACAGCGTCCAGTTACGATTTTATCATATCGATCAATCAAGATATAGATCATCGTCATCATTCCAGCCATTGTCCGTTCACTGCTGGACATAAGCCTCCCCCATAGACTGCCATAAAGAACGGTCCTGAGCCACCTGCACCCACTGATTCCCTGCAGGATATAGATACCCTCCACAAATGCTACAGTGGTGGGGGAAAGGGATTGTTAGTAATGGAGACTGAGAATTCCATTGTTAGCAATATACCCAACCATGTCGACCTCCCCGCGGTTCTCCCTGGAAACTATCATGGTTAATTCTTGATGAATTCATCATGATGTGCTAACTGGCCTGTTTTCATTCTCATCTATCACCCTTCACTGGTGCTCCGCCAGCGTATCCCGTTAGCACAGGCGGGGTTACCATACTATTTTCACCCATCAAAAAAAAATTTTACAGTGGTAATTTCATTTCTCAGCATATCCTTTTCGCTGGCAATCAAACCGGCTTGCTTGGAAGTGGATAATATTCAACGGGAGGGTCACGAGGCGACGGCCATCGGTTGGGGGACGCTGGGAGACGGAGATGACACTGCTAATACTCTCCAGAAGGTGGGTTAAAAGTTTATAATATATATCCCTTAGGATCTTCATATTATAATAATAAAATCTTTATAACAGGCCACGATGGTCCAATTAATTAATAGCATTTTTTATGCAACTTAGAATGGCAAACAAACTGACGGCCCACCTGATGGAAAGTGGTAGCCGTCACCTATAGACATGAGCAGTACTATGGACATAACAGAGTATACTGTTTCGCCCATGATACCCCCCATGCGTTGCCATTCCTGAGGACTCGGGTGTTATTCCTCTGTACCCTGTAAACTCACTGCTATATTCTATACTTCAAACTGAAACACAGCCATGCAAACACAACTGCTTCACGGTAGAAACACGAATGGTACAGAGGTGCTCAAGCAAACGACTTTTGTACAAAGTCTCCCTCTGGTAATATCCAGCATAATCTTAACCTATCGCCTATTTCTAATGGTGGTTATTAATTTATAATTTTAGATTAAAATCTTAAATAGTTACTATAATAGATACACGCAATTATTTTTATTCATTTATTTATATTTAGTTCTTTTTTGTCAAGAATTCTCGCGGCTGGTTGCGAATGGCGGCTGCCGAGTTTTTGGCAAGCAAGGCCAAAAGGCAAAAACTTTACGCAAAAACTTGCCTTGTGGATAGAGCAATAAACTGAGTAGCGGCCATTTTGTGTTACTGTGGCACACACACGAAAAATTGTTACCTCTTTTCAAGTGCTTTCCTTTTGTTTTTGTTTTTGTCTATGTATTCTTTTATTTCTTTTTTTGAGTATGCACCAATATTTTTATTTGTGTGCTGTAAATGATGGGAATAAATATATGTCTATCTATCAGGTAGAGTTCCCTCTGGAAACCATTTTTCCATGACTTGCTTTCATCCACATACATCATCCTTCACTGGTGCCCGACCAGCTTTTACCGATATCATAAGCAGGGGTTACCATTCCATTATCATCCGCTAAAAACAATCCCTTGCACCTCTCTCGCGTAACTCAATAAGGGGTTATGGAAAGGATTATTCCCCCTTCCATCTGGAGTAGACAGAAGTATATAGATGCTGGTAAACCCTTTTCTTCTAGACGAAGCTGTACCAGTTTCCTCATCAGGAGTGCTCTGACCGGTACAGACCTACCAGGCTTCTGAGAAACGGGATCAATCAGACCATCCAAATGTGCTACGGACACAAAACAAGACCCACCGACACTTGCCAGGTATTTAAGGCGGGACCGGGTGGGCATGCCCACCCAAAAATTCTTTGGTGCCCACCCCAAATCCGAGTATATGCCAACCCGTAAAGTAATTTTAAATACAACAATGATCACACGAATTCATACATTATCATACATTCAACGCTGTTTACGAGGAATAACTGTTCCATACATTTTTAGAATTTAGTTTTTTTTGTATACTTTTTTTAGACCACGAAGATGGTAAATAAACATACAGCCCGTCTGATGGTAAACGGTCACTGTAGCCTATAGACGTCTGCAACACTAGGGGTGTCACGTGTGCGTTGCCAACCCTGAAGTAACCTTTTTGAAGAACCCTATACTGTCTAGTCCTAAGGAAAATCTAGAATGGCAAACCAGCTGACAACCTGGCTGTGGTAACTGTCGCTATAGACATGAACAGCACCGAGGACGTAACACCAATGGCACCTCTTATGCATTACCAATCCTGAGGACTAAGAAGACTCTGTACTTCGTAATTTTATTGCTGGGATATATTCCACCCTTCAAACCGAAACACAGCTATGTAAGAATAACTGTTTTACGGTAGAAACACAAGTGGGAAACCCTTTTGTACAAATTCCTTCTTCTTTTTGCAGGGCGACAGCGGCGGGCCCCTGTTGATCAGCAACAAGTTCCGCTGTCTCCACTCCATCGTCGGAGTGACCTCTTTCGGCTCCGCTTGCGGCCATACTGGCATACCCGGGGTCTACATCAGGCTAGTCCCATACCTGCCCTGGATAGAAAGTGTTGTATGGCCTTAAGTGAAATAAATGCTTTGATTTATTTTTGTGGGGTTTTTATTCTGTACCTTAACTTTTAAGTTTCCTCCAAAAACTTATGGAAATGCCGTGAACAGTAAATACCGTCAGGTATTAAATAATAATTCGTGGAAAAGTCTTTCTTTCAAGCATTTTACGTTTAATTTGTAAACTGGATTAGAATCAATTCTTGAAATCGTTTGAGCTCAAATTTTATACATTTAAGAGCTTTGGAAGAGATCGTTTTTAGCTATAAGGCCGCCCGTTGTTTTCTCATTGTGATTATTTCTTGTTATTGTATCTAGTTTACTGCTGTAATCTTTTGTAGTAAACAATGACTATCTGTCTTTTTGGTGGCAATACAATACGCTCTACATGGCAATATATGCAATCAAAATGGCCGCCGCTACAAAATGGCGGTTCGTGTATTTTTTCAATCTCCTCAATATAGGTCAAATGATAGGGCTTGAAGGGTAGAAAACGATAATGTTAGTGGCATCCAAAGATAAAAATAGGTTGGATGCATAGGGCACCCATAGGACCCTACGTGAACTTGGCAGTTAGGACAGTAAGCAATTATAGCCACAGTAGTAGAAATGCATTTAACTTTGTGGCACTTTTTATTTTATTTTATATCGACTCATTCCGCTACCTATTTTAAACCGTGCCAACAAATTTTGACAATAATATTAACACTCTTTTTACTTTAAATCTAAGAACAAGGAATTACATAGAAGGAATGATAAAAACTGTACATCATATAGTTGCCTCCTTTCTTCCTATGCAAATATAATTAGTAAAAAGAGGACGAAAGATACACCATCAGTCATCATTTTTCTCAATTCATAACAGGATAGTGTATAGAAAATGTATAACGTTTTCTATACACTGGCCTGCTATGAATTGACAATTTTATCATTCCTTCTATGTAATTCCTTGCTCTTAGGTTTGAATCGATAAGAAAAAAAGTGACGTTTTGTTTAAATTACTTCATTCTTTCTGTCTTTCCGATCCTATCAAATGTGTAATATTAAATTCTGTTTAAATGTTTCTATTGTTTGCTGATTACTGGCTTCGTTCTGTCCTTCAACTGGGAGATTCATCAGAATCCTTCTTCAACCACTACAATTTGATTTTGGGATTAGATCTTGGTATTCCCTTGGTATTGGATATTTGGTAGTTACTGTTCTAGTTACATCACCATCACCATCGTTATTATCATCTCTGTGTTTTGCTCTTTTGATGGCAAAGCAATAAACTGAGTTGTGACCATTTTGTGTTACTGTGGCAAGTGCATGAAAGAAGGAAAGTATTGTTTTATATATTTTGCTTTTTGTTTTTTCTTTTGTTGTTGTTTTTTTTTGTTTTTCATTCTTTTATCTTTTTTTTACAACACAGGGGGCAAACGAGCATGCGGCTCACCTGATGATAAGTGACTACCGCCGCCCATGATCACCCACAACACCAACGGCATTGCATGTGTGCTGCCGGCCTTTTAAAAAGGAATATGCTCTTTTCTTAAAGGTTATGTTGTCGTATCGGTTCGGAAATACTGCTGCTAGAAGTTGATTCCAAAGGGTGGTTGTGCGTGGGAGAAAGTGCCTTGAAAAACGCACGGTGGAGAAGCGCCACTCGTCCGGATGGTTAATATGAAACTTTAGTTTATGGCCGGTTGTACGATGGTGAAAATCAGCAGCAGGTATCAATCCGAACAATTCTCTTTTACTGTGTACGCCTATATTATGTGTATGTTTGTATTGTTATTTGTGTGCTGTAAGTAATGCAAATAAATTATCTATTTATCTATATATAGCGCAGGCGGGGTTGCCATGCCATTTTCACCCATAAAAATGAGCGCATTAACCCGTATCTTATAAAAAACAAAACTAGTAACACGAAAGTCTAAAAATATAGACGTATCCAAGGTTGTAGAGTCCTCATCACCTGGTGACGTGAATAGGTACACTTTGATAGCTTACAATTTAGTATCGACTCTCCTTAGGAAGAGATTACACGGTCACTGATAAATTGTATAGTATTTCTTTTTAATAATAAATTAATTATACGGCGTAATAATTATTGTAATAGTTAACTTTTTTTTTTAATTTATGTCATAATCTAAATATGTTGATATTCTTTATCTATGTATACAATGTATTATAACTAATTTTTTTTTTTAATTTATATACATTTAGATTACTAAAATTAAAATAGAAATTGTTCAATGAAAATGTATTAGATCTAGGTTTTTTTTTTTTTACTTTTTTTATGTACATAAAAAAATGTGGAAAGAAACTTTAATTTGTATGTCTTGCATGTTGTTGTATGTTTTCGCAAATGGTAACTCAACGGAATTGAATGAAGGTAATTATATTTTTTTTTTAATATTTTTTTTTATTAAATCCTAACTAGAACAAAACATTCCTAGAAGTATTCGTATAATATTGCATTGTTTGGGGATAGTGTTATTGGAAGTGGAGTGAATTAACAGGGTGCAGGGTGCATAACACCTGAGTCCTCAGGAATGGCAACGCATGGGGGGTATCATGGGCGAAACAGTATACTCTGTTATGTCCATGGTACTGGTCATGTCTACAGGCGACGGTTACCACTTTCCATCAGGTGGGTCGTCAGCTTGTTTGCCATTCTAAGTTGTATAAAACAGCATTAGAATTGGGACACTCACAGCATCAGCTGAGCCATTTCTTTTTGCCTGATATGAGTAATATTTTTTTTTATTTTCTTTCGTATTTGTGTTTTTCTGGTAATATTTTCTATTCTATTCTATTCCCCTTATTTATAAAAACGTGATATTTCTCATAAACCTATTTTAACTACTGAAGTGTTTTGTTTTTTCCCAATTGACTTCAAAAAATAAGAAGGTTGTCGATTGGGTTGTATATTTTTTCTGTTTGTCACCTCATAACTCCGTCAGTTGTAGACGGATTTGGAAAATTCTTTTTTTATCTGAAAGGATATACTTACAGGTTTTTTTTTTGTATTGGATGAAAATGGAGTGGTAACCCCGCGTGCGCTAATGGGATACGCTGGCGGGGCACCAGTGAAGGGTGATCGATGAGGATGAAAACAGGCCAGTTAGCACATCATGATGAATTCATCAGGAATTAATCATGATAGTTTCCAGGGGGAACCGCGAGGAGGTCGACCTGGTTAGGTATATTGCTAGCAATGGGATTCTAAGTCTCCATTACTAACAATCCCTTTCCCCCCTATACATACAGATTTTTTTAGAGGTCCCCAAAGAGACGACTTTTGTACAAAGGAGCTCTCTTCTATTTTTTTAAGTAACCATTTTGGAAATCGTTACTAAAAAAAAAAGCAAAATCGGATTTTAATTTCAGGGGACCCCTGCAAAGCAGACGATGATAGTTCGGCATTCTACGTTCACATATCAGTAGGCATCGGAGCTGCAGAAGACGCTGACGACGATGACGACGATGACGACGATGACGATGATGACGACGGAAAAGCATTAAATGTGAGATGATTTTAATTTTGTTTTTTTATACCAAAATAATAAACAAGCATACAGCCGACCGCCGAATATATATATATATATATTCTTTATTGCACTTGTAAATTACATTGTTAATGCATTTATAAATATTGTGACCAAGCGTGGACTTATCTCTGACAGAGATCTCTTCCAGTCAACCCGATACAGTTGGAAAGCATGTCGTTAGCGGGCAGCTGAAGTGCTACAACTATTAATATTTAGAATACATAAACAAATATACAGTTAAATAAAATATTAAGATACATAATAAAATATTACATAAATACATACACTATAAATAAATATAACACCTACCTACTTATACAATGGATGTTAAAATAAATGAATATACTACTTACATTAGAAATTTAGATTTTAAGGTTTGACAGTTCAATTAGAAAAATAAATAAACGAAACTAATGACTCAAAAAAACTCGAAAAAATGACTCAAACGAAAGAAAATGTAACTTCAACCTTTTCTTAAAAGAGGTAATTGAAGGGCTCTTTTATATGTGGGAAGGGATATATATATATATATATATATATATATATATATATATATATATATATATATATATATATATATATATATATATATATATATGCATATAAGCAAGCTGAATTGGCAATGGGTCACATAACTCGAAGAGCCTACAACCAACGGAGAAGAAAGGTTCTTGAGCGGCGACCGCAGTGTGGGACGATCCCCCCACTAGATGGAGTGTCGACCTAAAATGCATTGCACGAAGTCAGTGAATGCAGGTGGCTCAGGACCGTTCTTTATGGCAGTCCTATGTCCAGCAGTGGACGGATGGTGTCTGAAATGATGGTATATATACGTGGGACACTCAAAAAGTTTTGCGACACTAAAAAAAATGTTCTGTAGGTAAATATATTTATTATATATTTTAATATTTTATTCAACTGTATATTTGTTTATGTATTAATAGTTGTAGCACTTCAGCTGCCCGCTAACGAAATGCTTTCTTACTGTACCGGGTTGACTGGAAGAGATCTCTGTCAGAGATTAGTCCACACTTGCTCACAACATTTATAAATGCATTATTTTATATGTAACTTACAAGTGCAATAAAGAATATATATACATTTTTATTACATCTTTTCAAGGTACTCTCCACCAGCCTCTATACAAAGTTTCGTGCGTCTAAACCAGTTTTCGAAACACTTTTTCTAGTCCGCCTCAGACACCACGTTTACAGCCTAATTATATAAGTTAGCTAGCTGACCCCGTAAACGTTGTTTTACCATTTATTGCGAAATATAAAAATCGCGATTAAAACACAGGGGTTGGTCGTAAAACGATGAAAATTTAAAGTTGTGTGTATTTTTCAACGCTAAATCATAATAAAATAAAAATGGAAAAAATTTTTAAAAAAAAATTAAAAAAAAAAAATTTTGGGTAGGGTCACCCTTATCATTGAGGGATATGAGAAATAGATGTTGGCCGATTCGCAGACCTACCCGATATGCACACAAAATTTCATAAAAAACGGTAAAGCCGTTTCGGAGGAGTTTGGTAACAAACACCGCGACACGAGAATTTTATATATAAGATTACCATATATCAATAACTAGCTTTCGCCCGCGGCTTCGCCCGCGTGGATCTTGGTTATCGCAATATGCAATTTTTGAAAATAGTAATATTTTAATTTCGCCATAACTTCAAAACAAAACGTCCAATTTTAATCATTCACAGACCAATATTATCAACATAAACTGTACTTAGTGATGAAAAAATTTATTTTGATAAGGATTAATGGCATGAGTAAAATAAACGCGTTTAAATGTAGTCCAAAAAAAATTCAAGATTTTTAAATAAAAATGTGGTTGTTGTGCCTCACTCGACATAGATAGGTATAGTGTGTCGCGGACTTTTTTGTAGATATTTATAAGATCTACAATTAATTATAACATTTTATGCTTCTATCTTTTATAGTTTAGACAGCGTACGCAAAATAAGTAACTTTTCTGGTTGATTTTTTACACCTTGTGTCCGAAAAACCCAAATATTTTATGGAACCCTATTTTTTTCCAAAATAAAATTTATCCTATGTCACTCGTGGATAATGTAGCTTTCGAATGGTGAAAGAATTTTTGAAAAAGGTCCCGTAGTTTTTGAGCCTATTCATTACAACCAAACAAACAAAGTTTTCCTCTTTATAATATTAGTGTAGATAAACGACGTATATATGTATATATATATATATATATATATATATATATATATATATATATATATACATATTTCACACTGCATAATAAGCTTAATATTTTGTCCACAGGTATGTAAAGAACGTGATGATAATTCCATGGTATGTTGTTCCAAATCGAAGATTGAATCCCTCCAAGATGATAGCAAGCAGAGGTAAATTCTAACCTTTTTTTGTTGAAAATAATAAGCTCAGTTCTATAAATTTCTATAATAATAAAATAATAAAATGTCTGTATTTTGTGAAATTTAGAAGAGAATAGAAAACTGTCAGATAAATTATTATATATATACTAGCTGACTCGGCAAACGTTGTTTTACCATATTACATTATTTCTAGAACTATACATGTAAATATATCGTACTACAATTATTATATTGGATTGCCATCTTGCAACCATATTGCAGCATATAAAAATCGCGATTAAAAAATAGGGGTTAATCCTAAAAGGGTGAAAATTTGAAGTTGTATGTATTTTTCTATGCTAAATCATAATAAAATAAAATAGAAAAAATTTTGTTAAAGAAATAAATAAAAAATATTCAGGGGTGGGTCACCGTTATCATTGAGGGGTATGAAAAATAGATGTCGGCCGATTCTCAGACCTACCCGATATGCACACGAAATTTCATAAAAATCGGTAAAGCCGTTTCGGAGGAGTTTGGTAACAAACACCGCGACACGTGAATTTTATATATATAAGATATTTTTATATTTTATATTTTGATTACAGAACATTAATAAAAAGGACTATAGAGTTTTTACAACATTTTTTTATTGTTGTTCAGATTTTTATTTTCTTTTTTTACATTTTACGTAAGTTACATTATAACTGACCTATGTTTGTAATATATTATTTTTTTTTTCTCTAACAGACATCACCGTAAATTAGGTTTTGTTTTTTGCTGGGTGAAAATGGTACGGTAACCCCGCCTGCGCTAACGGGATACGCTGGTGGTGCACCATTCTCATCGATAGGATTTTTGAAAAAAATATATAGCCCATATAATTTGCTCATAATGTAGCTTTTTATAGGTGAAAGAATTTTTAAAATCCGTTGAGTAGTTTTTGAGTTTACTCAATTTAAAAACAGAGAAATAAACCACATGGTCCCGACCACTGCTTCCTTTCCCATGGGCACGGATAATACTATGCCGTGGGTATTGTAAGAGGTGTAAATATATTTGTTATTTATATATATATTTATTCGTTTATATATGTAAATTTTAGTATGTATGTCTATCAATAATTACTAGTACAGCATTTTTTTTAAACGAGTTAGAATGGCAAACAAGCTGACGGTTCACTTGATGGAAAGTGGTAATCGTCGCCTATAGACATGAACAGTACCATGGACATAACAGTACACACACGTACTGTTTCACCCATGATACCCCCATGCCATTCCTGAGGACTCGGGTGTTGTTCCTCTGTACCCTGTAAATTCACGCCATATCTCACCCTTCAAACCGAAACACAGCCATGCAAACACAACTGCTTCACGGTTGAAACACGAATGGGACAGAGGTACTACAATCGACTTTTGTACAAAGTCTCCCTCTGGTTCTCCCTCTCATTCGAATATTCTGACACTTGTCTATTGTTGACTGGGAGAGAATGCTTTTAACATTAAGTCCGCCATGTACACATATATGTACTAATCAAAAAATGAATAGATAAAGTCTAGTAATTTATACAGACTCATAAATTTCTGACCGGTTTTCCTCGCCAGCATATTTCAAATCTGGTTCTTAAAAAAATATCCAGATTGCAAACAAGTCAGGCTAAATATATAAAGGTTATGAGTATTTCTATTTATAGCTAATTATGAGGAGTACAACTGAACGACTCAAAAAAAAAACGAAAATTATTAAAACTAATTTAAATCTATCAATAAAGGTTATAATTTAAAATTACTTTATTTAATTATTACTAAAATGAATGCCCAGTTCGATGTGTGAACTAGAAGTGCAATTCCTATGTCTATAACTAAAATGAATGCCCAGTTCGATGTGTGAACTAGAAGTGCAATTCCTATGTTTATAACTAAAATGAATGCCCAGTTCGATGTGTGAACCAGGAGTGTAATTCCTATGTCTATAACTAAAATGACTGCCCAGTTCGATGTGTGAACTAGAAGTGCAATTCCTATGTCTAATTATAACTAAAATGACTGCCCAGTTCGATGTGTGAACCAGGAGTGCAATTCCTATGTCTATAACTAAAATGACTGCCCAGTTCGATGTGTGAACTAGAAGTGCAATTCCTATGTCTAATTATAACTAAAATAAATGCCCAGTTCGATGTGTGAACTAGAAGTGCAATTCCTATGTCTAATTATAACCAAAATGACGGCCCAGTTCGATGTGTGAACCAGGAGTGCAATTCCTGTGTCTAATTATTATTAAAATAACTGCCCAGTTCGATGTGTGAACCAGGAGTGTGTTTTCAAGTCGTTGCGGAGACCACGCTCGTGCTGCAGCGTCAGTAATTACCTAGTTACGTCATTTACACGAGTTTTGGACTCGATGCGGCGTCAACGGTCTCGATAGTGGCTCGCTGTGTAACTACTTATATTTTTTCATGTTGCATGCAGTAGAATACATTAATTTGGCTTTATTTTTAATCGAACAGGTTTTATTAATTTTGTAAATATTTATGATATCATCGATAAACGTTTTTTTATATAGTGAACTAAACCAAATCTTAGCTACAATCCACGACAAATATATATAAGACCATATTCATTACCTGATGGAGACTTTGTACAAAAGTCGTTTGCTTGGCCACCTCTGTCCATTCGTGTTTCTACCGTGAAGCAGTTGTGTTTGCATGGCTGTGTTTCGGTTTGAAGGGTGGGATATGGTAGTGAATTTATAGGGTGCAGTGGAATAACACCTGAGTCTTCAGAAATAGCAACGCATGGGGAGTATCATGGTCGCAACAGTATACTCTGTTATATCCATGGTACTGCTCATGTCTATAGGCGATCAAAATCGAGTCCAAAACTTCTCAGCCAATCTTGAATTAATATGTGATTATAGCTGATTATTGCTTGACAATTTATTTTCCAGAACTAGTTATCCATTTAAATATGGCTGCATCATGTCTACCAACCGCACTGGCTCTCTTTTAGGACAGAAGGCGTTAGACAGTAAGTAACATTATCATCTTGCACTTAATCCAATTATATATGATCGGCGTAATATATTTTAAAGACTCCTTCCTCTTTCTTTTCCGTGGCTGTCGTAAGAGACGAATAAGGGAAATGAGTAGTCGAGGAATGGACAGCAGTGCCCCTCTTAAACATCACCAAGGCCTAACTGCAGTTGCCAATCCGCTTACCAAGTGTAATAATTACTAGCAAACCTCGCAAAGGGAAAGTCTATGTTGAGCAGTGGACAGTAACAGCTGATGTCGTACTCAAAGTTTAGGCTTTTGGTTTGACAATCGCACGTCTGCCTGACGTCAATGCTTCTTAAAAATATATGACAAAAAATTGATTAAGGGAACTTAATGATTGAGGGATGAACTGCAACGTTTTTCTCAAAAATCACCAAAGCCTAACTGCGGTTGCATGCCAAGCCAAGCATGGCAAATATTGGCTGGGAAGGCTTATGTTCAGCTGTGGACTGAGGGCTGATAAGTGTTTAAAAAGTAAATAAAATTATTTCTTTCTTTTCATCTACGACAACTTGAAACGCAGAGTGTTCCGCATATCAGCAAGAGATATGTCCATGTCAGTTAATACGAGAAACGAGAAGCATTAACGTGTCTAAAATAACTGTTATCGCCAATGGTGAAGACGCACAGCCTGAGGAATTTAGAAACATGGTGATTAAGAAATACTTACTTACTTAGTGTAGGGTCTTATACTTTAACTACCGGTTTAATTTACCTGAAATGATGACCAGAGCCACCTTTTATCATTTCACCGCTCATCATGGTCAGGGAATTTATTCTCACACGCTTGAACCTACACCACGTACAGTGTGGTTTGAAAGGAGTTTTCTCCCGTGAATACTCCGGTTGTGGAATAAGTTCCCTGCCGAGGTTTCCCTAGAGACTACAGTATGGGGTTCTTCAAAAAGGGTACGTTAAGGTTTCTTCAGAATCGGCAACGCACATGTAACACCTCTAGTTTTACAGACGTTCATAGGCTACTGTCAAAACTGTACTGTACTGTAAACGGTCACTGTTTACCATCAGACGGGCTGTATGCTTGTTTGCCACTTTTGAAGTATAAAAAAAGTTTGGTCAAGAAAACTTGACTAATTTCGGGAACTTTCGGGACCATTCGGGGCCTTTAGTTGAGCCGCGAGCGCGAGCTGTAGGCGTTCGCAGTACCGTCAAAAACAATAAATATATTAATGAGCATTTATATAAAAACGATAGCGGACTGTAAACATTTATAATAAGTATAAGTTAATATAAATCAAAGGGAAATGCACATGCGCGCTCTGATCTTGATGGGGATGTGATGCCACTGTCGTGAAGTCGACAACGTGCACCCGCATCCATCCGCGACCTTCTGTCGTGCGAACTGACGACGTTCAAACACTTAAAACAGCAAACAAGCTGACGATCCACCTGTTGGTAAGTGATAACCGCTACCGTAGGCTATATACATGAACAGCATCGTCAACTTACCAGAGTATACTCATACTGTGATATCCATATATCTTATAGGCAGAGAGAACCAAGTATTAAAAACCTCTATGTCCACATATGTCTCTCACTTTCTGCAAAGTGCAGAAACATGAAGGAATAACTCGTCTCATGACGGTTCCGCAGATTCTTGACTCGTTTCTTAGACAGAATATGGTCTTTTTGATGATAATAGGTTAGTCTAGGTCTTTTTTGGTATCTACATCTATCTACTTTCAAGAGTTACCTCCAAAATATCATCCTCAGGCTCTACTTGGCTACGGTGACAATATCACGACAGCGCAGTGGTCGTGTGGTGGCAGCGTGATCAGCGAGCGATACATCCTCACCGCCGGACACTGCATCAGCGGGAGGGAGATGTGAGTAGCGAATACCATGTTTTTTATGACTAAAAATACAAGGATAGCTCCGCCTGTTTTATTTAAATACGCAACCAGGGTACCAGTGAGAAGTGATAGGTGACGATGAAGCCAGGTCAAAAGACACATCGTGATAAATTCACCAAGAATTAACCAATTGCTTCGCATAAAAAAAATTTAGGACTTCAATCGTAAATACATATAAACCGAGATATTTTGTAAATATCTACATCATATGGAAAACGTAATACTGTATTAAAAAATATATTAATTGTTTGAAAATATTTAAATTTAGAAAGCAGAAGTAGATTTTGCTCCACAAAAACCTGTTTTTTACAAAAATAAAAAGCAGCTTCAATCGCCATAAATTAAATATGATAACAACACAAGAGTGAGCTTTATCGATTGCAAAAAGAATTGTCGAAAACGGTTAGAATCGACTTCTTGATTGATCCGGCTCGAAGGACCAAATTACGTTAAGAAGATCTTTTTATTTATTGTAGCTTCTTTTCAAAGTGTCTTGAGAATGACATCTATTTTCAGCGGCAATGTGACATATATTGGTCTCGGTATACTGTCCCGCTCGGAACTCAAAGATCCAGACCTAGTATACAGAGTGAAGAGGATCATACCGCACCCCGAATACAAGCCGCCCAGCAAGTACCACGACATTGCGTTGTTGGAGACGGAACGCGAGTGAGTATTGAAGTAACAATAAGGTACATGAATTAGGAACTAGTTGTATACCGTGACTTTGTCCATATGAATTAGGAAGATATCTTGAATCATTTGTCATTTAAACATCTTGGATTTTTTTAATGAATGAAAATAAAATGGTGACCCTGCCTGCGCCTGGATACGATGGCGGGGCACCAGTAAGGGATGAGAGGTGAGAGTAAAGTAGGTCAGTTGGCCCATCATGACAAATCCATCAAAAATTAACCACGATGGTTTCCAGGAGGAACCGCGTATAGGTACCTGTTAAGGTATATTGCCAGTAATGGGTCTGTTGGATCTCATTACTAACAATTCCTCTCCCCGCCTCCCTCCCTCGACATTTTGGATTTTAAAAGAATTATCTATTTGTATATATTTTTCAGTATTGTCTTCTCGGATGCAATCCAACCAGCGTGTTTGGATGTGGATAGCGTTGAACAGGATGACCATGAAGCGACGGCCACCGGCTGGGGTACTCTGGGGTACGAATCTGAAACTGCTGAAATTCTTCAAAAGGTAAGGTAACCAAAATTGTTCATAACTTAAGCTTGGCAAAGTATGGCAATTATCTGTTAATTTTCAAAAACAATTTTTTTTGTACACCACTGAAGTGGCAAACAAGCATACAGCCCACCTGATGGCAAGCGGTTACCGTAATCTATGAACGCCTGCAATACCAGGGGTATTACCGACATTGAAGAAATCTCTTTTTTTTAAGAACTCCATGATGTAGTCTCTTGGAAAAATCTCAATAGGGAGCTCATTCCATAACATAAGTGTTCGTGGGAGAAAACATCTCTGTAACCGCGCTATACGTGGTCATCTAGGCTCTAAGGTGTGGGGGGTGAACACCCTGTCGAGTGCGAACTGTACGATGGTAGAAAGTGGCCGTGGGCATCATATTAAATAATTCCTTTGAGCACTGTCCGTGGTACAATGTTTCTAATTGATTATTTAAAAAATTCTGTGTCTACGAAGTAAAACATTGTTTTCCTTTTTTAATTGAAATGAAAAATACTTAGGGTCTGTCCTGTTGGAAAATGGTAACCGTCGCCTATAAACATGAACAGTATCATGGACATAACCGCCCATGATACCCACCATGCGACCTTTGCTGAGGCCATTCCTGAGGCCATTCCTCCCTACCTTGGGGGGAAATGGACTATTAGTATTGAGGTTTAACTGCATTACTGAATAGAGGAAAAATAATGCAATACTTGATATATATACATATATATATACACACGTATATATGCATGTTATCACAGCGGTTTTTATAAAGCGTCTGCAACTACCAATAAATTCTCTTTCTACGCAGACGAACCTGTTCCAGTTCTCCAAGGAGGAGTGCTCCTCCAAATACAAACCCTACCGTCTACTGAAGCGCGGCATCGACCACAGCACGCAGATATGTTATGGACACCGGGAGAGACCCACCGACACTTGCCCGGTAACTGACCCTGGATATCTGCAGCACCGGCTTTAACCAGGCGCCTGTAGGCAAATTTGGCAACAGAGTGTCTTCTGAGATCTCTAGAAATAGATTCAGCATCATCATGTCAGCTGTTAACCACTGCTACATATAGGCCTTCCACGTAGAAGAAGGTTTGGCTATTAGTTACCACGTTTGGCAGGCGGATTGGCAACTGCAGTTGTTTTTATAACAGAGGGAGCAAATGAACATGCGGCTCACCTGATGATAAGTGACTACCGCCGCCCATGATCACCCGCAATACCAGAGGCATTGCAGGTGCTGCCGGCCTTTTAAAAAGGAATGTGTTCTTTTCTTGAAGGTTACCATGTCGTATCAATACGGAAATACTGCTGCTGGATATTGATTCAAATGCGTGATTATGCGTGGAAGAAAGTGTCTTTAAAACCGAAGGTTGGGGGACAGCCACTCATCCAGGTGGTCAGCAAAGTTATTGCACATCGATTCATTGGGATCGTTTGTGCCTCTTTTTTTATACAACTTAGAATGGCAAACAAGCTGACGGCCCACCTGATGGAAAGTGATAACCGTCGCCTATAGACATGAGCGGTACCGTGGACATAACAGAGTATGCTGTTTCGCCCATGATACCCCTCATGCACTGCTATTTCTGAGGTCTGCTTCTGTAAGATGTTATGCTTCTGTACCCTGTAAATTCACTACCATATCTCACCCTTCAAACCGAAACACAGCCATGCAAACACAACTGCTTCACGGTAGAAACACGAATGGGACAGAGGTACACAAGCGATCGACTTTTGTACCTCCTTCTGCCATATACCATCATTTCATAGATTCTATGTGTTACCTTTAGGATACTCCGCGGTTTAAAATAACTATAGTCCCCTGGCTTCGGTTAAGTCGTTCCCAGTAGACTCATACGCATACTTGTCAATGAATTAAAACATCAGGTGTTTCATAGATAGCAGCAAAGGATAACAGCAATAAACTTAGCAAAAACAAGAAAAAACAATACAAGAGAAGATCATACCGAGAAAAAATGGACAGCAGTATTGTAAATGGGGTTTCTTTGTCCATTCTCTTCTAGAAAACTTTTAGGCCAGTCAAGTTTCCAAATACTCAGCGGCTTCTCTTATGTAACTTGAGATCTTTGCAGGGCGACAGCGGCGGGCCCCTGCTGATCAGCAACAAGTTCCTCTGTCTCCACTCCATCATCGGAGTGACCTCGTTCGGCTCCGCGTGTGGTCAGACGGGCACACCCGGGGTCTACACCAAGCTAGTTCCATACTTGCCCTGGATAGAGAGCGTCGTGTGGCCTTCACTGAAATAAATGTTCTGGTATAATTTTACGATGTATTTATTTCTTGACCGTTTCTTTTTAAGTTACGAATGTTCTAGAAGGCTTCGTTGCCAGGGTTATTCTTCTCTAGTGATCTGTCCAGCTCTAGAGTGAGGGCAGACTCTGATCACTATTCTCTCTGCAACTGCAGTGTCCCCTTTTCCTAATAAATTCTTCATTTCCTATAATAAATATAGATGTATTTTATTTATATTTTTCTTTTATTATATTTTTTCTATGGAATTTCACAGCTCACTTTTGGCCACAGCAGAATATCAGTGTTTTGCTCTTTTGAGGGCAAAGCAATAAACTGAGCTGTGACCATTTTGTGTTACTGTGGCACACGCATGAAGGGAAAAATAATGTTACTAATAAAGGATAAAAAAAAACAAAATGCATGAACATTTTGTTTTTTTTTATCCTTTATTTTTTGTACATTTTTTTTTATCTTTTTTCACTGTGCATGTCTATCTATATCTGTTGTAATTTGTGTGCTGTAAGTAATACAAATAAATTATCTATCTATCTATCCCTTTTTTCCTTCACTCTCATCAACGTTCTTCTCCTTTTTCCTCAACCCTCACCTCCATACCGTAGGTGACGGATACCACAAACAAATGCATTCCCAAAGGGAGTTCGCGTCAGGCATGCGCCATAATAGACGTGAATTTTTTTTAGATTGTGTTAAAAAAAACTTCGGTTGTGGCAAAACCAGTTTCTTTTTTATTCAAAAACTTAACTGCTAAACCCATTTTGATAATATTTGTAGTCTATCAGATAAAAAAAGAACATTTCAAATCAGTTTATAACTGACAGAATTACAAACATAAACTATTGGGAGGGAAGGGATTGTTAGTAATGGAGAGGTTAACCCCTATTGCTATCAATACACCTTATCAGGTCGACCTCCACGTGGTTCCCCCTGGAAACCATCGCGACTAATTCATCATTGGATTCGTCACGATGGGCTAACTGACCTGCCTTGTCTTCCTCATCTATCATCCCTAACTGGTGTCCTGCCTGTGTATACCGACAGCGCAGGCGGGGTTACCATTCCATTATCATCTATTAAAAAAAAATATAAATTACTATGTTTAACAGTTATCGGCTGGTATGGTATGGTAAACATAAAAACATAACTGAACTAAAATCCCTTTTCTTTTCAAAGTCGGTTGAAAAGTGCAATAATTTCGGCACATGTTTGTTTTATACAACTAAGAATGGCAAACAAGCTGATGGCCCACCTGAAGGAAAGTGGTAACCGTCGCCTATACACATGAGCAGTAGCATGGACATAACAGAGTATACTGTTTCGCCCATGATACCCCTCATGCGTTGAAATATTCAGCACATTCATTCGGCACATTCAGCTACAAACATCACTTGTGCACTATTTTTAATATTGTGCATCTTGACCTTTTGTGTATCGATGTTTACAAATTCAAGTAACCTTACTCCATATTTTAGTGTCGACACAATATTGATACAGGATACACGTACACACATTATTTGAACAAGTTTTAAATAATAATTAAACAAATTTTAAAACGTAAACAAATTTTAAAACATAATTAAATTTTAAAACATAATTAAATTTTTAAACGTAATTAAACAAATATTAAAGCGTAATTAAACAAATTTTAACACATAATTAAACATTTTTTAATTAATAATAAAAATAAAGATAGAAATAATTAAAAAAGTAAATTTGATCATTTTATCCATTCATTATTGTTTTGTTGTAAACTTAAGATTTATTTGAAAAAAAAAAGCAACAGCTGTGTTCCTCGCCCGTTCTCAGCTGAAATTGCATTCTCAACTGGGCGGTAGTATAAAAAAATGCTTATTATTAAGTTTATTTGAATAAAAATTATTTATTATTATTATTAAAAAAAAATATATAAAAATTGACATTTCACACTTTTTGAAAATTTCATAAAAAATATTTAAAATAAAGAAAAAAATATGAAATTGACCATATATCTATTGCATGACGATAAATATATAAACTATGTTAGTAATAAAATAAATAATAATATAAAATATTTTTATGTACAATAAAGAATAAATAAATAAATAAATAATAAATTAATAATAACAAAAATAAGTAACAAATAAATTATGACATTATAATTAATTATTATAAATACACATGCGTGAAGAAAATTTTTTCAAAAATAACATATATCCTATATTACTCTCTATTAATGTAACTTCCTATAGGTGGGAGAATTTTCAAAATTAGTCGAGTAGTTTTTGAGTTTATTCATTACAAACAAACAATCAAATCTTTCCTCTTTACAATATTAGTGTAGACACACAAAATTATCAATTTTGAAAAAAAAAATTAAGTGATTATTTATGGATTTATAAAGAGTTTTTTTTTTTAATTAAATTAAAATTATGAAAATGTGGCGTGAAATATTGATATGTTTTGTGTTTATTAAGTTACATGAAGTTATTTACGGACAATCTGAAGAGTTCTTTTTTTTTTTTTTTTTTACAACACAGGGGGCAAACGAGCATGCGGCTCACCTGATGGTAAGTGACTACCGCCACTACTACAGTTGTTTGAAGGTAAACAATTTATATATATATATATATATATATATATATATATATATATATATATATATATATATATATATATATATATATATATATATATAAACCGAAACACAGCCATGCAACCACAACTGCGTCACGGTAGAAACACGAATAGAATAGAAGGGCTCAAGCAAACGACTTCTGTACAAACTCCGGTTTAAAGGGTGGGATATGGCGTGTATTTACACGGTACAGAGGAATAACACCTGAATCCTCAGGAATGGCAACGCATGGGGGGTATCATGGGCGAAACAGTATACTCTGTTATGCCCATGGTACTGCTCATGTCTATAGGCGACGGTTACCACTTTCCATCAGGTGTTCCGTCAGCTTGTTTGCCATTCTAAGTTGTATAGAAAAAAAAAAATAAAAAAAACTGGTTTTACCACAATTAAAATCACTCTTTTTTACGGAACACAATCTCATCGGTGGCGTTTTTATGAATCTAGACTTTTTTTTATCAACGATACAATATTCGTAACTGGTACGTATTCAGAGTATAGCATTTCCTACGCTAGTATCAACTTACAATACCCACAGAGTAAACGTTCACTCGATACTTCGACAAATTTTTATTTATAATAAAACAAATACAGAGTAATTACTTGACTTTATAATAAATAAAAAATAGACTGTCAACTGACATGACTTTACAGTTCTTAAAAATTGTTTGTTCTTAAAAATATTTTTTATAATTGTTCGAATAATAATCGTGTTAACTTTATTAGTAACAGAATAAATTAATAAATTAATAAATAAATGGTGAATTTATTAAATAATAAACAAAATAATGTATTAAGAAGTTATATGTGTTTATTTATGTGTGTTTTTTTTTTCAAGTAAATTTAAATAATGAAAATGTGGCGTGAAATATTGATATGTTTTGTGTTCACATGTGAAGTTGTTTTTGGACAATCTGAAGTGTTGTTTGAAGGTAAACAATTTATATAACAACTAAAATACAGTATAAATTAATTCAGTCGTTGTTACATTAAGATATATTGTGTTTTTTTTTTTAATAATAATAATAATAGCCTTTATTAACAATCTTACAATATAGTTATAATAATTTAATTAATTGTTTGACACCGGCACGTGAAGATTGTCTTGCTGTCCAGCATAGGCCTCCCCTAGAGTTCGCCATTGAGTGCGATTCCGCGCTCGCCTTTTCCAGGTGTGTCCCGCTATTTTTTTGATATCGTCCTCCCATCTACGACGCTGTCTCCCTTTTTTTTTTTTCTCTTATATCGTCTCGGACACCGCTCTGTGACATCCTTAGACCATTTTCCTTCATTTATTCCAACCATGTGTCCTGCCCACCTCCATTTTAGTTTCTTGATACAGTAAGTAACATCCGTGAATGCAGTTCTCTTCCTTATTCAGTCCAATTTTACTTTATCTTTTAATTTGAAGTTCAGTATACTTTATGTTGTGTACTTACGAAACATTTAATAATAAAATCAATCGAACGTTTCCATTGGTTTCCGCGATGGTCCTAGCATAGAATAGGACAACCTTTCTTTTCCCGTGGGTGTGGTAAGAGGCGACTAAGGGAGGGCGAGGAATGGGCAGCAACGTCCCTCTTAAAATCTAACCTAACCTAACTGCTGTTGAAGGGGGGAAAGGGATTGTTAGCAATGGAGTTTGACAGCCCCATTGCTAGCAATATGCCCTATTAGGTCGACCTGTACGTGGTTCCCTCTGGAAACTATCGTGAACAATTCTTATTAAATCTGCCACGATGGGCTAACTGACCTGCTTCATCCACACTTATCATTCTTCACTGGTGCCGGTGTATACCGATAGCGCGGGTGTGGTTACCATTTCATCATCGACCATTAAAAAACTGCTGTTGAAAATCCGCCTGCCAAGCGTGGCAATTGTTACCAAAACTCCTTTTATGGGAGAGTTCAGCAGTGAACAGTTAAAAGCTAATATGATGGTGATGATGATGATGATGAGCGTTTAGATATGTTAACAATTACATTTTGTGACTGTTCCTGTGATAATTAAAAAAAAAAACTTGCTTTTTCATTAATTTCATTGAAATAGACAGATACAAAGTCTTCTAATCGTATTATACGAATAACTAAGAAATAGTTCTTTTTTTTTATACATTTTAGAATGGCAAACAAGCTGACGGTCCACCTGATGGAAAGTGCTAACCGTCGCATATAGACATGAGCAGTACCGTGGACGTAACAGAGTATACTGTTTCGCCCATGATACCCCCCATGCGTTGCCATTCCTGAGGACTCAGGTGTTATTCCCTGTAAATTCACGCCATATCCCACCCTTCAAACCGAAACACAGCCATGGAAGCACAACTGCTTCACGGTTGAAACACGAATGGGACAGAGGTACCCAAGCAATCGACTTTTGTACAAAGTCTCCCTCTGGTAAAGAGTGAAACTTTGTACCTAAATTTTATTTCAAATCGTATACCTTTTCAGGTGATCCCTGCAAAGCTGATGACGGTAGTACGGCGTCTTGTACTCATATCTCTAACTGCATGGAGGCAGTCAATGCAGTAAAAAACAGAAGACCTTTCAAAGTGAGATATTTGTTCTATTTACTGCAAACTACATTATTATAGATACTGTTCTCTACCGTAAAATGGATCGAGCAAAGTTTACCTTGTCATAATCCAAGGAGTACTGACACCAACACTCATGTATGGAAGCGAATCGTGGGTGGAAGAAGCATGAAACTAAAATAAATGCTGTACAGATGAGAGCTTTGAGAAGTATGTGTGGTATTACATTAAAAGATAGAGTAAGAAACAGTGTGATTAGAGAGAAGTGTGGACTGAAAGACGATGTAGTGACAAAAATCGAAAAAGGAATGTTGCGTTGGTTTGGTCATTTGGAGAGGATGGATGAAAGAAGAATTACGAAAGAGATTTATCGAGCAAGAATGAATGGAGATGTCGGTAGGGGCCGCCCTAGACGGACGTATGTTGACCAAATAGGCGACGTGCTGAAGAAGGGCCAAATTAAAAGTACCTGTAATCGGCGAGCGTGTATGAGAAGATTAATGAATGTGGAAGAAGCGAAAGAGGTTTGTTTAAATCGAAGCATTTGGCATTCCATTGTTACTGCCTACCCTAATGGGAGAGAGGCATGACAGATATATATGTATGTATGTATGTTCTCTACCCTTAAAAAGATGAAAACAGAAAGGGAATTAAAATGGCATGCTTTCCAACTGCATTGGGTTGACTGGAAGAGATCTCTGTCAGAGATAAGTCCACCCTTGCTCACAATATTTATAAATGCATTTACAATGTAATTTACAAGTGCAATAAAGAATATATGTATATAAAAAAATAGGTCACCCATAAACGAGTATATTTCTAGGAATGAACAATAGATGTAATATCTATACATTTTAGTTACAATATCTATATACTGTTTTTTTTTTGGATCTGTATTTGCTGTTAGCTGAGATGGCCTTGACAGCTTCACCGGACGCGTGTGCAGGGGCGAGCTGACAACATTCCAAGCCGCAAGAGGGGAGCGACAGAGTGTCGACTCTTACCAATGGACTACGGCGTATGCCCAAAGGCTTAAGAGCGGCTCGCGCCTCGGCTTAGGCTACCGCACTTCGACCCCCGTCAAGAAACGGAGCGTCGGTTTGTCGTGTCGAGAGAGGGGGTATCGGAGAATTGATGTCTAACAGTTGTAAAAATCGATTAATTAATCGATTGAACGTTTCGATTCGGTCCTAATTTAATTTAGATATTCCTGTGATAATCACAACAGATCTTGGTTACTACTTCATCATTCATTTGTATTATTATTAACAACCCACTCCGGCTTCGCACGAGAGCAATGCTTATACTGAATAGCGCCGCCGGTCCCTGGCCGGTACCGCCGCAATCGCTATGTCCCTGCATTTTAAATCTGTAATATCTTCGGAAATATTCATTTAAATTACATGCAGTAAAGGGCCATATTGATCTATATTAAATGTAAAATGTACTTACAGTACTTAATTGGATAAGGATTAATATTGTATTGTTTAAAATCGCTTTGTAATTAAGCCATTATTTCTAGTAAAAAGTAAAGTATAAAAAATGGTTATTGTGGGGTATCCTTAAGAGATAGACATATACCATCGCAGACTTTTTTGTAGGCCTTCTTAAGGTGTATAATACTATTGTACACTATTTTGATCTATATTGTAGGGTTCAACTAACGTTTGCAATGTACAAAAATGTGTTTATTTAAGACATCACATTAGAAACCTCTAAAATTATCAGTGTTTCTCTACAATATTATGCATGTATTATACATATAAACCTTCCTCTTGAATCACTCTATCTACTAAAAAGAATGCATCAAAATCTGTTGCGTATTTTCAAAGATCTAAGCATATATAGGGACAGACAGACGGGAAGCGACTTTGTTTTATACTATATAGTTATTTTGTCTGCAGATTTGTTCGTTTAACGCAACGGATCCTATAGTATGCTGCTTGAGAACAAAGATGGGAACAAACACAACAGCAGAACGGTGAGTTTATTTATTTATTTATTACTAGTGGTCGCTCCGTGGTCGAAATTCGATCATAACATATATTTTATAAATGAATTTATTATGGTTACGTTTGACATTCAGTGAGACTATAGACAAATAATACTAAAGACAAACGATATTAATCTATTCTCAATTCGACCACAGACTTTAACAATAAACAAAAGAATATATATGCGTGTGTGTGTGCCAAATACAGTGATACCTCGACATACAAGTTTAATTCGTTCCGTAATCTTGCTCGTATGTCAAATCACTCGATATCTCAAAGCAATTTTCCCCATTGAAATTAATTGAAATGCTATCAATCCGTTCTAGCTCTCAAAAAAAAATTGAATAAAAACAATAAATAAAAGCTTCCAATTATAATGAAGGTGAAATAACCAAATATTATTTGCCGACGAGGTCATTTCAAGTCGTGTGAAACCCGTTTCGTTATTAATAAAACAAAATAAATGCATTTCTGTGTATATTGTTATCAGAACGTCTGAGCTATGTTTTTACATCTGCAGTAACTGATATGCCGCGCGTGTAGTTACATCATTCACCATGCCAAGGTCACTAGGTCACGTCTCGATCATTACAGCCACAGATAACATAATACTATACAGCTAATCTCTCTATAAATACACTCTAAAGAGAAGGCGAGATAGAAGACGGACATAAAAAAATAAAACTGGGGCATACGTACCTTTTTTCCTGTGGGTTACAGGACGGGGTATGTTTTTAAGCCGACATAAGTTGAGAAGGTGAAAACTTATAATATTATCTTACCTTACTAATAAGTAATTATATTACTAAAGTTTGATAAATCTTTTTTTATACAACTTAGAATGGCAAACAAGCTGATGGCTCACCTAATGGGAAATTGTAACCGTTGCCCATAGACATGAGCAGTACCATGGACATAACAGAATATACTGTTTCGCCTTTGTTATCCCCCATGTGTTGCTATTCCTGAGGACTCAGGTGTTACTCCTCTGTACCCTGTAAATTCACTGCCATATTCCACCCTTCAAATCGAAACACAGCCATGCAAACACAACTGCTTCACAGTAGAAACACGAATGGGACAGAGGTGGCCAAGCAAACGACTTTGTACAAAAGTCGTTTGCTTGGCCATTCTAAATTGTGTAAAAAAAAGACTGCCGTTTACCATGGTCACGCGGGGGGAGTCGCGTGTCTGAATTAGTTATGTATAAATATGCAACAATATAGGGGGGGAAAGGGATTGTTAGTAATGGAAACTAAGAATCCCATTGCTAGCAATATACCCAACCAGGTCGACCTCCTCGCGGTTCCCCCTGGAAACTATGATGGTTAATTCCTGATGAATTCATCATGATGTGCTAACTGGCCTGTTTTCATTCTCATCTATCACCCTTCACTGGTGCTCCGCCAGCGTATCCCGTTAGCGTAGGCGGGGTTACCATACCATTTTCATCTAATAAAAAAATATGCAACAATTTACATTTCAGACATTCAAAAGACGACTATTGTAATTTGTATGGCAACATGACTGCAGTACAAATAGGACGGAAGGCTTTGGACAGTGAGTTTTCAAACATCTTTACTGCTTTTTTTATCTTTCTTTTTTTTTATACAACTTAGAATGGCAAACAAGCTGACGGCCCACCTGATGGAAAGTGGTAACCGTCGCCTATAGACATGAACAGTACCATGGACATAACAGAGTATACTGTTTCGCCCATGAGACCCCCCATGCGTTGCCACTTCTGAGGACTCAGGTGTTATTCCTCTGTACCCAGTAAATTCGCGCCATATCCCACCCTTCAAACCGAAACACAGCCATGCAAACACAACTGCTTCACGGTTGAAACACGAATGGAACATAGGTACCCAAGCAATCGACTTTTGTACAAAGCATACAGCCCATGTGATCGTAAATGGTCATTGTAGCCTATGGAAGCCTGTAATACTTTTTTTAATGGGTGATAATGATATGGTAACCCCGCCTGCGCTATCGGTATACACTGGCGGGGCACCAATGAGGGATGATAAGTGACGATGGAAGCAGGTCAGTCAGCCCTTCGTGACGAATTCCACTAGAATTAACCACGGTGGTTTCCAGGGGGAACCACCGCGGAGATTGACTTGATAGGCTGTGTTGCTGGCAATCTATTGCATCCAGTCTACTGGGGTCAGTTAGACCCCATTACTAACAATCCCTTTCCCTCCCCAGTGAGGTATGATAGGTGAGGATGAATCAAATCAATTGCCACATCATGATCAATTCGGCAAGAATTAACCGAGATTGTAGTGATGGTGTTCAGGAGGAGCTATGTGCAGTAAAACCATATAGGATACATTGCTAGCAATAAGGCTGTTACTACCTCGAAGATAAGGTGAAGCTGGCATCCAAAAAACTCGATATGCTCAATAAAGCGAAGCATTACTTCACGCCGGATCAGCGATTAATGCTCTACAAATCCCAAATCCGGCTCCACATGGAGTATTGCTGTCACTTATGGGCCGGAGCACCTAAATACCAGCTTGAACCCTTCGACTCGTTGCAACGACGCGCTATGAGAATTGTCGGTGATCCCATGCTTACAAGCGGTATCGAACCCTTAAGTCTTAGGAGAGATTTTGCCTCACTCTGTGTGTTCTACCGCTTGTACAACGGATTATGCTCAGAGAAATTGTTCAATATGATGCCCACGGGCACTTTCTACCATCGTACAGCTCGCCATCGAAAGAGAGTTCATCGTCATATCCCACAGCCTCAATGGTCGCGTACAGCGCGGTTTCAGAGACGTTTCCTCCCACGAACACTCAGGTTGTGGAATGAGCTCCCTGCCGAGGTTTTCCCAAGAGCCTACAGCATGGGGTTCTTCAAAAGGGGGGTAAAGAGGTTCGGCAACGCACGCGTAACACCTCTGGTATTGCAGGTGTTCATAGGCTACGGTAACCTCTTACCATCAGGTGGGCCGTATGCTTGTTTGCCACCTCAGTGGTATAAAAAAACTCCATTACTAACTCCCACTCCTCCCCTCCCCTCTAGTTTAGTAATAATTATGCTTTCATCCAATATTCTTTAAAACCAGAGTGCCGGCAGTACCAGCAAGAGATATGTCCATGCAGACTGATCAGAGTCAAGAGAGACGATGACGGTGACTATAATGCAGTCAAGGAGCCTGAGGTCGTCCACGGAGTAGACTCTAAACCGAATGAATTCACCAACATGGTTAGTTATAACTAAAGTTTCATCCCAACCATCTGGACGAGTGGCGCTTCTCCACCGTGCGTTTTTCAAGGCACTTTCTCCCACGCACAACCACCCTTTGGAATCAACTTCTAGCAGCAGTATTTCCGAACCGATACGACAACATAACCTTTAAGAAAAGAGCATATTCCTTTTTAAAAGGCCGGCAGCACACATGCAATGCCGTTGGTGTTGTGGGTGATCATGGGCGGCGGTAGTCACTTACCATCAGATGAGCCGCATGCTTGTTTGCCCCCTGTGTTGTAAAAAAAAAGTTATATTTGAATCTTAGAATGGCTAAAAATCTAACGGCTTTATGGGAATCATTAACCGTTACTACTAGACACGAACAGCACCATGGACATAACAGAATACTCTACTACATGGTATATTTCATAAGTTACCTTTCCTGTGAAGTATGGTTTTTTTGGGTAATGATGGAATGGTAACCCCATTTGCGCTATCGGTATACACTGGCGAGGTACCAGTGAGGTGTGATAAGTGAGAATGAAAAAACGGGTCAGTTAGCCCATCGTGATGAATACACTTGGAATTCAGCATGATGGTTTCCATGGGGGACCAAGTGGAGATCAACTGGTAGTCCGTATAACTAACAATCCTAAGTATGGTGTTATGTCTTCCTACCCTGTAGATTCACTGCCATATCTCACCCTTCAGACCGAAACACAGCCATGCAAACACAACTGCTTCACGGTAGAAACACGAATGGGACAGAGGTGCCGAAGCAAAAGACTTTTGTACAAAGTCTTCCTTTGCTGGTAGCAAGTAGGTAGCAACTATGGTAGCTCATAAGTTGTCTTTCCTGAGGAGTATGATATTATGCCTCCGTACCCTGTAGATTCACTGCCATATTCCACCCTTCAAACAGTAACACATTCAAGCAAACAGCAGTGAAATGGACCAGGATTTGAGTTCCCTAAAATATGGTTAACTGCAATGATGGCTGGCTTATCCGTCATACTCGTGAATGGATGCTGCTTGTGAGGACTGGTATGCTCATGTTTCCATGTTTATTTTCTATTTATCTATACATATGGTAAAATAAAACTAAAGAGGTCGAATGTCTGTACATACGTACAGAAAAAGAAAACGCTAAAAACCGAGTCAGTGGGATGTTAGAAGTGAAATAGAACATATTTTCTTTGAATCTAGGCCTTGCTTGGCTACGGTGACAATGTCTCGACAGCGCAGTGGTCGTGTGGAGGCAGCGTGATCAGCGAGCGATATATCCTCACCGCCGGACACTGCATCAGCGGGAGGGACATGTGAGTAGGAGGACAAGACTATCAGTAAATTTACAAGAGTCTACGGTAGAAGGTCATAACTACGATCTTTGTATTGTACGAATTTTGTTTTGGAAATAAATATTATTCATTTTACAAACAAGCGTACAAACCGGCTGATAGTAGACGTTTACCATATCTTATAAACTCTTACAATACCAGAGAGAGACTTTGTACAAAAGCCGATTGCTAAGGCACCTCTGTCCCATTCGTGTTTCTACCGTGAAGCAATTGTGTTTGCATGGCTGTGTTTCAGTTTGAAGGGTGGGATATGGCGTGAATTTACAGGGTACAGAGAAATAACACCCGAGTCCTCAGGAATGGCAACGCATGGGGGGTATCATGGGCGAAACAGTATACTCTGTTATGTCCATGGTACTGTTCATGTCTATAGGCGACGGTTACCACTTTCCATCAGGTGGGCCGTCAGCTTGTTTGCCATTCTAAGTTGTATAAAAAAAAAGTATTACGCACGTATTGCCAACCCTGAAGCTTCTTCGGCATGCCAATTTTGAATTGAGGATCTTTTTTCAGAGGCAACGTAACTTTTGCGGCCCTGGGTATACTGGCGCGCTCAGATATCGTCGAGAACTTGGTGTATAAAGTGAAGAGGATCATACCGTACCCTGAATACAAGCCACCGAGCAAGTACCACGACATCGCACTGTTGAAGACGGAGCGCGAGTGAGTATTCTCTGAATATATTTTCGAACCATAAACGAAGATAGATAGATAGATAGATAATTTAACCTACAGATATACATAAAAAGCGAGATAAGAGAAATGTTGAAGCTTCTAAATCGATACGATCGAAAGGCACGAGTGTTTATGTTCCAATTATATTGCGTATTTTGACAATCACAAAGCGTATCAAAAACTGTAGCAAGAATAAATGTCCTAAATAATATGGCAAGAAGCAATGTCCGAAAAATTTTCGAAAACTATAAATTTGTATTTATTTACAAAACAAAATTTAAACTTGAAGACTTGTACTCTCGATGCGCGAGGCCAACTCGCACTTGACCAGTTTTTCTTTTTTATTTATATTTCTTTTTTATCAGCATCATGTTCTCGCAACGAATCCAGCCGGCCTGTTTGGACGTGGTCGGTAGTGTGCCGGACGGTAATGGCGTTACGACCACCGGTTGGGGCGTGCTGGGCCGCGGGGCTGACACTGCCAATATTCTTCAGAAGGTACCATTTTTACTAGAGGGAGACTTTGTACAAAAGTCGTTTGCTTGGATATCTCTGTCCCATTCGTGTTTCAACCGTAAAGCTTGTAAAACCGTAAAAGTTGTGTTTGCATGGCTGTGTTTCGGTTTGAAGGGTGAGGAATAACACCTGAGTCCTCAGGAATGGCAACGCATGGGGAGTATCATGGGCGAAACAGTATACTCTGTTATGTCCGTGGTACTGCTCATGTCTATAGGCGACGGTTACCACTTTCCATCAGGTGGGCCGTCAGCTTGTTTGCCATTCTAAGTCGTATAAAAAAAAGGTAGGTAATGATTTTCCAATACTAGCACTTTTATTTGAAATGAGAAAAAGCAAGATCCCGGAAGCACACCCACTAAATCTCAACCCTACTAGTGAAGTATAAATATGGCAACAGGGACGAATATAAATAATAATAATAAATCTCTTTAATTTCAGGTATATACCCATAGTTTACAGTTACATTATTAATTATACAAACTATTATTTTTTTTTAAATACACATTAATTATAAAATACTAATTTAAATTATTTCATTATAGAATCTTTTGTCGTCAGGTATGCAGCGAGGAATACAGTCTTTACAATATAATTACTTATTGTCATTAAACTTTCATGAAATTTTGCCCTATAATTACGTAAAATAGCAAAAAAATCATTAACCCTCTTCTGTGCAAACATGCCAGACGCACTACACCGCCATGGCAAGTTGAGCATCGCTCGGAATGCGTTATGCGGAATAAAATCGAATATAAATATTCCATCCCCTCAGAGAGGGGACGTGTGATATCTCACGATAGCTGTGAGTCATTTAAAGTCTGGACGCTGAACGGTCAACACTACGCTTCGAGTGGCAATCTGTTAATTACCTGGTGATGCCTCATTTAGTCAAACGTTTAGGGTTATTAGTAATGCGGATTACCAGTCCCATCGCTAACAGCATACCCTAACAGGTCGACCTCAATTAGTCCCCCCTGGAAGCCATATGCTGAGTCCCAGGTGTATGTATCACGATGGGCTAACTGACCTGCCTTTTCATTCTCACCTATCCATCATTGGTACTCCGTCAGCGTATACCGTAAGCGCAGGCAGAGTTACCATTCCATTATCATCCATTAAGGAGAAAGAAAAAAAAAACATATGTCACTACGTGTGCGTAAACTAAATAGCGGTCAGAGACGAATATAGGAAAGGTCTTAGAACCTCCACTAATAATAACAATTATGTGTCTTTAAATATTACCAGACGCATACTAAAGGTAGACGAATTAAACAAAACAATTTTAATCTACAATAACTGTATACTATTCCATTTTCCTTAGCTAAAACTGGGGTCTCTCTCTCTCTTTCCTATCTCTCTTCTCTCTTCTTTCTCATCTCGCTTTCCTCTCTCTCTCTTTTATTTCTGTCTCTTTATCCTCTCTCTCTCTCCTTGGTCTCCTCAGCTAAAGTCTTAAGAGTGTGACGGAATAATAAACATGGCTCATCAAAATTATTTCAAGCGGTGGTGTTACAAACCATCTAATAACTCGAACAATTTTATAAATCTACTAAAATTTAAAATTCACACTATAGCAAATTAATCATTCCTTGCAGACAGAACTGTTCCAGTTCTCCAAGGAGGAGTGCTCCTCCAAGTACAAACCTAACCGCTTACTGAAGCGAGGCATCGACCACAGCACGCAGATGTGCTATGGACACCGGGAGAGACCCACCGACACTTGCCCGGTAATGAACCCTGGATATCTGCAGGGCCAACCTCAACCAAACGCCTATAGGCAAATTCGGCCACAAAGCCTTGTCGCGTGGTTTCTAATGTGCCTTCGGAAATCTCCAGCGTCTTTGGAATTTGACGTTCTTGGACGTTGCCCGAACACAGTCTTAAAGTCGGTATTGGATATCTGTCGATGCTGAAGATTAGGACCCTGGAATTAAGCAGAACTTATGAGTGTCAGAAAATTTGATTTTTGTATAAACTAGCAAACGAGCTGACAGTCTACCTGACAGAAATTGGTAACCGTAGCCTGTAGACATGAACAGTGCTGTGGGCATCACATTCAGTACTTGTTTCATTTATTGCTCATACATACATACATATCTGTCATGGCTGTCTTTTTTTTATACAACTTAGAATGGCAAACAAGCTGACGGCCCACCTGATGGAAAGTGGCAACCGTCGCCTATAGACATGAGCAGTACCATGGAAATAACAGAGTATATTGTTTCGCCCATGATATCTCCCATGCGTTGCCATTCCTGAGGACTGAGGTGTTATGCCTCTGTACCGTGTAAATTCACGCCATATCCCACCCTTCAAACCGAAATACTGCCATGCAAATACTCCCATTTGAGTAGGCAGAAACAATGGAACGCCAAATGCTTCGAGTCAAACAAACCTCTTTTGCACCTTTCATTTATTATTCTGTAGAATTGAAATAATGACATTAGTGTAATTACAGGGTTTGGGAGTATATGTTATGCCAATACAATAGTTCTCAGAAATGGCAACGCATGAAGGCGAGGGGCAAGGGGATATCATAAGCATCTTGTGTTTAATGTGGCGTCCACGGTGCTGGTCATATCTTTGCCACTTTCCATTTAGCGGTCCATCAGCTCGTTTGGCGTTCCAACTTGACTTCTGTAGAGCGAAATGGTAGAGCTTTTAGTTAAGTTTTTGGAGAATTCTGCTATATTCCTGTAACTTGGAACTTTTGCAGGGCGACAGCGGCGGGCCTCTGCTGATCACAAACAAGTTCCTCTGTCTCCACTCCATCATCGGAGTGACCTCGTTCGGGTCCGCTTGCGGTATTATGGGCACGCCCGGGGTCTACACTAGGCTGCTTGCTTACCTGCCCTGGATAGAGAGTGTCGTGTGGCCTTAACTATTATCATATCAGCTGTTGTATCACTGCATAGGCCTCTTTCTTGGGAGGGTTTGTCAGTGGCCAGCACTGACAAACCCTCCCAATTAAAAAATTAGGAGAACTGGCAACCGCAGTTAGGCTTTGGTGATGTTTTAAGAGAGACGCTGCTGCCCATCCCTCGAGCTTTAAGTTCTCTTATGTGCCTCTTACGACACCTATTGGAATGGAAGGGGCGGACCATTCTATGCCGGGAGCACACGGCTAAATATTATGTTTTTTTTTTCTAAATAAATGAATATAAATTTTTAGAATTTTTTTTGACCCTGGTTATCACACTAATTTTTAATATTCGAAATGGCATACAAGCTGCCGGTGCAGCTGATGGAGAGTGGTAACCGTCGCCTATAGACATGAGCAGTACCATGGACGTAATAGAGTATACTGTTTCGCCCATGATACCCCCATGCGTTGCCATTCCTGAGGACTCAGGTATTATTCCTCTGTACCCAGTAAATTCACGCCATATCCCACCCTTCAAACCGAAACACAGCCATGCAAACACAACTGCTTCGCGGTTGAAACACGAATCGGACAGAGGTACCCAAGCAATTGACTTTTGTACAGTCTCCCTCTGGTACCTTTATTATCCTTTAAAAAAAGATATCTGGTAGTTACTTATAGGTCGAAAAACAAGTTTGTGTTTGTAATTGTTCGCGACATTGTAATCATTTGTATAGTTATAACGATATTTTATAGTTATTTGTTAGCATAAATCATTAGTTTTTTAATCGTTTTAAATTGTTAATTTTACATAGATTTTTACGATGTATCTATAGCTCGTAAGTTGAATAAAACATTTTTATTGTGTCTTATCATTATTACCCGTAAATAGAATAAGAAAGAAATTGTAAAAATAATAGAAATAAGGATAATTGTACAAATAAATAGACGCCGAAACGGTGCCACTCTGAAGAGTAACGCGTCCCTCTCACACTCGCCCCGTCCCGCTCGCACAGACTCGCTAATGTGAGTTGGTACATGTTGTCGTGCGACCGGGCGGGTATAAAGATAGGCCGCCTACCGCCGAGCGGCATGCTCTGCACTCCCCAACCGATAAGAAATAGGACAGAAACTCTTCAGAACGGAACCGGGGCTTCAAGAAAAGGAATTATTGTGTTTCTCTCCAGCCTGAACCAGCGCCCCTACAGTCCACGCTCACCGAGCGGTCAAGCTGCACCGTTCAGTAATTTTTAATTAATAAATGAGTATAATTATTATGACTCATATTTAATATTCCTTTGGAATTCCTTATGCAATTTATTGTCCTTATTTGCTATGGTTGGATATTTTAAACTGACCTTTCCTTATAGATGCACTTGGTAAAACTGGTTTTGTTGTTGGGCTGTATGCAGACAGATTATTTACGCGCCAACTAGTTTTTTTTTTTATCGAACCTACTTCTTAAATAAAAAAAAAGAATAATAACGTCGAGGAAGCAAAGAAATAATAGCACGTCACTTGAAAAATGGACATTCGTATAGCTTTTTTTTTTATGAATGATATAGGGGTTTGAAAAAATGGCGGGAAAGGTGTGCATTTAGTTTAAATTGAAGAGCTGTAATTTAGCAATTTCAACTTGTACCAAACGAATGTTTCATTTATGGCTTAAAAAATGTACAATATAATAAACTTTCCTCAGATTTTTTATATCTTCCCTTGAAAATGTTTAGAGGAGTTTGCCACTTGTCTAGAGGGCCTGGTATGGACACGTGATGCGCGGGGATGAGAAGCATGTCTTAAAAAAGGTATTAGGAATGAATGTGGATGGTTATAAGGACAGAAAAAAGACATAAAAATAGGCGAAACAGTATACTCTGTTATGTCCATGGTACTGCTCATGTTTATAGGCGACGGTTACCACTTTCCATCAGGTGGGCCGTCAGCTTGTTTGTTATTCTAAGTACTATAAAAAAAAATATTTTAATTACTCAGCCATATTAGCAATATTGTGTATAAAATGTATTTTATAATGTGTATGTAATACTGTGCTGCCCTTTACACCCTAATAGCAAATTGAGGGGAGAAAGCGATTGTTAGTATCGGGAGTCTAATTTCCCCACTGCTAGCAATACAACAATTGATAGGGTCAAGTGGACCTCTGGAAACTACCATGGTTAATTCTAGTGGAATTCGTCACGATGGGCTAACTGACCTACTTTCATCCTCACCTAGCATCTCTCACTGGTGCCCCGCCAGTGTATACCGATAGCGCAGGTGGGGTTACCATACCATTATCATCCATTAAAAAATCTCGTATTTACCAGGACTCAACCACGATGGTTTCTTGAGTATATTATTTACAATGGGATCATTATTTTTTTTTACAAAATAGTTTTTGTTACTTTTTTAGAAGTCATATTTCTTTTATAAAATATTCAATTTTATTAGTACTAAACTTTCTTTAAAGAATGATTGATATTAATCTAGCCCTTTAAAGGATATACTGTGCTACCCATAGCACCTTAATAGTAAATTGAGTGTTTATATTGTTAATTAATTGTAGCATATGTCCGTATGCGCCCTTACATTTAGCTTCATATGATATTCACCTATTGTCCGTTTTATTAAAGCGTCCAACGGACGTATTTCTTGTTTATTATTATACATAACTATTTTATTAATTAAGCTTAAAAATAATATTTCATATCTCATAAGTAAATGAAGAAATAATTGTTAATCTGTGGATTTCAAAAAAAGAACATAATTCAGTAACCGCGTTCCTCGTATTGCACATAGATAAATCCATAGACATAGTATTATCTAAGCATGAATCGCTGTTATTATGCTTAATCTATGAAATAAATAGAACAATAATTTATTAATCTGTGGATTAAATTAAAATCAATTGCCGCGCTTTTTTAGATTTGTTTTTTTTTAATAAATGTTTATTTTTCGATTTCAAAGGTAGAATGCTGTATCAAATTAAGATAATTTTATTGTTTGTAATTTATTATGGCTGTGCTTTGGAAGAAGGTGAGATATTATTTAAGTATATTACCCTACTTATTTTCAATCCTGTGTCATGGGGTCGACACAGAGAACAGATTTCCAAATATTATTTGATCATTAATTAATATCATTCACCACTTGTCAATTAAGAAATTTTGCCTCAAATTATTTTTAATTACAAAATAACCAAGAATAACTACGAGTCACGATTTTAGCGCCATCTCGTTTTTCGTGTCCAATTGTTTTTAGTGACCAATCACTTTAAAATGTATTTTTGTACAAAATCCAACTTTTCCTCCGCATACTATGCTACGTATGCGTGGATTACAGAAGCAGAAAAATAGATTATACTGTGACGTCCACGGTACTCCTGTTGCATTCTCATTTCGTAGTACTAAAGTTGTATGATAGACCTAATAATTTCACTGCCATATCTCACTCTTCAAACTGAAACACAAGTGGGACAGAAGTACCCATACATGTCGTGTGCAAACAACAAAATCATTGATTGGTGGAATATCCAGTAGGACCAGTCCCGAAGTTGCTTGGAAGAGATGGTTGTTTAGAAATAAAACCTCTTTACTTCGCTTTTTCAATCTTGTACTACACTGTTTTTTGTACATGTTTAATGTAATCCTATTATTTTCTAAGTTTTTGTTCCTTCATTTAATCACTGACAGTTATTTGTCACTCGTCATTTATCGATCGTTATTCATCTTTCGTCTTTTTTTATACAACTTAGAATGACAAACAAGCTGACGGCCCACCTGATGGAAAGTGGTAACCGTCGCCTATAGACATGAGCAGTACCGTGGACGTAACAGAGTGTATTGTTTTGCCCATGATACCCCCCATGCGTTACCATTCCTGAGGACTCAGGTGTTATTCCTCTGTACCCTGTAAATTCACGCCATCATAATCAGAGTATCATCTCACCACATGTTCATTTCATTTCAGGCAGTTTTTGTACAGATGAAAACGACAACTGGCCCGGTGTATGTAAACGCTTCACGGAATGCTTCAAGTCGGCGGACGAGTTCAAACGTAATCCGCATAGAACTGTGAGTATGGCGTATTAACTACCCGATATGCACATAAAATTTCATAAAAGTCGGTAAAGCCGTTTCGGAGGAGTTTGGTAACAAACACCGTGACACGAGAATTTTATACATATAATATAACAGTAATTTATAATTAAAATGCCAATTATATTAGATATATATATATATATATATATATATATATATATATATATATATATATATATATATATATATATATATATATATATATATATATATATATATATATATATATATATAGTACATTACTGCAGCGCCCAGCAACTAAGGCATTAATGGACGAACGTGCAAATGTGGGCCGAGGCGAAGCCAAGACATACATACGTGAGTACATCAAAGCCTAGTTGTGTGCCTAAAGGTTTGTTATTCGTCATTGAACTTGAAAAGTAAAATTGTGTTTTTGATTTCCGCGCATTGTTTGAGAAAAATACTATACAAGCCTTGGCCACAACTAGGCATTGATGGACTTACGTATGTGTGCCTCGGCTACGCCTCGGCCCACATTTGCACATTCGTCCATCAATGCCTCAGTTGCTGGCCGCTGCAGTAATGTACTAATAATACATAAGGTGTATTTATATAAGTTATATATATAATAATGTTTAACGATGTAACATACGAGTACATTATTTATTAATATGTAATGGCAATCTAAATAACATAAAATTGTATCTATTTTAATTTTCCCTTGTTTTCTAACATTCTAAAACGCATGCCTACATCGTTTAAAGCAATTAAACAGAAAGAAAGGAAAAAACATTTATTTAGTGTTTAATTTCACACATACATTCATACAATTACATAAAAAAAAATGAAACATTTAACATAAACAAAACAAAACTAAACTTTCCTTCGTTTTTCGTAAAATAAGTAGCCTATGTTCTTCCTCACGGTTCAGTGGTTTTGATGTAACAGACACATTTCCCTTCACTGCTCTGCTCCTATTGATCGTAGCGTGATGAAAAGTATACTATAACCTGCCCAGGAGTATGAAGAATAATTGTACTCAGTTTCGTTAAAATCCGTCGAGTAGTTTTTGTTTCTATAACGAACATACAGACAGACAAAAGTTTTACTGATTACATTTTTGGCATCAGTATCGATTACTAATCACCGCCTGATAGTTATTTTGGAAATATATTTCATGTACAGAATTGACCTCTCTACAGATTTATTATAGGTATAGATTTTAAAACTGTTTAATGCAAATACCCATATATAAGGGGAGAAAGGGGATTGTTAGTAATGAGTAATAATAGCCCTGTTGCTAGCAATATACTCTAACAGGTCGACCTCCACGCGGTTCCCCTGGAAACCAACGTGATTTATTCTTGTCAAATTCTTCACGATGGGCCAACTGACCTGCCTTTATCTTCACCGATTATTAATCACTGGTACCTCGCCAGCGTATGCCGATAGCGCAGGCGGGGTTACCATTCCATTTCCACCCATAAAAAAAATCTGTAATATAAAAGCCATAATTATTTCTCTATTTTTTTTTTAACAGACATGTGGCTTCAAAGGAGACGAGATCATAGTTTGTTGTGTAAACGCAACGAAGCCGAATGTTAACAAGTAAGATATATATAACTTTCTACCTTCTTTATTAATCCGACTACGAATTCAAAGAATTCGACTACTAATTTTATTTATTCGATTACAAATTTTATTCATTCGACTGCTAATATCATTCCACTGCTAATATCATTCCACTGCTAATATCATTCCGCTGCTAATATCATTCCGCTGCTAATATCATTCCGCTGCTAATATCATTCCGCTGCTAATATCATTCCACTGCTAATATCGTTCCACTGCTAATATCGTTCCACTGCTAATATCATTCCACTGCTAATATCATTCCACTGCTAATATCATTCCACTGCTAATATCATTCCACTGCTAATATCAATCGACTGCTAATATCATTCCACTGCTAATATCATTCCACTGCTAATATCGTTCCACTGCTAATATCGTTCCACTGCTAATATCATTCCACTGCTAATATCATTCCACTGCTAATATCATTCCACTGCTAATATCATTCCACTGCTAATATCATTCCACTGCTAATATCAATCGACTGCTAATATCATTCCACTGCTAATATCATTCCACTGCTAATATCAATCGACTGCTAATATCATTCCACTGCTAATATCATTCCACTGCTAATATCATTCCACTGCTAATATCATTCCACTGCTAATATCATTCCACTGCTAATATCGTTCCACTGCTAATATCGTTCCACTGCTAATATCATTCCACTGCTAATATCATTCCACTGCTAATATCATTCCACTGCTAATATCATTCCACTGCTAATATCATTCCACTGCTAATATCAATCGACTGCTAATATCATTCCACTGCTAATATCATTCCACTGCTAATATCATTCCACTGCTAATATCATTCCACTGCTAATATCATTCCACTGCTAATATCATTCCACTGCTAATATCAATCGACTGCTAATATCATTCCACTGCTAATATCATTCCACTGCTAATATCGTTCCACTGCTAATATCGTTCCACTGCTAATATCGTTCCACTGCTAATATCGTTCCACTGCTAATATCGTTCCACTGCTAATATCGTTCCACTGCTAATATCGTTCCACTGCTAATATCGTTCCACTGCTAATATCGTTCCACTGCTAATATCGTTCCACTGCTAATATCGTTCCACTGCTAATATCATTCCACTGCTAATATCATTCCACTGCTAATATCATTCCACTGCTAATATCATTCCACTGCTAATATCATTCCACTGCTAATATCATTCCACTGCTAATATCATTCCACTGCTAATATCATTCCACTGCTAATATCATTCCACTGCTAATATCATTCCACTGCTAATATCATTCGACTGACATGTTCAATTCATTTGTCATTCATATTCAATTCATTTGTGTTTCATGTTCAATTCATTTGTCATTCATGTTTAAATCATTTGTCATTCATGTTCAATTCATTTGTCATTCATGTTCAATTCATTTGTCATTCATGTTCAATTCATTTGTCATTCATGTTCAACTGAAACAGACTTTGTTTTTCTAGAACCTCGTCTCTATTAAACACGACTGTTGGCCTCGACCCGGATAACTGTCCTGGCAACGTCTGGATACCTGACAAGCCCATGCCTCAAAAAACTGGAAGCAAAGCCTGGGACAGTAAGTGTAATTGAGACCTCTTATTCATGAAATCGTCAAACGAATCTATATATTTTAGATACAATATCTATATCATCATTGCGTCAGAGGTGTTCTTCTCTAAAAATCTGTTTGATTCTAGAATACGGGCATACGGGTATGCGACCTCGGCCTCCCGAGGCGCTGCAGTGTCCCAGTCTTTTCCGCAAGTGCAGTGGAAAGGGGGGACCCTTTCCCTTCCCTTATTCCTCTCTTTTACTAATTTCCTTTAAGCATTTCTAACGTTCCCTTCCATTTTTCCTGAATCCTTTCAGCAAACCGTAGGTGGCGGACACCGCCAACAAATGCATTCCCAAAGAGGGTTAACGCCAGGCAGGCGGCCGGTCGTAAAACTTTATCATCACCATCTTCCTACCCTTATTCCAATTATTATTTGGGGTCAGCGAAATATGATTTTATCCATATTTCTGAAGGATTTGGCTTATAGTTTTACGACCGGCCGGTCTATAAGCCACCAACAAATGCATTTCCAAAGAGGGTTGACGTCACTCAACCCTCTTCGGGAATGCATTTGTTAGCGGTTTCTGCTACCCACGGTTTGGAGGAAAGGATTGAGGAAAAAAGATACAATAACTATTTACTAGTCCAATAACGAATATGTTAAATGTCTGATATGGGCGATATCGAAATGGGTGATTATCTTTTGTCCGTCATCATCGTCCGAAAGAACCCAATATTTATTAAATATTTTAGGGGTATCAATAAAGCCCATGTCTACATCGAATTGAAGACAAAGATATTTTTTTTGCAAACATTGCGTGTATAGGTTTGGATGCGGTTATCGCATTTATAATCCTGAGAGTTGAAGCAGGGCGGTAGCTAGATCCAATTTTAGAGTAGGGCAAAAGATTTTTTTAGTAGGGTAGAAGCCATAATGAAGTGACTTCGGAAAAATGAATCTGTCTAATTTTCTTGGGGCCTTTCATTTCAAAGTAGGGCATTAGGCCTTTTAAGATAGGGCATTGCTCCCAATCTCCCCCCCCCCCAGCTATGGACATGGGTCGAAGTTAAAAACTGGTGTGTTTTATCTTGATACCCACTTTATTACGTGATAGCCCAGCTTCCAAAATATACGCGTACATCTTTAGGTCGTGTTTAAACGTAAGCCACTAGATGGCGTTATTTGCTATTACATTGTCTATGGTTAAATACCATAGAGATTTTATTTCACTTAGTACCGGCGTAAAATTAAAAGTAAGCATAATTTTCAAACTGTAAAAATGTTTTATTAAGCTAAAAGGTAGAGGATAAACTTTATTCCAGAATGTCTGGAATACCAGGAGAGACTAGTTTTTCCTTGCGTCAAGATTGATAACAGATGGATACGAGGTAACCAATGCTATTATGGAAGATACAGGAAACGCGAGGAGAGCCTCGTGATATCAGCCGGCGGGGAGGACGCCGACCTTCTAGAATATCCCAGCACGGTTTGTGGAGTAGTTCTATAGGTTCATGAAAAAAGATTTTATGAGTAATTCATGAGCAGCTTCTGGAAGAAGAGACTAGATTTTACCCAATAAGATATATGCTGGCGGGACACCAGTGAGGGATGATAAGTGGGGATGAAAAGGCAGGTCAGTTAGCCCATCGCGATGAATACAACTGGAATTCAACGCGATGGTTTCCAGGGGAGACCATATGGAGATCGACCTGACAGAGGATATATTGCTAACAATGGGACTGGTAATTCGCGTTACTGACAATGCCTTCCCCCCAGATTTGGAGGGTTGGATATGGCAGTGAATTTACAGAGTACAAGGAGCAATACCATAGTCCTCATATTCCCACACACTAGGCTTGTGATTCTGACATAGAATGGCTCAACTCTTTCTTTCCCAAATTTTTTTCTTTGTCAAATTAAGCAAATGATGTTATTCATTCATTCATTCATAAATCATTCATTCATTTATCCCATTGGTGTCGTAAAAAGTAACGAATGGTACTTAATAGCAGCAGTGAGATCTTCAAACAACATCAAAGCCTAATTGCGTTGCTAACCCGCCTACCAAGCGTGGCAACTACTAGCAGAATACCCCTTGTGGGTGAAGCCTATGTTCAGCAGTGGACATTCAACGACTGATATATTAATAATAAATATGGACTGAGTTTTATTTAAAAAAAATTGAGGTCTTCTATCTGCCTAACAGAAAAGCTTCCTCCCACTAACACTCCGGTTGTGAAATGATCTTCATGCCCAAGCTTTCTCCAGAGACTACAACATGGGGCTCTACAAAAAGGACGTAATAAGGTTTCTCAATGGTCGCGTGACATCTCTAGGTTATAGGTACCTGGTCCATAGGCTACAGTAACCCCGTTTGCTTGATTACCACCATTGATGTATAAAAATTACAAAGCTGGAGCTTAAGAATATGGAGATTACACAATGATGATGCCCATCTATTACATTTTAGGTTCTACTCGGGTACGGTGAAGACCCAGAGACGCGTCAGTGGCTCTGCGGTGGCGTTGTGGTCAGCGAGCGATTTATACTCACAGCAGGACACTGTATATACGCGAAAACCGTGTAAGGATTGTTTGATATTTTGTTAACCAACTTAGAATGGCAAACAAGCTGATGTCCTCCGCCTGATGGAAAGCGGTAACCGTCAGCTAAAGACATGAACATTACCAAGACATAACAGAGTATACTGTGTCTCCAGTGATACCCTTCACCAAAAACATAACCAAAAGCCAAACTGCGCTTCTCAACCTGCCTGCCAAGCGTGACTGCTGGTAAAATGGCAAACTGCCTATGAAACAGCCCCGTTTCTTATGGCAATACATATTATGGGAGAGGCCTATATTCAGCAGTAGACATAAAATAGCTGATACGATGCTAATGATTATATCATCAGTATTTAATCCAACTCCTGATATTTCTGAGCTGACTGCTACTTCATACAAAGACGCCACGTTGTCCAGGGGCCCGGTGACCCACGTGGCCGCTGGAGTACTGAAGCGCAGCGACCAGACCGGTGATAAGACGCTGTACGCAGTCAAGAGGGTGATAAAGCACCCAGACTACCGTCCCCCCATCAAGTACAACGACATCGCCCTGCTGGAGACTGATCGACCGTAAGTTTTGAAACCAGTGCTCTTTTTAGAATGGCAAATAAGCTGACAGCCCGCCCGATGAAATGTGGTAACCTAAGCAAGCAGTACCATGGGCATAACAGAGTATACTTTTTCACTCATGATACCCCCCACGCGTTGCCATTCCTGAAGACTCAAGTGTTATTCCTCTGTACCCTGTAAATTCACTGCCATATCTAACCCTGCAAACCGAAACACAGCCATGCAAACACAACTTTTAGTGAAAAAAATTGTAGTGATTGCATTTTTGGCATCAGTATCGATCACTAATCACCGCCTGATAGTTATTTTGTAAATATATTTCATGTACAGAATTGACCTCTCTACAGATTTATTATAAGTATAGAATAGATATCGTTTAAAGCTGTTAGTTTCTTTGTAACTGCATATTTTTAGAATGCACCTGAGCAAAGCATTACTACCGGCTTGTCTGCACAACGGATTCCCTGTTCACGACGAGGAAGCCGTCGCGACCGGCTGGGGCGCTCTCGGACACACGAGGGAATACGCTGACACATTGCAAAAGGTGATTTGTACTATACCAATGATAATATTTCCGTGTGGTCCCGGCGTAGAATGGACCACCACTTCCTTTCCCGTGGGTGTCGTAAGAGGCGACTAAGGGAGGGCGAGGGATGGGCAGCAGCGTCCCTCTTAAAACATCTCCAAAATCTAACTGCGGTTGCCAACTCGCCTACCAAGCCTGGCAAGTACAGGTAAAACCCTCCTTATGGGAAAAGCCTATGTTTAGCAATAGACAGTTCATGGCGTACATGATAATAATGAATGAGATTTTGCCTCACTCTGCGTGTTCTACCGCTTGTGCAATGGATTGTGCTCGGAGGAATTGTTCAATATGATGCCCACAGCCTCTTTCTACCATCGTACGGCTCGTCATCGACAGAGAGTTCACCCCCATACCCTACAGCCTAAATAATCGCGTACTATGTGGTTTCAGAGATGTTTCCTCCCACGAACGCTCAGGTTATGGAATGAGCTCCCTGCCGAGGTTTCCCAAGAGACTACAGCATGGGGTTCTTCAAAAGGGGGGTAAAAAGGTTTGTTCAGGGTCGGCAACGCGCGCGTAATACCTCTGGTATTGCAGGCGTTCATAGGCTACGGTAACCACTTACCATCAGGTGGGCTACATGCTTGATTGCCACCTCAGTGGTATAAAAAAATCCATTGTGGCCAAGAGTCAGCGACGAAATTGCATAGAAAAAAGAAAAAAAAAAGAAATATAGATAAAATACAGTGTGTGAAAGACTATAAAAAAAGTCATCTGAAAAGGACCTTCGTCCCATTCATGGTTCAGCCTTTAACAAAATCTATTATATCTGCTTGGACACCTCTGTCCCATTCGTGTTTCTACCGTGAAGCAGTTGTGTCTGCATATCTGTGTTTCGGTTTGAAGGATGGGACATGGCGTGAATTTACAGGGTACAGAGGAATAACACCTGAGTCCTCAGGAATGGCAACGCATGGGGGGTATCATGGGCGAAACAGTATACGCTGTTGTGGCCATGTCACTGCTCATGTCTATAGGCAACGGTTACCACTTTCCATCAGGTGGGCCGTCAGCTTGTTTGCCATTCATAGTTGTATAAAAAAAAAAACTATTTCTTCCTACAGGTGGACCTCAGAAAATTCCAACACGAGGAGTGTTCGAAAATATATCAAAAACAAAAACATTTTAAAGATGGAATCGACAACAAAACGCAGATTTGTTACGGAGACCACGTCAAAGTTAAGGATACTTGCCAGGTAAATGTAAAATGGACTCTATTTCCAACGCTTAGCCTCTCATTTGGTCCGTTGTACGTATGAGTCGTGGCCAGTACAGCCAACCCAGCTCCGTCCAGAGGGGGGAAAGGGATTGTTAGTAATGGAGACTGAGAATCCCATTGCTAGCAATATACCCAACCAGGTCGACCTATCGCCTATCGGTTCTCCCTGGAAACTATCATGGTTAATTCCTGATGAATTCATCATGATGTGCTAACTGGCCTGTTTTCATTCTCATCTATCACCCTTCACTGGTGCTCCGCCAGCGTATCCCGTTAGCGCAGGCGGGGTTACCATACCATTTTCACCCATCAAAAAAAAAAACTCCGCCCAGAAGCACAGAAGCTTCCTGGGACCTTCACAGGCCTCACGGAGCGACATCACTGTTATTTCTAATCATTTTTAATAGTAATAAATGAAACTGCCGTACAATCCCGGCATAGAATAGGCTACCCCTTCCTTTCCCGTGGGTGTCGTAAGCGACTAAGAGAGGGCGAGGGATGGGCAGCAACGTCCCTCTTAAAACATCTCCAAAGCCTAACTGCGGTTGCCAATCCGCCAGCCAAGCGTAGCAACTACTGGCAAAACCTCCCAAAGGGGAGGCTTATGTCCAGCAGTGAACAGTTAAATTAATAATAGTGCAATATTTGTCTGGTCTGTTTGAATCGAAGCATTTGGCGTTCCATTGTTTCTGCCTACCCTAATGGGAGACAGGCGTGACAGATATGTATGTATGTATGTATGTATGTATTTGTCTGTTTCTAATATAATAACAAATTAATAATAATATATTTATTTTTCCCCTCTCACCGTACTGGTTTCGCTTCAAACTCTTTTCCCCTACATTCTTCACGACTCTGGAACGCGCTTCCTGATGCCATTAAGAGACTACCGACTAAACCGTCTTTCAAAAAAAGCGTTCACGCTCACTTTTTTACTTTATCCGAGCTGTAAGTGCTTTATATTATTCTCCATTTCGTGTATAATATAGTATATGTCATATATGTGTAAGTATATTTGTTATTTATATATAATATTTATTCGTTTATATATGTAATTTTAGTATGTACGTATATCAATAATTACTAGTACCGCATTCGAGTATTCTGACACTTGCCTATGGTTGACTGGGAGAGAATGCTTTTAGCATTAAGTCCGCCATGTACACATATTTGTACTAATGAATAAATAAATAAATATTTCTAATGTAAGTAGTATATTCATTTATTTTAACATTTATTATATAAGTAGGTAGGTATTGTATGTATTTATAGTGTATGTATTTATGTAATATTTTATTATATATTTTAATATCTTATTCAACTGTATATTTGTCTATGTATTAATAGTTGTAGCACTTCAGCTGCCCGCTAACGACATGCTTTCTCACTGTACTGGGTTGACTGGAAGAGATCTCTGTCAGAGATAAGTCCACACTTGCTCACAACATTTATAAATGCATTAACAATGTAATTTACAAGTGCAATAAAGAATATATATATACATATATTTACCAGAGGGAGACTTTGTACAAAAGTCGATTGCTTAGGTACCTCTGTCCCATTCGTGTTTCAACCGTGAAGCAGCTGTGTTTCGATTTGAAGGATGGGATATAGCGTGAATGTACTGGGTACAGAGGAATAACACCTGAGTCCTCAGGAATGGCAACGCATGGGGGGTATCATGGGCGAAACAGTATACTCTGTTATGTCCATAGTACTGCTCATGTCTATAGGCGACGGTTACCACTTTCCATCAGGTGGGCCGTCAGCTTGTTTGCCATTCTAAGTTGTATAAATATATATATATAATAATTTATTAAATTGTAAATTAATTGTAATTATTTCTATTTATAATAAAATGTAACTGTAAATTCGTAAATAGGACATATAAGCACCACATTTATCAATAAGGAATAAATAAATGAATGATTGAATTAATTAAAAAAAAAACCAGTGAAATATTTAAAGCCCAATGTCTGTCAGGGCGACAGCGGCGGTCCACTGACGGTGGAGCACCCCAACATCGGCTGCATGCGCTGCGTGGTGGGCATCACATCGTTCGGCAGGCCCTGCGGCACGATCGGCCTCCCCGGGGTGTATACCAGGCTTGCACCCTACGTGACCTGGATCGAGGGCGTCGTGTGGCCTTGATTGTTGACAAAAATAAATAAAACTGCAAATTTGTTTGTAATTATTTTTATTTGTAATAAACGTAACTTTTTAATTATTATTTTATTTTTTTATACAACTTAGAATGGCAAACAAGCTGACGGCCCACCTGATGGGAAGTGGTAACCGTCGCCTATAGACATGAGCAGTACCATGGACATAACAGGGTATACTGTTTCGCCCATGATACCCCCCATGCGTTGCCATTCCTGTGGACTCAGGTGTTATTCCTCTGTACCCTGTAAATTCACTGCCATATCCCACACTTCAAACCGAAACGCAGCCATGCAAACACAACTGCTTCACGGTTGAAACACAAATGGGACAGAGGTACCGAAGTAAACGACTTTTGTACAAAGTCTCCCTCTGCTGTATTGCTAGGAAAGGGCCTGTTAAGCCTCGTTACTAACAATCCCTCCCCCCCCCCCCCCTAATAACACTGATTCGAGCGAACGAATTCGCGGGAATATTATAAGATTATATATTCAAATAATGCAATGTATATTCCACGCATAGTTTGTCAAATGAAGTGAAAATTTATTCCATGTAGAAGTCTCAATGGTCCTTCGAGCCGGACAGAACTATTAAATTAAAATTAAAAAATACATATTGCATCCGAGCGAACCAAGGTTACCGTTGGTATGTATAATAGAAATAATTACACAAATTATTTGTAACTAGCGACCCGCCCCGGCTTCGCACGGGTGGACACTACATCTCATCACATTAGAAACCTCTAAATTTATCAGTGTTTCTCTACAATATTATGCATGTATTATACATATAAACCTTCCTCTTGAATCACTCTATCTATTTAAAAGCACCGAATCAAAATCCGTTGCGTAGTTTTAAAGATCTAAGCATACATAGGGACAGACAGACGGGAAGCGACTTTGTTTTATACTATGTAGTGATATTATATACATACATTGTGCCACTCATGTCTCCCATTGGGGTAGGCAGAAACAATGAAACGCCAAATGCTTCGATTTAAACAAACCTCCTTCGCTTCTTCCACATTCATCAATCCTTTCATACACGCTCGCCGGTTACGGGTACTTTTAATTTGGCCCTTCTTCAGCACGTCGCCTATTTGGTCGACATACGTCCGTCTAGGGCGGCCCCTACCGACATCTCCATTCATTCTCGCTCGATAAATCTCTTTAGATTCACGGTTCAAACACGAATGGGACAGAGGTACCTAAGCAATCGACTTTTGTACAAAGTCTCCCTCTGGTGTATATTTTGTATATATATGATTTTATATATTTTTTGAATTAACTAAACAATGTGTTTGCGATTTTCCCTTTTTGTATGTATAAACGTTTGTAGACGCAGGAACACTTCAGTAACTCGTTTATTTTTAATTTTGACGAATATGAATGTATTATAATTTTTAATTAATTAATAAATTAGTTACATGTATATTAAGAGCGAGAAAATAAAATGTTTGTTTAACATCGCAATAGCAAACTGTCCCAATTCACTTCGGTGACTATTTATCATTTTTTTGCTCAATAGATGGCGCCAATACAATGTAATGTTCTCCCATATAACGAGTAGTAAAATTACATTATGGCAACCCTATTCACGCAACACGGATAAATCTTCTAAGCCAAAACCCTAATTTAAGAAAAAAAAATGAATAAATGAATATTTATTTACAAGAAACATTAACAAAAAATAGATAATAACAATTTAATTTTCGAAATTTAAATTTTAAAGTTTTTAAAAACTTAAAAAGTATAATAAGTAATGTTAACAATTCATATTAAAAAAAATATATACAAATATGTCAAATATAATTTCATGTCAAGTTGCTGTCTATACTCGACCAAATATAGACATATTATTTATTTATTTATTCATTAGTACAAATATGTGTACATGGTGGACTTAATGCTAAAAGCATTCTCTCCCAGTCGACCATAGGCAAGTGTCAGAATACTCGAAAGGTTGACCTGTTTTCAGTGAATCATTTGTATGGAGACACTCTATCTGATGTAATGTATCTATCTAATCTATATACTGTAAGCATAGATAATGTAAGCTAAGAAAGTAAGGTTATTATAACCTGGGTTATAACAATGGATATAGCCAACAAAATTTCCCTTAAGAACATTCAAGCCTGAAAGCCCCATATTAATAGTGTATTAAGCGGCCATATTCATTTATTCAATGAGAAACTAATGCACAAGCTATGTTTATGCGTTAGTAATAGTGTATCCACGCCTTAATAGTCACAGTTTTCGGTTCCAATGACTAACAAACATGGCGGCATTTCGCGCCAAAAAATGGCGGCGTGGGTGTGCATGATTTTTTTAAATACTGCATTCAATTTAAAAAAATAATATTGTAAATTTAAATGCAAAGCTTCAATAAAAAGTGAAAAATTTCACACAGAACTTAGTTTCTAATATACCGAAACAATCATATAGACAGACGAATTTTTTAAAAAAATTGTTTTGACTTTTACTACTATTATAATTTTTTTTTTGATATCTTTCATAAACGCACGCGTGACTTCCCTGATGTTGCAGGCGTCCATAAGCTATGTAAACGGGGTTACTGTAAACCCCGTTTACCATCAGACGGGCCGTATGCTTGTTTGCCATTACAGTAGTATAAAAAAATGTACAGACTTTGTCTATAATGTAATAAATACGTAAAATATTATTACATCAAACAATTAATTGTAATAGAAGAGCAAATAACAATCTATGGCTCAGATATAATTAAGTAGGTAGGTATTATAAGAAGGTCGCGTTCCTAAATCGACATAACATTAAATGTTATTACTTACTTACTATTTACACATAAAAACACTCGACTACCTATAAAACAAACTCCCACAATATACAGATATGTAGAGGGCGCCTCTTGGGACGTCCTAAAACCACAAAAATTATAAACACAAAGGAATTTAAACAAAATACAATAGAATAAAAATAATATTTATTTATATGGACTTATTTAAAAGCTCTTTTGAATCGTAAATTTTTTTTATGATTGTCCTTCTGTGTTCGGGATCTTATCTATTGAGAAGAATCCGCGATTTCAATACAATACACTAGAGCGGAGTTCCCCAACGTAGGGCCCACGCCCCACAGGGGGGCAATTTGATAGTTAAGGGGGAGGGGGGCAGTTAAAAAATGGACTCGAAGCGATTTTAACCCTCTTGCTCTGGGCTATTTAAATGTAATGCTACAAGTAGATATCGGTGCCAAATTTAACAACAAAAAAATTAAATTAAAAAATGCTGTAAATATTTATTAGGTATAATTTCGTTTGACGTTACCAAAATATCAACTGGGCGATTAGAGTCGTCGAGTAAACATTGTCGGGAAACATTATGTATGGGGGCATAAAAATTTTAGAAATGTTCAAGTGGGGCGTGGCACAAAAAATGTTCGGAAATACTGAACCGCAGCTAGCTTTGTGTTTAAAAAACATTAAAATGGAATTAAATTACTACATGTTATTTGAATTAGAAATAAATTATAAAATAATTCATTTAATTTCAAATTTACCAGAGGGAGACTTTGTACAAAAGTCATTTGCTAGGCCACTTCTGTTCCATTCGTGTTTCTACCGTGAAGCATTTGGGTTTGCATGACTGTGTTTCACTTTGAAGGGTGGGATATGTCACTATAGTTCTCAGGAATGGCAACGCATGGGGGGTATCATGGGCGAAACAGTGTACTCTGTTATGTGCATGGTACTGCTCACGTCTACAGGCGACGGTTACCACTTTCCATCGGGTGGGCCGTCAGCTCGTTTGCCATTCTAAGTCGTATAAAAAAAACACTTCACGACTCAACGGTGACGTATGAATGAGTTATAAAAATATATATATATTTTCTCTATCGATTACATCTTTATTTTAGTTCCATTCCCTGTCTGTATTTCATACGTATTTTTACAAACAAAAGAATGTTTATATTGGATAAAATTTGCATCCACATCTTAACATTATATTGTTATAATATTTTTTCATATTTCGCTCTTATTCTCATACATCGTAAGATATTCTTTACGTTTTTTCTCTCAAAAAACAAAAGACAGTAATGGTTTTTTTATGAAATGAAATGAAATGAAATGAAATGAATTTATTTTGCTAGAATGTAGGTAGTTTTTGATGAAAGAGGTTTACATTTCCCATATACATTCTGCCTCTATGTCGGCGTGCAAATTATTAACAATATGAAAAAATTACATAATTCTACATTATATTTCCCCTTATTAGTCATACTACTTAACACACACATAATTTATTACAGTAAATACATAAGAAAACAAGAGCCAAAAAGGCCGGCAGCACACCTGCAATGCCGCTGGTGTTGTGGGTGATCACGGGCGGCGGTAGTCACTTACCATCAGGTGAGCCGCATGCACGTTTACCCCCTGTGTTGTAAAAAAAAAATTAGATTACGTATATAATTGCCAAATATATATATATATATATATATATATATTACATCAAGTCAGCAGACGGCATTTTTTACTTATAATTAATATGAATAATCTATACTTATAATAAATCTGTAGAGAGGTCAATTCTGTACATGAAATGTATTTCCAAAATAACTATCAGCGGGTGATTAGTGATCGATACTGATGCCAAAAATGCAATCAGTAAAATTTTACGTCTGCCTGTCTGTATGTTCGTTATAGAAACAAAAACTACTCGACGGATTTTAACGAAACTTGGTACAATTATTCTTCACACTCCTGGGCTGGTTATAGTATACTTTTCATCACGCTACGATCAATAGGAGCAGAGCAGTGAAGGGAAATGTTGGGAAAACGGGAGAAGTTACTCCATTTTTAAGCTTCCGTCGCGTGTGCAGTCTTAATGGCCACTTTTTAAAAATGTAAAAATGTCCACCCGTGCGACGCCGATAACATTTCAATTATGGACCGTGTTGGGCACAGCGAGTACGAGAGAGGAGGACGACACTTCTTTCACTTTAGAAATAGTCTAAGGATCCGTTACAATGTTATCCAGTCATTGATATTGTATCACGATAGCTACGTATTTCCTTATTATTTTTATTATTCATTATTTAAGTATTGCTGTGTATGTATTCATGTCGTAGTTGTTATTAGTATTATATAGTTATTTAATATATTAAAATAAATTAATCATTTATTACATTAGCGGAGACTAAACATTTATTCTAAACGAGCCTCTACACAACGCCCCCATTTTCCTGGGTCTCTTACCGCCCCCCTTTTTTCTTTAATGAATGATAATGGAATGGTAACCCCACCTGCGCTATCGGTATACACTGGCGGGGCACCAGTGAGAGATGATAGGTGAGAATGAAAAGGCAGGTCAGTTAGCCCATCGTGATGAATTCACTTGAAATTCAGCACGATGGTTTCCAGGGGGGACCACGTGGAGGTTGACCTTTTTGGGCATATTGCTAGCAATGAGACTGGTAATGCGCATTATTAACAACCCCCCCCCTCTACCGCACCCCTTTAGGCCAGCAGCGCCCACAAGGGGGCGTTATCGCCCACTTTTGAAAGGCTAAGGTATTTATAAATAAAAGACATTTTAAATAAGTAGCTAATAACTTAGTAACGTTATTTTCTATGATGACAACGTGGTTACTGCATGTGACATCGCCTGATTGCAATGCCATATTAAATGCTCCACTCTTTACGGTAAATAAGTTATTAAAAAACTGTTCTTGACTGTCTTCCAAGATGAAAAATATGTTACGTTTTAAAAAGTTCAAATTCGAATTTTAAATATTCATAATTGCATTAGATATTTTTTTTTTTTATACAACTTAGAATGGCAAACAAGCTGACGGAAAGTGATACCGCACCTGATGGAAAGTGGTAACAGTCGCCTATAGGAAAATGGACATTCGTATTGTTTTTTTTTTATGAATGATAAAGTAAAGGGGTTTGAAAAAATGGCGGGAAATGTGTGCATTTAGTTTAAATTGAAGAGCTATAGTTTAGCAATTTCAACTTGTACCAAACGAATGTTTCATTTATGGCTTAACAAATGTACAATATAATAAACTTTCCTCACATTTTTTTTAGATCTTCCCTTGAAAATGTTTGAAAAATGGCTTCATCTATGTTTTTTTTTATTTTTTTTTTATACAACTTCGAATGGCAAACAAGCTGATGGCCCACCTGATGAAAAGTGGTAACTGTCGCCTTTAGACATGAGCAGTACCATGGATATAACAGAGTATACTGTTTCGCCCATGATACCCCCCATGCGTTGCCGTTCCTGAGGACTCAGATATTATTCCTCTGTACCGTGTAAATATACGCCATATCCCATCCTTCAAACCGAAACACAGCCATGCAAACACAACTGCTTCACGGTAGAAACACGAATGGGACAGAGGTGCACAAACGACTTTTGTACAAAGTCTCCCTATGGTAATTTACTTCGATTTAAAAACTAAACCACTTAACCGATTTTGATACAATTTTTATGGAACTAATCTGTAAATATATCCTTTCAGATAAAGAAAGAATTTTCCAAAAATATTTACAATTGACGGAGTTATGAGGTGGCAAACATTTAAAAAAAATAGTACAACCTTATATACAATACACGTATGAAAATGCTGCAAATGTTTTTAGAAATAGATTTACAAATACATGCAACGTATTCCATGATTATACACTTCTTTGCACGATTTTTTATTGGTGAAATAAATCAAGGTGATATAATTCATGTTCAAAATTAAACGAGAAATGGTTGATAAATTAAATTTGACAGCTATGTTTTTTTTTTTCTGCAATGGACATTAAAAAGGTATCCAGACATGATCAACTTAAAGTGAACTTGGTCTTTTATATAATTTTTAGGCGTTCAGTGTTATGATGGAAATTTCCACCATTATGCAAAGACGGAATAATGTCGTCAACGGCAGGGAGTTCACCCTCATACCCTACAGCCTAAATGGTCGCGTACAACGCGGTTTCAGAGATGCTTTCTCCCATGAACACTCAGGTTATGGAATGAGCTCCCTGCCGAGGTTTTCCCAAGAGACTACAGCATGGGGTTCTTCAAAAGGGGGTAAAGAAGTTTCTTCAGGGTCGGCAATGCGCGCGTAATACCCCTGGTATTGCAGGCGTTCATAGGCTACGGTAACCGCTTACCATCAGGTGGGCCGTATGCTTGTTTGCCACTTCAGTGGTATAAAAGAAAATAACAAATGTAAACATATAGCTCCATCTATAAATCAAAATAAATCTCCAATAATAAATACTTATCGTTATGTCATTTCGCATTGTATTTACCAGTTGTGTTGTATCCGCATTGATTGATGGGTTTCCTTACTTGGCTCAATATTTCGCAATGTGTTCCCTTAAACTGTTATTATAAAGAAAAAATATTTAATATTTATTAAATATATATTATATATTATAACATTAATTTAATACAGTAATTTAAATGAAAATTTAATTTTAAATTTTACGGATAATTTAACAAAATTTGGCCGGCAGCACACCTGCAATGCCGCTGGTGTTGCGGGTGATCATGGGCGGCGGTAGTCACTTACCATCAGGTGAGCCGCATGCTCGTTTGCCCCCTGTGTTGTAAAAAAAAAGGTGTTTTGGTCAATAAAGTTATTTAAATACAAAATAAATTAAATCTTTACGAATAATGTACGTGATTTTGTATTTTTCGAACACTACTTCAACATCAGCATAGGTCGAGCTAATACTTGTAATTTACAACCCTTTCGTTTTTCATTTAAGAGTTTCCTCTTGTCGGTGCAACTAATTCATGCATCTTCCTCCAGCCAGCTCCATCCCAGGCCATATCCTTTATCTCCCTATACGACATGACGCCTAGTGTTTCCTTTATCTGTCCCATGTAGTTAATCCTCGGTCTTCCTCTTCCTCTTTTGCCCTCTATCTTTCCTTCTACTATGCTCTTAAAAAAATCGTCATGTCGTATAAGGTGGCCCAGCAATTTGCCTCTTCTATTCTTTATTATTTTAATCAATGTTCTCTTCTCGTTTACTTTTTTTAGGACTACAACCCTAGCTCAATACAAATCACACGTCAAATTTACTTATCGCAATGTAAATCGGTCCACATCCACACACACAGCAGGAAATTTGTTTAGTGATATACTCAAATCGATAAATCACGCAATCATGCGAGATATAGATACCAAAGGAGATTTATACAATTTTAACCGGTTTGGAAAATTATATATTGGATTCAGATAGGCTTTTGACAACCCTAGCTATTAGAATTGACGTTGATGTAGTCCTTTTTAGAGTTCCCTAAAAAAGAAAAGCTTACTGTCCGACTCGGTCTACTGAATTTTTGAGCATTTCTTGCCGGAAAACCGCTTAAAATTGCGGTCATTTGGAGGAAAAAGTTAAGACAGCTTCCAAAAATCCCAAAACATAACAAATGGTATGATACAGTATAGCCGAATTATTTGTACATTTACATACATACATTTCATTATTTTAAAAAGTCATTTATTGAATAAAAATTGTATTTCAGTAACCAGATTTTTTTTTTTTAATTTTGGTTCTGCAGATAGACAATTTCAACCTTTTTTTTTTTTTTTTTTTTTTTTTTTACAACACAGGGGGCAAACGAGCATGCGGCTCACCTGATGGTAAGTGACTACCGCCGCCCATGATCACCCACAACACCAGCGGCATTGCAGGTGTGCTGCCGGCCTTTTAAAAAGGAATGTACTCTTTTCTTGAAGGTTATGTTGTCGTATCGGTTCGGAAATACTGCTGCTGGAAGTTGATTCCAAAGAATGGTTGTGCGTGGAAGAAAGTGCCTTGAAAAACGCACGGTGGAAGACCGCCACTCGTCCAGATGATTGGGATGAAACTTTAGTTTGTGGCGGGTTGTACGGTGGTGAAAATCAGCAGCAGGTATCAATCCGAACAATTCCTCAGAACACTCCCCATGATAAATTCGGTAGAAGATGCACAGAGATGCAACATCTCTGCGCAGCTTCAGTGGATCAAGTCGGACAGTAAGGCGTTGACTATCGATAATTCGAGCCGCCCGACTTTGAATGCGGTCTAACGGAAGGAGTTGGTACTGTGGCGCTCCTGCCCACAGGTGAGAACAGTATTCCATATGCGGCCTGACTTGGGCTTTATATAATTTCAGGCGGTGTTCTGGCATGAAATATCGTCTCACCCTATTGAGCACTCCTAACTTCTTGGAAGCTATCTTAGCCTTCTCCTCCAGATGACCGCAAAACTGGACGTCGCAAGATATATCAACGCCCAGAATTCCTAGACTCGACTTTTTATCAAGGGAAGTGCCCTGAAAGTGAGGAGATACGACAAACGGCGTCTTTTTTGCGGTAAACGCGCAGACTTGTGTCTTTTTGGGGTTAAATTGGACAAGATTTTGTTCACCCCAGATCGAAACTTGATGGAGTGAAGTTTCGATTTCAGACACAAATCTATTCCGGCACTCATCGGTATGTGCCCGCGAGATCCTTGCATGACCGGTATATAATGTATCTCCTGTACTGTCGTCTGCATAGCAATGAATATTACTTATCTGTAACATATCATTGATATGCAGAAGAAACAGAGTCGGAGATAGTACACAGCCTTGCGGGACACCAGCATTCAAAGGTTTTAAATCAGAGCATGCTCCGTCGACTACGACCTTAATGCTACGTTCCTTGAGAAAACTGGCGACCCAAATGCACAGTCTCGCAGGCAACCCAAATGAAGGTAGCTTTGAAAGCAGCGCTCTATGCCACACCCGATCAAAGGCCTTCGCGATATCCAGACTAACTGCTAAGGCCTCTCCCTTACTCTCGATAGCCACTGCCCATCGGTGTGTTAAGTAAGCTAAAAGATCACCGGCCGAACGTCCCTGTCGAAAGCCGTACTGGCGATCACAGATCAGCTGGTGTTCTTCTAGGTACCGGAGCAGTTGACGGTTAATGATGGATTCCATAACCTTCGAGAATAAGGAAGTGATAGCTATGGGCCTATAGTTAGCTGGATCTGAGCGATCTCCCTTTTTAGGGATCGGATGCACCAGAGCAGTCTTCCAAAACTTTGGGACTATGCCCGATGAGTAGCTAAGCCGAAAAAGACGCGTAAGAACCGGAGCCAACTCTGGAGCGCACGTCCTAAGCACAATTGGAGGAATACCATCGGGCCCACTCGACTTATGGATTTCGAGGGAGAAAAGTGCTCTACGCACTGAGCTATGCGTGAATTTAATGTCAGGCATAGAGCTCCTACAACACGTGATGGTCGGTGGTGATTTCTCCCCGTCATCCAATGTCGAGTTTAACGCAAAGATGGATCCAAGAAGATCGGCCTTTTCCTTAGCGTTCTGGGCCAACGAGTCATCCTCCCTGCGCAATGGTGGAAAAGATGACTTACAGAAATTCCCTTGTGCAGCTTTGGCAAGAGACCAGAAAGCTCGAGTTCCAGAGGGCAAACTAGCCAATCTCTTGCCAATTCTACTAATATGCTCTGACTTCGCTGTGGCTATAACTCTTTTGAAAGACCTAGAGGCAGAGTTATACTTCTTTTTAAGAGCACTGGTGTTAGGATCTCGCGACGCCACACCTTTAGCCCAGGTTAGGAAGCACTCCTGTTTCAGACGAGATGCTGTTCTACAAGAGGCTCCATACCAGGGCTGGGATTTCCCGCCGACGGGCACCACAGAGTTAGGAATAAATAATTCCATTCCCTGAAGCACCACATCAGCAATGGAATTGGCAATGGCGTCGGGATCATCCAGTGTGAAGCAAACCTGCCTCCATGGGTAAGATGCGAAAAAAATCCGCATCTCATCCCAGTCTGCTGACCTGTAGTGCCAAACACGACGTCTACCCGTGGAACGTGGTGGAATCGGACTCATGAGAGGCACCTCGCTCCGCACCAGACTGTGATCCGACGATCCAAGCGGAGCTTCGACGGAAATCACATAGTTGTCTGGGTGGGTGGTCAGCAGAAGGTCCAACAGTGAAGGTGAATGGTCCAACACATCAGGTATTCGCGTAGGCGAGGAAACAAGCTGCGTCAGACCATAAGCCAAAGCAAAGTCATGAACAGATCTTCCCGCATAGTCGGTTGTACGTGAACCAAGCCATTCGGTATGGTGGGCATTAAAATCGCCAAGAATCACGACTTCAGCGGAAGGAATCTGTTCGAGTAGGGAATCTGTAGCCATTTGGACGTGCTCAATGAGTTGGTCGGTTTCGATGTTACCGCTGTGGGACCTGTATAGGCATGCATAGACGCGAGGATGGTCATTGCAGTCTACGCGTAGCCATAAAATGGACAGGTCCGTACCTTCAAGAGTTCCAAGGCGGCGACAGCAGATATCCTCTCTGACATACGCGCATACACCGGCACGCGAAACAAAACAATGTTCAAGTTTATAGCCCGGGTACGTCAGGTATGAAGTTTCGTTTGGAGAGGATATCTGTGTCTCCGTTAGAAAGAGCAATGCCGGCCGCGCCGTTTCTAGGTGGTGGTGGACAGCGTTTAGGTTAGAATGTAATCCCCTAATATTGCAGAAGCTCACATTGAGCGAAGGGGATGCCGTAGAAATCTTGCTCCGTTTGCCCTTGGTTCCAAAGAGCGGAATTTTGCCCCCCCCAGAATACGCAGGGCAGCCCGAGCGTGGTTGCTCGAGAGAGGATTCTCCAGCAACATGGTTACTGGTACCTCCCTGGGGTATGTTATTTTTTTTTAATTCCACTGCCATGGTTGCGTGTTGTAGGATAGGGGGACGGGGTTGGGGAAAGGATTTTAGGATTAGGAAAGGGATGGGTATGGGATGGGTATGGGATGGGCCTCCGGACTCCCTCACTCACCATACGGAATGTGATCGCACTGAAAGTGCAACCACTTAGCGTCGGTATTCTGTGAGGGTGTGGTACTTCCCCGGTCGAGCCGGCCCATTCATGCTGCAATACCATATGGTATTACAGCGTGGCTCTACCACCTGAAAACCTTGTGGGATCGTTCGATGTAAATTTATTCATACTCGAAAGTTTTGTAAAAAATTGTGGATTTTGTTTGACAAATATTCTTACTTCATAAATATACATCGATAGAACATGCGTTAGTTAGAGCTATCTATGGTGTAAATCGACATAGGCAAATTTACGAAACTGCAGTTTCTCAAATTTGACATTTCTTAAAAAATCTACATTTTGCGTCATACTACTTATTGTGGCTTATTTTCAAATTTCTATCTCTAACGGTTAAAGAAATCGAGTAGCTCAAATCTCCATATTTTTGTGATATACCCAAAGTAAACTTACTTAGCGTATTTTTATAATATTTTCTATAATAAACACTTTAGTTTGAAAATTTCAATAATTATTTTATCAATTTTTTAAATCCTAATTTAGTTATTTTACATGAATGTTGTTATTTAAACTGAAGTTTTCTCCAAAACACATGATTGATGGCTTGGTATATTTACGAAAGTGGCACTTTTGTATAACTGCATACCTAGGAACTCTCATGTATGAAGGTGCAAAGTAACGAATATGCATTTATTTCTGATATTTGTAATATAATAATAATTTATTAAGCGCATTCAATAAAAAAACAGGATTTTAAAACACTTAAAGATATTCGTACCTTGAACCTTGTTCCTTGAACAGTAAGGGAACTCTTCAAGGATTGGTAGTAAGAATTAGCAGAATTGTCAGTAGATTTCACTTATAAAGTTTATAAGTTCCAAACAAATAACACAATATATATATATATATATATAAACGAACACACAATATCACTTGATGTTTAAATAAAATAATATTTAAATCACCTACTAAATTTTCTATTTTCGTAATTAACGACAGTCAACAATTGCTAGGCAACACAGCAATAGGTGTCACACCGCATTTAAATTTTGGACAAACCAAAAAGTATTAACAAAAACTAAAATGTTAGCATGATCTTTTACAGTAATCTTCTATCAAAAGTTATTTGCATTCTAATGTTTCAAAACGTTCCCCTGTAAAATGTATCTTTTTCAGTTTCGTAAGTTTACCATAAAGGTGACGATATCGTCATAGTCGTAGAATACTAACGGATATATATATATATATATATATATATATATATATATATATATATATATGTAATATTTGTCAGATCCATCAGTATTCTACGACTATGACGATATAATATCGAATGACGCATTATTTAATTAGTAATTAAATCATTCCGATCAACAATGACAATTCAGCAGACGTGGCATTATTAAGTTCGTTAGAGAACTTTCATAGTTTTGTTTGTCCAATGTTTGCCAACTTGTGTTTACCGGTCGAGTTACAAATAGACAGATAGCGAGCTCTTTAAAACTAAGTTGCGGGAAAAACAAAACGGTTCAAATGTTTAATTGTACGGTGGCAGAATACTTAGTTAGTTTTATCTTAAAAAAAAAAGCGACTTCAATTCTGATAAATATCAGTTTGTTTTGATCTAAAAACTGAATTAATTATGTATTTTCGATAAAATTTCTACCAATATCTTTTTTATGCAACTTAGAATGGCAAACAAGCTGACGGCCCACCTGATGGAAAGTGGTAACTGTCGCCTATAGACATGAGCAGTACCGTGGACTTAACAGAGTACATTGTTTCGCCCATGATACCCCCCATGCGTTGCCATTCCTGAGGACTCAGGTGTTATTCCTCTGTACCCAGTAAATTATCATCCCTCACTGGCACCCCGCCAGTGGGGTATCATTCCATTAATATCCATTAAAAAAAATGGTTGACGTAAGTAAGATAATCTTTCGAACAATTCTCTACGAAATTTGTTTACCCATATGTTTACGGCTTCAGTTTTAAAAAAGTTGAGTAAAAAAATTAACGAATAAAAAAAAGTAATGGAATACAGAAGCCAGAAAAAAAAACACGAAATTGTTTTTAACAAATTGGCGGTAGGAATACGTAAATCGGCCGGTTTTGAATTACATGAGAATTAGGCAAAACTTTGCCGGAGATCGAATCTTTCTTTGAAAGTTTATATTCTCGATGCGTGATACCAAATAGATGCCTACAGTCGAAACTAAAAGCTGTAAAACAAATAACGCCCCATTTACAAATTGAATTTTTAATTTTAAGTCGACTTTTAAACACAGGAGTCTCATTTCTTACTAATATTATTAACTAGCGGCCCGTCCCGGCGTCCCACGGGTGGGCATTTTTATATTTAAAAAGTGGCCATTAAGGCTGCACACGCGACGGAAGCTTAAAAATGCAGTAACTTCTCCCGTTTTCTCAACATTTCCCTTCACTGCTCTGCTCCTATTGATCGTAACGTGATGAAAAGTATACTATAACCTCTCCAGGAGTATGAAGAATAATTGTACCAAGTTTCGTTAAAATCCGTCGAGTAGTTTTTTGTTTCTATAACGAACATGCAGACAGGCAGACAAAAATTTTACTGATTACATTTTTGGCATCAGTATCGATCACTAATCACCGCCTGATAGTTATTTTGGAAATATATTACATGTATAGAATTGACCTCTCTACAGATTTATTATAATTATAGATAAGAAAGTGAGTTTGTTTATTAAGGATCTTTTGCAGCGTTAACAGCTGAAACAGCTTCAATAAATTTCAAAATTTTAATAAATGAAATAGAGAAGGATATACGCTATTAATAATTTTGGCCAAATAATTAATTAAATTGCCTATAAATGTTAGTTTATCTATTTTTTTTTTTTTTTTATACAACTTAGAATGGCAAACAAGCTGACGGCCCACCTGATGGAAAGTGGTAACCGTCGCCTATAGACATGAGCAGTACCATGGACATAACAGAGTATACTGTTTCGCCCATGATACCCCCCATGCGTTGCCATTCCTGAGGACTCAGGTGTTATTCCTCTGTACCCAGTAAATTCACGCCATATTCCACCCTTCAAACCGAAACACAGCCATGCAAACACAACTGCTTCACGGTAGAAACACGAATGGCACAGAGGTACCCAAGCAATCGACTTTTGTACAGTCTCCCTCTGGTAAACTACCCTTTTGTACCTAGACAACACGATTACGTTTTGAATTTTGAATCTATTTTGATAATGCATTTTGAAATTGATACACGGTTTAATTTACTTTATTTTACACTTTATTGCACTATTTATAAAATAATAAATACATATAAATGTTGTTACAAACTCCTTTGTAATTTGTATTTCAAATATTGTACTTTAATTGCTCATTTTTTTTATATACTCTCTGTAGCGACTCATTCCACCACCTCCTTTTGACCGCGCCAACAATTCTTACGTCAATACAATATTAAGACTCTTTCTCGTTTGCACAATTTAGAAACATTGTGACGTTTGAGTTTTAGTTTATCTGACATCTATCTATCTGACTTTACGAATCCTACCTAATGTAAAATATTAAATACTGATTAAATGTTATTGTGGATCGCTGTTCATTAGTTCCCTTCTGTCTTTTAAACTGCAAGATGAATAGAATCATTCTGCAAGCAAGGTTAGTGACTGAATGCAATAGATGTCTTTAGTCACTACACTGGAAAGAGTCTTAATATTGTATTGACGTAAAAATTGTTGGCGCGGTTAAAAGGAGGTAGCGAAATGAATCGCTACGCTGTCAGTTTAATTTTTCAACACGAACCGGCGTTTTCTTTATTACAACCAGTTCACAATAATTGTAATGAGAAGTGATACAAAAGGCGGCCTTATCGCTAAGCAATCTCTTCCAGACAACCTTTGGGTAGAGGATATTGAGAAAAGAAAGAAAGACAAAGGGTAAGTGACGCACTGTTATATATAAACAAATATATATATATATATATATATATATATATATATATATATATATATATATATATATATATATATATATTTATTTATTGCACTTGTAAATTACATTGTTAATGCATTTATAAATGTTGTGAGCAAGGCTGGACTTATCTCTGACAGAGATCTCTTCCAGTCAACCCGATACAGTTGGAAAGCATGTCGTTAGCGGGCAGCTGAAGTGCAAATACATACATAAACATACACAAACTTAAAAGCACGCATACAACAGGAGAGAGTGAATCTGAAACATGAATATAGGACACGGATAAAATAGTACTTAAAGGGAGAGATTGGGGGGAAAGGGATTGTTAGTAATGGAAACTGAGAATCCCATTGCTAGCAATATACTCAACTAGGTCGACCTACACACGGTTCTCCCTGGAAACTATCATGGTTAATTCCTGATGAATTCATCATGACGGGCTAACTGGCCTGTTTTCATTCTCATCAAATGTTTTCCGATATTTCGGAGCCAAACGTAACACAAATTTGATGTTAAAATTACATAATACATGCCGTTTGGAAATATTACAAAATGTTAAAATATTGTTCCTTTAGAATTTTATGATAGGATGTATGACGAACGAAATGTTAAACTCCATTTATTGGTCCCATTTTGGTATAAACATAAACACGAAATTGAGTACAAAATTTCGGGATTTCATTCCATAATATTCTCATTTTCATTTAAGAGTTACCTCTTGTCGGTGCAACTAATTCATGCATCTTCTTCCAGCCAGCTCTATCCCAGGCCATATCCTTTATCTCCCTATACGACATGACGCCTAGTGTTTCCTTTATCTGTCCCATTCCATTCCATGATAGACCCGCTGTAATTCGTGAGGCGTTATTTAGCTATTACACAATTGAGTTACTACTTCGCAATTCTTGAAACTTGATCTAGTTGATATTTTTGATCGACGAACCATCTACATTTTACGATGAAATATAATATTTTTATAAATAATTACCCAATAAGCACTGTCCGTCATGAAAATCCAAGAATTTGATATTTGAATCCAAATAAATTCAGATATTAAATAGATTCGAAATAAAACCAAAAATAATTGTTGACCTTTTAAAAAATATGTTTTATTTACTTTATGTTGTTTACTTTTTGTTTTATTATTTACTAGATTTTACACGCGACTTTGTCCGCGTAACCGGGATATATATACTTTATTGCACTAAAACATACAGTAACAACTACAACAAATAACAATGTTAGCAAACGCGAACTTATCTCCCTACGTTAATTACTTACGAATTTACAGGGTACAGAGGACTAACACCTGAGTCCTGGGCGAAACAGTATACTCTGTTATGTCCACGGTACTGCTCACGTCTATAGGCGACGGTTACCACTTTCCATCAGGTGGGTCGTCTTGTCGAGCTTGTTTGCCATTCTAAGTTGTATAAAAAAAATTAAGTCACTTAATTGTGTACTGTATGTAATGCATATAAATTATCTATCTATCTATCTATCTATCTACAACGTTTTTGCTTCATTTAAACTTTCCATTAGGCGAGATATTTGGATTAATTATTTTATACTTATTTCAGATGGTTTGGCTTCCAATCGTCATTTATGTCCCAGCGCTAGCTTTCAACCAAGGTAATATAATAAAAAAAAAACCGAATTTAGTAAAATTTTAAAAGAATCTATTACAATTAATTATGTTTGTTGCCGTCACGAGAGTGAATTTTTTTTTATACAACTTAGAATGGCAAACAAGCTGACGGCCCACCTGATGGAAAGTGGTAACCGTCGCCTATAGACACGAGCAGTACCATGAACATAACAGAGTATACTGTTTCGCCCATGATACCTCCCATGCGTTGCCATTCCTGAGGACTCAGGTGTTATTTCTCTGTACCCAGTAAATTCACGCCATATCCCACCCTTCAAACCGAAACACAGCCATGCAAACACAGCTGCTTCACGGTTAAAACAGGAATGGGACAGAGGTACCCAAGCAAAATATTCATTTTGTGTTTATAGACAATTGTAATCATCCATTTCGATCAAATAACAATCCCTCTTCGTGGAATCTGTTAAGGATTTTAACTGTATCGATAACTATTCTGCCCGTAAGGCACTATTAGCTTTATTTATTTACAAACCCATCGTAATATTGTTTTAACTCCGGAAGAAATGGTTGATAATGTTTTTGGAAGATTTGTTTATTTATTTCGTCCATAGATAGACAGATACCGGAGGGAGACTTTGTACGATAGGGATTTGTACGTTTTTTTTTTTTTTTTTATACAACTTAGAATGGCAAACAAGCTGACGGAAAGTGATACCGCACCTGATGGAAAGTGGTAACCGTCCCCTATAGACATGAGCAGTACCGTGGACATAACAGAGTATACTGTTTCGCTCATGATACCTCCCGTGCGTTGCTATTCCTGAGGACTCGGGTGTTATTCCTCTGTACCCTGTAAATTCACGCCATATCCCACCCTTCAAACCGAAACAAAAAAAAAGAACTTTTCAAATCGGTTCACAACTGACGGAGTTATGAAGTAAGGAACATGAAAAAAAAATACAATCGAACTGAGTGGATCCTAAGGGCCTAACATGAAATGTTTTTCGAAATTTCGGAGCCAAACGAAACAGAAATTTGATGTTAAAATTACATAATACATGCCGTTTGGAAATATTACAAAATGATAAAATATTGTTCCTTTGGACTTTTATGATAGGATGTATGACGAACGAAATGTTAAACTCCATTTATTGGTCCGATTTTGGTATAAACATAAACACAAATTTGAGTCCGAAATTTCGGAATTTCATTTCATGGTAGACCCGCTGTTCTATCTATTTGAGCGAAGTCGGGCTGGATCATTAGTATGTACTCCAACCTCCGAATTTGGGGCGAAAGGGATTGTTAATAATGAGATTTCAAATCCCCATTGCTAGCAATATAACCTATCAGAAACACCCATGCGTTACCTTCCGGAAACCATCTTGGTTAATTTTTGATTAATTCATCACGATGTGCCAACTGACCTGACTTCATGCTCACCTATCATCTCTCACTGGTGCCCCGCCACAAGTGGGGTTACGGTTCCATTAAGAAAAAATACCGAACTCATACATGCTTTAGGGGGAAAGGGATTGTTAGTAATGGAGACTGAGAATCCCATTGCTAGCAATATACCCAACCAGGTCGACCTCCTCGCGGTTCTCCCTGGAAACTATCATGGTTAATTCCTGATGAATTCATCGTGATGGGCTAACTGGCCTGTTTCCATTCTCATCTATCACCCTTCGCTGGTCCTCCGCCAGCGTATCCCGTTAGCGCAGGCGGGGTTACCATACCATTTTCACCCATCAAAAAAATAAAAAAAAAGAAACTCATACATGGTCACCCATCCAATTTCCGACCGCCGCGAACGTTGCTTAACCTGCCAATCGATTTAGCATCGTGACGCAAATAATGTCGGAAAACCACCAAATACTTGCCCACAATAAGTATACCGATATTCCGGCACATTTGATTATGATTATTTTCATTATTCCGTGCAAGCATCGGATATCAACATAGTACTGAGAAAGAGAACTCGAGCAACAGGAGGTCCGCGGAACAGAGGCGCTATGGAGGCGCCGCCGTGTTTTATTTTTTACATACATACATACATATCTATCACGCCTGTCTCCCATTAGGGTAGGCAGAAACAATGGGACGCCAAATGCTTCGATTTAAACAAAGACTTCCTCTTGCGAAAAAAAGTACAGTTTATCAAGTGTTTGCGTAAGTATTTACTTCAAAATGTAAACTACGATTTTCGATTTTCGTTATTTTTTAATGGATGATAATGGAATTGTAACCCCGCCTGCGCTAACGGTACACGTAAACGGGGCATTAGTGACGGGTGACAGGTGAGGATGGAAAGGCAGGTCGGTTTATGTCGGTCATTACCAGCAATGAGTGGCGACTACGTTTTTTTTTTATTCGACTTAGAATGGCAAACAAGCTGACGGCCCACTTAATGGAAAATGGTAACCGTCGCCTATAGACATGAGCAGTACCGTGGACATAACAGAGTATACTGTTTCGCCCATGATACCCCCCATGCGTTGCCATTCCTGAGGACTCAGGAGTTATTCCTCTGTACCCTGTAAATTCACGCCATGTCCCACCCTTCAAACCGAAACACAGCCATGCAAACACAACTGCTTCACAGTTGAAACACGAATGGGACAAAGGTACCCAAGCATCGACTTTTGTGCAAAGTCTCCCTCTAGTATAAATTTATGTGCTGTAATGCAAATAAATTACCTATCTATCTATCTATCCTTTTTGATGTCGGTTAAAGATATCTCCACGCCCACACTTCGCCCACACTTTTTAATATTTCAAGTGAAAGCCACTCCATCCCTGACACTGTCTCTACGGCGACTGCGATGCCAACTCCGTTATATAAGGGTAAGAGAGCACCCACCGCGGTGCATTCTCCTACCAACAACACGAGGTAAGTGTTTGTTTAACTATCCCATACTTTTTCCCACAATACAAGCTTGTTTCAAAATATTTATATATTTAGTTAAACGTTAATGTATATCTCTAAAAGCCTGCGGTTGCCAACCCGCCTGCCAAGCGTGGCAACTACTGGCAAAAGTCCCCATATGCCCAACAGTGGACAGTTAACAGGACAGTGAGTAGGTAGGGTAGTGTGAATTACAGAACGTAATATAAATAAAATATTGTACACTCCATTGCGCTGAGAGATTAATCTTTGTTTATTTTTTAATTGCCATAATTATTAGTAGAAATATAAAAAAAAAAAAACTATCACCGATGTGTAAATAGCTATCAAGCATTGTAATTTAATATGAATTTGTTGTTTTGAATAATTTATTAACATAAATGAAGTATACTTTAATTGCCTGCAATGCTTCATTCCTCTTTCAACATCCTAACACACTTACAGTGTTATCTATTTTTAATTGAACTAAAAAACTATTTTCTAGAAATATTTTATATGGCAAAACAACGTTTGCAAGGTCAGCTAGTAAATATATATAAATGTGTATTGTATATACATAGGTTATTTAATTTTTATTTATTTATTTAAAAATTTATTGCACAGTATAATTCTATGTACATATGGCGGACTGAACACCGGACGGTGTTCTCTACCAGTCGAACATTGGGCGAACGGAGAAATAAGTAGGCGGTGCATTTTTGAATAGCAATAATTGTTTAGAATAACTTAATTTTACATTTAAAAGTTTAAACTTGAATTAGACAGGTGAGACAGGTGTTAGATACATGTTCGGACGTCCTATTACAGTGTAAAGGGCGTCTAACACGCATTTGTGTCTAAATTAGTGAGATAAATTTTGACATTGTGCAATTTTTTTGTTTTACTAAAATATAATCCCATGTTATTCTCTGACAATGTAGCTTTCTATAGGTGGCTGAATTTTTAAAATTATTTAAACAGTTTTTTAGTTTAATTATTGCAAACAAACAAACAAACATATCTTTTCTCTTTTTAATATTATTATGGATAAAAAGCTTTCATTTACCTAAACTAGATGTTATCTCACGGAAGACCCGAGGGATAATACCAGAGGGAGACTTTGTACAAAAGTCGATTGCTTGGGTACCTCTGTCCCATTCGTGTTTCAACCGTGAAGCAGTTGTGTTTGCATGGCTGTGTTTCGGTTTGAAGGGTGGGATATATATAGGCGTGAATTTACACGGTACAGAGGAATAACACCTGAGTCCTCAGGAATGGCACCGCATGGGGGGTATCATGGGCGAAACAGTATACTCTGTTATGTCCATGGTACTGCTCGTGTTTATAGGCGACGGTTACCACTTTACATCAGGTGGGCCGTCAGCTTGTTTGCCATTTGCTAAAGCGTGAAAATTTGAATATGTATGTATTTTTCAATACTAAATCATAATAAAATAAAAATAAAAAAATTGTCAAAAAATAAAAAAAAAAAAATTTTAGGGGTGGGTCACCCTTATCATTGAGGGGTATGAAAAATAGATGTCAGCCGATTCTCAGACCTACCCGATATGCACACAAAATTTCATAAAAATCGGTAAAGCCGTTTCGGAGGAATTTAGTAATAAACACCGCGACACGAGAATTTTATATATAAAAGATATATTATATGAAATGAAATGAAATGAAATGAAATGAATTTATTTTGCTAGAATGCAGGTAATTTTAGATGATAGAGATTTATATTTCCCGTGTACATTCTGCCTCTATGTCGGCGTGCAAATTTTTAACAATATAATAAATTTATATATATATATATATATATATATATATATATATATATATAAATTTATTATATTGTTAAAAATTTATATATATATATATATATATATATATATATATATATATATATATATTCTACATTATATTTCCTTTCCTTATAGAATAATTCATTGCTGATTAGTGACGATACCTTGACATCGAATAGCAGCTATGATCATAACAATAATTTGATGTTTTACTACATCAAATATCGTACTGGGCACAATTAGATGGGGCGCGGTTCGCGTGGGTCGTTGCGTTAACGTAGCATTGCATGTATGGTGGTTTTTTTTTTGGTTTGGACGATTTTATGATTTGATGCCTATTTTCATAGTTTTCGTTCTGAAGTTCCTTAAATCTGGCGTATATTTTATCTTGATACCCCGTCGAGAAGTGGCTTCCACCTGGAGAAACCACATAGTGATTTCCCCAAAAGGTTTCCTCAAGAGACTACAGCATGGGGTTCTTCAAAAGGGGCGTAAAGAGGTTTCTTCAAGGTCGGTAACGCGCGCGTAATAGCTCTGGTATTGCAGACGCTCATAGGCTACGGTAACCGCTTACAATCAGGTGGGCCGTATGCTTGATTGCCACCTCAGTGGTATAAAGAAAAAAAATTAGAGAAATGGTTTTCCCACTTAGGGAATTTAAGCGAATGAAGTAGATGGCACAAAGGTAGATGGGAATCAAACATGGCGGCTCTTTACTTCTTATGGCGGCTTCTTTGATTAAATTATTTCTTTCTTTCTTTCTTTCATACTCTTGTAAATACAAGGTGAAGAGTTAACAGCACTTGTTTTTTGTTAAATTCTTCAATATAACTCCTTTATTTTCGCCTCCGCAAGATTTGAAGTTTCGTTTAGAACTTTCGACACGGTTTTTATACACTTGTTGTCAAGTGTGATCACTTAAAATGGGTTCTGGAGGTGTTGTATGTTCCATAAGGAAGGCCAACTTCAACGGTGACAAGAATGACGATAATTTTAATTGCAAGTTGAAACTAATGAATCGATGGAAGAGATCGCTCTCAGCGATAAGGTCGCCCATTGTTGTCTCACTGTGATCATTTCTTGTAATTGTTTGTATCTATAATAAGTTTACTAATGTTGGCCTTATTCAATCTATGTTAGCTGAACTTAAACCAGAAATTTTCTAACATCTCTGTAAATTATTGATGCTCATTAATTCTTCTCTTTCCGCGTCTATGGAAAGTAGATAAAGTTTTGTTTGAGAAATCAGTTCAGGGTACGATAGGACTGATATACCTGAAGAAGGTAAAAGCCCTTAAAATAATATTAATAAAAAAGTTTACTATTGTAATCTTTTGGAGGAAACAATAAAGAGTACCTATCTATCTATCTGTTAAAAAATTCTCTGATAAAAATTCTAAATTATATTCCAATCTGTAAGTGTATGCTTTCAGATAAAAAAAACAATTCGATTTATAACCGATAAAGATATGAGGTAACAAATAGAAAAAAAAAATACTGGCGAAGAAAAAACTTCCATCGTTTCTGATGTCGGTTCAAAAGATAATATTTTGATGTATTTTTTATTGTCATGAATAAACTCAAAACTACTCAGTGGATTTTAAAAATTCTTCCACCTGTAGAAAGCTACATTATCGGCGGATAATATGGACTATATTTATTTAATTCTTTATTGTACACTCTAGTTTCTATATTTTGTTTCTTACCGACTTTAGAAAGAGGGAGATTCTCAATTCCGTTGTATTTTTTGTTTTGAAGTTTATTACTTTATAACTTCGTCACAAGTAACAATACATTTGGATGTATTTTTTTTATTTGAAAAAAATATTTAGAGATTGGTCTTAAAGAATTTTTATTAATTAAATTAAACGTTGGCAATAACAAATGTAAAGTTTTTTTTTTTTTCTATTGATAATTTATGTAACTTTTTTTTTATACAACTTAAAATGGCAAACAGGCTGACGGCCCACCTGATGGAAAGTGGTAACCGTCGCCTATAGACGTGAGCAGTACCGTGGACATAACAGAGTGTACTGTTTCGCCCATGATACCCCCCATGCGTTGCCATTCCTGAGGACTCAGGTGTTATTGCTCTGTACCCAGTAAATTCACGCCATATCCCACCCTTCAAACCGAAACACAGCCATGCAAACACGACTGCCTCATGTCCTACAGCCTCAATGGTCGCATACTGCGCGGTTTCAGAGATGTTTCCTCCCATGAACACTCAGGTTGTGGAATGAGCTCCCTGCCGAGGTTTTACCAAGAGACTACAGCATGGGGTTCTTCAAAGGGGGAGTAGAGGTTTCTTCAGGGTCGGCAACGCACGCGTAATACCTCTGGTATTGCAGGTGTTCATAGGCTACGGTAACCACTTACCATCAGGTGGGCCGTATGCTTATTTGCCACCTCAGTGGTATAAAAAAAACTACTTCACGGTTGAAACACGAATAGAACAGAGGTACCCAAGCAATCGACTTTTGTACAAAGTCTCCCTTTTTTTGTTGTTGTCCATAAATGTTTTCTTTCGTTCTTTTCTTTCTTTCTTTCTAAAATCAATTCAGTAAATTAGTTTTTATACCAAAATACACAATCATGCCAGAATAAAAGTATAAAACAATTATAAAATTAGAAATCCTTTTACTAACTTTTAACTGATTAAATGTGACATATTATTATATATTTAGAATAACTATTTGAACTCATGTAATTGATGTATTTTTACTTTAAAAATGTAAGCCACTTAAAAATATTAACATGTGTTGAAACAAAATTGGCATGCCTTCAAATAAGGTGAAATGTGTAGCTCTGCTATCGTGTAAGACACATTTTGAGCACATAAATTATTATTGTTATATTCTCGCGCGAATCCGGGGCGGATAACTAGCGTGTAATTGGACAAATAAATTATCAATCGATCGATTGAACGTTTCATTTTGTTGCCAGTATCATTTGGAATGTATTACTACATTAGTTTCAACAGAACTGGGTCGCCTTTTCACCAAGTTGCATTAAAAGATTCATCAATTTTCAATTATGAGCGAGGGTCATCGAGTACCTTCCACGGAACCCCGAAGATATATCTCCAAGGGATCAATTAAGTACAAAACATATCTCTCCTGTACCATAATTGAGTTGAGTAAACGTTTTTGTTGGAACGTTTCCATTTCGCCCCGGGGACTGTGCATATTTGAGATAATTTTTTGCTAAAGCTTTGACTTGTTTAAATTAAACATATTCTATTATATTCGTATTGTAATAACAGTCTTTAACTGTCCACTGCTGGGCATAGGCTTCCTCCATAATTGGGCTTTTGCCAATCGTTGATACTTTTGTCAGGCGAGTTGGCAACTACAGCTAGGTTTTGGTGATGTTTTAAAAGGGACGCTGCTGCCCATTCCTCGACTGTTAAGTTCCCTTAGTCGCCTCTTACGACACCCGTGGGACTGAAAGGGATAGCTCTTTCTATACCGAGGCCACACGACGATCGATTGCTTGGGTACCTCTGTCCCATTCGTGTTTTAACCGTAAAGTAGTTGTGTTTCGGTTTGAAGGGTGGGATATGGCAGTGAATTTACTGGGTACGGAGAAATAACACCTGAGTCCTCAGGAATGGCAATGCATGGGGAGTATCATGAGCGAAACAGTATACTCTGTTATGTCCACGGTACTGCTCGTGTCTATAGGCGACGGTTACCACTTTCCATCAGGTGGGCCGTCAGCTTGTTTGCCGTTCCAAGTAGTATAAAAAAATAACTTTTTATCTATAAACCAATTTTTTTCTACCAAATAAATTTATTATACGAATATTGTTGATTGTAAAATATATTTATAATTGTTTTTAATTTAATACTCTTTTCTTTGATCATACTTAATTTCAGAAAACAATGTACATTGTTTTTTTTTTTTTGAATAAATGACTAACGATCAAGCCCACGGCCCAATTAGGCTTATGCCCAAAAAGTGTTTGCAGATTTTGTCACAGTGAGGAAGAAACGCCGCAGCAATGAATGTGTCGCTGTAGCCCATTCATACATAAACGATATATCTTCTTTGGAAAACACACTCTGTATCTTGAGGAAATAAAAAACATCGCTACAAAGAACATCTTAAAGTTCCCATCACTGGTTTGCTACCAGTTCGACGTTAAAGTTAACGTCGAACTTTAGAAAAGGGCGGGCACAAAAGATCACGGAGAGGTCGCAGCGTCACAGGCTTTTCTGCTTGGAAAAGCCCTTTTTTTAATAATAATAATCTACGAACCAAATCCGTGCGAAGCCGGGGCGGATTGCTAGTAATAAATGCAATACCCAATATAAATCCTTGCACTGCAACGAACATTCCCTTGGCAATGCAAGCCTCTCGACTCCTGCCTCCTGCCACGCGCCCCGCTGCGCTCAGCTTGGCGCCGTTTCTTTACAAACTGAATTTAATAATTATTATGAACTGGCTTTAAAAAGAAAGCTTTTATTTTAAACTAGCTATATCCCGTGGGTTCGCCTGCGCAAATCCTAGTTGTATAATAAATGAGAAAGTTCGTAACGATGCACCATATATATAACATACGAGTGGCTTTATATACAAACACTATAGACAGGGGGGAGAAGGGATTAGTAATGGGGAATAGTAGCCCCATTGCTAGCAATATACCCTGTCAGGTCGACCTCCTCGTGGTTCCCTCTGGAAACCATGTACATTGATTTAATGTTAAATTCGTCACGGTGGGCTAACTGGCCTGCTTCATCTTCACCTACCATCCCTCACTGGTACCCTGGTAGCGTATGGGAAGGGATTGTTAGTAATGGGCATTAGCGACTCTATTACTAGCAATATACCATATCGGGTCGACCTCCTCGCGGTTCCCCCTGAAAACCATCGTGATTCACAGTGAATTTGTCACGATGGGCTAACTGACCTGCTACATCTTCACTTATCATCCCTCACTGGTGCCCCGCCGGTATATACCGATAGCACAGGCGGAGTAACCATTCCATTATCATCCATTAAAAAAAATTAAATAGTGATTGAATAAGATGAATGAACACACAAACAAACTCACTTTCATATTATAATAATATTAGTAAGAAATAACTAAAGTTTTTACACTTTAATTAAGGAGACAAAGTTAAATTCTCAAACGATATTTACATGTAATTTGTCTCTTAACTTCTTAAGTTAACTACTTGGCTTAACTTACCGGTTAATTGGTTTACACTTTGTTACAAGTGATTGGATTAAATTACATCTTGTTAATGGAATTTTAAATAGTTTCACCAGTAACAACAACAATACAATGTCTTTTTGTGAGATCGAATTAATTCTTAATTCACCAGAGGGAGACTTTGTACAAAAGTCGATTGCTTGGCCACCTCTGTCCCGTTCGTGTTTCTACCGTGACGCAGTTGTGTTTGCGTGGCTGTGTTTCGGTTTGAAGGGTGGGATATGGCGTGAATTTACTGGGTACAGAGGAATAACACCTGAGTCCTCAGGAATGGCAACGCATGGGGGGGTATCATGGGCGAAACAGTATACTCTGTTATGTCCACGGTACTGCTCACGTCTATAGGCAACGGTTATCACTTTTCATCAGGTGGGCCGTCAGCTTGTTTGCCATTCTAAGTTGTATAAAAAAAAAATTAAATTTAAGGGTAATATGTAAGGTTGTGGAACTCCTAGTAGTAATAGTGGTGGTCAGTCTTCGAGTGTTGGATGTCGCACACATACTAACGGTGGCGGAATTAAACTAAATACTTATCAAATAATCTTTTTTATTTTTAATAAGGAATTTCGCGACTGACTCTTGGTCACAATGGAATCAGTGCTTTGCTCTTTTGAGGGCAAAGCAATAAACTGAGTTGTGACCATTTTGTGTTACTATGGCACACGCATGAAGGAAGGGAAAGAAGGGAGATTGTTAGTTTATATATTTTGTTTTTTTTTTTTTGTTTTGTGCTTTTTTTAATTCTTTTATCTCTTTTACTGTGTATTATGTGTATGTTTGTATTGTAATTTGTGTGCTGTAAGTAATGTAAATAAATTATCTATCTATCTATCTATCACCATACCAGCCTTTAACTGTCCACTGCTGAACGTAAGCCTTATTCATCAAGGAAGTTTTGCCAATAGTTGCCACGCTTGGCAGGTGGATTGGCAACCACAGAAATGTCTTAAGAGAGACGTAAAATAATTGATTTTGTCCCAAATGAAGTCGATTTTTTTTTGGAATACAATTTAGTTACTAAAATACGAATAAAAAATAAAAGTGTACAAAAATCGGTAGCCGTGTACTTACAGCGCCTCGAGCGCCATTTTACAATATCAATATGTCAGGTATTGACATAACCTTTATTAATTTTTTAATGATATCCGAGGCAAAGGAAAAAAGTACAAAAGTATAAGTGAATAGACAATCTATTCTCAAAGTTATAAAGAGTCAAGTTTTGATATATTTTTTTTTTTACAATGGATAAGTTTAAAAAACTACGTATATGATTTTAAAAATTTTTTCACACATCTGTCCCATTCGTGTTTCAACCGTTAATTAAATAAGATGATTTAATCAAGTTTTACAATTGTTTTAATATGTATAAGCAATGGTAACGTAATGACTAATATTTCTTTGAAGTGTGACAAAAATATACTGTAAAAATTTTTTTTTTATATACAACTTAGAATGGCAAACAAGCTGACGGCCCACCTGATGGAAAGTGGTAACCGTCGCCTATAGACATGAGCAGTAGCATGGACATAACAGAGTATACTGTTTCGCCCATGATACTCCCCATGCGTTGCTATTCGTAAGAACTCAGGTGTAATTCCTCTGTACCCAGTAAATTCACGCCATATCCCACCCTTCAAACCGAAACACAGCAAACACAACTGCTCCACGATTGAAACACGAATGGGACAGAGGTACCCATGCAATCGACTTTTGTACAAAGTCTCCCTCTGGTGATAAAAGATAATACGAGTTAATAGAATGATAACCTAACCAGAGGGAGACACAAAAGTCGAATGCTTGCTGTTTTGTCCATGGTACTGCTCATGTGTATAGGTGACGATTACTACAGGTGGGCCGTCAGCTTGTTTGCCATTCTAAGTTGCATAAAAAAACCTTTTAAAATAATAACTACCGGTATTAGATCAAAAAGCTCGACTAGTTTCGCAATCAATTCGTGGTCCTTAGTCATGAGCGACTATGATGCGAGCACGAGCCTGATTCTGTATCACCGTTTAAAAAAAACATAGTTGACTGACGGAGAATGCCTTTAAATATCTGCCTTTATGTATTTGAAAATAGAAAAAAAAAATCGCAAGTATTTTCTGTTATGCGAACCTTGTCCTGCCAATTACAACAAGAATTAGTTAAATCGGTGCAACCATTCTGAAATTATGCGTTTACATATTAATTTTCTTTTTATTTGTTCATACAGACTTTTTAAAAATTTTGTTTGAAAATTCAGCAACAATAAGGCTGACATTGGATACAAAAAATTATTTGTAGACTTAAGTTACTTATTAACTATATTTTTAAAGTAAAAATCAGAAGATACCAATGCATATTTGTAGTAAATTAAATAGGTTTCTATATTTGTTTCAGGTCGGACATCTTGTTGACTTGACAGCTGTCATATTTTCCCGCCATGGCGCCAGTTTCCCGCGTTTCGTTATTGCTCGTAATAGCACTTGTCTGCTTGGACTGCTGCTATACAGCCACCGTAAGTGATATTTCTTTTATATTTTACTAGTTTTTGCCCGCGACTTTGTACGTGTGGATTTTAAAAGTAATTGAGTAAACACTAGATGGCATTATCATATTAGCCGTTAACTGTCCACTGCTGAACATAAGCCTTCCCCCCAAAGGGGGTTTTGTCAGTAGTTGCCACGCTTGGCAGACAGGTTGGCAACTGCAGTTAGGCTTTGATGACGTTTTAACCCTTTACATTCATATGTCCCCGTACGAGAGGCATCGCATCTCGACCGTTACGCTTGTATATCACTGCATGGGCACCAAATACTTCAAATTTTATCTTTTGTAGGAATGTAGGTATATTATATCTGTCATCAAGTGGATAAATTAGCAGCGCAGTCGTTAGTTACTAACTTTCTAAAGCATAATTACGAATGCAAAGGGTTTTGTTTCTGGATGATAATGGAATGGTAACCCCGCCTGCGCTATCGGTATACACTGACGTGGCACTAGTGAAGGATGATAGATAAGCATGAAAGCAGGTCGGTTAGCCCATCGTAACGAATGCAAGAATTATTAATCATGATGGTTTCCAGGGGCAACCGCGTAGAGGTCGACCTGACAGGGCTTGCTAGCGATGGGGCCATTAGTCCTCATTACTACACATCCCTTTCCACCCGAATGCAAAGTGTTAAGAGGGAAGCTTGTGCATATCTCTCAACAATTAAGCTACTTTAGTCGTCACCTCTTGCGACACCTATTATCTCTCACTGGTGCCCCGCCAGCGTATACCGATAGCACGGACGAGGTTACCTTTGCATTATAAGTGATAATAATAAAAAAAAAAACTAATGCTATCTACACATGTTAGGATAACGCCCTCTAGTATCAAAGGCCTCAAACGCAGTTTACCAGACGACGGCTTTGCGTTCTCTCTGAAGCATAGAATGAGTGAAAATATTTTCTAAATGTTCCAAATACGAATTTGAAATTAACTTTTGTAATCCAGTCAAGCGTTTTATAACAGAGCTTTTACCTTGCGATAAGAGATGTCGCTAGTTGTTACATTCTATATTAAAAAAAAAAAACACTTTTAGAACACCACAAATCTTCATGTTAATATTACTATATGTAAATTAATAATTTCAGATACCCAGAAGCTTCGACCCTCGAATTGGAGAAGAAATGGTGCTCACTCCAAAAAAGAGACCGTTCTGCAACGCATTCACAGGTTATTAAAAAATTCTTAATAATTTTAGTAATAAAAAAATAAATTCAAAAACTAAAACCTGACTAGAAAATCACACTTTAAAAAGGACGAAACAAGAAATATTATCTGAAATTGTTATGTACAAACTATTCAATATTTAAATAAAAAGATAAATAGATAATTTTTTTATTATAAAGATTAATACATAAAAGAAGTAACATATTTTTCCCCCTTTCATGTATATGCCACAGTGACACAAAATGGTCGCACCTCAGTTTATTGCTTTGTCCTCAAACAAAGTAAAAGCTGTTGTAGGCAAAGGCCAACAGCCAAATTCCTTAAGAAAAAGTAAAATAAATAAATTCTGTGTATCCATTATAATTACGATTATTTAATATGAATTAATCTAAAATAATAAATAATAGATACCTTTAGATTTCATCATGATCATCATATCAGCTTTTAACTGTTCACTGCTGAACATAAGCCTCCCCCTTGGGGGGGGTTTGTAGTAGTTTCCACGCTTGGCAGGCGGATTGGCAATCGCAGTTAGGGTTTGGAGATGTTTTAAGAGGGACGCTGTTGCCCATTCCTCACCCTCCCTTAGTCGCCTCTTACAATACTCACAAGAAAGGAAGGTGTGGCCCATTTTATGCCAGGACCACACGGCGTTTAGAGGATTTATTGTTTATTAAAGAAACAATTTACACGTAATTTGATGTATTTAATACATGTTCATAGTAATGGTTAGAAGGCCGAAGGTTCAGGAAGCCGTGGTCGTATGGTACCTGCTCTGACCAAACAATACAATCTTACAATAGTCACTGTATGTCTAGAGGGCGCCATAATGATGAGATGGCATATGAGCACGCTCTAAAAGTTAATACGTATTTAATAGCTTAGCTACAAACAAGGTCTTTTTTAAAAGTTGGCAATGGAATGGTAACCCTGCCTATGCTATCAGTGTATACAGCCGGGGTACTAGTGAGGGTGATAGGTAAGAATGAAAGCAAGTCAATTGGTCAAATATACCGAATTCAAAAAGAATTAATTACGTTGATTTCCCGCGTGTAGGGTATATTGCTAGCCATGGGGATTAACGTTCCCATTAACTGATAATCCATCTCCCCCCAGACAAACAAGCTGACCTCCATAGGGAGGGAATGTGTTTCATAGTCGTCTGCGTGAGTAGCTCTGTCCCACTCGTATTTTTGCAGCCAGGTGGCATATGGTAGTGAAATTACAGGATATGGAGGAATAATACCTTAGTCCTTAGGAAGAACAACACGTGAGTGGTATCATGAGTGACACTGTATACTCTATTTTGTTCATGTGACCATGAACATAACACAGCACTGTTACCACTTTCCACCAGGCGGGCCGTCAGCTTGTTTGCCGTTATAGAATGTATGATTTTTTCAGGTTGCGGCCGTAAGCGGTCCCAAACACCAGGAATGCCTCAAGAAATAATTAGACAACGACAGGTAATAATAATTTACTTATCCTGAATTCGTGCTCTTTATTGGGATGAAAATGGAATGGTAACCTTGCCCGCGTTATTGGTATCGGAAACACACGATAAAAAATTTACCAACCACAAATTGCGACACCCAAACTGAGTTTATAACGTCTATGTGACATTCTATAAATAATACCATTCTATGTGACATACGCATCAACACCACCGTTATTGACAAAAGCATATTATAAATAGTTGTACAGCACTATGACTTTATACATTTATTTTTTGTGTTGATAAATGGTTACATAGATTAATTTTCCAATTCTAACAATATACAGGTAATATCGACTCTTAAATAACATAATCCTTAGTCTATGCTTAAAAGTAAATTTTTTACAGTTTGTCGACGATGAAGCATTGGGTTCGTTATTGGATTCAGAGAACGCAATCGATGAACTTTCCCGCCAAATATTGTCCGAAGCGAAACTGTGGGAGGCGATACAAGAGGCCAGCGCAGAAATTGCTAGGCGGAAACAAAAGGATTACCAGTAAATAATTGAAGAGTGCTGGTGTCGTGGTATTGCTGGTTTAACGAGGGTGTTAAGGGTACATCTTTTTCTTTACTTGTTAATTTTCCTTTTTTTACAGTTAAAGTTGCATTGGCTTTAATTACTACTTTTTTCTTTATTGCGCTTTGGCTGCATAGCCATTAGCCAAAGCAAAAAAAAAAAATTATGCAACGACAAATAAGTATCTGCCTCTTTTTTTATTTAACTAATTACTGGCAGAAATGTTAAACTTTTTAAAATTCGTAAAAACTGGCGCGATAATTATTTATAAACTGTGAAGAGAAAATCACTCCATTAGGTATTGTTAAGTCATCTTTATTATTTTTAATATTTTTTTTTTTATTTAAGTAAATATAAGAAAAATGCATCAATAAATCTTGATTTTACGGGCAACTCTGAATAAGGTTACTATTAAAAAATATCAATATGTTTTAAATATCCTAATCCCACGATACCAGTTGCAGGCTAAGGCATAAACGACATACTGGCTGTATATTTATAACTGCCGTAGCGTTTTAAAAGTTGTTAAAATTAAACGTAACATTATGAGATGTATGGTTGTATATTTGTATTTCTTCGTCTAAAAAAAAAGTTACTTTTCCCGCGCATTTACTATGCATCTTTTCGCGCGCGATCAAACATAATAAAACCTTGGTTACACTGAACATTCTACTCTTGTAATGTATTGAAAATTGAGATTGAATTTTTATTATTTAAAAACTTTTCAATATCTCAACTAATGTATTTCGAAAATTGTATTCGAAAGCTTTTAATATGGTAACGCAGTGTAAAAAAGACTTGTTTTTTTTTTTAACTAAACACTCATTTTGTAGGAACTTTATTGATAGTAATAAATTATTTCATGAAATGCTTATAGTTCTTAATTATAAATAATTTAGTGTTACTATTATATTAATATTTTTAAATTACTTTTTATAGTCTAGGAGGTGACACAGATATTGTATAAAATATTAGCTAATAGTTTTAAATTAGTGTTGTTAAAAGTGTTACGTACGTACGCATTTTATTCCAATAAAATTCACTGTTTTCACATTTCGCAAGAATCAGCTTATACATTTTTCAAAATGGCGGCGTTGTCAACTTTGGGTAATCATTGTGAACGGGTTTCATACGAAATACAAAGACTCGTGCAATCTAAGAGCTAATATTTGTCAAAACTTCTAGTCGTTAATTATAAGGAAGGCATAATGATATGTTAATAAAACAATCAACTGGATACCAAATTGTTTTATTTTTTAAACTCTCATTACACTACTCCTTACATGTATTATCTGTGCACGGTTTTATGTCTATTTCCAGCCATTATTAGACATAAAATCGGAAATGTCAACGGTAATCATTTTAAATCTGTGACAGTAAAGAATTTGAATTTGGAATTCAATTATTTATTAAATAAGCGTTATTAATATTTACTTTCTATATTTCCATTTTAATAAATGAAGACTTAAAAATATAGTTTGTTAATATGAAATTGACAAAGGATTGTGTCATCAGAAATTACATTGCGATATAAACACAATCGACTTAAAATGTTGGTACTTTTGACTTTTTTTTTTTAACTTATCAAATTCGTTTAATAATAATCTGTAGTTATAAGAAGTCTATGGCCCAAAAAGTACTTGAACATGTTTAAATTTATAATTAAGTGATTACAAATTAATTTTATCCCATATCAATTGTATGAACAACATCTAATACTGGGATCGATTCGCCAGCGCCATCTCTGTTAACCTATCATTTTAATTTGATAGTTTTGTAAATTTACTATTTTATGGACTAAATTTATTAGAAATATAATTCATATATGTCCTTAGAATAAAGGATACGCTGTGATATTAAATTAAAATATTAATTTTAGAGATTAGTAGATTTTAGATATCGAATAAAAGATTTCTTCGCAATGTAATTTTGACACAACTGTAGGTATTGCAGCCTAAAAGGATGGCACAGTCTAGTCTAGAGTTTACATGTCATAGACAATTTGTAGCCGATCGTCGTCGTATGGTCTGTACTCGGCAGAGACAAGGTTGCTCCACGGTTCCGGATTGTTCTCGAAAACGAACATTGGCATCTTGGATTTTGGCGCGCTTTCTGGTTTCAAATCTTGATTAATAGGCATGGGGAGCTGAAAAAACATAAATTTCTAGTGTTAGTAAAATCTATGTATCTATTCTGTGACTTATTTTCTCTCTCACTCTTATATTATTTTGTAGCTCCGTTAGTTGTAAATCAATTTGGAAAATTATTTTTTTTTTATCTCAAAAGATATACTTACAAATTAGTCCTCTAGAAATTTTACCAAAATCGGTTTATCAGTCTAGTATTTTGTCTTTGCCACAATTTTCTTGTGAAATACAATTTTAAATTATTATGTTGGTGGCTAGTCATATCACAGATTTATTATTAGAACAGGGTATCACCTTGAAGTGTTCAGGTCCTCTCTTCCTCCTCAAATAGTTGAAGCAGCACGATCTGAAGTGCCTAGTGCCGCATGCAGATGCGCACTCGCTACCACAAGAGTCGCACGACAAACTGGCCGCCCACAAAGTACTGCCTGTTAGGTATAAATAAAAACAATTAAAAAAAAAAACAATTATTGTAATGTAATCCGCCATCTTGTGGCTGCGGCCATTTTGAAATGTTGTTGTTTAATTTATCGTTACCTATTTACTCTTGGAACTCTCTGATTTGATACACGCAATAATAGGGTTGGCAAAATAGATATCATCCGGCATCTTGCGACGGCGACCATTTTGAAAATATAGATAAACTCTCTGACTGCGTTTTCTTTTTCACATCAACAACAAATATCTGTACAAGTATTTAGCCATCTAGCAAGATTCTGAGAAATAAAATCAATCTATCAAAACAAAAAACGCGGGATAACAACGACAATATACATAAAAAATGCGAGCACGTTGAAATTGCGGGATGCGTAAAATTAAACTAGTAGATATTGCACGCGGAAATCGCAAAATGCCCGGTCAGAGGGTTAAGTGTTGTATATTCTATTATTATCAGAACTAAATGTAGGTGAATTTACTGGGTACAGAGGAATAACACCTGAGTCCTCAGGAATGGCAACGCATGGGGGGTGTCATGGGCGAAACAGTATACCCTGTTATGTCCATGGTACTGCTCATGTCTATAGGCGACGGTTACCACTTTCCATCAGGTGGGCCGTCAGCTCGTTTGCCATTATAAGTTGTATAAAAAAAAAGTATATGCAAAATTTCACCTTAATTGAATATCAAGAAGTAGTTCTAATAAAACTTGCAAGATATGATCTAAACGAGCAAACTAACTAACATTCATTGCAAGTTTAATAAAAGCTTGTAAAACGTTAAAATACTTATACGGCCAATAGAACTTAATGAAAATATAAACAAATAAATAATGGAACCGACTTTAAGACAGCCTGCTGATATCCAATATGTTGGCAATTAAAACATTTTATTAAAAAAAAAACAATGTTTTTATATTTTGTGTGGTAACATTGTGCCACAAATTTTTTTTACTCACTTGTGCTGTAAGTATCGATTATACTCAGCCACTATTTGATAGTTATATTAATTTTTTTTTCTACACAGTAGCAATACAAATTAAAAATTAATTAATTTAAAGAATATTTTGATTTGTTACTAATATCTTTTAGAAAGAGTTCCTGTTATATTTTGAAACAGAATTTAATTACTTTTTCATTAAGTTCCTTTGAAATACATTACACTATAGTTAGTTTTACAGATCTACGAGTAAACCAGAAACAACTATTCTACTATCAAAAATAAACTGCTGAAAACTATGTATTAACTATACATACAATAAATATATACATTTATGCTAAAATTCTACGATAGATGGCTCTAATATAGAAGAGTTAAGAGCGTTCATTATAGCAAATTCATGGTGACCAAGTAAATATAAAAACAATACAAATTAACAAATAACCAAACTCAGCCAAAATTTACCTGGGTCTTTTTAAAATAGGTCTTTTTATTTTATAAATTAAAAACTATCTCAAAGAGCATGCTTACTTTTGACTCATTTTTAGATTCGTTATTACTTTTCTACATTATGTGGAGTATACGTAGAAACGCAGCGAGTACTATCCTTAAGAAAATTCATAACAAAGTATGGTCTATAAACCAAACTCAGCTAAACTTAGTCAGAATTTAACTAGGTGTTTTTATTTTATGAGTTAAGAACTATCTCGAAGAATATGATCATTCTTGACTTATTTTATATATTTGGTGTTACTTTTCTACATTATGTGCGTTCATAATGAAGTATGAACGTTAAAGTATTAACGTACAGCGTACAGCGCGGTTTCAGAAATGTTTCTTCCCACGAATGCTGAGCTCCCCGAGGTTTTTCCAAGAGACTACAGCATGGGGTTCTTCAGAAAAAAGTAAAGAGGTTTCTTCAGGGTCGGCAAAGCGCGCGTAATACTTCTGGTATTGCAGGCAACCGCTTACCATTACATGGGCTGTATGCTTGATTGCCACCTCAGTGGTATAAAATAAAAGTATGGCATATAAACCAAACTCAGCCAAACTGAGTTTGGTTAATTGTTAATTTGTTTTGTTGTTCTATTTACTTAGTCGCTCTGAATGTTCTACACTTATGCACTGATATCAATGCATTAGGGGGGAAAGGGATTGTTAGTAATGGAGACTGAGAATCCCATTGCTAGCAATATACCCAACCAGGTCGACCTCCTCGCGGTACCCTCTGGAAACTATCATGGTTAATTCCTGATGAATTCATCATGATGGGCTAACTGGCCTGTTTTCATTCTCATCTATCACCCTTCACTGGTGCTCCGCCAGCGTATCCCGTTAGCGCAGGCGTGGTTACCATACCATTTTCACCCATAAAAAAAAAGATATCAATCCATTTTGATCATGAAATATTATTTTGAACCGACATCAAAAAAGGAGGTACTCAATTCGGTTGTATTTTTTTATTCACTTCAGAATTCTGTCATTTATGATAAACAATCTGTAAAATTCTATACTAATAAATATATAACTAATAATATATACTAATAAAATGAACCAGAGGGAGACTTTGTACAAAAGTCGATTGCTTGGGTACCTCTGTCCCATTCGTGTTTCAACCGTGAAGCAGCTGTGTTTGCATGGCTGTGTTTCAGTTTGAAGGGTGGGATATGGCGTGAATTTACTGGGTATTCGGGTGTTATTCCTCTGTACCCTGTAAATTCACGCCATATCCCACCCTTCAAACCGAAACACAGCCATGCAGACACAGCTGCTTTACGGTTGAAACACTATTGGGACAGAGGTACCCAAGCAAACGACATTTGTACAGTCTCCCTCTGGTAACTGAATATAGTAAAATTGTATAATAATGCACTATTCCAATTAATAAAAAAAAGGGAAACAATAATAGCAATATTTAATAATATTTAATGTTAGTAATTATTTTTGTGTTAAGACCGATTACATCTAACATTTCTTCAAGACAATCTAGAAGTATCTAGAAGTATCTAGAAGCCACCAACTAGGTACCTGGTCCATAGTCAGCTGAAGCGGTCGCTTCCCTCTTATGCCTTCTACTGTCCGCCTCCGACCACATCGCTAACAATTAATTATAATAAAACTTTAATATACATACTTAAATATAAATTTATCAAAAGCTAACTCAAAAATGTTTCATTTTAATCAACTTTTAAAAGATTTGTAATAAAATATAAAAAATTTACATTTTATTTCATAAAAAGCAAAATTAAAATTATAATATTTAATTTAAAAAAAAAGTTAACTAAAAATATTAAATTTTAATTATCATATAAATAAATATGCCTAAATTAAAAATAACTACTTCAATAAACAGCCAAGTATTCATTTAAATTCATTTAAAATAAACAATCTATATTTAAAAATATAACTGTGTACATTAAACCCTTTATTCCTTTGATGTAAAAATAAAATAAAAAAAAAAAAACAACTTACCGATAAGCATCAGAGAAACGACAGCTGTGATCTTCAACATTTTTGGTTTTAAAAGAATATTATAACGAACACAAACCGCGCTGTAGATGGCGCTGTGATAACAGCTGATGCCCGAATGCCGGCATACAACCCTATCAACCCCTTTTTATACCAAAGTGTATTTACTTACTATGCGTAGGTTTGGAAAACGTGGTGAAAATATCTTATTTTGTTTATTCGCTTGCGTACATTAAAAGAACTGCAGAGAAAAAAAATCGATATGTCAAATTTTGGCGGGAATATTACAGTATATTAGGTAATCTTTAGCCGCCTTTTTAACTACACTGTACTTATTGAAAATTCTTTAACTTGTCCTATAATATTGGTGCAAAAGTGTTAAATAAATAATATAAATAAATAAATATATCTTCATAGTTGGTAGGAATAAAGGAAACTTTCTGCTCAGCCAAAATATAAATAACAAATTTTTTTTTTACTTATTGATGTATTTTGTATCTCATTTGATCTGTATCTAATAATTAATAGTGGAAACTTTATTGGTTAATATTTTTTTTTTTTACAACACTGTGGGCAAATGAGCATGTAGCTCACCTGATGGTAAGTGACTACCGCCGCCCACGATCACCCACAACACCAGCGGCATTGCAGGTGTGCTGCCGGCCTTTTAAAAAGGAATATGCTCTTTTCTTGAAGGTTACGTTGTCGTATCGATTCGGAAATACTGCTGCTGGAAGTTGATTCCAAAGGGTGGTTGTGCGTGGGAGAAAGTGTAAAAAAAAAAAATCTATTCTTTTTTGAAAAATTCGTCTACAGAGTAAAAGCTTTTGCTAAGTAACCATTTTTTATACAACTTAGAATGGCAAACAAACTGACGGCCCACCTGATGGAAAGTGGTAACCGTCGCCTATACACATGAGCAGTACTATGGACATAACAGAGTATACTGTTTCGCCCATGATACCCTCCATGCGTTGCCATTCCTGAGGACTCAGGTGTTATTCCTCTGTACCCAGTAAATTCACTCGAGAAACAGGATTACATTTATAACACACTGGACCTTATAGAAGATTATCAACATTGTATATAAATATAATAATATACTATTTAATACATACATATCTGTCACGCCTGTCTCCCATTAGGGTAGGCAGAAACAATGGAACGCCAAATGCTTCGATTCAAACAAACCTCTTTCGCTTCCTCCACATTCATCAATCTTTTCACACACGCTCGCTTTACGGGTACTTTTAATTCGGCCCTTCTTCAGCACGTCGCCTATTTGGTCGACATACGTCCGTCTAGGGCGGCCCCTACCGACATATCCATTCATTCTTGTTCGATAAATCTCTTTCGTAATTCTTCTTTCATCCATCCTCTCCAAATGACCAAACCAATACTATTTATTGTATAACATATATAAGGTATAATGAAAGTATATAAAGTAATCATGTACTCTAAGTATGCATGTATCAGTTATAATTTATCTCCCAAATTTACAGTTTTTGTATCGAATCTTGTGTTATTGTATCATGTCAGTCAATCAATCATCGACTTGACCCACTGAAACTGCGCAGAGATGTTGCGTCTCTGTGCATCTTCTACCGAATTTATCATGGCGAGTGCTCTGAGGAATTGTTGGGATTGATACCTGCTGCTGATTTTCACCACCGTACAACCCGCCACAAACTAAAGTTTCATCCCAACCATCTGGACGAGAGGCGGTCTTCCACCGTGCGTTTTTCAAGCCACTTTCTTCCACGCACAACTACTCTTTGGAATCAACTTCCAACAGCAGTATTTCCGAACCGATACGACATCGTAACCTTCAAGAAAAGAGCATATTCCTTTTTAAAAGGCCGGCAGCACACCTGCAATGCCGCTGGTGTTGTGGGTGATCATGGGCCGCGGTAGTCACTTACCATCAGGTGAGCCGCATGCTCGTTTGCCCGCTGTGTTGTAAAAAAAAAGTGTTTTAAGCAATATTTAAGAGACTAAACTGAATTTTGGATCTGTTTTTTAATAAGTTTAAAACTGTTATTAAAAATACTTATTGAACAAAGCCTATTACAAACTAAATGATTTTTTTACAACACGAGGGCAAACGAGCATGCGGCTCACCTGATGGTAAGTGACTACCGCATCCGTCCACTGCCAAACATGGGCCTCCCCTAAAATAAGGGGGGAAAGGAATTGTTAGTAATGGAAACTGAAGATCCCATTGCTAGCAATATACCCAACCAATGGTAACCCCACCCGCGCTATTGGTATACACCGGCGGAGCACCAGTGAAGGATGATAGGTGAGGACAAAGTAGGTCCGTTAACCCATCATGATGAATTCATCAGGAATTAACCATGATAGTTTCCAGGGGGAACCGCAGAGAGATCGACCTAATAGGGCGTATTGCTAGCAATGGGGCTGTCAAACTCCATTGCTAACAATCCTCTTCCCTCCTAATTCCCATTTTGTCTTTGGAAGCAATATTTTTTTTTAATTTTTATCACATATTTTTATTTCATAAAGTTAAAATTAATCAATTCAAAAAATCTGCTACAGGTAATATCCAAGCAGGCCTTCTCAAAGTGGGCGTTATCGCCCACTGTTCTTTTTTACCCAGCTCGCGCTATCGGCATACGCAGACGAGGCACCAATGAAAGATGGTAAATAAAGATTATTTATTTATTTATTTAATACAAAAATCCACAGCTCTTAAAAACTAACTTACATGCTAATTCTCTTATAAATACTAACGGATTTTAATTATATAATAATAATAAATTTATTTGTATTAAATAGGGTAGGTATCGGCGATCTTATATTACATAAAGTCTCGCGCCATTTACAGAGTAGTATGCAAATGTCACATTTTGGCGGGAACTGATCAATTCGTGCATCGACAACAACTGTACTAGATATTTATCTATTCTTTTTTTTTATCGTCTACCGAGTAAAGGCTTTTGTTGGCCATAAAGGCCATGCGTTGCCATTCCTGAGGGCTCAGGTGTTATTCCTCCGTACCCTGGAAATTCACGCCATATAATTACGCATTATAATAATAATAATAAACTCTTTATTGCGCACAATAAAGATGTATACAAGGAGTATTTATGCTCTTTTGATGGCAAAGCAATAAACTGAGTTGTGACCATTTTGTGTTACTATGGCACACGCATGAAAGAAGGAAATTGTTGTTTTATATATTTTGCTTTTTGTTTTTTTCGTTGCTTTTTTGTTTTTCATTCTTTTATCTCTTTTATTATGTATTATGTGTATGTTTGTATTGTAATTTGTGTGCTGTAAGTAACGTAATTAATGTAATAATGTAATGGACATTAACTCAGAAGGAAATGGATAAACTTAGAGCATTTGAAATGTGGTGCTAGAGAAAGATGGAGAAAATTAGCTGGAGGGATCGAATTAGCAATGAGGAGGCCCTGCTTAGGGTTAAGGAAAAAAGACAAATTATTAGAACTATTGAGGACAGAAGGAGAGAAATGTTGGGACACTTGATACGACACGACGAACTTATGAACATTATAATAGAAGGTAAGATAGAAGGAAGGAGGGGGAGAGGGAGACCGAGACATAGTTACATCAGACAGATCAAGGAAGGAGTTGGTGTCGTGTCGTATCAAGAGGTGAAGAGACTCGCTGAAAATCGTAGTAAGTGGCAAGAGTTCCACCGACAAGAGCACAGCTCTTAAATAGGATAGATGGATAGAAATAATGTAAATAAATTACCTATCTATCTATCTATACAGAATGTGCATATATAAAACAAAAGGCAGCCGCTAAAGGAAACTGTTACAGACAATTAAATACCAAAAACCAGGTGGGCGGTGGACGCTACAAGTTTGAGAAGCCACGAACTCTAGCGATACTTCGAAATCGTTTCACACACCTACCGTCTAGAGTTGATTATTGATTAAAAAGTTTTTCTATAAAAATGTTAAATTCTCAACTGAGACGCGTGACCAGTTTATAATATGAGCTTATTTTAATACAGTTCAAAATTTATTTATTCACTAGTGACCCGCCCCGGCTTCGCACCTGTAGTAAAGCCTTAACCCTTCTCTACATAATGGTGGAAATTTCCATCATAACATTGAACGCCCAAAAATTATACAAAAGAACAAGTTCACTTTAATTTGATCGTGTTTGGATACCTTAATTAATGGCCATTGCAGAAAAAAAAACCATAGCTGTCAAATTTATTTTTTTAAACATTTTTCCTTTAATTTTAAACATGAATTATATCACCTTGATTTATGTCACCAATAAAAAAAAAATCATGCAAAGAAAGGTTAAATTAGATACACAGAGCATCGAGCCTCAAAAACGTGTCAACTTTTTGTCAGCCAATTGTCAAATTAGATGACTCGTTTTTTTATCAGTGTTCTATATACTTACGCACATGATATATCTTGGCGTATATATATATATATATATACTAGCTGACTCGTTGTTTTACCATATACATTATTTCTAGAACTATACATGAAAATATATCGTACTACAATTATTACATTCGATTGCCATCTTGCAACCATATTGCGGCATATAAAAATCGCGATTAAAATACAGGGGTTGATTGTAAAACGATGAAAATTTAAATTTGTATGTATTTTTCAATGCTAAATCATATTAAAGTAAAAATAAAAAAAAATTGTCAAAAAAATAAAAAAAAATTTTTAGGGGTGGGTTACCCTTATCATTGAGAAATATGAAAAATAGATTTTGGCCGATTCTCAGACCTACCCGATACGCACACAAAATTTCTTAAAAATCGGTAAAGCCGTTTCGGAGGAGTTTGGTAACAAACACCGTGACACGAGAATTTTATATATTAGATTTATATTTAATAAGTAAAATGAGTGTTTACGCATTAAAAAGACGCGAAAATTATAAGACATATATACATAAATTATAAGATAAAGAAAAATAAAGTAAAAACTAGTAATAATATATTACTAAGTAAGAAAGTGAATAATAAGTAGTCATAAGCCATCATGGCCGTGCCTAGCGTATTCACTCGTGTTTACAAACACAAAACAAGTGTTTGATGACACGAGATTGCTTTTAATACAATAAAGTGTCATATTACTGGCTGAAAACAGACATACGGATGTGTGGGCAGATGTCTTGGCTTTTTATTTTTTTAAACGACTTCAAGATGAAGGAAATTTTAAATTCGGTTGTATATATTTTTTTATGTTTGTTACCTCATATCTCCGTAAACTGATTTGGAAAATTTAGAACAGTACCATGGACATACACAGACACTAGGGAGATAAAGGATATGGGGATATGGGATAGAGCTGGCTGGAGGAAGATGCATGAATTAGTTGCACCGACAAGAGGTAACTCTTAAATGAAAATGAAATGACCATGGACATAACAAAGTATACTGTTTCACCCATGATACCCCCATGCGTTGCTATTCCTAAAGACTCAGGTGCTATTAGGTAAAGAAGTTAAGATGCCGCCTGAATATCGGCGCTGTATATAGGTACATCTCGCTGGAGCTGTACATATATAGCAACAGCTTAGGCGGCTCAAGCGACCAGCAACATTAATTGTTTTTTTTTTCTCATTATTGTTGATTTTTATTTTAGTTTTATTACTGGTAATAAAGATTATCTATCTATCTATTTATCTATTCCATTCATAATAATATCTAATATATAAAATTCACGTGTCGCGGTGTTTGTTACCAAACTCTTCCGAAACGGCTTTACCGATTTTTATGAAATTTTGTGTGCGTATCGGGTAGGTCTGAGAATCGGCCAACATCTATTTTTCATACCACTCAATCATAAGGGTGACCCACACCCAAAATATTTTTTTTGATGAATTTTTTTATTTTTATTTTATTATGATTTAACATTGAAAAATACATACAACCTCAAATTTTCACGCTTTTACGATCAACCCCTGTTTTTTAATCGCGATTTTTATATTCCGCAATAGGGTTGCATGATGGCAATCGAATATAATAATTGTAGTACGATACATTTTCATGTATAGTTCTAGAAATAATGTATATGGTAAAACAACGTTTACTGAGAGAAGAATTCATGAGCCAGTTTAACTTAAATAAATTTAACGCTGGTCTTATTCAATCTATGTTAACTGAACTTAAACCAGAAATTTTTGAACGTCTCTGTAAATTATTGATGCCCATTAATTCTTCTCTTTCCGCGTCTAGGGAAGGTAGATAAAGTTTTGTTTGAGAAATCAGTTCAGGGTACGATAGGACTGATATACCTGAAGGAGGTAAAAGCCCTTAAAAAAACATTAAAAAAAAACCTGTACTGAGTCGGCTAGTTTATTTATATATTATTAAACTATTTATTCTATACATTTACAATAATTTTTAATTATGTCACTATTCCATAATATGGTCTTTGACGCAATTGTGTCTTAGTACAATTTTATTAGATTTTGGTATTGGGTACCTCTGTTCCATTCGTGTTTCTACCGTGAGGCAGTTGTGTTTGCATGGCTGTGTTTCGGTTTGAACGGTGGGATATGGCGTGAATTTACACGGTACAGAGGAATAACACCTGAGTCCTCAGGAATGGCAACGCGTGGGGGGTATCATGGGCGAAACAGTATACTCTGTTATGTCCACGGTACTGCTCATGTTTATAGGCGACGGTTACCACTTTCGATCAGGTGGGCCGTCAGCTTGTTTGCCATTCTAAGTTGTATAAAAAAAAAAAATATCATAACGTAGTGTTATCTTCTTTATTTTCCTATTACATCGTCGTCATCGTCATGTCAGCCTTGAACTGTCCACTGCTGGGCATAAGCCTTCCCCATAAGGGGAGTTTTGCCTTTATGATAAATAGAGTCCGTGTCTCGTCACCTAATAATTATGAAGATATTTAGGAAAAAAACAAGATTACCAATTGTTCAAAGGAAAAATAGGCAGAATTTAATTTTATTTTGGATATAAAATGACGTCTGTCGTAAGTACCTATAGCTAGCCAGTTACAGAAAGGTAACCACAGTTTCGTCTACATAGGTTGATATGCTGCAAAGCCTAACAGATGCCACGCATGGCAGACAGGTAGCAACCACAGTTAGGCTTTGGTGATGTTTTAAGAGGGACGCCGCTGCCCATCCCTCGCCCTCTCTTAGTCGCCTCTTAGACACCCACGAGAAAGGCAGGATTGGTCCATCCTATGCCGGGACCACACGACGTAGGTTTAGGAGTACATGGTCATATTTCAGTTCATTTCGTAACAATCTAAATGGTCGCGTACAGCGCGGTTTCAGAGATGTTTCCTCCCGCGAACACTCAGGTTATGGAATGAGCTCCCTGCCGAGGTTTTCCCAAGAGACTGCAGCGTGGGGTTCTTCAAAAGGGGCGTAGAGGTTTCTTCAAGGTCGGCAACGCGCGCGTTACCTCTGGTATTGCAGGCGTTCATAGGCTACGCTTACCATCAGGTGCGCCGTATGCTTGTTTGCCACCTCAGTGGTATAAAAAAAAACGCGTTTAAAGTTATTATCTATCTTATAATAAATCTGTAAAGAGGTCAATTCTAAACATGAAATATATTTCCAAAATAACTATCAGCGGGTGATTAGTGATCGATACTGATGCCAAAAATGTAATCAGTAAAATTTTTGTCTGCCCGTCTGTATGTTCGTTATAGAAACAAAAACTACTCGACGGATTTTAACAAAACTTGATACAATTATTCTTCATACTCCTGGAGAGGTTATAGTACACTTTTTATCACGCTACGATCAATAGGAGCAGAGCAGTGAAGGGAAATGTGTGTGTTACATCAAAACCACTGAACCGTGAGGAAGGACATAGGCTACTTATTTTACGAAAAACGACGGAAACGCGGACGAAGTCGCGGGCAACAGCTAGTATATAGAATAATATTATTGCAGTTCTGTTTAGAGCGAATTGCTTAAGACGCCCAACATGGTACATTTGACCCTGGATATATACAATACTCAATAGTGGGAGAGAAGGTATTGCTAGTAATGCGGACTACCACTCCCATTGCTAGCAATATACCCTGTCAGGTCGACCACCACGCGGTCACACCTGGAAACTATCGTGCTGAATTTCAGGTGTATTCATCACGATGGGCTAACTGACCTGCCTTTTCATCCTCACCTATCATCCCTCACTGGTGCCCCGTCAGCGTATACCGTAAGCGCGGGCGGGGTTACCATTCCATTATATATATCCTAGTATTAAATACATATTTAACATATATGCATGGGATTATATAATTTTGTTTGATTGATATGTATGTATATATATATATATATATATATATATATATATATATATATGTGTGTATGTGTGTATATATATGTGTATGTGTGTATATATGTATATAATTTTCATATATTTTTAATTTGCAAAAGATGCTTTTTTTAATTACACAGCACTATCATACCTACTTGTACAACAACTAGTCCATTACCTTAAGGTTGTCTTGAACAGATTGCTCTCAGCAATAAGACCGCCTTACCGTACTTATACAATTGTATCGTTGTGTTTGTAAATCGTCTTACTTATTCCCTATATTGTATAATGCAAATAAAGTATACTCATTATCGTCCATTATAAAAAATACTGAATAGTACGTTTGTACAAATGATCTGTAATTTGTTTACCTATTTTGTCTTCTTAATTTTATTATATTTTATTAATGGGTGAAAATGATATGGTAATACCGCCCGCGCTATCGGTATACACTGACGGGGCACCAGTGGAGGACGATAGGTGAGAATGAATGCAGGTCAGTAGGCCCACCATGATGAATTCAACAAGAATTAACCAAGATGGCTTCCAGGGAGAACCGCGTGGAGGTCGACCTGAGAGGATGTTGCTAGTAATGCGACTATAGGACCTCATTATTAACAATTCCTTTGCCCTCAATAAATCTGTATTAGATAGAGGTTACGACACTGTAATATATCATGAATTAACATAGCTGTAAGAGGTAATTCCTTTGCCATAATAATTGAGACAAGAAAAGAAAACAACAAAAAAACCGCGCCAAAACTTTATTCAACAAAGGAGGACATAAATTCGTTCTTATTCTTTTTATCCTTATCGTGCCTCTTGGAATGCAGCATCATCTTGCTCCTGGTCATAAACCTCTTCAGACATACTGGACACTCGTACCTGGAAGTAGAAAAATAAATTAGACGAAACAAAATTTGAAAATGGAACGAGATTTTTTTTTCGTTTCACTTCAACAAAGGAAGTTTGCAATTCGAATGTATTTTTTTAAATGTTCATTACCTCATAACTTTGTCAGTTGTAAACCGATTTGGAAAAATCTTTTTTTCTCTGAAAGGTTACAGACTAGTCCTATAGATATTTTATCAAAAACGGTTCAGCGGTTTACTTTTTAAATCAAAATAACTGGTTTTGCCACAAATGAAGTCGATTTTTTTATGCCTCTCAATCTTAAATTATTTACACTTTAACAAAAAGGTTATTGAAAAAGCACAAAAAAAAATTTAAAGGTAATAATTGTTGGAGGAAGCTTAATAAAATCATATATAGCGGGAAAAAGAGATCGGTCTTCAAGTTTTATTAGCAGACTCATGCACGTCAATAGACTGTCAATACTTATAAAAGAATTAATATTTTTATCATTGAGGTCATTTACTCTAACAATAACATCATAAGTATCTTCAAATTGTATTAATTGTACCAGAGGGAGACTTTGTACAAAACTCGTTTGCTTGGCCACCTCTGTACCATTCGTGTTTCTACCGTGAAGCAGTTGTGTTTGCATGGCTGTTTCGGTTCTTTTTTTTAATGGGTGAAAATGGTATGGTAACCCCGCCTGCGCTAACGGTATACGCTGGCGGAGCACCAGTGAAGGGTGATAGATGAGAATGAAAACAGGCCAGTTAGCACATCATGATGAATTCATCAGGAATTAACCATGATAGTTTCCAGGGGGAACCGCGAGGAGGTCGACCTGGTTGGGTATATTGCTAGCAATAGGATTCTCAGTCTCCGTTACTAACAATCCCTTTCCCCCCGCTGTGTTTCGGTTTGAAGGATGGGATATGGCAATGAATTTACAGAGTACAGAAGAATAACATCTGAGTTCTCAGGAATGGCAACCCAAGGAGGGTTACATAGGCGAAACAGTATACTCTGTTATGTCCATGCTACTGCTCACGTCTATAGGCGACGGTTACCACTTTCCATCAGCTGGGTCGTCAGCTTGTTTGCTTCTCTAAGTTGCATAAAAAAAAAATACCTTTTATCACCAATATGCATCTTCACGTGCATCACCAAATTGTTCTTCTGTGTGAAGGACTTGGAGCAAATCTCGCAGGAGTACGGCTTGATGCCCTTGTGGGCCTTCTCGTGGCGGTCCAGGTCCGCCTTCCGGTAGAACGATGATCCGCATTCGTTACAGTTGAAGTTCTTTATACCTGGTGGACGTTGCCAACATTGTATTAGGGTTTTTTTTTTGTAATGGATGATAATGGAATGGTAGCCCCACCCGCGCTATCGGTATACACAGGCGGGGCACCAGTGAAGGATGATAGGTGAGAATTAAGCAGGACAGTTAGTCCATCGTGACGAATTCAACTAGAATCGTTCACGATGGTGTCCAGAGGGAACCACGTGGAGGTCGACCTGATAGGGCATATTGCTAGCTATGGGGCTGTCAAATTCCATTGCTAATATTCCCTTACCCCCTTTGTATTAGGGTTGTAAATATTGGTAGCAGAGCGTGGTTTTACATACAGTATGTTAATTAACGAAATCCATTCTTAAAAATTTGATGGTCGAAGGATGGGCAGCAGCGTCCCTTTTAAAACATTGTTAAGGTCTAACTGCCGTTGCCAATCTGCTTACCAAACATGGCAACTACTGTCAAAACCACCCGAGGGAGAGACAGTGCTGCCCTTAAAATATCACTAAAGCCTAATTGCGGTCGCGAACTCTATTACTAATAATCCTCCCCCCCCCCCTCCTGCAATTGGTCATTTGGATGCACAGAATTAAATTGGCGAGCTCACCTTTATGAGATAGCTGGTGTATGCTGAGGTGACCGAGCTGCGTGTATGTCTTCCCACAGGTGGTACACATGTACGGCCGCTCGCCCGTGTGTGTTCGTATGTGCTTCTTGAGCTCGTAACCTGTCTGGAACGATTTGTCGCACTGGTCGCACGGTATCCGCTCCTTGGGCAATTTTGGTTTTTTTCTTTTTTTCCTGCAACAGAAGTAACATACAGTTTAGACATCTAATAATGACATTTACTAATAACAAGGAATTACATTTTTTTTATACCACTGAGGTGGCAAACAAGCTTATCATCAGGTGGGCCGTACGGCTAAGTGGTTACCATAGCCAATGAACGCCTGCAATACCAGATGTATTACGCGTGCGTTGCCGACACTGTAGAAACCTCTTTACCCCTTTTGAAGAACCCCATACTGTAGTCTCTTGGGAAATGTTAGAAAAATTGGGAATGATACAATAAAAACTGTAAATCATAATATGGTTGCCTCCTTTCTTCTTATGCAAATATAATTAGTAAAAAAAGGACGAAAGATACACCTTCGGTTGTCATTTTTCTCAATTCATATAAGGCTAGTGTATAGAAAATGTTTGATATGTCAATTATTTGACAATGTCAAATTTTACATTACTAGATTATATATTGGACACAGTTTATGTAGGAAGTATGCGAGCGGGTTGTATCTGAATTTGGTAGAGTCATACGGCCAATAAAACCAAGTGACTTATCTTGATAAATTTGTCTTCTACGGACTAGTTAAAAGGCAGATGCGTTTTCATATGTCTATCCCTCTCTAACGTATTGGCAATGTCATAAATACGACGAGCAACACACTATGTGAATTATGCATTCCATCTATTCTATTCCGAAATCTTTGGTTGTTTATTGAAATATCTACGGTTGCATAAATGAAAATTGGTGGGGGGAAAGCGATTGTTAGTAATGGAGTTTGACAGCCCCATTGCTAGCATGGGGCTAGCTATGCCTTATTAGGTCGACCTCCACGTGGTTCCGCCTGGAAACCATCGTGAACAATTCTTGTGGAATTCGTCACGATGGGCTAACTGACCTACTTCATCCTCACCTATCATCCTTCACTGGTGCCCTGCCGGTGTATACCGATAGCGCAAGTGGGGATACCATTCCATTATCGTCCATTAAAAAAGAATTAAAATTGTTAACTGACTGGTTAATTGTGATGTGGCTGTAAGCGATGCACCTCGCACCTCGTAAAATGTTATAATTGTAACCACTAGCGCCATCTGTTAGCATTTGATTGAATTAATGCCGGCGCGCATGCGCCAAACGATTGTCCCGTGACACGTGTGTGCACGAGTTGTTAGTTGTTGTTGTTAGTTCGTAATTTTGCTATATTTTGTGAATTGATTAAAAAAGTGTCTTGCAAGCGTCCGTTTCATTTTGATAACTACCATAAAAACATTTTCCAACAACGGTCTGTTACAGTGGCCTTGCTGCTTTTTTATATATGCTTTTTAAATATTCGTACACGGGAAACAGCTGAATATGATTGGAATTCATTTGCTACTATCATCCTGTTGTAACATATTATAAAAAAAAAATTAAAATATTATTGTACACAATTCATACTGAATACATTAAAAAGATTTAATACACAATGGCGGACTTATCCCATAAAGGGATCTCTTACAGTCAACGTTTGAGAAGCTGAAAGGAAACTGTACGTTTTATAATAACAAGTTAAATTAGGTGATGATAAATATATGAATAAAATAGGTGAGGTTGAAAGGGCTGGTCAGTTAGCACACCGTGATGAATACACCTGGAATTCAGTACAATGGTTTCCAGGGGGACCACATGGAGGTCAACCTGATAGAGTATATTGCTAGCAATGGAACTAATAGTTTGCATCACTAACAATCCCTTTCCATCCGTGTTTTAGTTCATACTGTAATCGGCCAAGTAAATGGAGCTTAACAGAATTTTTCATCGTGCCTCCCACCAAATTGTTTATAATTACTCCTCTCCATCCAAAGGTTGGCTGCAAGAGATCGCTCTCAGCGATAAGGCCGCCCATTGTTGTCTCACTGTGATCATTTCTTGTAATTGTTTGTATCTATAATAAGTTTACTATTGTAATCTTATGGAGGAAACAATAGAGAGTATCTATCTATCTATCTATTATAAAAATATAGACTGAAAAATTTTCTGATATTGTCATGGTGATTAATGTGTTAAAAAAAAATGTATCTTTATATCTAATAAAAGGTTAATTCATACTTCTTTTGAGTTGTCTGATCCGTGTCCTCGTCTGATATCTCTATTACTTCACACTTGATCACCACCTCCTCCACTGGTGTATCGGAAACAATGGGTGCGGCCTTCACCGTTTGCTTCTCGGCTACTTCGCAGCTCTCTGCCGTGACTGCACTCTCTTTGATTGGATTCTCGGTCACAGTGGGTGCATCCACTGTAGAACAGTTATAGAAAATTTGATTTTCTTCTCTTATTATAATATTTATTGAGGTTGCGGTACACCTAGGTGACTATTTATTAATTTATTTATTCTTTATTGCACAATAAAACATTTTGTACAAATGGCGAGCTTAATGCCATATGGCATTCTCTACCAGCTAACCATTGGGTAAAAACAGAAAGCGTATGAAGGGCAGATGTGGTGAAAAATATGTGACAATTATAGTAACACATTAAGGCAATACACAATATAAATATAATATACACATAAGAAATGCACATATAATACATAAACATTACCTTTAATATATATGGATAAACTAATACATATGAAATATATACATATATATATATATACATATACATAAATTAAAACAACAATAAGCATTATGAGATATAATAACTATTGAGTAACCTGTAACTAGAGCTGGTTTAGACTATGCTACCATCATAAGCCATATTTGTATGTAAGTTTTGTCAGACCAGTTTATCAGGGATATTTTATCCACAGAAATAGGTGATGATTAAATTTTAAAATTATTTTTAATGATATTTTTACTTGAATACCTTCTTTTGCTTGGTGAAAATGGTATGGTAACCCCACCTGTGCTATTGGGATACGCTGGCGGAGCACCAGTGAAGGGTGATAGATGAGAATGAAAACAGGCCAGTTAGCGCATCATGATGAATTCATCAGGAATTAACCATGATAGTTTCCAGGGAGAACCGCAAGGAGGTCGACCTGGTTGGGTATATTGCTAGCAATGGGATTCTCAGTCTCCATTACTAACAATCCCTTTCCCGCCAACTTGAATACCTTGATTTTCATTGTTAAAGTATAAATGTAGATCGTAATCTTGAAAATGAATGTATTAATTTAGAAAATTTAAAATGGCTGATGGCCCACCTGATGTAAAGTTATAACTGTCACCTATAAGGATAAATAACACCATGTATATTATAGGTTTTACGGTAAATAATGTAGACTTGATAGAATACATTGTGATACCCACAGTACCCATCACACATACCATTCTTGATAACTAGGATTTTATGGCTCTATACCATTTAATTTCACTGCCGCATTTCTTAAAACCAAAACATATCTGTTGGTGGGAAAGGGATGGTTAGTAGTGAGATCTAATTTTCCCATTACTAGCAATACACCCAATCAGGTCTACCTCCATGCGGTTTCTCTGGAAACTATAGTGGTTAATTCTAGTTTAACCAAAGGGAGACTTTGTACAAAAGTTGACTGCTTCTTCGATTGGAAGTGTGGGATATGGCAGTGAATTTACTGGGTACAGAGGAATAACACCTGAGTCCTCAGGAGTGGCAACAGGGGCAAAAAATGGGGGTATCATGGGCAAAACAATATACTCTGTTATGTCCATGGTACTGCTATAGGCGACGGTTACCACTTTCCATCAGGTGGGCCGTCAGCTTGTTTGCCATTCTAAGTTGTATAAAAAAAAATTGTGGAATTCATCACGATGGGTTAATGGATCTGCTTTCATCCTCACTGATGCTCTGCTAGTGTATACTGATTGCGCAGGTGGGATTTAATTATCACCCCTTAAAAAAAACATAACTATTTGACAGCAGAAAGACAAATATGGGGAGAGCAGTACCCATACAGATAACATCATTATGAAGTCTTTCTGTGGTAAAATTTAATTGATTAATGACTAAATACATATCTAGATAATGAAAAAAGAAAAATAAATTTTATTAAAAAAAATATTTAATTCAATTTTGGAAATGAAACGAAAAAACTAGCAGCTGTTTAGCTTAAATAACTACCTCAAGAGTTTGTTATACCAATTTATTGTTTATTTATAAATTAGCACGCTGTGTTTCCTTTAAAATGATTGTACACTAAGTATAAACAGACAGTAATTTTAATATTAAATCTTATCAGTGTAACAATTGCTAGGAGACCAAATAAAGATAAAATAAAAAATTAAATATGAAAAAAAATCTACAAAACAGGTTTTATCTTATAGGTGATTATTATTTATCTACAAAAGAGATAGTAACTTATTCAAAACATTTACTTACTCTTGAGACGTAACACTAATTCATTACCATACAATCGACATAAATATTTTTAATTTTTACAAATAAACAACATATTTCAATGAATTTGTATTTATTTTCTAAAAAAATTCAATAAACAGACGTCATAAAGTGCGCTCCTATTCAGATATATTCATTATTGTGACATTTGTGGCGGTATTGTTAAAAAGTACATCTTATTTTTATATGAAACGTTTTGAAGATTTTTAACAACTTTCGAATAATTATCCAATTTATACGCTTCAATGAAACAAAACAAGTCGGAGACAACGAACAACTAAAAACAAAAATTTACGTTTGACGTTTTGACAAACGTAAATGTCATTCAATGACATTTGACAGATCAATTTTTTTGTGCTATTAACTAGAATTATATTTATCCATCAATTCTTTATCATTTTCTGCGTTTTGTTATTTCTAAAATAATTATGGACATATTTATTTTAATTGAATGTAGTTTAGATTTCTTAATAATATTTACACTCTTTAGAATAATTTACATTAAAAGCTTGGATACGATCATAAGCAAAATAAGTAAACATTTTAACATCGCATATTAAATGACGTAAATTCTTCATTGATAGAATCGTTTGACGATACCATAGTATTATATTATCTGTGACGATACGTAAAAGAGCGGTAATTTTGAATGGTAATAGGAAATCGGACTCTTAACAAAGAGATTAATCTTAATGTTTTCTCAATTTATTTGACGTTTAAATATAAGTGTCACACAAAATATAATACAAATGGAAGATTTATTTTGATTTGTCCTTATTACATTTTTAAAAATTTTAATTATGTGATTTAATACATTATGTAAAAACTGAATCATTTAAATAAATATTTATTTACTTACAAACTGATTACGAAGTTGAGCAATAAATTATCTAAGTGGGTAAATGAAAAACTACAAAAGAATACCTATAAGCAGTTAAATATTCATCGACCTTCTGCTATTACCCGACCAAGTTAGAAAGGTCTGTCACTAATTGGACTATAATGGCGTAATACCGTAAACTGCATTGAATCGTGTTGGAGATAACCGTGTGTTAGGTGTATATTCGGGCCAGTATGATGTCATAGCTTGGAGATATAATTTTAAATGTGACGTTACATTACTTCTACACCGAAATCTTTTGAGTAAACACATATTCACATTCCGTGCAAATTTATTAATTAAGTGCATTTACTACGTGTGTGATTATATCAATAAAATGACTTATTATCAAACCAAAAACATAGGTGAGTGTTTTTCAGTACTATTATAATGCGTAATTCAAATAATTACATATCTTTTATTTATTTACCGGTACCTAACGTTACTAACTCTGGCAGACATAAACCTATTTATTTTTATTTGTTATAGAAAAAAAAATAAAAAAATAAAAATCAATAGATACACTATTTATTTCAAATATTTGATTAAATAATTTAACTACATTAAATAAATGTTAAAACATGTTTTTAAGCCGGTTCGCTAAGAATTAATGTATCAAGTGTATTTTTAAAATACAGATCTCAGAAACTGGAATTAAAGGTGTGTCAACATTTAGAACAGCTGTTTTCTGATGATGTCATGGTATGGTACTTTTGTCGTATTAGAGTTCAGTCGGCTAATGATTTAATCGATTAGAAATCTTTTTTACATTTTGTTTAAATTATTACCTACCGATATAGTTTTTTTTTTTTGTAGCATAAAACATGGGTTTTATATTTTTTTATGAAGGTAAATTAAAAAAAAATAAAATGTTTATGTTATAAGTATCTAGTTATTATTAAGGTCACGACTTTATCTTTTTGAGATAGGCAGAGGCTTACAAGTTTCCTATCGTCTATTTTCTAAACTGTTTACATTTACCCATGTCTGTTGTTCTGCAAATCTGCATATTAAGAAAATTAGTTTGAGTTTTTTTTTTCAGTAATTACCAAATTTAAAAATAATTGTCATTTAAAAATATGCAAATTTATGCCAAATAACGATGACGTCTTTAGAAACTTACATTTTAGAATAACTTACTTTTTTCTTCTTATTTTATTTTTAACTTTAGCTTAATTGTATTACTTATGAAATAAAAAAAAATATAAGAGTGATATTGAGTACCTAGTGTTTACAGTAATGATCCATTTACATTTTTTTTCCATTTAAACTTCGTTTAAAATCCATTTAAACTTTCAAATATAGAATATTTAATTCGATATTTGAAAATGTGTTCAAGAAGTAGGCGATATCTAATGTTTACATTGTTCCTATATTGGAAAACGACGTCCTTAGCATTATTTAAAAAAAAAATATTTAAAGAGTATTTTTTTCAATATTTAAAAATGTGTAGGTTAGAAAAAACATTTAGTTATTTTTATAAGCTCCAGCAAGCGGTGACGCATTGCAACAGAGCAGTATTGATGTAACGAAATTATGCCATCTCGAGCCTTGACCCGGTTGTATGCCACTACATCACGCACCAGCTATGTTATAGTGTTGCCAGATTGTGTACTTTTTCCACAATTTTAGGCAAACATTAGTCTAAAAATAATTTCTTCAAAATTTGAATAAAGGTGAAAAATCTGTGTGGAAATTTTGCATAATTTATTTGAATGTTTTAGAAATTGTAAACGTTACATAGAACTATAAAATATATCATTGAAGGCAGTAAAGTTATGAGGCTAGTGTGGAGACGCTCTTTTAATCGATTTCAAAAAAGGCGAAGGGTTTCAATTCAGTTATATATTTTTTTATGTTTGTTACCTCAGAACTCTGTCATTTACAAACCGGTTTTGGAAATACTTTTTTTTTATCTGAAACGATATATACTTTCAAATTAGTCACATAGAAATTTTATCAAAACCGATTCAGTAAAGTAGTTTTAACAAAAATTATCGATATTGCCACAATTGAAGTCGTTTTTTTTTGTGTGTCGGGACATAATTTAAAATTATTTAAGATTCAAGATTTATTTATTTGTAAAACATGCGTATAAATACATGCAGATGTCGACAATATAATAACGTTCGACATGTTTAGCCTGTACAAACATATGTGGTTACACAGATAGTTCACATTATACATCAAGTCCATTTTATACCATTAATCGTCATCACATTACAATTTTCAAATACATTTAAATAAATAGTAATTGTCAGTCAAAATTAAAAGAACGATGTCACAATGATGTTAATAACTATAAATAAATATTCGTTTTGTCAGATTTTATCATTAAAGAATTCACATTAGTTTATTTTTCTTTTTTTTCCATTGCTGATGTAATATTTTTCAAAACAACAAAAAAAGGGATTAGAAACTTTCACTCATAGAAAAGTGAAAGACGTCGTATCAATTTGCATTAACAAATATTTATAATTTTGGGCAAAAAAATAAAATATAACACCTGGCAACACCGCTACCGACCCACTTCCTATTATTCGCCATAATTCGTTTGTTTACACGACGTCTGGTTTGGTTTCTCCGTATATTTACTTGACTAACGTACAGGTTACCGGGTTAAATATATTTTTAATATGTTCAAACGTAAATACTTATAATGGACAAGTAGCAATGGTCTCGACTTACGTAATAAAATTGATTAGAATTGATGCGTTTACTTGAATTTTAATTAGCTAATGGTTTATGTCGCCTTGGTAACTTATATTTGAATATTCAACGTTTTTTCTTAAAAAAATATATTCAGAAGGCTATGTAATTTAACGTAAAGTATCTTTATTATCGAACAGGATGGAAAATGGCTGAAATGATGATGATGATGATCACCACCATCATCATAATTTGATGATGATGATGATCATCATCATCTGATGATGATGATTACCACCCTCAGATTCTGATGGTGGTGGTGATGACCATCATCATCATCATCTGATGATGATCTGATATGATGATTCATAATATAAGCCTTTAACTGTCCACTGCTGAACATAAGCCTCCCCTTGAGGTATTTTGTCAGTAGTTGCCACGCTTGACAAACGGATTGGCAACCGCCTGTCAAGGGGGGGGGGGGGAGAAGGGATTGTCAGTAATAGGGATCAGTAGCCCCATTGCTAGCAATATACCCTGTCAGGTCGACCTCCTCGTGGTTCCCTCTGGAAACCATCGTGATTGATTTATCGTTGGATCCGACGCGGTGGGCTAACTGACCTGCCTTTTCATACTCATAAAAAAAAACCGCCTGTCAAGTTTTATTGGGCGATAATGAGATGTCTCAGGTGTTGTATGTTTCCCTTTTAAAGTAAAATAAAAAAGTAACCTCGTTTGCGCTATCGGTATACACTGGCGGGGCACCAGTGATAAATGACTGATGAGGATGAAACAGGTTAGTTAGTCCATCGTGACGAATTAGACGACCTGAGAGAGTGATAGCAACGAGGCTGTAAGATCCCCAATACTAACAATCCCTTATTGTCCAGTTAGCCCATCATGATGAATTCATCAGGAATTAACCATGATAGTTTCCAGGGGGAATAGCGAGGAGGTCGACCTGGTCGGGTATATTGCTAGCAATGGGATTCTTAGTCTCCATTACTAACAATACCTTTCCCCCCAAGTGTATATATTAAGTAGGTATATATATTTACATTTTTACATGTATCACATCTTCATATTTAGAAATAGTAGAATTTTCATCGCGCCTCCAATCAAACTGTTTATAATTACTCCTCTCCATCCAAAGGTTGGCTGCAAGAGATCGCTCTCAGCGATAAGGCCGCCCATTGTTTTCTCACTGTGATCATTTCTTGTAATTGTTTGTATCTATAATAAGTTTACTATTGTAATCTTATGGAGGGAACAGTAAAGAGTATCTATCTGTCCCTTTCCCCCTCACCTTAGAGTATCGGCTACTTGTTTTACAAGTAGGTATGATAATACTGTATAATTGAGAGAGAATAAAAAAATCTTGTTTTGCAGGCGTCGTGCCTCCACCACATCTGTCGGACAAACTGCGGCTGTACCATGTGAATATGAACCCTTACGGCCACAGGGTCCTGCTCATCCTGGAAGCGAAGCGAGCCAAATACGAGATCTACAAGCTGGACCCACTGAAACTGCCGGAGTGGTTTAAAGAGAAAAACCCGAGACGTGAGTAAAAAAAAAAAATAATTAAAAGATTGTGTCCCAGACAAAAAGGTAGTGGTCTACCATGAAATGAAATTCCGAAATTTCGGGCTCAATTTCGTGTTTTTGTTCGTAGCGAAATCGACCCAGTAAATGGAGCTTAACATTTCGTTCATCACAAATCCTATTCTAATAGTCCAGAGGAACGATATTTTAATATTTTTAATAATTTTAAACGGCATGTATTATGTAATTTTAACATCAAATTTCTGTTTCGTTCGTCCCCGAAATTTCGGAAAATACTTCATGGTAGGCCCTCTGGTTTCAATTGTGACAAAATTTTTATTTTTCATCTAAAAACCGACAAATACTGTAATTTTGATAAAAAAAAAAAATATGAGACCAATCTGTAAGTATATCTGAAACACAGATAATACTTTTAATATGCAATGAGAGGTTTTTAGAATGGAAAACTATAGAAAAGATGAGGGGACAGACTTAAGCAAAATATATTTTAACAATATGTCAAAAAAATATATATATAAATTTCGAACGACAATAAGAATATAAAAATGTAGCAAGGAGTTCGCTACAATATCCTTTTCAGTTTAAAAAAAGTTTTTTTTTTTTTCATATACGTCTAAAACTGACGGAGTTATGTGGTAACAAACATGTAAAAAAAAAAAGAAAAAAATACAACTGAAATGGAAACCTCTTTTTTTTAAGTCAGCTGCAAAAAAAATCATTAAATCCAAAATCATTATTCGAATAGATTTGTTTACAAGCTTTTTTTTTATACAACTTAGAATGGCAAACAAGCTGACGGCCCACCTGATGGAAAGTGGTAACCGTCGCATGAGCAGTACCGTGGACATAACAGACTATATTGTTTCGCCCATGATACCGCACATGCGTTGCCATTCCTGAGGACTCAGGTGTTATTCCTCTGTACCCTATAAATTCACTACTATATCCCACCCTTCAAATCGAAACACAGCCATGCAAACACAACTGCTTCACGGTTGAAACACGAATGGGACAGAGGTACCCAAGCAATCGACTTTTGTACAAAGTCTCCCTCTGGTACATTTCATTCGTCATAATACCCACCATAGAAGTCCAAAATAACCGTTACTTAAACACATTTTTAATATTTTTAAACGGTATGTATTATATAATTTTAATAACAAATTTGTATTTCGTTCGGTCTTAAAATTTCGGAAAACATTTCATGGTAGACTTTCAGAATTATCTTATCACGTCTCAAACATAACGTTACCAAGGATAACAGTCTTGATTGTCGAGTGCAGCTTGCATTGTCAAACAGCATAATGTATTGTTTATACAAATTATGTATCGAATAAAACGTAACGGGAGGCACGTGATTAATTTTTTTTTTATTTGTTCATAAACAATTTTTTTTTCATGATTAATTCCTGATGAATTCATCATGATAGGCTAACTGGCCTGTTTTCATTCTCATCTATCACCCTTCACTGGTGCTCCGCCAGCGTATACCGTTAGCGCAGGCGGGGTTACCACACCATTTTCATCCAATAAAAAAAAAACAGTGTTACATATTTTTTTCACTATTTTTTTTTCCAGTAAAAATCCCAGTGCTCGAGATACCGACGGAGCAGGGCGACAAGTTTTTGTTTGAAAGCGTTGTTATTTGTGATTACTTGGACGAGATGTATACACGGAACCCCCTGCATTCAACGGACCCGTACGTGAAGGCCCAAGACCGATTGCTCATTGAAAGATTTAATGAGGTATTTTGTTTATTATTCATTCTTTAATACAGCCTAATTATATCTCTCCGATTCTAGAATAAGGGCATACGGGTATGCGACCCCGGCCTCCCGAGCCGCTGCAGTGTCCCAGTCCTTTCCGCAACTGCAGTGTCCCCCGCCTTTTCTTTCCCACATAAGTCCCTTATTTCTCTCGTTTACTAATTTCCTCTACGCATTTCCAACGTTCCCATACTTTTTTCCTCAATCCTTTCCTCCATACCGTAGGTGGCGGGAACCGCCAACAAATGTATTCCCAAAGAGGGTTGACGTCAGGCAGGCGGCCGGTCTTAAAACTATAAGCCGAATCTTTTTGTACTATGGATAAAAAATATATTACGCCGACCACAAATAAGAATTGGGACAAGGGTAGGCATATGTATATACCTACACTTGTCATAATTTTTTAATGTATTTTAATCAAGTTTCTTAACTTGATTGTTTTTCTTTTTGTATATTTCGTATATGCTCTTGAATTAATACTTAAAATAAAATTTATTTACTTTTTTTTAACTAATTTTAGTAATAAATATTAGTACATTACTGCAGCGGCCAGCAACTGAGGCATTGATGGACGAACGTGCAAATGTGGGCCGAAGCGTAGCCGAGGCACACATACGTGAGTCCATCAATGCCTAGTTGTGGTCAAGGCTTGTATAGTACTTTTCTCAAACAATGCGCGGAAATCAAAAACACAATTTTACTTTTTATGTTCAATGACGAATAACGAACAATAATAATTTTTATGCGCCATAATGTTTCTTTGTTTTTTTTTTTCAATAAACAGCTTTCTATTTGCAAGCCAGTTCGAAATTTAAATAAAACCTTTTATTAGTTACCTCCTTGGCGGCTATGTTTCGAAGTAAAAGGTCATTCCATTTTTAAATTACAGGACAGATATGAGTTTACATAGTAGTTTATCTGGCTGCAAAACACGACAGATATGGATTTTCATACAACTTTTGCCGGCCGCTGCCCGCATGTATCTGGCCAGTACGGCAATTTTGATTTATCTCTATGAAGATTGTCAAAAAAATGCTCACATTTCCAAGCATGTTTGAGAAAAATCATTTTTTACCCCATTGTCCACTATTAGCCCGTCGTTTATTGATGTTAACGTTTCCCCCAACTCATTGCAGCTAATAAAGGGCAGTTTGGAGTGTTTCGACACTAACTTCGCATTTGGCAGCGAACAGATAATTCAAACGTTGGATATATTTGAGAAAGAGCTCGCTTCTAGAGGTAAGACAAATGAAATTAGACATACACCATAATTTTATTTTTTTATTTATTTATTAGTACAAATATGTATACATGGTATACTTAATGCTAAAAGCATTCTCTCTCAGTCAACCATAGACAAATGGCATAATACTCGAACGCGGTACTAGTAATTATTGATATACATACATACTAAAATTACATATATAAACGAATAAATATATATAAATAACAAATATACTTACACATATATGACATTCATTCATCATTTCAGCCATTATCCGTTCACTGCTGGACCCTAATAGGCTTCCCTCGTAGACTGCCATAAGGAACGTTTTCGTAAGTCCATCTAAGTAGGAGGTCGTATATATCATACCCTTATCCCCATTCCTGAGGACTCAGGTGTTATTCCTCTGTACCCAGTAAATTCACGCCATATCCCACCCTTCAAACCGAAACACAGCCATGCAAACACAACTGCTTCACGGTAGAAACACGAATGGGACAGAGGTGCTCAAGCAAACGGCTTTTGTACAAAGTCTCCGTCTGGTATACATATGTTTGTTACGAAATTCCTTCGAAACGACTTTACCGATTTTTATGAAATTTTCTGTGCATATCGGGTAGGTCTGAGAATCGGCCAACATCTTTTTTTCAAACCCCTCAGTCATAAGTGTCCCACCTCAATCTCTGTTTTGTAATCGCAATTTTTATATGCAATATGGTTGCAAGATGGCAATCGAATATAATAATTGTAGTACGATATATTTTCATGTATAGTTCTAGAAATAATGTATATGGTAAAACAACGTTTGCCGAGTCAGCTAGTATATATATATATATATATATATATATATATATATATATATATATATATATATATATATATATATATATATATATATATATATATATTACAGTATTTAATTTTATAGACCAGTTAGATGCCGATAAACGTGTCTCCACACTTAAACGCTATTATCTATGCCTATTTACAGAACATACGTTGATAAATATATGTCGTAAACATATATCCATGAAAGGTCTTGATCGAACCTGTTTTTTTTTTTTTTAATACGAATGGCATTGTTGTCGTAGCGACCGTTTGATGTGTAGCTATACTACTTCAATAAAAAAAATACATGATACCTACTTTATTAACATCTGTTGCTTTGACCTTTCCGCTTTGATGATTAATCAGCGCTCTTGAGTTATTTACTGATTAATTTACATACAATTAATCAGTTATATTAGAAGATGGTTAGACATAAATTTGTATATTTTTATATATATTTAAGTATATATACAATTAATTTTAACGCCCGATTTCGACGACGAGGGCACTATGAAATGAAATTCCAAATTTTTGGACCTAATTTCGTGTTTTAATTCAATAAATGATAATGGAATGGTAACCGCCCGCGCTAATGGTATACACCGGCGGAACACCAGTGAAGGATGATAGGTGAGGATCAAGCAGGTCAGTTAGCACACCGTGATGAATACACCTAGAATTCAGTACGATGGTTTCCAGGGGGACCACATGGAGGTCAACCTGATAGAGTATATTGCTAGCAATGGAACTGATAGTTTGCATCACTAACAATCCCTTTCCCCCCGTGTTTTAGTTCATACCGTAATCGGCCAAGTAAATGGAGCTTAACAGAATTTTCCATCGCGCCTCCCACCAAACTGTTTATAATTACTCCTCTCCATCCAAAGGTTGGCTGCAAGAGATCGCTCTCAGCGATAAGACCGCCCATTGTTGTCTCACTGTGATCATTTCTTGTAATTGTTTGTATCTATAATAAGTTTACTATTGTAATCTTATGGAGGGAACAATAGAGAGTATCTATCTTAACATTTCATTCGTCATAAATCCTATCAAAAGTCCAAAGAAACGATGTTTAAACATTTTTAATAAATTTAAACAGTGTGTATTATGTAATTCTAACATCACATTTGTTTCGTTCGGCTCCGAAATTTCGAAAAACATTTCATAGTAGACCCTCTGGATATTAAGTAGCGGTTTATGCCTTTTCCGATGCAAATACTATGCCATCGTCATCATATCAGCCTTTAATTGCCCTTTATGCTCAACCCCTTTGGGGGGTTTTGCCCATAGTTACCACACTTGGCAGTTAGGCTTTAAATATGTTTTAAGAGGGACGTCGCTGCCCATCCCTCGTCCTCCCCTAGTCGGTTCTTACGACACCCACGGGAAAAGAAGGGGTGGCCCACACAGGCAACTTATTTATTCACACTTGATAGCATTTATTTATAAAAATAATAATTAAATGCAGTAAATATTAATGAGAAGTGATACAAAAGGCGATCTTATCGCTAAGCAATCTCTTCCAGACAACCTTTGGCTAGAGGACATTGAGAAAAAGATCTGTATTTATATTTATTTAAATCTTTATTGTACACACCAGTTATAATAATATGACAGAGGTAATCAAATGTACAAAGGCGAGCTTAACTCTAATAGAGTTCTCTTCCAGCAACACGCAAAGTGGAAAGGAACATCAATATCAGCGGATACAGCGGTGTACAATATTGTGACAGTTTTTAAACAGACAAAATTAAATTAATTACATTATTTTTAATTATTTTTACAATAACTGTTAACTGCCCACTGCTAAACACTGCTAAGCAATGTTCAGACTTTGTACAAAAGTCGATTGCTTGGGTACCTCTTTCCCATTCGTGTTTCAACCGTAAAGCAGCTGTGTTTGCATGGCTGTGTTTCGGTTTGAAGGGTGGGATATGGCGTGAATTTACTGGGTACAGAGGAATAACAGCTGAGTCCTCAGGAATGGCAACACATGGGGGGTATCATAGGCGAAACAGTACACTCTGTTATGTGCATGGTACTGCTCATGTCTAAAGGCGATGGTTATCACTTTCCATCAGGTGGGCCGTCAGCTTGTTTGCCATTCTAAATTGTATAAAAAAAAGGGAGATTTTGCCAATAATTGACAAGCGAATTGACAACTGCAGTTAGGCTTTTGGTAATGTTTTAAGAGGAACGCTGCTGCCCATCCCTCGGCCATTCTCTAATTTCCCTTAATCGCCCCTTACGACACCCACGGGAAAGTAAGGGATGGTCCATTGTATACCGGGACCACACGGCAATTTTTTATCTATATTTTCTAATCTTTTTTAATCTTTTAATTGCAGGTACCAATTATTTCGGGGGTAACCGGCCAGGCATGTTAGATTACATGATATGGCCGTGGATAGAGCGGCTGTTGCTCCTGAGATGCGTCAACGCCAAGAAATTTGACAGCAAGCGTTCCCTCTTCCCGAACTTTGTAAGTTTTCTATCAAACTATCCGACCCGATGTAATTTAATGTAAATAGGACTCTATTTTCCGCGCTTAGCCTCTCATTTGGACCGTTGTGCGTATGAGTCGTGGCTAATACAGCCAACCTAGCTCCGCCCAGAAGCACAAAAGCTTCCTGGGATCTTCACAGGCCTCATGGAGCGACCTCACTGTTCCGAGGATTTCTAAACGTTGATGGGCCACAGCTTCACGTTCCAGGATTACGTGAGCAGCCGTTTCTTCGGCGTCGAAACAGTCTCGACACAGAGGGCTGTCTGTGGCTCATATTGTGTATGTTTGTTTAATGGACAATGGCCCGTTATTGTCCCTATCTAGAAGACCCATTAAGGGGGTTTTGCCAGTTATTGCCAACACTTGGCAGACGGGTTGGCAACCGCTGATGTTTTAAGAGGGACGCCGCTGCCCATCCCTTGACTGTTAAGTTCTCTTAGTCGCCACTTAAAACATGCAGGGGAAAGGAAGGGATAGTCCATTCTATGCCGGAACCACAAGAAATATATTTCACTCCTAAATTACTTTGTTAATGCATTTACAAATGTTGTGAGCAAGGCTGGACTTATCTCTGACAGAGATCTCTTCCAGTCAACCCGATACAGTTGGAAAGCATGTTGTTATATATATATATATATATATATATATATATATATATATATATATATATATATATATATATATATATATATATATATATATATATCAATAAGGATCTTTGTTGGACAGTGGTATGTCCTGCACTTATTCCATATCTCTCGGTTTACAGGCAGACTGGAGTGATCAAATGCAGTTAGATGACATCGTAAAGAAACATGCGCATTCGCCGATGGAGTATTTTGATTATTATAAAAATGCGCGGGCGCATTGCATGGGTTATTATCTATAGGGAATATACATAGGTATAACCATAAAAATGTAGGATCCATGGGTCAGTTTATCAATTTATAAGGCTATTACAGTTGATTCTGAAGCTTCGATCTTGCTACAACTTGGAACGGCAAACAAGCTGACGGTCCACCTGATGGAAAGTAGATTCACCATAGAAGAGTTTGTATTGAAGTCGTTTACTTGAGCACCTCTGTCTCATTCGTGTTTTAACCGTGAAGCAGTTGTTTTTGCATGGCTGTGTTTCGGTTTGAAGGGTGGGATATGGCAGTGAATTTACAGGTTACAGAAGCGTAAAACCTTAGTCCTCAAGAATGGCAATGTATGAAGAATATCATGAATGACACAGTATACTCTGTTATGTCCATGGTACTGCCCATGTCTATAGGCGACGGTTACCACTTTCGATTAGGTGGGCCGTCAGCTTGTATGCCATTCTAAGTTTACATAAAAAAATAAAAAGTATTGTCTATAGATATAAACAGCATCATAGACACTACAAAACAAACTGTGATAATACATCTATGTTACCATCCTTGTGTTGCCACTCCCAAAGGCTAAAGTGCTATGCCTCTGTACCCTTTAATTTTACTGTCATATCCCAACCTTCAAACCGAAACAGCCATGCGAACACAACTGCTTCACTGCAGAAACACGAATGGGACAGAGGTGTCCAAGCAAACGACTTTTATACAATGCCCCTCTGCTAAATATGATCACGTCTGTGATATTTTTTTATTGTATTTAGCTGTCAATGTTTCCCTTAGCTTTTGAATCAATGTTATTAATATTGAAAATATATCACGGACTTGCAAATTGATAAATTGACTGAAATACGATCATATATAGGATGAAATCGAAATGGTTCACATTCTTCTAAAGAAGTGTGCGAATCTGAGCGTTTTCTTTAAATGTTTCGTCCTTTTTCGATCTATAGAACAGAATAGAATAGAAATAATCTTTTTTTGAAATAGGCTTGTTTACAAGCTCTTTTAAATCGTCAATTTTTTATGATTGTACTGCTCGGCTCGAGATGTTGTTATCTGCTGAGAAGAACCCGCGAGAAACTCAATAGTTTCTCTTTCCAAATTATAATGTACAAGATAATTTTACATTTACATGGCTACTGTGACTATAATTCTCAATATATTTTATTTATATGTGTTATTAAATGGAAAAAAAAAACATGCAAACATGAGCAGAATAGTGTCCATAAGCAGCACCCGTTCATAAGTATGACGGACATACCAACCATCATTACGCTTGCTTTTTTGGAAAAACTGTTTTCAATTTCATTCTATATAATTAGGTAATTACTCTAAGATACGTGGAGTATTGTACAAAATGTAGTCACATTGGGTGTTAGGAGTGGTTGAGAATGTTACTTATATTTGCATGAAGTGACGACTCTAGAATCAGTTGTGTCCTTGTCGAATATTCTACAAATAAAAAGTGCCACAATGCTAAGAAATTTTACATTGTTTATTTTCACATATTTGAATTTCGAATACTATGCCTGGCGCAAATTCGAATTCTGAATGTGCCAATACAATAAGTTATATCTTTGTCTGATTCTGTACATATAACAAGGACCGCATTATTTAATTTTTATATTATGTATAGCACAAGATTGGTTGTAATGTCAACACTGGAGTTGCGTACAATGAAGAGGGTCACTATACTTAGAGATGTGAAGAGAAATTGGCGGCAGATCTGAATTTTTTTTTTTTTAAGTGAGCTGAGTATAAAATATTATTATTTAGTATTAAGTATTATGAAAAATTTTTTTACCTATTTGTATGGAACTCGTTACCTTCGCATAAATATGTTATTATGCATTTTTTTTTAATTTAAATTTACTTAAATAAGTATAAGTCGTTAACACATAGAGTAAATGCCATTTTAATAGTTGATAATGTAATGGTGAACCCGCGCTATTGGTTTTGCTGGTATCCCAATAAACAAATAACGGATTGGGGTACCGGTAAACGATTATAGTTAAGAATAAAGTCATTCAAGTTAAATCTTATATTTTTTCTAACGTTCAAGAAGCCAAATTGCAGGTCAACTTGCTTTTTAAGTATATAAATTAATAAAAAAAAAGTATGTTCTTTATAAACCAATTTTGTTTCTTTGATGTTTTTTTTTTTCAGAGATTAAAAAAAATGGCATAGATATGTTCTAATATAGGTAGCTCAATGTTTAAAATTATTATAGATTTATTATTACCTAACGTTCGCTAGTGACGGGAATGCGCGAATGGGCTTAAGCACAAATAAAAAAAGCTTGCTAATTAGGTATATTCGCGTTTATATTAATTTTATAGTTTTAAAACAACGAACAGTTTTATGTTCAAATTTAATTTTAAAATAAATAAAATCGTAAAAAAAAAAAAACAAATTAACGTTATGATCATAAATATATAAAGCGTTGTTAAAAGCAAAATAAAAAAGTTTCTATTCCAAGTACTATTCTTAATCTATGGTTTCCACTCATAACGTTCAAGTGAACTTTTTTATTTTTTAAATTTGCATAAACATCAAGCAACAGTAGAAACTTCATAAGTAAAAAAAAATACTAAATACACCACACAAACTATAAACTTTAAATTTGATACAAGAAAACTTATCAAGATTGTGCCTTAATTATTATTTCAGTGTACTTAATTTTTAGATTTAGATATTTTATATATTCATATAGATATTAGTTATTAAGCATTTCAAATATGCATTTCTATACGCAATCAATGTGGCTAAAATGAAAAAAAAATTACACCACATTTTATTTAAATATAGTACATTGTCTATGTGTATAAATTGAGTTATCGAAATACAGAGATCTTAAATTAAATAAAAAAAAAAAAAGATCTGCTTTTATTAATGTTATTCTTTTCTAGTTTTTAATTAAGTGTATGTATATATTTTTTATTATGTACTTATGTAAGAATTATAACTAGTTATACAAAGTGTAATTGAAATTGTAATATCTTTTTTAAGGGCGTGTCCACTAGCAACACTAAACATTTATCCAAGTATGTAAGATACATAGACTAAAAAACCTATGAAAAATTTTAAAATCTCTCATATTTACTAACTTGATAGCATATGTATGTGCTATGTTAATATAAAAAGCTCAATCAAAGTTTTCTATCATTTTTCGATCTATGTACTTTTGGTGAAAATGTTCTGATGGTCTACTATGAAATGTTTTTCGAAATTTCGTGACCGAATGAAACTCCAAAATCATGTTAAAATTGCATTATATCGTTTAATAATATTAAAAATGTTAAAATATCGTTCTTTTGGACTTTTATGGTGCGAGTTGTGACGAACGAAATGTTAAGTTCCTTTTACTGTACCGATTTCGGTATTTTTTTTTTATTTTTTATTAAAGATTTACCTCTGTCCCAGTCGTGTTTCAACCAAGAAGCAGTTGTGTTTGGATGGCTGTGTTTCGGTTTGAAGGGTGAGATATGGCAGTGAATTTATAGGGTACAAAGGAATAACACCTGAGTCCTCAGGAATGGCAACGCATGGGGGGTATCATGCGCGAAACAGTATACTCTGTTATGTCCATGGTACTGCTCATGTCTATAGGCGACGGTTACCACTTTCCATCAAGTGGGCCGTCAGCTTGTTTGCCATTCTAAGTAGTAAAAAAAAAAGAAAAACCAATAGCTAGAAAATTTCATAATAAAAAAAAAAACATTAAATTTACAAAATTAAAGTCCGAAAATTCGGAATTTTATTTCATGGTAGACCCCCAGAGTCGCCGGTAGAGCGCTCTAAAGGTGTTTGAATTTTGGTTTATCATTGTATATTTAATTTATATATAATTTATAGTTATTACAAGCCCATAGTTTAATTTTTATGTACTTTTGCCGAGAATTGTGTTTCAAACTAAGTGTTATTTTTAATGTCAACTAAATGTTGCCAACATTTATTTATTTATTTAATAAATAAATTATAACCCCTATTTTCATAGGAGTTATATTTTTTTTTTTTATTTCTTTAACTGTTAATCAAACGTAAATATTTTAGTAATTAATTTATCTTTAGTTTTATTTATCTGTAAGTAAACGTCTGTTTTAAGTTAAGCATTGTTATAAGAAAATAAAATGAGATTCTTGAATCAGAATTAGTTTTATTGTTACAAAATGCATCTACCATTATTTTTTTTAAAGAAAGAAACTTATGTTTCTTTCTGGTCTTTAGTAAGTTTTATTCTGGTCCACTGAATCTTTTCAAAACAATCACTTTTATTCGGTGATAATAACAAATACAACTGATAGATTTATTTTATTTTGATTGAGAATATTTTCTTTCTGCCATTACACGAAATAAAAAAAAAAAACTTTAGTAATATTTTAACATTTTTTGTATGAACTCGATTACAACATTAATTATAATATGACACTGATTTACTTAGAGCATTTTTTTTTTTTTTTTTTTAGTATCACTGTCTCTTTACATCATCACCACTGTTTATTGGTTAACTCATATAATTTTTTGAGTAAAATGTAAAAACAAAACGTTTTACTCGTTCAGAAATCCTACATCTAGAATTCGACGTTGACAGTTTTCTGTCATACATAACCTATTTCTGAACCCAAAGCCACTGTCAAAATTTCGCGTATACCTATTTGCACTTACTTCGCAAAAATATTGAAAACATTATTTATTCGGTCCTAAATCACGAAATTTCCATAAGAAATGCCTCTGATACGTTCCGCTAGCTTCAATCTCTTTATTGAAATACTTATAAGGATATGTTTATTGTCAGCATTTTGGTGAGTTTACAACATATGGTGAACGAATTTATTTGTGATCATTCGAAATACATTTCCAGTGTAACTGTATATTTTAGATATGTTCTAACAACAGTAAAATCTTGTTAGATGTATATACAATGAATATAGATAGAATTATTTGTATTAAAAATTAAATAAATCGCATAATTAATTGTAAAGTTTAAACGAATTAAATATGTCGATTTCGTATACGCAGTTTGACTAATACGTCGCCTTGGACCTATTATATTATTATAATTGTATTGTTTATGAAAACTTAAATAAAAAAAACGTTTCAATGAGATTGAGATTGTATCTCGTTTGAAATTAGGTTGAATTTATGATAGGCAAATGTTGAAATCTTATCTTTTTAGATAAAGATAAAGATAAAGATAAATTTAGTAATTATTTATACAGCTTGTTTATGGTACGTATGTAATTATTGTAATCTAGTTTGTTATAATAGTGTTTTAGCTAAAGAACTGAGGTTTTATGACTCATTTAATACACCAGTCTTAACTGTTAGAAATTAATAATTTTAAAGTTACTGTGTTTTGCTTACACGAATTAGAATTGTGTTAAAACAAACTCCAACTTCAAGTGGTATAACAAAACTGCTTATTTTTTAATTAAAAATTTATCTAGTTTATTAATTTGTTATACCTATATTACTTTGTTATATTTCAGCACTTTCAGTGAAAGCTCTCAGTCTCAGTCAGTTTGATTTCTCCCAATATTTTAAACAATATATATATATATATATATATATATATGTGTGTGTGTGTTAAATACAACATATAAATATCAAATAAAAGTTAACACAATGATGACAGTCTTCTAAACATAATATATAATTATTAAAATTTATATATATATAAATATATATAAAAAACAAATATATATAAGATAAGCATAGAATAGGCCACCCCTACCTGTCCCGTGGGTGTCATAAGAGATGATTAAAGGAACTTAACAGTAGAGGCATTCTCATTGCTAACAATATATCCTAACAGGTCGACCTCCCCGTGGTCTCCCCTGGAAACCATCATGCTGAATTCTAGGTGTATTCATCATGGTGGGCTAACTGAACTGCCTTTTTATCCTCACCTATCATTTCTCACTGGTACCCCGCCAGTATACCATTAGCGCAGGTGGGGTAAACCATTCCATTATAAAAAAAAATCCTAACTGCAGTTGCTAATCTGCGTACTAAAAGTGGTGAATTCTGTCAAAACTCCCCTTATGGGGAAGCTTTATGTTCAACAGTGAAGGCTGAAATAACTACATTATACATGAAGGTGGGAATAATGCTCAAATTAAGTATAAATTTAAACATAGACAAGCAATAAACCAGTTGTGACAATTTTGTGTTTGTGTATACAACTTAGAAAGGCAATTTTTCACAAGAAAATTGTGAAAAATTACCATTCTGAGTTGTATAAAAAAAAACCTCTTTTACATACTTTTTTGTATATTTTATTTTTTAAATATGTATATTTTTTTTTATACCACTGAGGTGGCAAACAAGCATACGGCCCACCTGATGGTAAGTGGTTACCATAGCCTATGAACACCTGCAATACCAGAGGTATTACGTGTGCGTTGCCGACCCTGATGAAACCTCTTTACCTCCCTTTTGAATAACCCCATGCTGTAGTCTTTTGGGAAAATCTCGGCAGGGCATGTATGAATAGTTAATGTTATTTGTGTGCTGTAAGTGACGCAAATAAATTATATATCTAACATAGACATTTTTTTTTAATCAATCAAGAAGGTGACAGTGCGCCCAAATGTAATGTGATAATGTAGTATACATTATCAGGTGCACTGTCACCTTCTTTAATTGGAAGCGCCAATTATTTAAAAAATATGATATTTACAATTTCAGCTACATGGAAACAATGACACCCTTCGTCCGTGTTATCCACGAAGCAGATTTAGAAACGGAATACAAGTATCCGAGGAGAGAATCGTACGTGCCAAGCGGTGCGCTGTGGGCCATAGTGCTGTCCGTACCATTCACACTGTCTCTACTGGCGTGGGCGGTTTGCAATGATTGCAATGATGCGTTAGAGGTGAGATACTAAGGGATTTGAAACTCTAATAACTAGTTTTTTTTGTTTGCAGCAGTATTTTAAAAAAAAGTCGTTTGTCATATCTCCTCACTTTCAGGGCACTTCTCTTGATAATAAGTCAAATCTAGGGGTTCTTGGCGTTGGTATATCTAGCGACATCCAGTTTTGCGGTCATCTGGAGGAAAAAGCTAAGATAGCTTCCATAAAATTAGGAGTGCTCAATAGAGTGAGACGGTATTTCACGCAGGAACACCGCCTGAAATTGTATAAAGTCAGGCCACATATGGAATACTGTTCTCACCTATGGGCAGGAGCGCCACAATACCAGCTCCTTCCGTTAGACCGCATTCAAAATCGGGCGACTCGAATTGTTGACGATTAGTGCCTTACTGTCGACCCACTGAAACTGTTACGACTCGACCCACTGAAACTGCGCAGAGATATTGCATCTCTGTGCTTCTTTTACGAAATTTATCATAGGGAGTGCTCTGAGGAATTGTTCAGATTGATACCTGCTGCTGATTTTCACCACCGTACAACCCGCCATAAACATAAATTTCATCCCAACCATCTGGACGAGTGACGGTCCTCCACCGTGCGTTTTTCAAGACACTTTCTCCCACGCACAACCACTCTTTGGAATCAACTTCCAGCAGCAGTATTTCCGAACCGATACGACATCATAACCTTTAAGAAAAAAGCATATTCCTTTTTAAAAGGCCGGCAGCACCTATAATGCCGTTGGTATTGTTGGTGATCATGGGCGGCGGTAGTCACTTACCATCAGGTGAGCCGCAAACTCGTACGTCCCCGTGTTGTAAAAAAAGAGGGATTTTAAAACATCACTAAAGCCTAACTGCGATTGTCAACATTACTAGCGTAGCAGCTGCTGTCAATAACTCCCAAGGGGGAGGCCTAAGTCCAACAGTGGCCAGTTGACGGCTAATATAATGATATGACAATAGTTTTCAGGTATAATGTGTGATGAAACATAAAACAATTTTCAACGATCAGCTTCGCCTGAAAAACAGTCTTAAGTATGCCAATGCTTATGTTTTATTAAAAAAATAGAACAATTTCCATTCGCTCCATGCTTCAGAGGGCATATCATCTTCATCACCACCATATCAGCCGTTACCTGTCCACTGCTGAGCATAGGCCTCTCCCATAGACTGCCATAAGGAATGCGGATAGATGGAGGGCATATCTTCTTTTCATTTAAGAGTTTCCTCTTGTCGGTGCAACTAATTCATGCATTCTCTTCCAGCCAGTTCTATCCCAGGCCATATCCTTCACCTCCCTACACGACATGACACCTATTTTTTTTTTCTTTTTTTTTTAAAACGTCTGGAAAATGCTTTATGCAGACCCATACACCTTGTGGGAGGTGAATGAGTACTGTGGGAGTCCCCCCGTAAGGTGGGGGTGTACCCACCAAAAACCAGACGATATACCCTCGAGGTGCCATATGTCGGAGACATGGGTTCGCTTTCGCACTCACCACATCTCCGACGGCGACACGACATGACACCTAGTCTTTCTTTTATCTGTCCCATGTAGTTATTCCTCGGGTATTTAAAGATTTATAATTCTATTTTTGCATTTCCAGATTCTACTGGCGTGGTCGTTAGCACTAGGCATAAACGGAGTTCTAACTGATTCCGTAAAATTAATAGCAGGTGAGTTTATTATCTCGTGTGGTCCCGGCATAGGATGGGCCACCCCTTCCCTTCCCGTGGGTGTCGTAAGAGCCGACTAAGAGAGTGCGAGGGATGAGTAGCAGCGTCTCTCTTAAAACGTCTCCAAAGCCTAAATGCGGTTGCTGACCTGCCTGTCAAGCGTGGCACCTACTTTTTTTAGTGGATGATACTGGAATGGTAACTCTACCCGCCCTATTGGTATACACCGGCGGGGCACCAGTGAAGGATGATAGGTGAGGATGAAATAGGTCAGTTAGCCCATCGTGACGAATTCAACAAGAATTGTTCACGATGGTTTCGAGTGGGAACTACGTGGACGGTCGACCTAATAAGGCGCACTGCCAGCAACGGGGCTGTCAAACTCCATTGCTAACAATCCCTTTTTCCCCAGCGTGGCACCTACTGCCAAACCCCCTAAGGTGGAAACTTATGTTCAGCAGTGGACAGTTAGAGCTGATGTGATGATAACATAGTATACTTGTTAGGAGCTATCCCTAATATATGTTTTAACGTGAAATCGTTCGGAAGAATTGTTCGGATTGATATCTGCTGCTGATTTTCACCATCGTACAACCCGCCATAAACATAAAATTTCATCCCAACCATCTGGACGAGTGGCGGTCCTCCACAGTGCATTTTTAAAGGCACTTTCTCCCACGCACAACCACTCTTTGGAATCAACTTCCAGCAGCAGTATTTCCGAACCGATACGACAACGTAACCTTCAAGAAAAGAGCATATTCCTTTTTAAAAGGACGGCAGCACACCTGCAATGCCGTTAGTGTTGTGAGTGATCACGGGCGGCGGTAGTCACTTGCCATCAGGTGAGCCGCATGCTCGTTTGCCCCCGTGTTGTAAAAAAAAATCGTTTTCTTTACTAGCGATTCTTAATAATGTCTCGAATTCAGGCCGTCCGCGACCGGATTTCTTCTACCGCTGCTTCCCGGACGGTGTGGAGCGACCAGACCTGCAATGTACAGGCGACCCCCTCGACATAATGGAGGGCAGGAAGTCCTTCCCCAGTGGACACAGTAGCTGTAAGTACTTTGAAACTTTCCTCGACTGTAGTCTGGTTGAAGAGATGAAAGCAAATCTCGATAGTAATGAATGAAATAAATAAATAAAATAGCCATTTATTTTACTCCAAAATTTTTCATGCAACTTAGAATGGCAAACAAGCTGACGGCCCACCTGATGGAAAGTGGTAACCGTCGCCTATACACATGAGCAGTACCGTGGACATAACAGAGCATACTGTTTCGCCTATGATACCCCCCTTGCGTTGCCATTCCTGAGGACTCAGGTGTTATTCCTCTGTACTCTGTAAATTCCCTGCCATATCCCACCCTTCAAATTGTAATACAGCCATGTAAACACAACTGCTTCACGGTTTAAACGCCGGCGCACACACGGTTATTCATCATTTCAGCCATTGTCCACTGCTGGACATGAATCTCCCCCATAGACTGCCATAAAGAACGGTCCTGAGCCACCTGCACCCACTGACTCCCTGCAATGCATTTCAGGTCGTCACTCCATCTAGTGGGGTATCGCCTTACATTGCGTTGGTATGGGACCAAGGACCTTTCTTCTCCATAGGTTGTCGGTTCTTTTTTTTTATGGATAATAATGAAATGGTAACCCCGCCCACGCTAACGGTATACGCTGGCGGGGCACCAGTGACGGACGATAGGTGAGGATGAAAAAGCAGATCAGTTAGTCCATCGTGATGAATACAGTTAGAGTCTAGCACGACGGTTTCCAGGGGGAACCACGTGGAGGGTATGTTGGTAGACAGGGTATATTGCTAGCAATGGGAGTGGTAGGTCCAGATTAGCGATCCCTTCCCCCCTCGGTTGGCGGCGCTTGGAGCCGCGCGAGCGTTGTGCGAGGTGATAGCGTTGCGCGTGCGCAGTGTCGTTCTGCTCGCTGGGCGTGGCGGCGGCGTGGGCGTGCGGGCGGCTGCGCGCGCTGGGCCGGCGCCGCGGCAGCAGCGCGCGCCTGCTCGCCAGCCTGGCGCCGCTCGCGCTCGCCGCCGCCGTCGCGCTCTCCAGGACCTGCGACTACCACCACCACTGGCAGGGTCAGTACCGCCGGCTCCCTCACTATTTTATTTCTATACAACTTAGAATGGCAAACGAGCTGACGGCCCACCTGATGGAAAGTGGTCACCGTCGCCTGTAGACATGAGCAGTAGCATAGACGTAATAGAGTACGAGGTTTGTCCGGAAAGTACGTATAAAAGTTTTTTAAAAATTTTATTTTACAATTATTCAGGTAAATCAATTTTATCCCCTTCAAAGTACTCCCCCTGTGACATAATGCACTTGTGCCAACGCCGTTTCCACTGTGAGAAGGCTCCTTGAAAGTCCTCTGGTTGTAGGTTTCTCAGCTGCCCCGTCGTAGCTTTTTTTATCTCATTTATGTCCCCCAAATGCCGCCCCCGAAGTACCAATTTGGTTTTTGGGAACAAGAAGAAGTCACACGGGGCCAAATCCGGCGAATAGGGGGGTGTTCGGTCACCGTAATGGAATTTTTACTCAAAAACTCACGGACAACAAGAGAGGTGTGGGCAGGGGCATTGTCGTGGTGAAGAATCCAACGCCCCTCTCGCGCCAATTCTGGACGAACTCGTGCCACACGAGCTTTGAGGCGTCTGAGCACATCGACGTAGAATTTTCCATCAACTGTCTGGCCTGGAGGGACGAATTCTTGATGGACAATCCCCCGAACATCGAAAAAAACAATCAACATTGTCTTGACATTTGAGCGGGATTTTCTTGATTTTTTTGTTCGTGGTTCCCCGGATGTCTTCCACTCTTTGCTTTCACGGCCATTCTTGCCGAGTTTCGAGAGAAACTTGATTACGACGCGCTGCTCTTCAACGGAAGCGGGCTCCATGCCGACGGGGTTTCGTTAAGAGGTAACTTCACAGATGGCGTGACAAGCCAGTTCGCACCGCACGGCGGTCAGACCAGAACTGAAGCATTGTTAGGGACATAAGGAAGGGGTCCTGCGCTTACCTGGCCTCCCCACTCCTCTTTCTCGCATTCCAGAACACTTTTATACGAACTTTCCGGACAGACCTCGTATACTGTTTCGCCCATGATACCTCCCCATGCGTTGCCATTCCTAAGGACTCAGGTGTTGTTCCTCTGTACCCTGTAAATTCACGCCATATCCCACCCTTAAAACCTAAACATAGACATGCAAACACAACTGCTTCACGGTTGAAACGCGAATGGACAGAGGTACCCAAACAATCGACTTTTGTACAAAGTCTCCCTCTGGTAAGACAGCCGTGGCGCGACATTGTTTCCTGCCAGGTGGGCCGTCAGCTTGTTTGTCATTCTAAGTCAGTCATTCTATTCTAAAAAAAAGGGAGATTTTGCCAATAATTGGTAAGCGAATTGACAACTGCAGTTAGACTTTTGGTAATATTTTAAGAGAAACGCTGCTGTCTTTCCCTCAACCATAGAGCTTCCTTAGTCGCCACTAACGACACCTACGGGAAAGGGAACGATGGCCCATTCTACTACTTCTTATGCCACTGTGTCAAGTTAACTGGAAGAGATCTCTTTTAGAGATAAGTTCGCGTTTGCTAACATTATGTTATTAACTTATTGTTGTTACTGTATGTTTTACATATATATATATATATATATATATATATATATATATATATATTCTATGCCGGGATCAGTCAGCTATTTTAACATTATCCACATGCTTGTTTGCAGATGTGCTAGTGGGCTCTATCCTTGGCTACACAACGGCGATATTTTGTTACCGCCAGTACTATAACCCGCTCAGCAGCGACCTGGCCGGCGTCCCATACGTGGTGTCCAACTTGAACTTGGCCAAGTACGTGAGTGGGAAACCCGACGTCAGCCCAGTGAAGGGCGACGGCAAAGAATTGGAATCGACGCCGCTACTTAACGGCAGGAAAGAGGACAAGTGGATATAAATGTAAAAAATTAATAGTAGCATTTACGCTGCAATATCGGTGCGTTTACGCTACGTTATCAGTGCGTTTACGCTACAATATCAATATGTTTACGCTGCGATAATTACCTTTATACAGAGTAAACATAACACTAAGGTAGCGTAAGCGTAAGTAACAATTATATTGCGTTATCGGAGCGTTTACGCTACGTTATCAGTGCGTTTACGCTGCGATATCATTACCTTTGTACAGAGTAAACGTAACGTGAAGGTAGCGGAAACGTAACAATTATATTGCGTTATCGGAGCGTTTACGCTACATTTATCAATGCGTTTACGCTGTTTTATCAGTGCGTTTACGCTACGTAATCATTACGTTTATACAGAGTAAATGCAACGATAAGGTAGCGTAAGCGTAACAATTATGCTGCGTTACCAGTGCATTTATGCTGCGTAAATACATGTATATCAATGTGTTTACGTTGCATTATCGTTGCGTTTACGCTGCGTTATTGATCTCGTTCCAATTTACAAAGTTCCACAAATAGTGATATGTCTATAAAGTTTACTATAAAAAAAAATTTTATATTATCATAGATAAATGGTATTCGTAAAGATTTTTAATACGTATGCCGCCATAAACAAATAGTTACCCATAGACACGAGAGAGAGCATTTTTTTTTGTTTCACATGTCAACAGTGAAGCAACGTACAAGTGTAAAACTAACTTTAAAAAAAAATTGCAAGAATGCTTTATGGTACATAATACAGTATTGTCAAGCAAACAGATGACATGAATACGACTAGCTGTATCCCGCGGCTTCGCCCGTGATCGTATAGTGACGTCGAGTATCCTGTAATCTTCCTCAAGACATGATAAAAGAATGCACCAGATGAAAACATAAAAGTAAGTTCTCATATTCATTTTATACTAGTGGTCGCCACGTGGTCGAAATTCGACCATAACATATATTGTAATAAATGAATTTATTATGGTTATGTTTGATACTATAGACAAATAATATTAAAGGCAAACAATATCAATCTATTCTTTTTGAGACTTCAATATATATATATATATATATATATATATATATATATATATATATATATATATATATATACAAAAAAAGATTTTTTTGTACATTCATAATATAATATTTATATACAGTGTCCCAGAACTTTTAGAGCACCTATATATATAAATGCGTAAAGTAAAAACTTTGTACCCCTTTTTACGAAAATTGCGCGAGCAGACGAGGATGAAACTTCGCACACTTATAGTTTATATAGAAAAGGAGTACATGGAATGCTATTTTTTTTTTTTAATTATGCATAAAAAATACTTGAAGTAAAAAATAAAATCACGATAATACATTTTCATTAAATTCTATTGAAATAGTCTATAAATTTGTAATTCAAGATGGCGCGTAGTGTCAAAAGACGTTTTAGAAGCGATCGGTTTTGTAAAACATACTATTGATAATATAGTAAATATGCATAATTAAGATGACAGTTTATCCAATAAAAGTAAATTTGGGTAATATATAGCAATATCTATATATCGTAGTTACAATATCTATACATATATTGGCCCAATAACAGATATAATTATAGGGCATCCAATATATAATATCGAAAAGAAGTACCCGCTCGTAATGAATATAGATATCCGACTGGTATGAACGATATCGCAATGTGTTGCCATCAATGGCCAGAAGAACTCGATATATAGATATTGGATACTAACCATCGCTAAATAAAAGTCGCTACATATTGGATTAAAAGTTTTAAAAGCGCGCCATTTTTGTCACTACATTTGTAGCTGTTATTTTGAGGTTATAAATCTAAGATTTATTGTAATTATAACGATATTTTATATATTTTTCCAAAAATTAAGTAAAAAAAATTAAATAAAGAGATTAAATTAACAGAAATAAAAACTAAGTATAAATAATAATAGTAATAATATTATAACAGATTTATATGTAAGGATAATTAAAATGGCTGACGTTTCCCGCCATTTTTTTTAACAGGGTTCGTTGTTTTGTTACAATAATTTAATACAATTTTTTGTATTAAATTATTGTAACAAATTGGGTATGTTCGTTTATAAAACCATTCCTAATTATGTGATAGATATTGTGAAAATGCATTTATAGTTGTTAATAAATTGATTTTTTTATTTATTTATCAATTTCTATGAACAAAGTTAACATTTTCGAGCAAAAAAAAAAAAAACTAAGCAGAACAAAGGAAAAAAGTTTGCGATTTTTTTTAGACGGTAAAAAGGCTAAAGTATGTTATTCATACAGCTATGTATCATTTCTTACTGTCACTATAAGGTAATATTTTAATGTACATATAAATCAGTTTTAGCAGAATGGAATTTTAAAGAGAAATTTAATTATTTATAATTATAGTGTAATCACTTTGAAGTAACAATGTTTAGAAAATTTTTCTATTATTATAAATTCGTATATTTATAAATAGTTATATCAAATTAAAAATAATTAGTACAAAAATATATTTTTAGTTTTTGCTGAAATTGAAATAAGTGAAATTCGGTTTCAGCTATAAAATAATATTTTCGGTTTTTATTATGGTTTACCATGGAATGGCAACCTCGCTTGCGCCTTTTTTTTAAATTTTTATTAATGGGTGATAATGGTATGGTAACCCCGCCTGCGCTATCGGCATACACCGGCGGGGCACCAGTGAGGGATGATAGGTGAGAATGAAGCAGGTCAGTTAGCCCATCGTGACGAATCTAAAAATAAATCAATCACGATGGTTTCCAGGGGGAACCACGAGGAGGTCGACCTGACAGAGTATATTGCTAGCAATGGGACTACTAATCCCCATTACTAACAATCCCTTCTCCCCCCGCCCCGCTTGCGCTATCGGTATACACTGGCGGGGCACCAGTGAGGAATGATAGGTGAGAATGAAAAGGCAGGTCGGTTAACCAGTCAACCATTAGGATTTGCAGAAATAAACCCTTTCCGCTCCGTTGTCGCCGTATTTGCGACCTTAGAACGCTAACATTAAATCCACTATCGCGGATACAGCGACACGATTGTTTTACTGACAGCGCCCTCAACACTTAGGTAAACGAAATCTTGTGTTTAATATTTATTTATTCTTTATTGCACAATAAAAGTTTGTACAAGTGGCGAGCTTAATGCCATATGGCATTCTCTACCATACATACATACCATACATATATCAAAACTACGATAAACAATATGAGATATAGTAAATATTGAGTAACCTTTGTATTATGTTTCATGGTTATATTATGGTGTAACGTTGCGAAACGTATCCCAAAGAGGGTTGACGTCAGGCAGGTGGCCGGTCGTAAAACTAAAAACCAAGTCTTTTTGTAATATGGACAAAATCATATTACGCCGATCCCACATTATTGGGATAAGGGTAGGAAGATGATGAAGATATGGTGTAACGATGCGTCTTGCTACAGTTTACATCAGTATTTTCCCAACACTTGAACATTTCCAAAATTTTTACGCCCCCATACATAATTTTTCCCGACAAAGTTTACTTGACGACTCTAATCGCCCGGTTGACGTTTTGGTAACGTCAAACGAAATTATACCTAATAAGTATTTACAGATTTTTTTTTAATTTAACTTTTTTTTTTTTGTTAAATTTGGCACCGATATCTACTCGTAGCATTGCATTTAAATGGTCCGGGGTAAGAGGGTTAAAATCGCTTCGAGTCCATTTTTAATTACAATTATCAAATTAAAATTGCCCCCTTGTGGGGCGTGGGTCCCACGTTGGGAAACACCGGTTTACATTATAATAAGTATTATGAGTTACTAGGCTGGAGTACAAAGTATAGAGAGATATTCGGACTAAGAGTCGTGCTACATTTTTGTACTTAATTTATATATATATATATATATATATATATATATATATATATATATATATATATATATATATCTGCGATATATGGTTTTGTAAAGTTACAGTCTCTTTTGTAAAGTTAACAAAAAAATTTACATTCTAATGTTGGTAAAACATGGCCGAACTGTAATGTCATTAAAATACCCAGTAATTTACTTACTACACACAAATTTATGCGAATAAATTTCTTTGAATTTTTTTTTTTAAATTAAATTCGTTCTCTTAATGTAAATATGTACTTGTTTGTGATCAAAATATACATTGTATGTCTTTATAGAGTATATACAAAGATGTCCATATCATATATTTGAAATACATTCATTTGAAAAAATATACTGGTTTTATTTACATAAGACATTCTGAAAATAAAATGTTCTGAGCTTTTTTAATTGGTGATAACGACTGAGAATCCCATTGCAGCAATATACCCAACCAGGTCGACCTCCTCGCGGTTCCCCCTGGAAAGTATCATGGTTAATTCCTGATGAATTCATCATGATGGGCTAACTGGCCTGTTTCTATTCTCATCTATCACCCTTCACTGGTGCTCCGCCAGCGTATCCCGTTAACGCAGGCGGGGTTGCCATACCATTTTCACCCATCAAAAAAAAAAATGGGTGATAACGGAACGACAATCTCGTCTGCCCGCCTTAATACATTTAGTTTTTTTTTTTTATACAACTTAGAATGGCAAACAAGCTGACGGCTCACCTGATGATGAAAGTAGTAACCGTCGCCTATAGACATGAGCAGTACCGTGGACATAACAGAGTATACTGTTCCGCCCATGATACCCCCCATGCGTTGCCATTCCTGAGGACTCAGATGTTATTCCTCTGTACCCAGTAAATTCACGCCATATTCCACCCTTCAAACCGTAACACAGCTATATTAGTCTATGCTTTCTAAGGTGTCAATAAAAAAAAAACAAAATCATTCCAAATTCAATTTATATAATTAAAAAAAAAAAAACTTATAAACTTCATACAAGGATTCTATACATTAATATCACAAATCATATTTTATACATTAATCTATAATTTATCTACGTCATTTTTATACTTGGCACAGTTAATAAACCATCTTGATATTTATCGAAATGAGACATTATAAAGTTCCTAATTGTAAGATCCGTCGTGTGGTCCCGGCATAGAATGGACCACCCCTTACACACTCGTGGGTGTCGTTAGAAGCAACTAAAGGAATTTAACAGTTGAGGAGTAGTTTTTTTTTTTTTTATCATAATATCTAAATGACATATGTAAAACGCATTAACAAAAAAAAAATTCATTTAATTATTGATTCGATTTTCAAATCGATTATCCGGATTCTCGATTATACGGAATACAGCTGACTATTTGATTCGGATAATCGAGATACTACTGTACATCCACAATGGGGATTTCATTCGAATAAATAATAATAAAAAAAAAACCGGATGGAGTCGAAACAATTGTTGGAAACGACAAATAACCTAAGTTCGTTAAATTCCCGTTGGGCATTTACATAGACATTTTGTATATAGATTACAGCCATTACTTATTATATATTTAATAAAATTATATTTCACTTTTATTTATTTATTTATTTATTTATTATTATTTTACTGAACTAGGTGCCATCTTGCAGAAGTCCATATCACTGGTTATTTGATTAACATATTTTTTTTTTATGGTAACCGAATTAAACATAATAATTTTAATAGAATAACCAGTTTTATGATTTTTTGTGAAAACACCTAAAAAAAACTATGGCGTATAATAGTCTATGGCAGTGATTCTCAACCTTTTTTTTTGTTGCGGCACATATTTAACGATTTCAAAATTTGGCGGCACACAAAGAGAAAGATAAAAACTATTTACTTACTACAACACACTGCATAAATAGGTTAAGACAACAATTTTAAATATTTGCAAAATTTGGCGGCACACTTTTAAAATTTGGCGGCACACAAAAGTGCCGCGGCACAGTGGTCGAGAATCACTGGTCTATGGGGAAGGCCTATGTCCAGCAGTGGACGGATAATGGCTGAAATGATAATCATGATGGTATAAAAAAATAATGATTTAATTCTCCTTTTATTGTAGAAGATTAATTAATAATTGATTTGGAGGCAGACTAGCAGTTTTTCTAGAAATTTAATTTAATTACAAAAAAAAAAAATGGGTGACACTTGTGAATTATGTAAAAATAATTATATTTAAATAGGAATTAATGAAAATATAAACAAGGAAATAATCGATCCGGGCATAAGCCAGTCCGCTGATGTCCACCAGCAGTACAAATCAAAATGGCGACCGATCGACTGGACGTCTCGACCCGTCACTGATTACACTCGGAGAGTGCTCCCGAAGTGATCACAACGAGACGCGGTTACATTTTCATTAGCTTCTATTGAAAGAGTCTACATAGTTTATCCCTTTATTCATGACAAGTGTATTCTACAAAAAAAAAACCGACTTTTAATTGTAGCAAATCCAGTTGTTTTCGATTTAAAAACAAAACTAATGGAACTATTTTTGATGGAATCTCTATGGGACCAATCTGTAAGTGTATCCTTTCAGATAAAAAAAGATTTTTCCAAATCGGTTCACAGTTGACGGAGTTATGAGGTGACAAACTTAAAAAAAGGATATAAAGCCGAATTGAAACTTCCTTTTTTGAAGTTTGAAAAGTTAAATCTTCTAGGAATATAGTTCAAATAACTATTACCCTATTCTGTCTTTCCAACTGTTTCAACCGTGAAGCAGTTGTGTTTGCATGGCTGTGTTTCGGTTTGAAGGGTGGGATATGGCAGTGAATTTACTGGGTACAGAGGAATAACACCCGAGTCCTCAGGAATGGCAACGCATGGGGGGGTATCATGGGCGAAACAGTTATGTCCATGCTACTGCTCATGTCCATAGGCGACGGTTACCACTTTCCATCAGGTGAGCCGTCAGCTTGTTTGCCATTCTAAGTTGTACAAAAAAAAAAAATGGGAATTTAGAGTAAGAAAGAGACAAAAACAGTTCAATATCTAAAATAGGTTTATGATTTGACGTTTTTATGAATAAAGGGATTAGGTTCAGACAAGTAAACTTAAATACATTAGCAAATTCTTAACGGCATTCAAAACGGGCGTCACCCAGTTGTAACATGCCATACATATAGGGACAAGTAATATCCAATATCTATATATCGAGTTCTTCTGGCCATTGATGGCAACACGTTGCGATATCGTTCATACCAGTCGGATATATATATTCATTACGAGCGGGTACTTCTTTTCGATATTATATATTGGATGCCCGATAATCTATCTGTTATTGGGCCAATATATGTATAGATATTTTAACTACGATATATAGATATTGCTATAAAGGCGGAAAGGGACAGGTTGGCGAAAAACATGTGAATCAGATGGCATATTGTTCTCCCGCCGGTAATGCACCGCAGCCGTATAATTAGCGATACTCAGTGTCGACGCCGCGCAATGTATTTGCAATATTACGATGGCCGCGAGGCGCGATACTCGTGCGTACAGCGCGCGGTCAGCGGTCAGCGGTCAGCGGTCAGTGCCGCCTCCTAGTACGTAGTGTCGTACGCTCGTGGCGTTCACCTCGTACAGCTGACTGTGCGCGTCGCGGTAGCATTTTAATACGTATATTAGATAAATTGCTATTTTTTGGTATTTCACTATAAAAATACATATTATTTCTATATATTATGATATAATAGCATAGATTACATTATTTTTTTAATAAAAAAAAAATATCTGTCTGAACTAATGGTTTCTGTTTTTGCCAATGTGTCCCTTACACCCTGTACATTACCCAACCTTACATACATACAATTAAAACTACCAAATTATCCTCTGGGAATAATCAAAATCCTTCCATACAACGTCTTTATTGAAGAACACATAAAACGCAGCGCAATTCAACGTTAAATACCAAACGAATTCGAATAAAATAATTTTAAAGGACGGCCTCACGAAACGCAACCTCAACACTATGTATGGAACTATAAAATACCTAACTTCAAGCATTTTCTGTAGGGCCAACACTAGAAACAAGCATACAGTGTAGGGCATTAGGAACGATATGCAATTCTGTTGTCTTAAATTATCATAAAGGCTGAATAGTAAGAACACATAGATAGGTACAGATGCGTAAATGGCGAAATCATACTTGCCGTACCATCGATTCCAAATGTAGAACGTAAAATGACGATTGTCCGCTAACAAATATGGGTGCACTATTGTATTAAAATGTACTATGCCTACAAATAATATACAAATAAAAACAACTTTAATTTTATTGCTAAATATTAAACTTAGAGTCGTACGCAGTTTAACCAAAACGTATGGTAATGCGAATACTGCGTAGAAAATTAGGAAATAAAACAACTGTGGTAGATGCAGGGCCGCTTCGTGTGCTCCCTTATCGCCTACCACTATGGAACCGTTGATATAAACGAATGCAAGGAAGGATATCAATGTTATACTATGCAGGAATAGATCGAGAAAGTCTTGAAGGGTTATAAACTTGAAAAATGTTACGAAACAAGTGGTTATATGGTAGAATAAGGCGTTGAACAAGTCCGAAATACCATAGTAACGTTTCAGTTTCGACGCGTCCAAATCTTTCGCGATCAACGACTGGCGGCTCAACTTCGCTTTAGTCAAGTACTGATTACCAAACACTCTCGAGCTCTTTATGAAAATATATAAAAGTTTATGGCCAAATATCATAGCCACCCAAACAACGTTCGTCTGCCTCATAACCACACTGCATAATCCAAATATAAAGTTCAACAGTTTAAACTTGTTAACGAAGCCAGAGAAAACTAACAGGAAAGTCAGAGATAGTGTATCGGTGTAATAGACGTGCGAAAAAAAATACAACGGCGGCAGTAGAGCCAAATTTAAAGCTTGCCACACCGTTTTCACATAACTGGTGTTGCCATAAACGAATTTCAAAATGGATGCAAACAGAATTAAATTAATACACGACGCGATTAAATTGATGAAACGTAAATTGTATGTATTGCATTGGAAATGCGAGCCCAAAACTGCAGCTGAGACGAGGTAAAGGCCCGGCAATGTGGTGATCTTTGGGTTCCAGTACGTGAAGTTACGTTCACAGTACGCCAAGCCCTGTGGTATGTGGAACAATTCATCTATTACGATATGTATCGTTCCATAGACCTTGTCGAAGATGAATTTTGACACGCCAAAGTATGCAGCTACGGTGAGGAAGAGGATCAAGTAGTATTTTGGGCTTGACTTCATTATTACTGGTGTTTCTGCAACAAAAATATTTTCCAATTATTTTTTATTTATTTATTTAAGTTTTAATGCACAATGAAACTATGTATACATGATGGACTTAACACCGGACTGTGTTCTCTACCAGTCGACCATTGGATGAACAAAGAAATAAGTATTTTTTTTATACAACTTAGAATGGCAAACAAGCTAAGGGCTCACCTGATGAAAAATTGTAACCGTCGTCTATAGACATGAGCATTACCATGGACATAACAGAGTATACTGTTTCGCACATGATACCCCCCATGAGTTGCCATTCCTGAGGACTCAGGTGTTATTCCTCTGTACCCAGTAAATTCATGCCATATCCCACCTTTCAAACCGAAACACAGCCATGCAAACACAACTGCTTCACAGTAGAAACACGAATGTTTTAATAGGGATGTCGCTGCTCATCCCACACCCTCACTTAGTGGTCTCTTATGACACCCACACTATCATTAACAAATTAATTTCACAGTTATTAAGGCATTTAGTTTAATTTTTAATAGGATGAAAACAATGGCAATAGAATTAATCCACAAAGGTTTCCACGAGGGTCCTAATAAGTGATATTGCAACCCATGGTACTACTAAACTCCATTATCTTTCCCTTTAAAGCATGTTTTACGGAATAATTTTTTGTTATTTTAATAACTTACATATATCATAGTTTTGTGTACCTACATATAAAGGTCTTGTTCTCAATGTCCTCTAGCCAAATGTTGTCTGGAAGAGATTGCTTAGCGATAAGGCCTCCTTTTGTATCACTTCTCATTAATATTTACTGTATTTGTTATTTCTCTTTTTATTTGGTGCAATAAAGTGTAAATAAATAAATAAAGGATCTAGCATGAGAATAGAGAGCTGTTAAAAAAAACTTGAATGTAATTGCTATACTAATATTAAAAAGAGGAAAAATTTATTTATTAATACTTTATTGTACACAAAAAATTACAAATAGGAAAAATTTGTTTAAAATTAATGGAAAAAGTCAAAATTCTACAAATTCAATTTAAAACATTCTTTCACCTATAGAAAGCAACATTATGATAGCAACATAGGTAACAAATAATATAGGCTATATATTATTTATGAAAGAATTACGAAAGAGATTTATCAAGCAAGAATGAATGGAGATGTCGGTAGGGGCCGCCCTAGACGGACGTATGTCGACCAAATAGGCGACGTGCTGAGGAAAGGCCAAATTAAAAGTGCCCGCAACCGGCGAGCGTGTATGAAAAGATTGATGAATGTGGAAGAAGCAAAAGGTTTGTTTGAATCGAAGCATTTGGCGTTCCATTGTTACTGCCTACCCTAATGGGAGACACGCGTGACAGATATGTATGTATTATTTATGAAAATTCTATCTTCCCGTGCGGAGCCGGACCGAAGATATAGTAATGAATAACTCGGACCGGTATCGGAAAAACCGTATTATTCAAATTGGAAAATATAATTACTTACAATTGCTTAGCAAATCAAGTTTTGGCATTAAATTTAATTTCATTACTTTTATGTATAACGAATATAATATAAAACTAATTAAAAAAGGAAAAATTATTCTTTCCTTGTATCAATAGGTTGGTTTACTCACAAAATTTGTTGTCAACATCCACAATGGCTGCAAAACCTTAAATCTGACACGTGTAAACTATTCTCAAGTAATGTTTTATGTTAAAATTTCCTGATAAATTAGCGTACTTCCCATATAAATACTGTTAAAAAAAGTGCCGAATGATAAAAGATGACCATTTTCTGATAACAAAAAAGACGAATGGCGCGATTTTTGACAAATTTTGACAGCTGACAGATTCTTTTTTTTTAAACATTTAGACGAGATAAATACTCTTCTAAATCTATGCATGAAAGTGTTTTATATATTACTTTTGTATTATTGTTCACTGTTATCACCATAAACTTAATATATCGTAATACGTGTTATCTGCGTGCACGCACAAATAATAAAAGAATTGATTGTTACATATGTAAGAAAATAAGCAAAGCTTATTCTGCCATTCAACCGCAAATTATATAATTTACATTACTTCTTATCTAAAAATAATATAACAAATGTATTGACGAAAACCTATTCACTATGAAAACTTATACACATTTTTCATTTCATTCCTACAATATAATTTAATATTAAATAAAAAACTACAGAGGAATTTCACTTCCGGACATAGACTAAGGATATTACCTGTGGTTTATCCAGTTACTAAACATCAAACCTTCCTGTGTTTTTGACATTGACACTACAATCATAAACATCCCTCATTCTTATCATAGATAATTCAAATTCGAATTTCATCATAACGGCCGTTGCTATATTACTTTTCTTAGCAAAAATAAAAACAATTGTTTAATGAATTAAAACTTCTTAAAGCAATGCTTTTCAAATTATCTGACGGTACTATATTTTGATAGAATAATAATGGAAGCTAACGATTTTATTACGAAACTCAAAGCGGACGGGACAGAGAAAGATTTGTGCGATCTTGACAAAGTTTTTGTTGATTACAAAGCAATTTTGGAAAAGCTGAGCGCCAATGATCGTGGTCCATTTTCTCTGAATGTTCTGTGTATTTTATGCAGGTAATATTATTATTTACAAGTTTAAAGTCGTGACTTTAACTGCGGGACTGGGATTAATTAATTGGCCGAAATAAAAAGCAATCTGTTCTTTATTTCAAATATAGTATATGTTTAACTAATTTATCTTTTGAATATATTTTATTACATATTTACGAATTATTATAGATTAACATTTCCCCCTATAAACCATTGAAGTAAATTTCTAGTGCTTTTTTTTTTGTTTAATGGCTGAAAATAAAATAGTGACCCTGCCTGCGCTGTCGGTATAAGCTGGCGGGGCAGTAAGGGGCTATAGGTGAGGATGTAAGCCATTTGACCCTCGTGACAAATTCATCAGGAATTACTCTGATGGTTTCCAGGGGGAACCATGCAAAATTTAACCTTATATTACTAGCAGTTGGGGTTGTTTGACCTCATTACTAAGAATCCCTTTCTGCTCTAACACCAGACACTTTCATATGAATAATAGTTTAATGATCATCTCTCAAATTGCAGGAACTTGGATAAAGTTCCATCATGGAGAGACAAGATAGACGACAAGTTGTTACTCACATTAAGTATTGACTGCGTCAGGGAGACGCGTGTTTTGGACCGCCCGGGACATGTGAAGACGTTAGCTTGCATATACCATATACACAGACATGTTATTAGGAAGGTATTTATTTATTTATTTAACTCTTTATTGCACCAAAACATAAAAAAAAAACAATGACATATAAACAATTCAAGTGAAATACAGTAGCATGGAGTACAGATCGAAATATACATATAAAAGGCGGTCTTATCACTAGGGCAATATTAGGAAAAGCCAATAAATATGGAACACGCTCTGTTGAGAGGCTGTTGCCTAAATGAGAGTGCAGAAATAGGAATCCAATTTACAATAAAAAAAAAGTAAATAATTTAATTTCTTTGGATAATGATTGTAAATTTGTTTACTTACAGAAATCGCAGGTACCACCACAGTTGGTGTTGAAAATTTCAATGATGCCGTTCGAATGTGACTCGGAGACATTGCTGAATGAATACTTCAAGACTTATTGGAGCATTGTAGCTGATAGACTAACATATATAGAATATCTCAAGTCAAAGAAAGCACCCATTGTAAAGTTACTCCCAAAATTGACTGAAGATATAATGAAAGTTATCCAAATATATGATACAGCACAGTATTGCATCAATATATTGGTATTTTTAGTGAAGAAACTACATTCGTTATACAGTGACGACTGTCCGAAGGACCTGAACGGAGTATACGGACAGATATTTGATAGATTCGCAAAGAAGAATGATTTGAAATCGTTCAAGAAGCTAACGGATAGAGAAGTGATGGATTTGTATATAAAACTGAACGAATGTCTGTACACAATTGTGGATAACTTGTCCAGAATGAATTTTGAAGAGTCCGTACTGGGTAATGTTGTGCGTACATGTATTATGTTCCTGGGACATCGTCCCGACATATTCCACTGTTTGCAAACGTTCTATTTGAATTCCTTTTGTAATATATTCCATTATACAAAGAATCCAACATACATAGAGACAATATTTAATAGTTTATTACTTTCATGTGAGAGCACAGAGAAATTGGGTTATGGGAAAGCTATGTACGCTACGTATCCATTCTTAAACCAACTGCTAAGATTGCACATTGAATATTTAGTAAATAATAAAAAGAAATGGACAGACCATTTCACGGAACAATCACAAATATATTGTTTAAATTTCACACTGTTATTAATGGAGAAGTCTAGAAAGACCATTCAATCGGTGAAATGCGAGAATTGTAAAGTCCAATCCGGAGTGCACGATGCTTTACGCCTCTCGTTTCTGACCAAACACTTTGTCACCATGTCTGTGGATCAGGGAATAAATATAAACAACATCTTACCAACATATTACCAGGTAATAGTGGAACAACATAATATGTTGAGCGAATTATGCTCCTTAAATTGTTCTAACCATCATAAATGTTTTCGTAAACTGCAAACCGACGTGCACAACACAGCAATCGTGTTAAACAAAGCGCAGTACTATGAATATTCAATAAAATTATTTAATACATACCTTAAGCACGAAATTAGCTGTTTTAAAAATGAAATTGAGCTTAAAAATATAAGTAGGGCATTGTATAATAAAAGTATATGCGAATTGGATTGTAAAATGTATGAAGAAGCACTAAAAGATACATTTTTGAGCTTGGTTTTTGCACAACCCGATGGGGTGAGCTCAGATAAGTATCTGAGCTTAGCGATGGATATAAAGGCTAAAGCGTTGAAGAATGCTGACGAGGATGATGACGACCAGGATACGCTGCAGCTGATGTCTGTGTTGGAGGCTTGTAAAATGTGTGTTGACAACAGTGTGTATGGGAATTTGAAGCCATTTTTGGCGCCATTACAGTTTAGGTAAGTTTTATGTGAAATTTTAATATATTTTATAATTTTTTTTATGTTTCTATTAATGTTTATTTTTTGTTTTTTCAATATTTTTTTGTTTTCTTAATATTTTTTTTTGTTTTTTAATATTTTTTTTGTTTTTTAATATTTTTTTTGTTTTTTTAATATTTTTTTTTTAATTAATTGCACCGACAAGAGGAAACTCTTAAATGAAAAGAGATTTTTTTTTAATGTTTTTATAATTATTTTTTTGTTTTATTTTTTATTAACATTTTTTTTTAAGTTTTTATTCATTTTTTTTTTTGTTTTTATAATTTTTTTTTCATATTCTTCTTTATTTTGATAAGTTTTGTTTATTTAATTGCTTATATAAGTATATATGCAATAAAATATTAATACCAAACTATGTTACCAATTCAATTCAATTTATTTATTTGCAAACAACACTACATTGTGTTAAATATTTTTTATAAGTAACAAGAAAATTTTATAAAACAACTTTACAATAAAACAGAAAAAATATGAAGCAACAAAATAACCAATAATAATTGTCAAAAATTACAATTAATTTACAAATGTCATTAGTAAGGCATAGTATACAGTACATATAAAAATTGTTTGCTCACTCCATGTCGTGTTTCTACCGTGAAGCAGTTGTGTTTGCATGGCTGTGTTTCGGTTTGAAGGGTGGGATATGGCGTGAATTTACAGGGTACAGAGGAATAACACCTGAGTCCTCAGGAATGACAACGCATGGGGGGTATCATGGGCGAAACAGTATACTCTGTTATGTCCATGGTACTGCTCATGTCTATAGGCGACGGTTACCACTTTCCTTCAGGTGGGCTGTCAGCTTGTTTGCCATTCTATGTTGTATAAAAAAAAATACTATATTTTATCTATTTACAGGGGCACTAATAAATATATTAATTATTTTTAATTTTTAATTTCAGTACACTGTTGAGACATGAATTCTCAATGTACGCGAAGCTCTGGCCGTCTGTGGTACCAATAGCTGGTGTTTGGAGGTCACTGAATGACTTGGCAAAGGGGCAGCATCCGGCTTGGCTGACAAGTAAGTTTTTTTTTTTACTTTTTTATTTAAAGGCTGACATATCCTATAAGGATATGTCAGCCTCGTCATACCCTAATTTTGGAAAATACGTCACATACTTAAAACATTGATACATAAATACATAATACATAATATCTTAGTTAGTCTATTTTCATAAAGGGAATTATTGATACAAAAATATAGTAATTAAAGATTTTGCCATTCCGGAATGTAGGCTCTGCAAGTATATTTGAAAATAAGACAAGTAAGTTGTCCACTACAGGTTGGGGGGGGGGGGAGAAGGGATTGTCAATAATGGGGACTAGAAGCCCCATTGTTAGTAATACCCTATCAGGTCGACCTCCACGCGGTTCCTCCTGGAAACCATCATGATATTTTTGTTTGGGTTTATGGTAATGGAATTGTAACCCCGCCTGTGCTAACGGGATACGCTGGCGGAGCACCAGTGAAGGGTGATAGATGAGAATGAAAACAGACCAGTTAGCCCGTCATGATGAATTCATCAGGAATTAACCATGATAGTTTCCAGGGGGAACCGCGTGGAGGTTGACTGTATTGCTAGCAATGGGTTAGTTAGATCCCATTATAATCCCCTAATAATCCCTTTCCACGCAGTATACCATGTTTTTTTTTAATGTGTGATATTGGAATGGTAACCCCACCCGCGCTATCGGTATACACCGGCGGGGCACCAGTGAAGGATGATAAGTGCGGATGAAGCAGGTCAGTTAGCCCATCGTGACAAATTCAACAAGAATTGTTCACGATGGTTTCCAGGGAGAACCACGTGGAGGTCGACCTGACAGGGTATATTGCTAGCAATGGGAATGTCAATCTCCATTGCTAACAATCCCTTTCCCCCGACAGTATACCATGTTAAGTTTGATTCCAGGCGAGGACACGGAAGTATTACAATGGACGCTGTACGAAGTAATGATGGAAACACCAACAGTTGTTAGGTTAATACATTCTCAGTACTACAGGGACATTGTCACAGATGTTCTGGACAGGATGGATCGGACTCCGGTGAGTTTTCAACCAACTAGGCTACGGTAACCGCATACCGGCAGCACACCTGCAATGCCGTAGGTGTTGTGGGTGACTATGGGCGGCGGTAGTCACTTGCCATCAGGTGAGCCGCATGCTCGTTTGCCCCCTGTGTTGTAAAAAAAAAAACATCAGGTGGGCCGTATGCTTGTTTGCCACCTCAGTGGTATAAAAGAAAAAAAAAACTTTAAAAACAGGAAGGTTCTCAAATCGGTTGTATGTTCTTCCCTGTTTTTTTTTTATGGGTGAAGGTGGAATGGTAATCCTGCCCGCGCTATAGCTGTACGCTGACGGGGCACCAGTGAAGGGTGACAGGTGAGGATGGTGGCAGGTCAGTTGGCTTATAGTGATTAATTGAATAAGAATTAACCACTATGGTTTCCGGGGGGAACCGCGTGGAGGTCGACCCGATAGGGTGTGTTGTTAGCAATAAGGTTTTTAAATATCATTACTAACAATCCCTTCTCCCTATTCCCTGTTTGTTACCTCCTAACTCCGTCAGTTGTAAACCGATTTGAAAAATTATTAACAATTAGTAGTTTTATTAAGTTAACTCCATAAGGGATCATAAAATACCATAACTTTTTCCTTAAATCCAATATGCATAGACTGGAAGATCTGTCTGTGTAGTATCTGACCGCACGCTTGAGACACAGAATGGCCGATTCAGTGGACACTCCTTCTTTGTATCGGAAAGTATATACTTACAGGTTGGTCTTAAAGAAATTTTATTAAAATCAACTAAGTAGTTTAGTTTTTAAGTAAAAATAAGCGGTTTTGTCCAATTAATTTTACCAGAGGGAGACTTTGTACAAAAGTCGATTTTTTTTTATACCACTGAGGTGGCAAACAAGCGTACGGCCCACCTGATGGTGAGTGGTTACCGTAGCCTATGAACACCTGCATTACCAGAGGTATTACGCGCGCGTTGCCGACCCTGAAGAAAACTCTTTACTCCCCTTTTGAAGAACCCCATGCTGTAGTCTCTTGGGAAAACCTCGGCAGGGAGCTCTTGAGTACCTCTGTCCCATTCGTGGTTCAACCGTGAAGCAGTTGTGTTTGCATGGCTGTGTTTCGGTTTGAAGGGTGGGATATGGCAGAGAATTTACTGGGTACAGAGGAATAACATCTGAGTCCTCAGGAATGGCAACGCATGGGGGGTATCATGGGCGAAACAGTATACTCTGTTATGTCCATGGTACTGCTCATGTTTATAGGCGACTGTTACCACTTTCCATCAGGCGGGCCGTCAGCTTGTTTGCCATTCTAAGTTGTATAAATGTTGCAGGGATCGTCGACTAAATTAAAGATGGCCCACGCTACCATACTGTATTTGAAAGCGGAGTATGATCTGGCCGAGGCGAGCCAGAAGTACGGATGGAAGGACGCCGAGCCTGTAAGTATATATGTCCCTATATGTAATAAATAGCTGACCCGAAAAACGTTGTCATATACCCCTACCGCCATCTACCGGATCAGTTTTACTCTGTTGCACCAAAAACAAAAAAATATACACCCTTTTTTCCCCCCTTCTTTTCTTCTCTCTCTTTCCCTCCTGGAGGGCCGACACACTTCTTGTCTCGGTCTTTACTAATATTATTTGTTCTACTATTTATTGGGAACGGGCTAGAGGGAAATAAAACCTTTTATTAGTTACCTCCTTGGTAGCCATGTTTCGAAGTAAAAGGTCATACCATTTTTAAATTACAGGACAGATATGAGTTTACATAGTAATTTATCTGGCCGCAAAACACGACAGATATGGATTTTCATACAACTTTTGCCGGCCGCTGCCCGCATGTATCTGGCCAGTACGGCAATTTTGATTTATCTCGAAGGAGATTGTCAAAATAATGCTCACATTTCCAAGCATGTTTGAGAAAAAGATATTTTTTTATCTTAAATTACAGAGCATGGATCCTGATCAACTCCAGTCGGTTCGGACCCTGTCTCAAGAACACGAAGCCCTGCAGAGAGCCATACAATCCGTCGAGATGTGGATGGGTGTTCATACATTCTCAGATATAAGTAGCTGTATGTATATATTTTTAAATTAGTTTATAATATAACTAGCGACCCGGCCCGGCTTCGCACGGGTGCAGTGCTGATACTAAATATACCTACCTACTACAGAATGTCCTAATAAATAACGTTCACAGCTTTTTTTGTCATTAGACAATACAAACATGATAAAGTGCTATAGGGCGATTTGCGGCCTTCGACGTGCTATTATATACGCACGCGCCGCCGGCCGGGCCAGTACCGTCACACCGCTATGTCCCTGCATTTCAAATTTGTAATATCTTCAGAAATGTTCATTTAAATTACATGCTGTAAAGGGCCATATTGATCTATATTAAATGCACAATGTATTTAAGGTACTTAATTGGATAAAAATTAATGCTGTATTACTTAAAATCGCTTCGTAAATAAGCCATTTTTTTTTCTCGTAAAATGTAAAAGATAAAAAATGGTTATTGTGGCTTTATCTTTAAGAGATAGACGTATACCATCGCGGACTTTTTTGTTGACCTTTTTAAGGTGCACAATACTGTAGTACATTATTTTGATTTATCTCGTAGGGTTCAGCCAGCGTTTGCAATGTAAACGCAAAAAAAATGTGTTTATTCACGACATCACATTAGAAACCTCTAAATTTATCAGCGTTTCTCTACAATATTATGCATGTATTATACATATAAACCTTCCTCTTGAATTACTCTATCTATTAAAAAAACCAGCTTCAAAATCTGTTGCGTAGTTTTAAAAAAAAATAGAGTTTTATCATTTTTGAAATTGGTTGAATAGTAATATATATATATATATATATATATATATATATATATATATATATGTCTGCAGGGGAGACGGCGCGACCGGTGCTGGCGGTGGCGCAAGTGTGCACGATGCAGCTGCTGCAGTCGCGGCAGCCGGCGCCCGCGCTGCAGCTGGCGCTACTGTGCTGCGCCCTGGCGGACACACTGGCCGACAGGTCAATAATATCAATTTTTTTTTTTTTTTTCATTTAAAATCATGTAATCTGTGATATATTTTTTGATGGGTGAAAATGGAATGGTAACGTAAACGTGAAGCTGTCTTCATTTTGGCCAACTTGTCCCTTCCATCTCGTCATATATATATAAATAAGAAACGGTGTGATAAGAGAGAAGTGTGGACTGAAAGACGATGTAGTGACAAAAATCGAAAAAGGAATGTTGCGTTGGTTTGGTCATTTGGAGAGGATGGATGAAAGAAGAATTACGAAAGAGATTTATCGAGCAAGAATGAATGAAGATGTTGGTAGGGGCCGCCCTAGACGGACGTATGTCGACCAAAAAGGCGACGTGCTGAAGAAGGGACAAATTAAAAGTACCCGTAACCGGCGAGCGTGTATGAAAAGATTGATGAATGTGGAAGAAGCGAAAGAGGTCTGTTTGAATCGAAGCATTTGGCGTTCCATTGTTTCTGCCTACCCTAATGGGAGACAGGCGTGACAGATATGTATGTATATATATATACGCGCTTCCTGATGCCATCAAGAGACTACCGACTAAACCGTCTTTAAAAAAAGTTCACGCTTACTTTTTTTTACTTTATCCGAGCAGTAAGTGCTTTATATAATTCTCAATTTCGTATATAATATAGTATATGTCATATATGTGTAAGTATATTTGTTATTCATATATATTTATTCGTTTATATATGTAATTTTAGTATGTATATATATCAATAATTACTAGTACCGCATTCGAGTATTCTGACACTTGTCTATGGTTGACTGGGAGAGAAAGCTTTTAGCATTAAGTCCACCATGTACACATATTTGTACTAATGAATAAATAAATATATAAATAAACCCCCTTACAATTCTGAATTCTGAACCCACAGGTCAGCGTACCTTCGGAATGCGGGCATCATCCTTTACCACGCTGCCAAGCCGAACAGCTACATAGCACAGCTCCTAGCCACTGCTACCAAATACTGTGCCGACCTCGTCAAGGTGAAGGAGACCTTGGATACATCGCTTATATTCATCTGTGACGCAGCGGTAAGTATATTTTTCCAAAAAAGGTTATTTTATGATAATGGAATGGTAACCCCGCCTGTGCTATCGGTATACACTGGCGGGGCACCAGTGAGAGATGATAGGTGAGGATGAAGCAGGTCAGTTGGCACATCATGACGAATTTAACCAGAATTAACCAGGAGTGGTTTCCAGGGGGAACCAGCCTGTGCCATCGGTATACAATGACAGGGCACCAGTAAGGGATGATAGGTTTTTTTTTTTTTGGTGAAAATGGTATGGTAACCCCGCCTGCGCTAACGGGATACGCTGGCGGAGCACCAGTGAAGGGTGATAGATGAGAATGAAAACAGGCCAGTTAGCCCATCATGATGAATTCAACAGGAATTAACCATGATAGTTTCCAGGGGGAACCACGAGGAGGTCGGCCTGGTTGGGTATATATTGCTAGCAATGGGATTCTCAGTCTCCATTACTAACAATCCCTTTCCTCCTGGGATGATAGGCGAGGATGAAGCAGGTCAGTTGGCCCATCATGACGTATTCATCGATAATTAACCAGTATGGTGTCCAGGGGGAACCGCGTAGAGGTTGACCTAATAAGGTAAAATGCTAACGATGGTGTAGTCAAACCCCATTACTACCAATCACTTACCCCCCCTCTGTTTACTGGTATTTTTAATGGGTGATAATGGAATGGTAACCCCGCCTGTGGTATCGGTATACACCGACGGGGCACCAGGGAGGGACGCCACACGAACCTTTATAATAAGTGATTTTAAAAACAAAATATGTAAGGAAGTGATTTTATCCGGTCCAAATGAAAGGCTTAGTACTGAAAAATGATTCCAATATACCTTTACATTAAAGTTATTTTTCTTCATATTTTCTTATGCAACTTAGAATGGCAAACAAGCTGACGGCCCACCTGATGGAAAGTGGTAACCGTCGCCTATAGACATGAGCAGTACCATGGACATAACAGAGTATACTGTTTCGCCCATGATACCCCCCATGCGTTGCCATTCCTGAGGACTCGGGTGTTATTCCTCTGTACCCTGTTTGTAGATATATTACACGAGATGCGGCAGGCTGGGCACGGCGGCCAAGTTGGTGCAATATGCGCAGGCGCAGGTTTTGAGTGCGTACGAGCGGTACGGAGACATCAATCGTAAGCGTCCTTTTTGTTTTATAAATACAGTTCGTTGTGTAATAAAGCGTTCTTTTTTTCTTTTTTAGGGTTCCGTACGTCCAAATGAAAAAAACGGAACCCTTATTCGATCACTTCGTTGTCCGTCTGTCCGTCAACACCCTTTTTCTTAGGAACGCGTGGAGCTATCAAGTTGAAATTAATATCACATACTCAGGTCTGCAATCTCTTAAAGCAGTGAACAAATCGAGCTTCTAAATCGACGCAATCGAAAGATACGGCCGTTTATGTTCCATTTATATCGCATATTTATATTTATGTATTGACTTAGAATCATGGAATTTGACAAGAAGCAATGTCATGTGGCACAAGTAAAGGAGAAAATCGGAAAACCGTAAATTTGTAGGTATTTCACAAAAAAAAAATTAACTTGATGATTTTGCACGGAACCCTCGTTGCGCGAGACCGACTCGCACTTGACCGGCTTTTGTTTTTCTATAATTTCATCATACTGAATCTTTTATTTTTATAATATTAATATAATTTAGATTTCTGTAGTATTTTTAATAGTGTCCGACCGAAACAGGTTTTACAGCCGGAACCGAAACCGAACTTTCGGCCTTGGTCTCAGTTTCGGCCTTAACCGAAACCGAAACTTACCGAAACATGTTTAAAATTTCTCTTCTATACTGGAATCTAGTGTAAAATACACTAGATTTCGGTATATATAGTATATAGTACACAATTGTTTACACAAACACACAGATAGCTAAAGGATCCTTTTATTGTTATTTTTAATGAGGAGTTCCGCGACTGACTCTTGGCCACAGCAGAATATCAGCGTTTTGCTCTTTTAAGGGCAAAGCAATAAACTGAGATGTGACCATTTTGTGTTACTATGGTACATGCATGAAGGAAGGGAAAGAAAGGAGATTGTTAGTTTATATATTTTGTTTTTTTTTGTTTTGTGTTTTTTTATTTTTATTCTTTTATCTCTTTTACTGTGTGTCATGTGTATGTTTGTATTGTAATTTGTGTGCTGTAAGTAATGCAAATAAATTATCTATCTATCTAATAATAAATACTAACTTAAGTATGTAATAAATATGTCATATATATTTATATGTAAAAACATGTTTAAATTATGACTTACTCTTGGAAGTAAACTAAAAAAAAAAAAACAATCTCCAGTTGGACACACACACAACACAAACACACACACACACACACGCACGCACGCACGCACGCACGCACGCACACACAAAGTTTCGGCGCGGCCGAAACCGAAACTAATGCCGAAATTAGAATTTCTGGCCGAAACTAGCTGAAACCGAAACCGAAACCGAAAGTTCGGTCGGACACTAATTTTTAATGAATAATAAATGATACTATAAAGAAGGATTTATGAAAAAACGTCTGTTTGAAGTTCTTTTTGAAGTCGATTGAAAAACAAGTGGTTTCCCAACAGTGGACCTGTCAGTTGGACGGTTACTGGAGGCGCAGTGCAAGATGGGCATCTCCGCCCCGCTCAGCACCACCACCGCCGTCCAGCGGCACTACCTGGCCTTCAACAGCGCTGGTAAGTGCCTTACACAGTCCTATGAGACTAGCGACGCGCCCCGGCTGGTACGCTATTTTTTTTACAACACGGAGCAAACGAGCATGCGGCTCACCTGATGGTAAGTGACTACAAAAGGCCGGCAGCACACCTGCAATGCCGTAGGTGTTGTGGGTGATCATGGGCGGCGGTAGTCACTTACCATCAGGTGAGCCGCATGCTCGTTTGCCTCCTGTGTTGTAAAAAAAAAGTACTGTATCCACAATTACATGGCACAGGTGGCACGTGGTCGGCGCGGCGACTGAACGGTTTGATCTGCCGCTACCAGTGCGGCGTGGCTAGCGTCGGCGCGGTCGGCGCGGCGGCGGCGCGAGGCCGGCCCGGCGCCGCCGCCGCCGCCGTTCTGCCGTCCGCCGGCGCTGCCCTCCGCGGCTTACTGCATGCGGCACGCGCCGACACACATCGTGCGCTTGATACGCAGGTACTAGCTTGTTTTTATACCACACTAGCGGCCCGTCCCGGCTTCGCACGGGTGGACATTTTTACAACATTTTAAAAAGTGATCATTGTGACATAACGATAATAGTTGGACATATAGTGTCGCGGAGTTTTTTGTAGTTATCGATATTTTCTTCAATATTGTAGAACATACTTTTGTTCTATCACCAATAGTTTCCGCAGCGCACGCGACCAAAGATATTTTATAGAATTTTTTTACACCTTCAGTTACGTTACTAAAGTTTTAGTAAGGATCCCTAATCTTTTCTAGCAATAAATATAGCCTATCTTACTCAGGATGAATGTAGCTTTCTAATGGTGAAAGAATTTTTGAAATCGGCAAAGTAGTTTTTGAATTTATTCATTACAAACATACATACACAGGGGGGGGGATTGTTAGGAATGGAGTTCAACATTGCTAGCAATATGCCTTACACCTTATATAAGGTGTAAGGCCAAAAATAATTGCCATAAATTGGCCAAAACTAAAATAGAAACGCCACGACCCTGGGAAACAATCTACCATTTGATTCAGACCATTCTTTTGTTTAGCTGTTTTCGTTTTGGCCAACTACTTGTACCTTCCAGTGTATATACATGTAATTATGTATTATTGTTGTTTTAATCTCTGATTTGAACTACTGCTGCCCACTCGCTACTTCCTACGCCACTGTGTCAGGTTGACTGGAAGAGATCTCTTTTAGAGATAAGTTCGCCTTTTCTTGCATTGTTTTTGTTATTATTAATGTATGTCTTAGCAAAATAAAGAATTTTAATAGTAAAAACCTCTTTTCAGGTAATAATCGACAACCGCCTAAAAATTATACTAGGCCTCCAACCCTCGAGCGTCCAACCGCCCCAAATACAACCCCAAAAACAACTGCACTTCACCCCGAAGCAAAACATCGAAACCATGTTGGAGAATATGACATTTAAAAAGACACAAACTAGTCCAACCCTCCCGTGCATATCTGTGCCGAGCTTCAACACGCCGGACTTCTTAAAACATGTCGCGTGCCGTTGCTTTGCCTGCCAACACCCTTACAGCTACATTATAGCATCCTGCACCGCCGCTCTCGAAGCATCCATGTACTTCAGAGCGAACGAAACGGACATAGCCAGGAATTACTTCGACGGGGCGTTAAACTGTTTCAAATTGGCCGAAACGAAATTGAATGAACTCTTACAAAGTTATAGATGTAAATACGAGAAATTTATAGTGGACATAGTGGAGAGTAATTTGATGGAGGAATTTAACAGATTCCAAGTGCGGAATCTGATAGAGGCGGCGTATTTTGAGTTGTCGTTGAAAAATTACGAGAAAGCCGATGAGTATGTGGTAAGAATACATGAGGTGATGCAGGAGGTGGACAAGTTTGATGGTTTCCTGCGCAATGACGTCATGAACTTGATGATAGCGTCCGCACAGCTGCGGAAGGTAACGAAAAAACCGGTTGAAACCGGTCTAGAAGCGGAATTGGAAAGTTTGAAATTGTCTCCGTCTAACGAGGTTGAACCTCCAAAAACGCCCGAGACCAAACCGAAGAAACCTCCGAAAATGACCAGAATTGTGGTCAAAGACGAGGAGATACTTAAGAAGCGGAAAGTCATTAAGCTAAACCTGGACGAGACTGATGAAAAGGAGCAAGTTACGACCAAAAACAGTAATAAGAAGGAACAGTTCAAAATACCAGTACCCGTGATCAGGACCAGGCACGTACTCGAGTCTATAACGCCGAGAAATACACGCTCCAAGCCAACTGTAGTAGTCACACAGCCAAGCGAAGAGACGAACACTCCCGCACCGGACAAGTCTAACACTGAATTCTTCACTCCGGATTCGACGCCTGACCAATTCTTCACACCCATGACGTCCGTAAAAACTTACTCCAAACAAACCTTAAGACACAACATAGTGAAGAAGCTAGAAACCGAATTCTCAACCCCGAAAACTGATAAAACTGACAAGCCAAAATCGACGATATCGCCCGAGAAAGAGAAGCTAGATTTGCCCAAAACAGTTAGAGCTAGTAGATCGAAAGTGGACAGTAAGAAGTCCTTAAAACGGGCCACCAGTCCGGGAAAATTGGAGAAGAGTTCAAATACCAGGAGCTTAAGGAAGCCAGTTAGTTACCGAATACCTGAGGCTAATTAATATATATCCTGTGATTATATAGATAGAGTGTGACAATACAAATGCTTTGTCTAAAACAGCTCAACTTTTTTATTCATGTGTGCGTGAATAGGGTTGCCATGTACATTTATTACTTACTATGTGGGAGAAATTAAGTACGAATAAGTTTACTATTGTGATCTTCTGGAGGAAACAATAACGATCTATAAAAATATTGACAGATTGAAGAAGATTGAGAGAATGTTAATACATTCGATGCTCTATCTGTATTATCTAATCTCTTTCTTCATAAAAACTAAAACCTTTTTTAACTAATTGACTGTTTTGTCACGTTCTTTCAAATTGGGAATTTTGTGTAAAAGAAAGAGACATTATCTTCTTACCCTTATCCCGATTATTATTTGGGGTCGGCGTAATACGTTTTCCTCTTTCATTCTTCTCTATTCCCAGTCATTTCCGCATTCACTCCCATTCTGGCCATATCGTCTTTCACACAATCCGTCCATGTCTTTACATAACAACAATAACAATAAACATCTAAAAGAAAGAGACAAAACAGATCAATAGCTAAAATAGGGTTTGTGAGGGTAAGTGCATATCAAACGTTTGGACTGTTTGAAACGAGACAAAGTGGTTTACGTTGTAAAGTACATAAGTGTGATGTCAAAATCATTTGCATCATTTTAGAGGGTGTTTTAACTGTGAAAATAAATAAATTTATTTAAGAAACGTAGGTCGAAATATGACAAAGAAGCTTCGAAGTTCGAGCCCCCCAAAAAGATATGAGGCGAGGGATGTGTAAACGACACCTATTGGGACATTAATAATTTTGATTCCCGCCTGTATAGAATTTTGTATATTTTTTATCATTTTAAATACATTTTGCAACCGAACAATTTTTGTTTATTTTGTTTATTCTTTACTGACCACATAACAAAAATGTCTGGAACAAAAGGCGGACTTAATGCTATACAGTATTCTCTCGTAGTCGACCTTTGGCGAAACAGAAATGTAATTATGCGGTGGAAAATTAAAAATTGTTGATGAAAAACAAGTGCGGACGTCTCCATATTGACTTATAAATTATATGACACGTACAATAAAGAATTACAGTACATTATGATCACATAAATATACTTGCATAAATACGTGATATTTTTTTTTTATTGGATGAAAATGTGGTAACCCTGTCTGCGCTAACGGGATACGCTGGCGGGGCACCAGTGAAGGGTGATAGATGAGAATGAAAACAGGCCAGTTAGCCCGTCATGATGAATTCATCAGGAATTAATCATGATAGTTTCCAGGGGGGACCGCGAGGAGGTCGACCTGGTTGGGTATATTGCTAGCAATGGGATTCACAGTCTCCATTACTAAGAATCCCTTTTCTCCCCACACGTGTGATATTTTTAAATTACTAATTACCAAATCCAAGTTTCTGTTCGAGCTTCATCGAACGGCAACACTAAGAGCCGTCGGACGGTCTCGGCTTAGGTCGGCTCTGCTCGACACTTCGTGTCACGCCATCGACGGCACCTTACGCGTATTTTTATTTTATATTGTCTTAGTCGAATTAGAATAACTGCAAAGAGAATTATAACAGCTTTGTAGTCCAATGTTTTACCATTAAATCGTCATCCTTTATTAGTAAAGTCCTAAACACATCGGTCCTTCGAGCCGGATATACCTTTTTTACCAAAGCCAAGTTTTTTTACAAAATCCTACTACCTCTCACTTTAGTACTATTTTCCTGTGTTCTCTCTTCATTTCCCTTCGTCATTTTTTTTCTGTTGTATGTGTGCTGTTAAGTATGTGTATGTTATGTATATATTTAATTGTGTATACATTATATATGTATGTGTATGTATGTATGTATATATGTTTGTATATGATAATATTTATATAATAGTGCGCCACCTACCCTTTATCTTCTCAATGTCCTCTAGCCAAAGGTTGTCCGGAAGAGATTGCTTAGCGATAAGGCCGCCTTTTGTATCACTTCTCACTAATATTTACTGTATTTGTTATTTCTTTTTTTACTTGGTGCAATAAAGTGTAAATAAATAACAAAAAAAAAAAAATAGATTATTAAAAAATATAAATAAGTTCAATTTGTTAAATTACACGCCATTGAATTAAATATAAGAATGTTTCCTGTATTTCTCTTCCTTTCCCATAGATGTCGTAAGAGATGACTAAGGACCTCCATTTTAACTTCATTTTTTATAAACAATTAGAAAGATTTATAAATAATAAATTACAATAATAAAATTAAGTTTTATTACCTGAGTCCTCAGGAATGGCAACGTATGGGGGGTATCATGGGCGAAACAGTATACTCTGTTATGTCCATAGTACTGCTCGTGTCTATAGGCGACGGTTACCACTTTCCATCAGGTGGGCCGTCAACTTGTTTGCCATTCTAAGTTGTATAAAAAAACAACAGGATATATATTTTATATTTATACATGTGAGGCTGTAAGTATATATATAAGTTAATTATATATATATATATATATATATATATATATATATATATATATATATATATATATATATATATATATATATATATATATATATTTATATTTTTATTATAAAAAAAAAACCTCGCATATGTAATATGAACCTTAAAAAATTTTCAAACTTCTTTTTGTGGTGTCGTGTAAAAAATTCGACCAATCTTTATTTCTTTGAATAAAATGTAATAGTTGTAATAAACGATATGACACTAACACCATGACACGGCCATTTTATGACCGCAATAAATCCTCGCAAAATGGCCGCCATCCGTCTGCTGACAAACGCAGTGGAGTATTTCACGGATTGACTTCAGAAGTGTGAATTTTTTTATCTCGTATTCCGTAGGTGTATTGTGCAACTGTAAATAGACGATTATGTAATTTCATGTAAATTTTATTAAAAAAAAAAAAAATCAATGCCAATTATTACAAAATTATCATAATGTTTTAGATTACATAGATAGAGCATCGAGCCTCAAAAACGGGTCAGTCTTTTTGTCAGCTAATTGTCAAATTAGCTCTTTTTTTATTTATCAGTGTTTCAGTGTATCATACTTACATATACAATGTATCTTGACGTATTTTTTTTTTAATGGGTGATAATGGTATGGTAATCCCGTTTACGCTATTGGTATACACTGGCGGGACACCAGTGAAGGATGATAGATGAGAATGAAAACAGGCCAGTTAGCACATCCTGACAAATTAAACTAGAAGTAGATAGGGCATATTGCTAGCAATGTCGAACTCCATTGCTAACAATCCCTTTCTCCCCAGCATATTTGTATTACAAAACGTGCTGTTCACGCAATTTTTTCTATGGAAAATCGTGAATTATTAAGAGAGAAATTGAAAGAAGCAAATATTTTACCGTAACTTCACAGTACGTATACGCAAACATTTTGTATATACGCAGGACTCTAACTGTTTCTTAAAAACAACGATCTTAATAATTTTAGAAAAAGTTAATAGGTCTTTTATAGGACATGGACATTAAATGTTATAATAAGATACCGAAGGATATTTTGGATCTGCCTTTTAATAAGTTTAAAACTGTTATTAAAAACACTTATTGAACAAAGCCTATTGCACACTAAACGATTACTTGAATGACAAGCGTGCACGGTGTTAGTGGATCATGCGCGGGCTGCCAACGACCATGTAATATTAGATATAGTACATTTAAATAAATACACATAATGTTAACAGAGATTTAAAAGAGTAACTGTTGAGTTTCTCGCGGGCTCTTATCAACAGATGACAACCTTCCGAATCCTGCAGTAGATTAAAAAAAAATACAATTTAAAAGTACTTGTAAACAAGTCTATTTCAGTAAAGATAATTTGAATTTGGAGTCACGATTTGGCAAAGGATGGCGCGGCCCATTCTATGCTTGGACCACACGGCTACAAAGTTATATTAACTAGAATATACCTAATTCTTATTGTAAAACGGATTTTTACAATAAGAACAGTGATATTACTATTTTTTTTTTTATTTAATAAGTTAAGTAATTTTTTTTTTATAGAATAGACAAGGATCAATCAATACAAACATTAGATTGAAGATATTTGAATTTAAAATTTCTATTTTAAATTCAAATATCTGTGTGTCTACAACATAGATTAAGAATAATGTCTGTCATTCTATATGTAGATTATGGTAACAAGAAGCAATTAGTTTTTCATTTCAATAACTTACTTAATGGAAAGTAACCGTCGTCTGTAGGCATGACCAGCACCATGGATATAACAGAGTAGGTAGGGGAGAAAGGGATTGTTAGTAATGGAGACTGAGAATCCCATTGGTAGCAATATACCCAACCAGGTCGACCTCCTCGCGGTACCCTCTGGAAAGTATCATGGTTAATTCCTGATGAATTCATCATGATAGGCTAACTGGCCTGTTTTCATTCTCATCTATCACCCTTCACTGGTGCTCCGCCAGCGTATCCCGTTAGCGCAGGCGGGGTTACCATTCCATATTCACCCATCAAAAAAAAACAGTGTCTGCCATGATATTCCTTATGCGTTGCCATTCTTGAGGACTAAGATGTTATGTCTCTGTACCCTATAACTTTACTGCCATATCTCACCGACCCACTTACGCGTGGGTGTCGTAAGAGTCAACTAAGGGAGGGCGATGGATGAGCAACAGCGTCCCTATTAGAATATCTCTAAAAGCTTAACTGCGGTTGCCAATCCGCCTGCCAAGCGTGGCAAGTATTGGCAGAACCTCCCAAGGGAGAGGCCTGTGTTCAGCAGTGGACAGTTACAGGCTGATAGATGATGATGATAATGCAATCAACATCTTAATTATTATATACATAACTATTTTGATAAAAAAAAGAGGTTGTAAATAAACAAACACTAGATAAAAAGTTTCCCGCCATTCCATTTTACCATAGACAAAAAAAAAATCAGTCCGCCATCGTACAATTTGAATAATGTCGCCTGCCAGTGACATTGATGCATTCACAGCTTGTGGCTCGTGGGAATTGCGATGCGATATCATATTTTTCTTAACTAGCTAATCCCCCCGACTTCGCCTATAAGTTTTAAAATTAACGAATATATTACACTGGACTCTCAAATTGCTTTTTTTTTACACGACTTAGAATAATCTATTTAAGTTTACTTGTCTGAACCTAATCCCTTTATTCATAAAAACGTCAAATCTCTCATTATCTTATTTTAGCTATTGAACTCATTTTGTCTCTTTCTCTTACTCTAAATTCCCAATTTTTTTTTTATACAACTTAGAATGGCAAATCAGCTGACGGCCCACCTGATGGTTAGTGGTAACCGTCGCCTATAGACATGAGCAGTACCGTGGACATAACAGAGTATACTGTTTCGCCCATGATACCCCCCATACGTTGCCATTCCTGAGCACTCAGGTGTTATTCTTCTGTACCCAGTAAATAGATATTGTAACTAAAATATATAGATATTGCTATATATTGCCCATCCCTGATATAAACTATATGGACGGTATCATTCTAATGTTCCTAGTGGCAAACTTATCATAAATGATTTACATATGATAAAACAATCCCTACACAGAATCAAACCTAGTCCCTTTCTGCGGTCAAGTCCCTAAACTAGCTACCAAACTGTTTGTGTGTGTGCGTCGCCCTTTCATCGTAAGCAGCGCCCTGTGAAAGGCGCGTCCGTGTGTGCGTGATACAGGTATCACGTTCTGGGTTGTCAGCGCGGGAGATTACCCCGGTTTGTGGGTAAATAGTTTTGAGTGTGCAAATTATATAGAGTGCAAACGAAATCGTTAGCGGTACGTTAAACCAAAAAATGTACTCATAATATAGAACATGTTAGGACAGAAATTTCGTGTGTAAAAATTTTAAAACTATAAAAAATATAATAATCTTTCATACTAATGAATGAATGAAAATTCTTTATTATTTCCTTTCAAAGAATGATACAAGTTATATGCGAGACTCGATATTTCTCGTCGTTTCTGATCCCTGTGTTCCTTTGCTGAAAACGTTCAGGTTAACCGATGTAATGCTTCCTTCGAAGGATGCTAACAATTTCGGTTACACCCTGTATAGTAATATATGTTATAATGCACACAAGTTATTACCATAGGGATGGTGGGATACCAAGATTTATATACATTTATTTGAGTTATATAATAATATTTAAAAAAAAAAACTAAATTATTTCCTATGTAATGGCAATGTGTAATATGAATGAGTATGTTAGCAAAGGTTTTTTTCTTTTTATTACTTAAATATTTTATTTTAAATGGTCCAAGTTTGAAATTTTTACTTTTTCTACTGTATAATAAGCAACAGAAATATATAGTAGGTGAATATATCATAATATAAATGAAGCAAATTATAACCCGTTACAAGTTGTTAACAAAATTAAAAGAAATGTACGATAATTATTTTTGCAAAAAAAGGAGTAAATGTATCCCTCTTTTTAAGAATGAAAATACAATGGTAACCCCGCCTGCGCTATCGGTATACGATGTTAAATCCCTAGGATTACTAACAATATCTTTCCTCCATGCTCTCGTGGCACTTCCATATTTAATTTATGACAACTGAAACTTATATTTTAGTTCGCGGAATAAAAAAACTGCTGTTTGCGAAACGTAAAACAATGCTTCCGCATTCTAAATTTAAATAGATTTATTTTCAATAATGATACACATATATACGAAACGCCTTGTCATTCCTTGGTTTGTGTATGTGTGTGAGTGTATCGGTATGTATTTGTATGTGTAGATCAACATCTATACTAATAAAATAAAACGGGAGCTTTTGTTGTTTTGTAATCTGGAACTGCCAGTCAGATTTGAAAAAATCTTTTCGTATTTTTTGAGGAATTTCGAGTTTTTGAGGAATGTTATTAAATAGCGCAATATGAGCACGGACGATCGTAAGGCATAATTAGCGACTGAATAAAATAGAACCAACACAGTAACGAAAAATCATAAGGACATCAAAAACGGGCCATGAAAGAGATGGAAAAAAAACATAAAATTGACAACCTTATGAGTTTGTGCTGTCGGTTAAAATAGGGTAAAAATGAATGGGTAAACCCAAACTCTGTAACGGCAACCTAGTGGCAAGGCACTCGACAAAACAAAAATTCTCCCCGACTACCCCGCTCCAGTCCGCGTATTGCCCCGTCTTTGATCAGACGTCTGTGTGCCCTAGTCTTGTGTTTTTCCGTGTATCATTGTGTATTTACTGTTTGTGTATTGTGTATTCTGTTACCACGAGTGTCGACTACGATTTACTGCGTAAGGTGAGTTCGTAGCATTCGAATTCCAAATTTGAATTTTCGAATTCGAAATTGGAATTTCCAAATAAATTTATTGCCATGTCTGTGACTTGTTTCCCCGTATTTTTTTTTTATTTATTAATAAGACATAAAATACTATGACGCTTCATGTGTTGTTTAAGTATTATTAAGTTGTAGTAATTCGAGGAACTTAAGCTTTTCTAAGTTAATACCATTGCTTTTATCTACGTCTTTCTTATAATGTTTTTACATCTACAGAGTGCTGCGTCTAAGGCTTCGCTAAGTTTGGGAAACCTTTTCGATTCTTATAATATTTTCAATGGGGAAAAATGGGAAGTACTCGGCATGCTTGTAGGTGCTTCTTATTTATGTTTTGTACAGGTATACGTGCACCTGTATTGGATGGTATAGTTGAAATAAGCCGATTTTGATGGTTCTTTTTACTATCGATAGGTTTTGCACCAGAGTTATAATATTAAATTTGTTACAATTCAGCTTGTTTTTATGTGGATTGACAATTTAAGATTGTGTTTCACAAAAAACCTTCCATTGTTATTTTGATTTTGTAACGAAATTACTGAACTGATTTTGATGTAATTTCTATGGAACCGTTCTGTAAGTATATCCTTTCAAATAACAAAAAAAAATTAAAAATTTCCAAATCGGTTTATAACTAACGGAGGAAACGGTAACAAACATAAAAATATACAACCGTATTGAGAACATCTTTTTTTGAAGTCGGTTAAAAAGAAAGACTCATTCTTTATATCTAATATTCAATTACAAATTATACTGAATTACAAACTGGTCCGATGAACGTTGTTTGCGTCCCTTACCGCCATCTACCGGGTGCATTTTTTTCTTATCGCAATAAGAATTATCCCATCTCTCAATTTGGAATGAACAGTACACATTTATAAAATGAAATTTATAATTAAAATCGGCTGTTTTCGGAGATTAGCGTGAACGGACATTGCGACATAGGATTTTTTTTATATATTATAATTATAAAAAAAAAAACCTACCTTGTGTCCTTTACTATATCATACAGTACTAATGTACTTAATTTTATGACGAATGGTTAAGCTGTGTTAAGGTGCTAAGATGTAACAGACACACTTTCACATTTATAACATTAGAATAATCAATTTCACCAAATCTGTGAAAGCCGATAACGTGAAGTGTTAATTTATGATATTAAATAATAATAAAAAAAAAAACAAATATCAATTAATTACTAATATGAGACGAATAGGGGATGGAATTGTTAGTGGTAGGAATGCTAATCTCCTTATAATAGCAATATCTCAGGCCGACCTCCACATAGTCTCCTCAGACATTATTATGGTGAAATCGTCATGACGTGTCAACTGATTTGACCCTCATTTTCATCCCCATCATATTTTTGAATGGATTTTATTGGAATGGTAACCCCGCCCGCGCTATCGATATACGCGAGTACCAGTGAGGGATGATAGGTGACAATAAAAGCAGGCCAGTTGGCACATCGTCGTTTTTTGTCATTTTTGACCCATTTTCCTGTAATGATGAATTCACTGTAGTTTCGCTGGTAGAAAATTTTATTCAAAACATTATTTCAATTTCACACTGTATGTATATATAAATAGTTCGCAAGTCAAATTATAAATAAAAATCTGATTTGGGCAAATTTTAATCCAATTACTTGCAATCCCAAAAATTGGCGCGCATTGTTTTAATTAAAAAAATAAGTGTCAAAATTTAAAATGACAATCGAATCCTTAATCTATGTTCGAAATTAAGAATAAGAATAATTTTATTCAAATAAATTAATGACTTGTACATGTTTAAGAAAAAAAAATTAAAGTCATTATTAGTTATTAGAAAAATGTTCGCAATCTATTGACGATTTCTAATTGTCCTAACGTTAAACATATATGTTATTATTATTAAGAGATGACTCTAAATGAATTTAAAATCATATATTGTTTTTACATATAAAAACTGTTACTTTTTTTTATGTATTTTCCTTTAGTTTTTTTTTTTTGCGTATATTTCTATATCTATGGTTGTTTGTGTGCTGTAAGTAATGCAAATAAATTATATATCTATTTATCTATTGCTTATAAATTTTGTTTTTTACTAACCAATTTTGTACATTCAAATACAAATTATTGTATATTAAATCTTTTAATGTATGCAGTATGAATTATGTACAATAAATATACAATACAATTATTGTTTATGAAAAAAAAAAAGAAAATGAAAAATTATAAGTGTTTTTGAATAGTCATTTTTAATAACTGTCGCCCAGTCGTACTGTTGGTAATGCAATTCCTACTAGTAAGAACGAGCAAGAAACTCAGTTGTTGCTTTTTCAAAGGTTTTTTCATACCACGAAGGTGTCAAACAAGCATACAACCCGTCTGCTGGTAAACGGTCACTGTAGCCTATGGACGCCTGCAACACTAGGGGTGTCACGTGCGCATTGCAGACCCTGAAGGAACCTTAATATACCCTCTTTGAACCCGATACCGCCTGTGAGCTCGGAATTGTCGACTATTCTCATAGCCCGTTTTTGAACCGAGTCAAGAGTTCAAGTGTTCTAGTCCACAGTTGGTTTTACAATTATAATTTTGTATCAGTGCAAACTATCGAAACAGCATAAAAGTTATTTAAATTATGAGTTAAATCAACTCCATTATTGTAACAAAACTATTGTAATTAAACTCGGTTCAACTTGTTTCCCTGTCTAGACGCGGCAGGTGCTTCGGAACGAGCGTATTTCTCTCGTCTGCGAAGTGTTCGTAGTGGTTTAAAAAAAAAACAATATATTACAAACCGTTTTAAACGAGCACGGTGTAAGTTCTTAAAAAAAAGTTAGAAAATTAATTAAAAAATAAAATGGCAGAGACAAAGAACAAATTGTTTGGCAGTATGATCCATGACTTTAGCCTGTTCTTTTGGGGAACGAAAGTATTAAAAAAAATAACTTGTTCTGAAGATGGCGGGTACCAAACTGAGGAATGGTCTCTTATATACTGTGATATCTGGAAGAGATTGCTTAGCGACAAAACCGCCTTTTGTATCATTTCTCATTAATATTTACTGTAATTTTTTTTTTACTTGGTGTAATAAAGTGTTAAATAAATAAATAAATATCAAGGGTACTAAAGAATGACGAGTCCTTAGAGGCCTGTAGAGAAAACCAATTGATAACCTAATGGAAAACAGTTTAAAAGATAGCGATTTAAAAGAGCTTGTAAACGAATCTATTTTAATAAAGATGATTTTGAATTCGATTACAGACCACTCTAAACGGTTATTGTGAAAGTTTTTTTTTTTTTTAAATACTTTGTATTTTTTTCTTTCTAGACAATTATTTAAATTAAATTGTGATCTACGAAAAAAACTACATCGAAACCGTTGCGAAACTAGTTTTTTTTTTTGGGTGAAAATGGTATGGTAACCTCGCCTGCGCTAACGGAATACGCTGGCGGAGCACCAGTGAAGGGTGATAGATGAGAATGAAAACAGGCCAGTTAGCCCATCATGATGAATTCATCAGGAATTAACCATGATAGTTTCCAGGGAGAACGGCGAGGAGGTCGACCTGGTTGGGTATATTGCTAGCAATAGGATGCTGCGAAACCAGTTACCGATTGAAATAAACACTAAATATTAAGTGGAGTGAAACTCAATGCAACAGTAAAAGCCGCATTCAAATCGGTTAAGCCATTTCTGAGATTATAAATAGACAAAAATTCTAAAAATCATTGTTTTTCGTGTTCTTTTGCGTTTATAAAGCCCCCTTTATAATAGTTTTTCTTACATACCTTCCATGTACAGACAGCGACCGGTTACGACTTTATTATATATATATTGATTACATTACATATCTATATGTTTTTAATTTAAGCCACTTGTTAATTACATTACTGTCTCCCCCACTCGCCTGCATATAATGTATGACATCGATAATTTATGGTGATTGCATGGGCGCATCACTATTTGAACGGGTTATCTCTGTCGCGCAGGGAAAATACATCTCGATACTGTAATGTGCAGGGTAGTGGTGGGACAAGCAGGGCTTACTCTCACTGTTCGGTGTTGAACATAAGCCTTTCCCATAAGGGGAGTTTTGCCAGTAGTTGCCACGCTTGGCAGGCGGGTTGGCCACTGCAATTAGGTTTTTGTGATGTTTTAAGACGGACGCTGCTGCCCATCCCTCGGTCTCCCTCAGTCGTCTCTTACGACAGCCACGGGAAAGGAAGCGGTTCTACGCCGGGACCAAACGGCCAAATATATATATATATATATATATATATATATATATATATATATATATATATATATATATCAGACTTGAACGATACGGGCGTGAGTTGTAACTTTAAAAAATTCTAAAACCGCGCGCAATTCATTTTGACGCGCGAAGCTGATATAACATGACAGTGAGATTCTAAACCAGCCAATAAGAAATCATTTTAGCGGTTAGGTGGTGCAGTAGTCTCGTGCGTGCCGGCAACATGGCTTGGCTCCAAAACACGAAAATATATTTAATCTGAAAGAAAAAAAGTCTTGGGTCTGAAAGTGTTATACATATAAGGATGAAATATTAAGCATATAAAATATAATTTAAAATGTCGATACTAGTAAAAGTGTTACCGTGTGGTCCCGGCATAGAATAGGCCACCCCTACCTTTCCCGTGGGTGTTGTAACAAGCGACTGAGGGGCGGCGACGGATGAACAGCAGCGTCTCTCTTAAAACATCTCTAAAGCCTAACTGCGGTTGCGAATCTGCCTGCCAAGGATGGCAACTACTGGCTAAACCCCCCAAGGGGAGGCTTATGTTCAGCAGTGGACAGTTAAAAGCTGATATGTTTAATATTAGCTGAATGTTGGACTGTTACTTTATCTACCAGAGGGAGACTTTGTACAAGAGTCGATTGCTTGGGTACCTCTGTCCCATTCGTGTTTCAACCGTGAAGCAGTTGTGTTTGCATGGCTGTGTTTCGGTTTGAAGGGTGGGATATGGCGTGAATTTACTGGGTACAGAGGAGTAACACCCGAGTCCTCAGGAATGGCAACGCATGGGGGGGGGGGGGTTATCATGGGCGAAACAGTATACTCTGTTATGTCCATGGTACTGCTCATGTCTATAGGCGACGGTTACCACTTTCCATCAGGTGGGCCGTCAGCTTGTTTGCCATTCTAAGTTGCATAAAAAATTGAATTTTTACACGAATAGTCTTGTTCATTTTTTTATTTAATTTTTTGTAATAAAACTATCGACAATTTCTATCGACTATACCCCCGCACTATCTCTGTACAATTAGCCGCTATCTATGTGCAGCCTTTGTTTGCGAAACAGTGATGAGTGCACCCTAATTTGCTTGTTTGTTCACAAGTGCCATTCGACTTTGATACTAATATCTTAAGCGGTAAAGTCTTTGTTAAGCAGTCTAGTTGCTCGTGCAAAGATAATTAAACTGTCACTGTGTTTTAAGTCATAACTCCTTGTGAATAAATTTCTATTTGCAACGATAATTGGAATTACCTAAGTTTAGTACAGTTGGTGTTAAGATTAGGGATATCCATTGAAACTTTTGAATCTTTTCGAATTAAAAGTATTGTTTTATCTATGGTTTGATGACATTTGATAATGTCACGTCGTGTTAGATCATAAACGTCTAGAGCAGTGTTTGCTAACCTTTTCCGTGCCACGCCCCACTTGAACATTTCTAAAATTTTTACGCCCCCATACATAATTTTTCCCGATAAAGTTTACTTGACGACTCTAATCGCCCAGTTGATATTTTGGTAACGTCAAACGAAATTATACGTAATAAATATTTACAGATTTTTTTTTATTTACTTATTTTTTGTTAAATTTGGCACCGATATCTACTCGTAGCATTGCATGGCCCGGAGGAAGAGGGTTACAATCGCTTCATTCCTTTTTCTTCCATTCATTCAAGTCCATTTTTTAATTGTCGCCCCCTCCCACTTAACTATCAAATTGCCCCCTTGTTGGGCGTGGGCCCCGCGTTGGGAAACACCGGTCTAGATGGAGTATTTCTTAGAGGTTAGTGTGGCATTCATATCATCGTCATCATTCCAGCCATTATCCGTCCACTGCTGGACATAAGCCTCCCCCATAGACCGCCATAAAGAACGGTCCTGAGCCACCTGCATCCACTGACTGCCTGCAATGCATTTGAGATCGTCACTATCTAATGAGGGATCGTCGCAAACTGAGTTACCTTGTACGAAGTGCCACTAAAGAACTTTTCTTCTCCATCGGTTGTCGGTTCTTCGAACTATGTGACCAGTCCATTGCCACTTCAGCTTGCTTATCCTTCGTGCTATGTCGGTTACTTTGGTTCTTTTGCAGATATCCTCGTTTCGGATTCTGTCACGCAATGAGACTCCGAGGACAGTCCTCTCCATAGGGGGGAAAGGGATTGTTAGTAATGGAGACTGAGAATCCCATTGCTAGCATAATACCCAACCAGGTCGACCTCCTCGGGGTGCCCTCTGGAAAGTATCATGGTTAATTCCTGATGAATTCATCATGATGGGCTAACTGGCCTGTTTTCATTCTCATCTATCACCCTTCACTGGTGCTCCGACAGCGTATCCCGTTAGCGCAGGCGGGGTTACCATACCATTTTCACCCATTAAAAAAAAGCCCTCTCCATAGACAGCTGAATAATTTGGAGCTTTTGCATACGGGATTCATTTGCCTTTTACCACCATCTACCGGGTTAACTTCTTATCGAAATAAAAACTATCCTATCTCTCAAATTGCAGAAAACAATACGCATTTACAAAATTTCATTAAATTTAATTCAGCGGTTTCTTTTTTTATATTATAAAAGATTTGAAATAACGTGTACTGAACCCAAACAGCTATACATAACTCACACTTGCCCAATCTTTAAAGCTCAAATTATCATTACATTTTATTATGATGATCTCCAATAAAAATACCTCAATTATATTTAATAATAAAAATATTTATATATATAAAAAAAAAACGCTTTGGTGGGCACAAGCGCTTCAAATAATATGACAACGTAATTGAATGTAGGTTTTAATCCAATCACACAGTACCCTAAAGTCGTTCATTTGACGTTTATCACAAAATATGGCGGAATCAAAGATGGCGTGGGCGCGGTCCCCGGCACAGATTAAGTAATAAAAGTAATATTTCTTGATAATCAACGCGGTTGGCGGCATCAGGACCGTGTAATATTGTTAGGTATTACTTCTATATGCTCTAGATTGGGGAAAAAATAAATGGCTCTACAAGTCGGATGTCCTTGCCTCTGTTATATTTTGGCGGGAAATATTACTGTAATTTTCGTAAACTTTTTCGTTCCTTTGTTTAAAGTCTAATAAAGTCAATTTATTGTAATACGTAAATTTTATACTTTATGGTTACCAAATTTTTTTTATGCAACTTAGAATGGCAAACGAGCTGACGGCCCACCCAATGGAATGTAGTAACCGTCACTTATAGACGTGAGCAGTACCATGGACATAACAGAGTATACTGTTTCGCCCATGAGGGGTCATGCGTTACCATTCCTTAAGACTCAGGTGTTATGTCTCTGTACCCTCTAAATTCACTGCCATATCCCACCCTTCAAACCCGTAACACAGCCATGCAAACACAACCGCTTTACGGTAGAAACACGAATGGGACAGAGGTGCCCAAACAAATAACTTTCATTTACCCGCGCGAAGATGTCTCATTACAGAACCCTAAAAGAGCGCAGTATATAATAAACTAGGCTTCATTAATGTAAACTCCACAGGGGGGTAAGCAATTATCATAGAATGTCATTTATAGCTTTAGTGGCGCCCCGACTGTATCGAGAAATCTAAGCAATAAAAAAAATCTCGTCAGATTGCTTATGGTGCGCGCGAATTACAACAAATTGATGTCTATGGTATAATGTAATAACATAAATAACTTGATATGTAAATATGGGCGTACGATTGGCGACCAAGATTCCGTTTTGTATTGTGAATAACAAATACAGTTTCTTTTGCGAGGAAATTTCTTGAACGTGGGACGGATAGCAGCGTCCATCTTAAAACATTTCTAAAGCCTCACTGCGGTTGTAAACCCGCCTGCCAGGCGTGGCAATAGCTGGTAAACCCCCAAGGGGAGGTTTATATTCAGTTGATGATGATGATGATGAAAGCTTCTTCACAGAACTGGTAAAAAAAATTATGTTTTCAGGATTCATGTATAATGGATGATAATGGAATGGTAACCCCGCCTGCGCTATCGGTATACGTTGGCGGGGCACCAGTGAGTGATGATAGGTGAGGATGAAAGCAGGCCAGTTGGCAATTTGTGATGAATTCAATAAGAATTAATCACGATGGTTTCCCGGGGGAATTGAATAGAACGCCCCCATTAATAACAATTCCTCTCCCTTCTATACATATATCTATCTATCTATCCTATTTAAAAGCTGCTCTCTTGTCGGTGGAGCTCTTGCCACTCACTACGATTGTCAGCGAGTCTCTTCACCTCTTGATACGACACGACACCAACTGCTTCCTTGATCTGCCTGATGTAACTATGTCTCGGTCTCCCTCTCCCCCTCCTTCCTTCTATCTTACCTTCTATTATAATATTCATAAGTTTGTGTCAAGTCTCCCAACATACATATAGATAATCGTGTAAAAATCATGTTTAATAGGTAATCTGTAGAAAGTGGACGCGCGGGAATTTTTAATCTATGCTATAATTTGGGAGCTGTTTTACTGTAATATTAAATTAAAATATACAAGAATTACAGACTACCTAGTTATAGAAAGCGAATGGTTAGTTATACATAGATCGAGCCTAGTACTCGATCTATGTAGGCACTACATTATTTAAATAATCCAAACCATAGATTAAGGCATGCAGCATGCAAAAACTTCAAGTTAGTCAGCGGGCTATGGAGAGGGCTATGCTCGGAGTCTCTTTACTTGATAGAATCCGAAACGAGGATATCCGCAAAAGAACCAAAGTAACCGATATAGTCCGAAGGATAAATAAGCTGAAGTTTCAATGGGCTGGTCATATAGTCTCGAAGAACTGACAACCGATCGGAAAAAAGGTTTTTCGGTTGAAACGCAGTGTAAGACGACCCCCCACTAGATGGAGTGACGACCTCAAATGCATTGCAGGGAGTCGGTAGATGCAGGTGGCTCAGGACCGTTCCTTATGGCTGTCTATGGGGAAGACTATGTCCAGCAGTGGCCTAATAATGGCTGAAATGATGATGTTAATAGATTGAGGATAGAAGAAGAAGGAAGTACCTGACGATTTACAGTTGTAATCGTATCATAGAGTGATAGTTTTTTTTTATTTAAATAGAAGGCAAAGGCGATTTCTCGACAGCCACAAAACAAACTGACGGCATACAAATAGCTTATACTCAAAATCTTGTACGAGTGTGTGACAAAAAATTTGTCTGAGAGAATGTCGTTCGGTGATAATGCGGCTGTCACGTCGCTAGTATTGGCTTTAGAGGTAGTGGTGTGAACGCTGTATCGATAAAATGTATTTATTTATTTTACACACACACTAAATTTAACTTCTGTTTAGCACTACCACTGCCCACTCACTACCTCCTATGCCAGTGTGTTAGGTTGACTGGAAGAGATCTCTTTTAGAGACAAGTTCGCCTTTGCTAACATTGTTATTAACTTATTGTTGTTACTGTATGTTTTGGTGCAATAAAGTATATATAAAGTCGATTGCTTGAGCACCTCTGTCCCGTTCGTGTTTCTACCGTGAAGCAGTTGTGTTTGCATGGCTGCGTTTCGGTTTGAAGGGTGGGATATAGTAATGAGAGGAATAACACCTGAGTCCTCAGGAATGGAAACGCAATGGGGGGTATCATGGGCGAAACAGTACACTCTGTTATGTCCATGGTACTGCTCATGTCTATAGGCGACGGTTACCACTTTCCATCAGGTGGGCCGTCAGCTTATTTGCCATTCTAAGTTCATTAGATAACATAATTACATAATTGATAATATGACAAGACTAGTGGTCTCAAAGTAGAATAAAAATTAAGGTTACACAATTGTGTAGCCTTACTTCAGGTTGCAGCTGAAAATCAGTGCTTTGCTTTTAAGCAAAACTATCACTGAGCTGTAGCCTTTTTGGGTCACTGCGACACACTTGGTGAAAACATATCTCCAATATTCATTTTTTGTTTTATATGTTGTTTTATATTTGAAAAAATGTAAATAATCAGATTGTATAATTTTATTTATTAATTTACGCGTGTCATAAATGGCTCAAATTAAGTGTTTATCTATCTATCTATCTATCTATAATTATATAATTTTTTTTTTTAATTACATTAAAAGAGAAAACATAATTTACTGTAAAAAAGTCATTGTTATCAATAAATTACTGACATAGGGGCGCACAAAAATTAAACTGTACTTTTTTGCCAGCGCTCATATGTACATAAAATATTACCTATTCTCTTTATTTAGTTACTAGTTATTCGACCCGGTTTCACGCGTGTAGATATAATTTTCTAAAATAATATGTAGCCTATATTACTCGCTGATAATGTAGCTTTCTATAGGTGAAAGAATTTTTAAAATCAGTTGATTAGTTTTTAAGTTTATCCGTTACAAACAGACAATCAAATCTTTTCTCCTTACAGTTATAATATAGCTATAATTCTTATATAATAGATAGATACTCTTTATTGTTTCCTTCATAAGATTACAATAGTAAATTATTAGGTACTTAACATATTGAAATAAAAAATTATATTGTTTATCGATATGTCGACAGTCGCGGCCCGTCACTAGTGACGGTAAATATTGACGTATCGATCTGGAGTCCACTCGGCACTGTCAATAGTACATCACTCCGGCCCCGGGTTCGAGTGCGGCTAATAATGGTTAAATATTCAACTGTTAGAGGTGTTTAGCTTTATTTATTAGACGGGGCATTGGTGTAATCATTAGTGGGACTGATTTTTTTATATATTTTTTTTCTTTTATTTATTTATTTATTTATTTATTATTTATTTAACACTTTATTGCACCAACATAACAGGATTTGTTGAACAATTTTCAATGCGTATAGTATAACAAAAGGCGGTCTTATTGTTAAGCAATCTCTTCCAGACAACCTTTGGGTAGAAGATGTGGGAAGATCGCGTTCGAGAGTTGTCTCCGAAAGATAGATAGATAGATACTCTTTATTGTTTCCTACAAAAGATTACAATAGTAAACTTATTATAAATATAAATAATTACAAGAAATAATCACAATGAGAAAACAACGGGCGAGCTTATCGCTAAGAGCGATCTCTTGCAGGCAACCTTTGGATAGAGAGGAGTAATTATAAACAATTTGGTAGGAGGCACGATGAAAAGTTCTTCGTTTTCCACTAAGAAAACCCCCAATAGAGAAGTAAACTTGAAGTCTGCAGCTAAACATAAGCTATGTTTAACTACAAACATTTAACAGCTGATATGAAGACGATGGTAACGATGTGTAACTATATCCTTGATTGATATTTTTTATCTTGATTCGAATCTTTCAATAAATGTTCCATACTAGACATAGTACATATAAAAAAAGGTATCCAAAGATGTATTATCAGAAAACCAATGTATAATTCTCTTCCCATATCTATCCGTGAGAGTCAATCCCTAAACATTTCTAAGAGTAGACTTAAAGAGCATCTTCTATCTCTGTGAACATATATTTATTTATCTATATATGTAGGTGTGTATGTGTGTGTATTTATATGCACAGATGTAGGTATATGTATATGTGTATTTGTACCATAAAATTTAATGTAATTAATTTAATTGTGTCTGTTTAAAAATTGTACACCGCTGTATCCGCTGACATTGATGCTCCTTTCCACTTTGGGTGTTGCTGGAGGAGAACTCTATCAGAGTTAAGCTCGCCTTTGTACATTTGTTTACCTCTGTCATATTTTTATAACTAATGTGTACAATAAAGTATTAAAATAAATAAATAAAAATATTTCCGACCTAGACATCTCACAATCCCCGTCGCATCGAGGACAGTCCGCCCCGTCCCTCCAATTTCATTACTATTCCTCACAATAGCCGCTCGTCACGATGTATCGAATCCAATATAAATCGAGTCAAAGGTCACTTGATCCACACTCCCGCGTCCCAATCACAATCCGTACTCGATATTATTGTATTCGTATCTATGTATCCAATACCTACCAAGTATTATATTGTCTATGCCTGCGATATTACATTTCCGTGACTCATAGACAGAGAATGTAAGATCTATGCTGTTTTCGCTTTGAAATTATTTAAAATTAACCTTTATCCTGCGACTTCGTGTAATCGGAATATGTTTACTGACTCTCTGTATTAAAGCATATTATAAAATAAATTATTATTTACAAGACAAAAATCCATGGACTTGTGAAGTGTAATATTATTGTATATATTTTCTCTTGTTATTCTATTTTTTTTTATACAACTTAGAATGGCAAACAAGCTGACGGCCCACCTGATGGACAGTGGTAACTGTCGCCTATAGACATGAGCAGTACCGTGGACATAACAGAGTATACTGTTTCGCCCATGATACCCCCATGCGTTACCATGCCATACCTGAGAACTCAAGTGTTATTCCTTTGTACCCAGTAAATTCACGCCATATCCCACTCTTCAAACCGAAACACAGCCATGCAAACACAACTGCTTCACGATAGAAACTCGAATGGGACAGAGGTACCCAAGCAATCGACTTTTATACAAAGTGTCCCTTTGGTTTTTTTAATGACTATTAATTAATTTAAATCAATATTATTATATATAGTAAATTATAATAATTATAAAACGACATATCATAAAAATCTGTAACAAATGTATGTAAATAAAGATGTTTTGATTGATTGACTAGGATAAAATATGGCCTATGGCCTTCTCCAAATAAAATACACAATTTTTTGACGATTCGTTGAGTTGTTCAGGCGTCAAAATGTAAGAAACAAAGTTACTTCACATTTATAATATTCGTAAGGATTGAAAAATATTACAGTTGACTTTGACAAGTGACTAGCTGTTATCTTGATGTCCGTTTACTTTTTGGCGGGAATCCAATTTTTAAGTGGTTTCCCAAAGCAGCAGTTTCTAGATACACCTGTATTTTTTTTTTTTTTTTTTTTTGTAGCCACCTTATGCGTTTATTATATTTTTTAGCTTTTCAATTCTCCTAGTTTAAATATAATTTATTTACTTGTATATTGGTTTTATTTCCTAATTAAATTGGATTTAAGCTGACATTTTTTTTGCGAAGCAAAAGAACGGCATAATGCATAGAAAATCTTGCCGTTTTCAAATTTAAATACTCTCAAATTTAATTAACTTTTTCTTAATCGGAACGTTTGTGACGTTTGAAGTAACTTTTTTGTGGAGCAAAATCTATTTGCTGTCGTAACTTTTTATGTAGGAACTACAATATTTATTTCATTTAGACATTGTTTTTGTTAGATCAATGCACCGCCATTTACTGTCTCTGTTTAACGTAATAATTGACTGAAAAAGAATCCCATCAGGCGTTAAGGTTGCCCTGTAGACATATTGTAATATGTGCACAGGTATGTATGTAACATAGGTATAAATAAATAAATAAATTTCATGTAAAAAATATGAGAGAGAGAAAGAATGCAAATCGAATTTCAACCATAGGCTCTATGGAATTTAATTTAAGCCTAAAAATTGACATGTGATGTATAAGTAACTAAAATGATCTGTGTGTCTTATATCCACGATGCTGTTCATATCTATAGGCGACGGTTACCACTTTCAATCAGGTGAGCCGTTAGCTTGTTTACCATTCTGTTGCATAAAAACTTTAGTAACGGCATTTACATAAATCCGTCGCATCAGTGTTAAAAACAAACATGAAGTGAATCGATTCACAAACTGGAACATTAAACACAAGGCCGTTGATTTAATAACATAAATGTGTACAAATTAAACATAGCATACAATTTCGCACATCCGGTATTTATATTTAGATGAGTTTGCTCCTTTGTAATTGTGCTTTTATTAAAAAAAATATGTAATTGTCAATGGTATTTTAGTAACATTAATAACCGGGTCACTTAGAACAAAAAAGTTTGCATAAAATCTATGTAACCATGTCATTGAATTTAAAAATTTTACACTACAAAGTAACCTAGGTCTTTCCTGATAATAAATATCGATAGTTTTTATTTTAAAGTTTGCAAATTTGTTTGTTTGTTTGTTACATAGGTTACAACCATAAGAATAAAAACATATATATATATTCTTTATGCAACTCAGAATGGGAAACAAGCTGACGGCCCACCTGATGGAAAGTAGTAACCGTCGCCTGTAGACATGAGCAGTACCATGGACATAATAGAGTATACTGTTTCGCCCATGATAACCCCCATGCGTTGCCATTCCTGAGGACTCAGGTGTTATTCCTCTGTACCCTGTAAATTCACGCCATATCCCACCCTTCAAACCGAAACACAGCCATGCAAACAACCGCTTCACGGCAGTAATATGTGCATATTACCTATTGTCCTAAACTTTCTCTTTTATAACTAAAATGTACTAAGTTTGCTCAAAATCTGTCCAGTAGTTCCCGCTACATGTGCCCTGTCTATATACAAACAGACAAAACTTATCTACACTTCTATAGTTAAACAGGAAGACTAATATGAACACAAGTGGCCGGTATTTAGATAGTTTTAAAATGTCCAATCGATGACTTTATCAGTTCAAGTCATATACATATATATGTAAATATTATCAGTACGTCCGTGTGTAAACGTGTTTATACAAATAGACTAATCAAAAACTATAAACTAACGATTTCACACTGCTCTGTTTATGTGATATTTCATAACATATTTATTTCCACTTTTTTGCACTGTTTATAAAAAATAATAAGTACAGTAAATAATATTGATAATTATCTGACTCGTAGCCATCATCTTCATCATCATATCAGCCTTTAACTGTCCACTGCTGGACATAAGCCTCCCCCTTGGGAGGTGTTACCAGTAGTTGCCACGCTTGGCAGGTGGATTGGCAACCGCAGTCAGGCTTTAGAGATATTTTAAGAGGGACGCTCTACCCATCCCTCGCCGTCATTTAGTCGTCTTTTACGACAGCCACGGGAAAGAAGGGGTGGCCTATTCTATGCCGGAATCACACGACCAATACTCGAAGTAACAATCTTATATATAAAATTCTCGTGTCACGGTGTTTGTTACTAAACTCCTCCGAAACGGCTTTACCGATTTTCATAAAATTTTGTGTGCATATTCGGTAGGTCTGAGAATCGGCCAACATCAATTTTTTATACACATCACTAATAAGGGTGACCCACCCATAAATTTTTTTTTTTTTGACAAAATTTTTTATTTTTATTTGAATATGATTTAGCATTGAAAAATACATACAACTTTAAATTTTCATCGTTTTACGATTAACCCCTGTATTTTAATCGTAATTTTTATATTTCGCAATAAGTGGTAAAACAACGTTTACGGAGTCAGCTAGTAGTATAATAATAATGATTGATTCTATAGAAATTTTATCAAAATCGGTTCAGTAGTTTAATTTTTAGACCAAACCCAACCATCTGGATCATGGCGGTCTTCCACCTTGCGTTTTTCAAGGTAATTTCTTCCACGCACAACTACTCTTTGAAATCAACTCCCAGCAGCAGTAATTCCGAACCGATACGACAACATAACCTACAAGAAAAGAGCATATTCCTTTTTAAAAGGCCGGCAGCACACCTGCAATGCCGCTGGTGTTGCGGGTGATCATGGGCGGCGGTAGTCACTTACCATCAGGTGAGCCGCATGCTTGTTTGTCCCCTGTGTTGTAAAAGAAATAACTTGTTTTGTCACAATTGAAGTCGTTTTTTTTTCACAATCTTTAATTATTCCTCATGAATTCTTCATAATTGAATTATTTGATATACTGTCATTCCTTTCTTATGTTTCCACAGCGTATACCAACAGCGCAGATGGGGTTACCATTTTATTTTCATGTATTAAAAAAATACATTAAAAATATTTTGAATTTAGAACGCATAATTAAAATAAGTATGAATTGTAAACATATATAAATCGGTTCAAAATTAACAATGTACCACAGCGTTGCATACAAAATTGGACGAATCGAAAATCTGCGTTTGTAGTCGCTTAAAGTGTTGCCACTTTCCCAGTTCGATTGTATTTCAAAAACATCGATATCTGTATTTATCGACACATGTCCCATCACTCGAGCAAATATTAGTATGTCGCCTTCCCTGTCAATAAATCAATATGGTGACCGCTTGATTACTTTCCGTTTGATTTTTTAGGGATCGATATGAAAGTACAGAGTAATTAATAAGTCCAAAACCAAACTGAGCTTTTACTGTGGCTGTGGTTATATATATATATATATATATATATATATGTATATATATATATATATATATATATATATATATATATATATATATATATATATATATATATATATATATATATATATATATATATATATATATATATATATATATATATATATATATATATATATATATATATATATATATAATTTAATGGAAATATTTCTAGGTACTATCATTAATGTTTTTGTTATGCAACTTAAAATGACAAACAAGCTTGCGGCCCACCGGATGGAAAGTGGTAACCGTTACCTATAGACATGAGTAGTACCGTGGACATAACAGAGTATACTGTTTCGCCCATGATACCCCCATGCGTTGCCATTCCTGAGGACTCAGGTGTTATTCCTCTGTACCCTGTAAATTCACTGTCATATCCCACCCTTCAAATCGAAACACAGCCACGCAAACACAACTGCTTCACGGTAGAAACACGAATGGGACAGAGGTGTCCAAGCAATCGACTTTTATACAAAGTCTCCCTCTGGTGCTAAATATGCACTATATTTAGCACCAGAGGGAGAGTTAGTTAGGTTTCAGAGAAATTTTCTCTCAAAAAGCTCAAGCTGTGGACTTGTGTTTTCCCTACAGACTACAGTATGGGCTTAAAAAAAGGCTATATTAAGGTATCTTCAGGGTCGTCAACGCGCACGTGACACGCCCAGTGTTGCAGGCGTCCATAGGCTACAGTGACCGTTTACTATCAGACGGGCTGTATACATGTTTAACACCTTAATGGTATAGTCCTCTCCATCCAAAGGTTGTCTAAAGAGATCGCTCTTAGCGATAAGGTCGCCCATTGTTGTCTCACTGTGATCATTTTTTGTAATTGTTTGTATCTATAATAAGTTTACTATTGTAATCTTATGGAGGAAACAATAGAGAGTATCTATCTATCTGTCTATCTATAATACAAAATGGTTTATAAGTAATTACATTATTAGGAAACTGGAATGGCGACCGGTTTACACGTATATGCATATTGGAAGTCTGCAGTCGAGTGTGTTATGCTTACCGGAGGTGAGAAAATCGACTAACGTCGGTTCTCAAGCGTGGTTATCATTTATTTGTTAATGAAATTAGCGTATCTTGTTTGGTGTTTGGACTCATTATGTATTTGTATAAAGTGATGTTTCAACTAACTGGCGAGTAGATAGATAGATAGATTCTAAGTTGCATGAAAAAATGAATATTTTTATTTCCTTTTATTATTTATTATATTTATAAATTTTATTCCTTTATTTCAGACCGTTCAGGCCGTTAAGCACATTTATATTAGCCATTTTATAGATTTTTTTTATTTTTTTTTTTTTCAATTATATTTATTGTGATTAATCAATGAAAATATAGACAGATAGATAGATACTCTCTATTGTTTCCTCCATAAGATTACAATAGTAAACTTATTATAGATACAAACAATTACAAGAAATGATCGCAGTGAGACAACAATGGGCGACCTTGTCGCTGAGAGCGATCTCTTGCAGCCAACTTTTGGATGGATATTTTTTTTTTTGCTAGGTAATACTAGAGGTAGGTTTTTTAATTTTTTAATGGGTGATAACGGCATGGTAACCATGTCTGCGCTAACGGTATACACCGGCGGGGCACCAGTTATCCTGGTGAGGATGAAAGCAGGACAGTTAGCCCATCGTGACGAATTCAACTAGAATTGACCACGATGGTTTCCAGGGAGAACCACGTGGAGGTCGGGCTAACTGATGATGTTGATGTCTATTTTTTATTTCAGCCGTTAACTGTCCACTGCTGGACATAGGCTTCCCCATAAGGAAGGTTTTATTTGTAGTTGCCACGCTTGGCGGGCAGGTTGACAACCGAAGGCAGACTTTGGTGATGTCTTAAAAGAAATGAAACTGCACATCCCTAGATCATTGGAATCCCTTAGTCGCCTCCACCTCAAAAAAGTAAACGAGAAGAGAACATTGATTAAAATAATAAAGAATAGAAGAGGCAAAATGCTGGGCCACCTTATACGACATGACGATTTTTTTAAGAGCATAGTAGAAGGAAAGATAGAGGGCAAAAGAGGAAGAGGAAGACCGAGGATTAACTACATGGGACAGATAAAGGAAATACTAGGTGTCATGTCGTATAGGGAGCTCAAGGATATGGCCTGGGAAGATGCATGAATTAGTTGCACCGACAAGAGGAAACTCTTAAATGAAAATGAATGAGTCGCCTCTTACGACACCTACGGGAAAGGAAGGGGTGGTCCATTCTATGCCGGGACCACACGGATATAATATATGATTATGTATTATTCAATAGTGGCAAAACCGGTTATTTCGATTTAAAAACTAAAGCGAAATCTCCTTTTTTAAAGTCGGTTCAAACGAAAGAGAGACATAAAATTTTACTTAACTGCGCACTAAAAGTTGATAACTAGTTGACTGGCATACGATGCTTGTATTATGTAGAGACAAAGCGTGAACAACGTTAAAGAGATGCGTGGGCGAATATGGACAAACATGTCTTTTTTAAGGGGAAGTGTTTATTTTATTTCTTTTAATAGGTAATAATTTCGTGTGGTCCCAGCATAGAATGGACCACCCCTTCCTTTCCGGTGGGTGTCGTAACAGGCGACTAAAGGAACTGAATGGTCGAGGGTCAACATCTCTCTTAATATATCACCAAAGTCTAACAACGGTTGCCAATCCGCCTGCCAAGCATGTTTTTTTGCTACTTTTGTGGTCCAGTCCTGGAACAGAATGGGCCACCTTCCTTTCCCGTGGGTGTCGTAAGAGACGACTAAGGGAGGCCGAGAGATGGCAGCAGCGTCCCTCTTAAAACATCTCCAAAGCCTAACTGCGGTTGCCAATTTTGACATGTTTGTGGTATAAAAAAAAGTAAAAAAAAAGTATTTGAAGACAAATATTTTGCTTATTAGCGAAACTATATATATATTTTATACAACTTAGAATGGCAAACAAGCTGACGGCCCACATGATGGGAACTGGTAACTGTCGCCTATAGACATGGGCAGTACCGTGGACATAACAGAGTATACTGTTTCGCCCATGATACCCCCCATGCGTTGCCTTTCCTGAGGACTCAGGTGTTATTCCTCTGTACCCAGTAAATTCACGCCATATCCCACCCTTCAAACCGAAACACAGCCATGCAAACACAATTTTATTTTAATTTTAAAATAAAATAATCATGTTATTATAATCTATTTTTCTTGTCATATGATGTAACATGAATAATTTATATATTTTTTTTTTCTTAAAAAGAAAGTGTATCTGATATTATTGAAGTGAAAAGTTGTGTAAATTTCAGTGTATGTGTAAATAAATAAATATAATATATATTTTACTATATATATATATATATATATATATATATATATATATATATATATATATATATATATATATATATATATATATAAATAGCACAGCCGCTTAACGGTCGTGAGTGCGCGTGCGCACAGCATTTTGTTTATAGCTTCATATCACTGCGTCTGGGCACAGTAAAGTGGAACTGGTAAAACGATGCGCGCGCGCACACACTATGCGCCTACCGATAATGACGCTAATGTACTTTTGTATGTATGTGTAGCAAACGGCCCACCTGATGGTAAGTGGTTACCGTAGCCTATGAACGCCTGCAATACCAGAGGTATTACGCGCGCGTTGCCGACCCTTAAGAAACCTTTTTACCCCAATTTGAAGAGCCCCATGCTGTAGTCCCTTGGGAAAACCTCGGCAGGGAGCTCATTCCATAACCCGAGTGTTCGTGGGAGGAAACATCTCTGAAACCGCGCTGTACGCGACCATTTAGGCTGTAGGGTATGGGTCATCGTCTTTCTACCTTTATTCTATTTATTATTTGAAAATTCATTACATCAAATATAAATAACTAATTATTGCTAAAGAAAATTTTTAAATTACATTCATATTATGTATGTATGTAATTTTTTTTTATATCGTATTGTTTAAATGACATTTCTAAATCCCTTCACATAATAAAAAAAAAAAATATTATTGTTTGATTTGACATTCGAATCGATTATCCGGATTTTCGGTTATACGGATTATCTCTGGTTTTATTTGTTTCGGATAATCGACATTCTACTATATATAAATAAAAACGTGCAGTTACCTCACCTTAACCCTTCTTTGCAGGGGGAAGGGATTGTTAGCAATGGAGTTTGACAGCCCCATTGCTAGCAATATGCCCTATCAGGTCAACCTCCGCGTGGTTCCCCCTGGAAACCATCGTGAACAATTCTCGTTGAATTCGTCACGATGGGCTAACTGATCTGTTTCATCCTCACCTATCATCTGTCACTGGTGCCCGCCGGTGTATACCGATAGCGCGTGTGGAGTTACTATTTCATTATCACCTATAAAAAAAAAAAAAACAAAAACCTTTGCATAATGTTAGAAATTTCCATCATAACATTGAATGCCCAAAAATTATATAAAAGAACAAGTTCACTTTAAGTTGATCGTGTCTGGATACATTTTTAATGTCCATTGCAGAAAAAAAAAACATAGCTGTCAAATTTATTTTTTTAACCATTTTTCCTTTAATTTTGAATATGAATTATATCACCTTGATTTATTTCACCAATAAAAAAAAAACACGCAAAAAAAAACGCAAAAAATGGTTAACAATCTTGTGTGCGCGCGCGCATCAGTTTTGTTTATGGCTTCATATCGTCGACTGTAATAAAATGCTGCGCGTGCGCTCGTCTGGGCCCCACAGATTTTATACTTACTAATATTATAAATGTAAGTATGTTTGTTTGTTGCCTCTTGACATCATTGGCCATAACAGAATATCAGCGTTTTGCTCTTTTAAGGGCAAAGCAATAAACTGAGTTGTGACCATTTTGTGTTACTATGGCACACGCATGAAGGAAGGGAAATGTGTTTTATATATTTTTCTTTCTTTTTTCTTTTATCTCTTTTACTGTGTATGTTTGTATTAGTATTTGTGTGCTGTAAGTAATGCAAATAAATTATCTATCTATCTATCTAATGTAAAATACATTTTGAAATGGTATGAATTTACAGGGTACAGAGGAATAACACCCGAGTCCTCAGGAATGACAACGCATGGGTGGTATCATGGGCGAAACAGTATATTCTGTTATGTCCATGGTACTGCTCATGTCTATAGGCGACGGTTACCACTTTCCATCAGGTGGGCCGTCAGCTTGTTTGCCATTCTGAGTTGTATAAAAAAAAAAATGAAAAAGAAAGTTCTTGCAGCTTAGTTTGTAATTGTATACTAGTGCAGCCCTGGTTTTCCTGTGTATATTCAATTACAAATAATCTTTATTTCAAATAGACTTATTTACAAGCGCTTTTAAATCGTCTTATATTTTTTCTAATCTACTGCCGGGTTCGGAAGGTCGTTATCTGTTGAGAAGAGCCCGCAAGAAACTCAACTGTTTGTCTTTTAAATGACTGTTAAATAAATAAATAAATATCCGATTCACCGAGCCGTCTTTTTCATGTAAACACTTCCTGCAGCGCTAATTACCAGAACAATTGTTACCACAAATAAATCAATCTTTGACACGATCATTCCATATTTGACATGCAAAAATCGACTCTGATCACTTGTAAATAGCAGTTAAAATGTCACTGGCATAATACAATACATATATTTTAGTGGTATTCAAGTTTTGTTGTGAAAAAGTAAACATATTTCACTCGTCGAGCGGTTTTTAAAACGCGGGAAACGTGAGCGCTAATGACGCCCTAATGAGTAGGGAGGGGACGCGACGAATATATCACATTACGGTATTTAAAACATGGTATTTTGGGTGTACCACGTGACGGTCGTTCTTTATGGTTCTTTACGTTAACTTGTTGTACATATTAAGGATTATCTACACCAATATTAAAAAGAGAAAAAAAAATTTGTGTATATGTATAAAAATATACACAAAAATATACTCAAAACTCAAAAACTACTTTGCCGATTTCAAAAATTCTTTCACCATTAGAAAGCTACATTCACCCTGAGTAACATAGGCTATATTTATTGTTAGAAAAGATTAGGGATCCTCACTAAAACTTCAGTAACGTAACTCAAGGTGTAAAAAAATGCTATAAAATATCTTTGGTCGCGTGCGCTGCGGAAACTATCGGTGATAGAACAAAAGTATGTTCTACAATATTGAAGAAAACATCAATAACTACAAAAAACTCCGCAGTACTATATATCCAACTATTATCGTTATGTCACAATAACCACTTTTTAAAATGTTGTAAAAATGTCCACCCGTGCGAAGCCGGGACGGACGGACGCGACGAACAATAATAACAATAGTTCCAATAGTACTGTCCACGATAGATGTAATACCGAAACGATACATGCCGAATTGTCAGGAAGTTTCTGCAAATTGGACTAGACGCTCCTGGTACATCTACAGGTTAACATAATATTACAAACAGATTACCAGACAAATTACATTTATACAAAAAACATAGCACACAGTTATGCACTTGGCTTAGGCCCGTGTACACCTGTAAAACCGGTTTTAAGCCGAGATATCGTAAATTTAAAATAAAAATAATAATAATAAAAAAATTATTTGCTTTAAATAGGGTAGGTATCGGTGGTCTTACATTACATAATGTCTCGTGCCTATTTAGCCATTACAGAATAGCATGCAAATGTCACATTTTGATAGGAACTGATTAATTTAATTTATGCATCGACAACTATATTAGATATTTATCTATTCTTTCTTGAAAAATTCGTCAACAGAGTAAAAGCTTTTGCTAAGTAACCATTTACGTAACACAATTTTAAATTTATTTAATGGAAGTTCCTTTATATCCGCAGGTATATTGTAATTTATCACATTACGGTATTTAAAACATGGTATTTTGGGTGTACCACGTGACGGTCGTTCTTTATGGTTGTTTACATTAACTTGTTTTACATATTAAGAATTATCTACACTAATATTAAAAAGAGAAAAAAAAAATTGTGTGTATGTATAAATATACACAAAAATATACTCAAAACTCAAAAACTACTTTGCCGATTTCAAAAATGTTTCGCGTAATTGTGTGTATGTGTGTGTGTATGTATGCATGTGTGTGCGTGCGTGCGTAATTGTGTGTATGTGCGTGTGTGTGTTGTAATATTCATCAATACGAGGTCCGTTCTCAGCATGTCGCTGTAGTTTCAAATTGCAAATAAAAAAAAAAAGAATAAAAATTTAAAAAAAGAACAAACTACTTGCCTTCCCCAGTCATCCCATCACTACGTAATGAGTGAAACAGAAGGAAGCCCCGTTTCCGCGTCCAAGTGTTTACTTTGGCACCGCTTTGATTTAATACGGGGGAACATTTAGATGTCTCCCACTCACGTCGGGTTTATTTTACGGAGCGATGGTGGAAATATGGCGATTTGAGATTTATGAGGATCTATAATGGATTCTGCGTGACGTGGTATTTTTTTTATACAACTTAGAATGGCCAACAAGCTGACGGTTCACCTGATGGAATGTGGTAATCGTCGCCTATAGACATGAGCAGTATCATGGACGTAACAGAGTATACTGTTTTGCCCATGATACCACCCATGCGTTGCCATTCCTGAGGACTCAGGTGTTATTCCTCTGTACCCAGTAAATTCACGCCATATCCCACTCTTCAAACCGAAACACAGCCATGCAAACACAACTGCTTCACGGTTGAAACACGAATGGGACAGAGGTACCCAAGCAATCGACTTTTGTACAAAGTCTCCCTCTGGTGAGGATGAAACGGTAGGTCAGGTAGCTCAACGTGACGAATACACCTGAAATTCAGCACGACGGTTTACAGCGAGACCGCGTGGAGGTCGACCTGACAATTTTATCCTTATTGTTGTGGGTGATTTTTTAAATATAATTAAATGTATCTCTCTTATCTTGTTACAGGTAAAATATTTTTCTGCCGGTGAGATTTCTAACATACGTTAACAGGACAAATGACTGTTAAGGGAGGTACTGGCTGAAGATCAGCGCTGTGCAGCTGTACACATTCCACTGGGACTAGATTATACGATTCAGGGATTTTTTAACTATTTATTTATTTAACTCTTTAATGCACTATAAATAAAAATATACAATGACAAGTGAATAATTCAAGTGAATTACAGTAACATAAATACAGATTGAAACATACACATAAAGGTACAAAAGGCGGTGTTATCGCTAGGGCGATCTCTTACAGACAACCTTTGGTTAAAGGAGAACATATGGAAGTGGGCAGGTGGCGCAAGAGGGAATTAATAATTTTTTCGTGCATAAAATACAAAAACATGTAATGCACAAAAATATCAAATACATATAATTTATTAAACCACTTACTAAAACTATATATATATATATATATATATATATATATATATATATATATATATATATATATATATATATACATACATACAAAATACATACACATATAAATACATACATAGCACACACAAGGAAATATGACAAATCTAGTCCAAAAATTACAATGGAATGGAAAAGAGTAACTACAGTGAAAGAAAATGTGATTTGACTTGTCCTTTAAACGAAGCCAAAGATTGAGCACTCCGTACATACATACAAATCTGTCACGCCTGTCTCGTATTAGGGTAGGCAGAAACAATGGTACGCCAAATGCTTCGATTCAAACAAACCTCTCTCGCTTCTTCCACATTCATCAATCTTTTCATACACGCTCGCCGGTTACGGGTACTTTTAATTTGGCCCTTCATCAGCACGTCGCCTATTTGGTCGACGTACGTCCGTCTAGGGCGGCCCCTACCGACATCTCCATTCATTTTTGCTCGATAAATCACTTTCGTATGATCACTCCGTATCTAATTATTCTATATATATCCCAATTAGACATCGTCATGAGACACATGTCCTAGCGGTCCTATATAATGTCCTTAATGATCCCAATTCTCCTTCCTACCTTCGTTCCCGGTTCCAATTATTACCTCCTCCTTCCAGACCTAGACGTCTTTGTCTGAACCAGTCCAGGGTACTGAAGCTTCCCAACTGTAAAACCCATTTTATGGGTAACTCATTTGCATATCGTGCTGTACAGCTGTGGAATAAACTTCCCGTGAACATTCAGAATAGCCCGTCTAGCAGTTCCTTCAAAAAAAGATTAAAATCATTTTATCTTTCCAATTTAATTTAAATATAAAAATGATTAGAAGACTGTCATCATTGTGTTCTCTTGTATCTGATATTTATATGTTGTATTTAACGTGTGTATGTATGTGTGTATATGTATGTGTATATGTATATATATGTGTATGTGTATGTATGTATATATGTGAATGTATGTGTGTATATATATAATTATTTATAATTTATGTAAATATTTATTTAAATTTCTGTCTTGCACTACTACTGCCCACTCACTACTTCCTATGCCACTGCGTTAGGTTGACTGGAAGAAATCTCTTTTAGAGATAAGTTCCCCTTTGCTAACATTGTTATTAACTTATTGTTGTTACTGTATGTTTTTGTGCAATAAAGAATATATATATACTTATAATAAATCTGTAGAGAGGTCAATTCTGTACATGAAATATATTTCCAAAATAACTATCAGGCGGTGATTAGTGATGGATACTGATGCAAAAAATGCAATCAGTAAAATTTTTGTCTGCCCGTCTGTTTGTTCGTTATAGAAACAAAAACTACTCGACGGATTTTAACGAAACCTGGTACAATTATTCTTCATACTCCTGGGCAGGTTTTAGTATACTTTTCATCACGCTACGATCAATAGTAGCAGAGCAGTGAAGGGAAATATTGGGAAAACGGGAGAAGTTACTGCATTTTTAAGCTTCCGTCGCGTGTGCAGCCTTAATGGCCACTTTTTAAAATGTAAAAATGTCCACCCGTGCGACGCTAGTTATTAATATAGACGTCAGATAATGTATTCATGTTTACAAAGCTGACGAAGCTGGTTATGTTCGCGTGGGACCAACTAATGTGAGCGCCTGTCAAAGCAGACACTTGTCTGTGTATAGACATGTTAGACGGAGACACTTTCTGTTTTGTTATGTTAATCACATTCATCTACGTATTTTGACAATTATCAATAGCTTTTATTTTATTTATTTTTAACTTCTTTTAGACATTTTGTGTGTGTGTGTGTTTTTTTTTAATACAACTTAGAAGCTAACGGCCCACCTGATGGAAAGTGGTAACCGTCGCTTATAGATATGAGCAGTACCATGGACATAACGGAGTGTACTGTCTCACCCATAATACCCCCCATGCGTTGCCATTCCTGAGGACTCAGGTGTTATTCCTCTGTACCCAGTAAATTCACGCCATATCCCACCCTTCAAACCGAAACACAGCCACGCAAACACAACTGCTTCACGGTAGAAACACGAATGGGACAGAGGTGGCCAAGCAATCGACTTTTGTACAAAGTCTCCCTTTGGTAAAGTTGCCTGGAAGAGATCGCTCTTAGCGATAAGGCCGCCCATTGTTGTCTCACTGTGATCATTTCTTGTAATTGTTTGTATCTATAATAAGTTTACTATTGTAATCTTATGGAGGAAACAATAAAGAGTGTCTATCTATATATATATATATATATATATATATATATATATATATATATATATATATATATATATATATATATATATATATATATATATATATAAGTTACAGAGCACTCTGTAAATATATGCAAATTACATAATTAAAAAACAGTGACCAATACATAAACTTTCCATTTGCTTAGTAAATGTGTTATTATTGATTAATAAATGTAATTTATGTGCAATAAACATGAAAATTTCCTATAATATTATCAATAATAATCCTATATTTATTTAAATCGTCCCATCAGTTTACGATTAGTTCCATGACTAACATACTACTTTTGTAGAGGTAAAGTTTGTGAGTTTGGATGTTCCAGTTAATCTCCTGTACTACTGATTCGAAAATTTGAAAATTCTTGATTTTGAAAATTATTTCACTATTAGAAAGGTATATTATCTCTGAGTGCTATAGACTACTTTTTATTTTGGCAAATATATATATATTTTATACAACTTAGAATGGCAAACAAGCTGACGGCCCACCTGATGGAAAGTGGTAACCGTCGCCTATACACATGAGCAGTACCGTGCACATAACAGAGTATACTGTTTCGCCCATGATACCCCCAATGCGTTGCCATTCCTGAGAACTCAGGTGTTATTCCTCTGTACCCAGTAAATTCATTAAATTAATTTTATTATTATTTCTTTTATTTAAGATAACAACAGCTTTTTACAAAATTGAATACATATTACATTGCATTTACTACACGCTAGCCAATTATAGTTACCCACAGCGCAAAATCATAGTTATCTAAAGCGTTTACCAGAGGGAGACTTTGTACAAAAGTCGATTGCTTGGCTACCTCTGTCCCATTCGTGTTTCAACCGTAAAGCAGTTGTGTTTGCATGGCTGCGTTTCGGTTTGAAGTGTGGGATATGGCGTGAATTTACTGGGTACAGAGGAATAACACCTGAGTCCTCAGGAATGGCAACACATGAGGGGTATCATGGGCGAAACACTATACTCTGTTCCGTCCATGGTACTGCTCATGTCTATAGGCGACGGTTACCACTTTCCATCAGGTGGGCCGTCAGCTTGTTTACCATTCTAATTTGCATGAAAAAAAAAAACATAAGCATCCGTTAAGCGAATAAAACCATATTTTACAACAACATTAGTATGGTGCATCCGCTACAATGCTCGCACTGTACGTAACATATACTGTGCGAACACTACAGCCGATGATCGATATCGGTCGATAATAATTAAAAATTCAAAATACCATTTTCACCCATTAAAAGAAATACCTTCACTACGTAACTTTGTACATGAACAACACACACATAGATTGGAAACGGATAAAACGGAGAAAATACTATTAATTAAGTGTCCAATAAAATAATTATAACGAACTGGTCCCAAAGCGCAACCTTGTGGTACGCCCGACTTAATATATCATAGAAAAAGTGCCTATTAATTCATTCGGTGTCGAGATAAGGGTCGACCCATAAATATTAACTGAACAGGCCCCAGTCGTGTATTAACCGACAAATTTAGATTGTACAATTAGATAAATGCGAGTGATTAATAACATCAAACGCTTAGCACGGAACTACTTAGCTTTAATGTGATTATAATTTTTCTAAGAATCTTTAAGTACTTTTTTATTTAACTTAAAATGGCAAACAACTGGCTGACGGCCCATTTGATGGAAAGTAGTAACTGTCGCCTATAGACATGAGCAGTACCATGGACATAATAGGGTATACCGTTACGCCTATGATACCACTCATGCGTTGCCATTCCTGAGGACTCAGTTGTTATTCCTCTGTACTCTGTGAATTTATTGCTATATCCCACCCTTCAAACCGAAACACAGCCATGCAAACACAACTGCTTCACGGTAGAAACACGAATGGGACAGAGGTGGCCAAGCAAACGACTTTTGTACAAAGTCTCCCTCTGGTAAATTTTAAATTAAAATAAGTAGTTTTGGCACAATTCTAAATCATCTTCATCAACTTCAATTCCTTCTGCAAACAAGTATCATACGCACACATTTATATTACACGCACACTAGTGTAATTTATTTTATTTCCCGCCTCTTTATTCAATCTCAGTTTGTCAATACATGAATGCATTTCACTAAGTCTCTGGTCTATACGAACATAGTAATACATAGCCACATAAAAAGTGGACTTTACGATCCACGGAACCCAAAACGAACGACAAAGTTGCTCGTCCACGCTCGACCGCTACGAAAGTTGATACTTAATTTAATTTAACAGCTGTCAACTCAGTTGAGCGGAATGGCATCCGAAGAAATATGAAATGTAAATAATAATCAGGAATTTGATTGTGGAGCAACAAAACTGCTAGAGTTTTTGTATCTCGTTTCGTGATCACATTTACAAGCTTCACCACAGATAACGTTTAGTCTCTCTTTTCATTTAAGAGTTTCCCCTTGTCGGTGCAACTAATTCATGCGTCTTCTTCCAGCCAGCTCTATCCCAGGCCATATCCTTTATCTCCCTATACGACATGACACCTAGTGTTTCTTCTATCTGTCCCATGTAGTTATTCCTCGGCTTTCTTCTTCCTCTTTTGCCCTCTATTTTTCTATTTTCCTCTCTATTAGGCGACGGTTACCACTTTTCACAAGGTGGGCCGTCAAATTGTTTGCCATTCTAAGTTGCATAAAAAAACTAACATATTAAATCGGATTTTGATAACATTTCTAAGAGAGATTTATCGAGCAAGAATGAATGGAGATATCGGTAGGGGCCGCCCTAGACGGATGTATGTCGACCAAATAGGCGACGTGCTGAGGAAGGGCCAAATTAAAAGTACACGGGTACTTTTAATTTGGCCCTTCCTTCCGGTTACGGAACCGGCGAGCGTGTATGAAAAGATTGATGAATGTGGAAGAAGCGAGAGAGGTTTGTTTGAATCGAAGCATTTGGCGTTCCATTGTTTCTGCCTACCCTAATGGAAGACAGGCGTGACAGATATGTATGTATGTATGTATTCTATGAGACCAATCTGTGACTATATCCCTTTAGATACAAAACAATATTCCAAAATCGGTTTACAACTGATGGAGTTATGAAGTAACAAACGTAAACAAATATAAGCGAATTAAAAACTTTCTTTCTGAAGTCGCTTAAAAAGTATATACTTTATATTATATGCAGGCAAAGCCGCATGAAATAGCTAATATCATTAATGTGAACGTTTGTAAAGCTACTTGTTAGTTAATCACCGTAGCAATATGGCGCATTTAAAAGAAATATGTGTCAAATTGAATCAACCAAATAATAAATTTAACTATGGCAGTCTATGGGGGAGGCTTATGTCCAGCAGTGGACGGATAATGGCTGGAATGATGACGATGATGCTAAAATTTAACTAATTAAATATTGACCCGTGTTTGGCAATTTATGCTCTATCTACATTATCTAAAATTGTACCCTAATTTAACACAGGACATTTTACGCACATAGACAAAGTCGCGGAAAACAGGTATTCATTAAAATTTCTGATGGGCAGTGCTCTGAAGTCTAGAAATTGTTCGGATTGATATCTGTTGCTGATTTTCCACCCTGCAACCCGTCACAAACTAAAGTTCCATCCCAACCATCTGGACGAGTGGTGGTCCTCCACCGTGCGTTTTTCCAGGCACTTTCTTCCACGCACAACCACTCTTTGGAATTAACTTCCAGCAGCAGTATTTCCGAACCGATACGAGATCGTAACCTTCAAGAAAAGAGCATATTCCTTTTTTAAAAGGCCGGCAGCACACCTGCAATGTCTCTGGTGTTGCGGATGATCATGAGCGGCGGTAGTCACTTACCATCAGGTGAGCCGCATGCTCGTTTACCACCTGTGTTGTAAAAAAATTGTATTTTATTTTTGATAAATCCTACAACATTAGACATCCAATAACCCTGGTTCACTAAGTCCTAAACCAGTTTAATTTTAAGCTCTGAACTGCAAGGGTCTCGCCCCCGGTCTCTCCGACCCCTGTAAGATCAAATGCAAATATGTCGACACGTGAAGGGTTAGTGATGGCATCCGCGACACGGGTTACCTCTCAGTAGCCCCTTGTTCCGTTAATAGGGTTGAAGGGGATTTGTAAAACAAAAACGTTTAATTTTAAAACAGTACCAACGGGAGATGTTCAAATTTTGTAATTTTTTTTTTTTTATTTAAAATGCAATTTAGTATGAATTCAACAAGAATTTGCTCACGATGGTTTCCACGGGGAACCACGTGAAATTCGACCCAATAGGGCATATTGCTAGCAATGGGACTATCAAGCTCCATTGCTAACAATCCCTTTCCCCCCATTAGACTAAGGCTGTTGCTAACAAATTAGGCCATTGTAGCCTGTAATAATAAAGACTATTATTATTATTTGTTTTAACCCATCTTAATTGGGGGGAAAGGGATTGTTAGTAATGGGGTCTGATTTCCCTATAACTGGCAATACACCCTATCAGGTCGACCTCCACGAGGTTTCGGAAACTATCGTGATTAATTCTAGTGGAATTCGTCACGATGGGCTAACTGACCTGCTTTTTCATCGTCACCTATCATCCGTCACTGGTGCCCCGCCAGTGTATACCGATGGCGCGGGCGGGGCTGCCATTCCATTGTCACACATTAAAAAAAACCCATCTTAATTAGACAAGATCCAGGACAAACTGCGTCCTCTATTGATGGATACCGTCGTATAACCCTACCGTGATTTAGTATGTAATCTTGTTAGGATCGGAACCAGCCAGTGTTATTTACAAATACATATTGCTAACTTCGTAGTGCAGTAAAGGGTGCGTTGCTTTACGTAAATAAGGTCCCGGATTCGATTCTCGATAGGGTCAAATTAGGAACTGAAATTTTTTGTATTGTCTCGGGTCGCCTGGTTTCTCATAACACATAGTATTCTGGCAGTGTTGCCATATTGGGTATTTTTTCCGCAATATTGGATTAAACTGTTTAGAAAATTATGCAGAATGTTTTGGAGAAAAAGAGAAATGGGCTTAAAGAAATTTAGGTATTTTTTTTGGTCAGTTTTGGTAGTTTTTTTTTATACAAATTAGAATGGCAAACAAGTTGACAGCCCACCTGATGGAAAGTGGTAGCCGCCGCCTATAGACATGAGACCATGGCCATAACAGAGTATACTGTTTCGCCTATGATACCCCCCATGCGTTGCCATTCCTAAGGACTCAGGTGTTATTCCTCCGTACCCAGTAAATTCACGCCATATCCCACCCTTCAAACCAAAACACAGCCATGCAAACACAACTGCTTCACGGTTGAAACACGAATAGGACAGAGGTACCCAAGCAATCGACTTTTGTACAAAATCTCCCTCTGGTAGTGGTAAGGGCATATCAGCCTTTAACTGTCCACTGCTGAATATAAGCCTCCCCCTTGGAGGGGTTTGCTATTAGATGCCACGCTTGGCAGATTGCAGTTGCGGATTGGCAACCGCAGTTAGGCTTTGGAGATGTTTTAACAGAGACGCTGCTGCCATCTCTCGGCCTCCCTTAGGTAAACTTTACCAGAGGGAGACTTTGTAAAAAAGTCGTTTGCTTGGACACCTCTGTCCCACTCGTGTTTCAACCGTGAAGCAGTTGTGTTTGCATGGCTGTGTTTCGGTTTGAAGGGTGGGATATGCCAGTAAATTTATAGGGTACAGAGGAATAACACCTGAGTCCTCAGGAATGCCAACGCATGGGGGGTATCATGGGCGAAACTCTGTTATGTCCATGGTACTGCTCATGTCTATAGGCGACGATTACCACTTTCCATCAGGTGGGCCATCAGCTTGTTTGTCATTCTAAGTTGCATAAAAAAAAACTCTTCAAGAATACACCCTTTTTAAAGAGCCCCATACTGTAGTCTTAGATTGGCGTAAACGAACATTCGTGACGCGGGATTTTTTTATATATTAGAGATCACTTTCTTTACCAGTCGTTTAATAAAGTAATTAATATATTACAGATTATGAGGCCTCACCCACGCATAAACGATCCGTGAAACGACATTTTGTGAAATTTTAAACCTGTCAAGAAACAAAAGATTTCGTATACAATACAAAGAAATGAAACCAAGACCAATGATTTCTTGTTTCATTTATCCCTTTGGGAAAGGCAAAGAGGCTAAATCTATACAGCCGATGTCTTATATGTATTTTCTAACCTTATTCGTAAAAACATGAAAGCTTTCATAAAACTATTTTAGTTATTGAAATGTATTGTCTCTTTTGCACTAAATTCCCAATAAAATAGATTTGTAGTAGGTTTTACTTTTTTTTTTTTATTAATAACTTTATTAATTTTTAGTGTACCTTATCTTACACGCTCAGAACACAACTGGAAAAAGGTGCTTGTATGCTTATCACCTCAGTTGTATAAAAAAAAAGTTTCAACTATAGCGACAGCAAATGAAAAAAAAAATGTTTCAAATACACACATCTACACACATAGACACTTTACAATACCATTGACAATAATTGAAAAGGGATAGAATGTTTACAACCAAAGATTTCTGTTATTCCTTGTTCTTAGATTAAAACAATAACAATAAATAGGATAGCTTGTGTTTGTCGTTAGCGCGCGAGTGTATGTAAATGTCATGTCAAATCGTGACATGTACAGATTTCATTTTTGGCGCGTTTGTGTCTATATCGTGCCACGTGCAACTTACTCTGTGTATAACGTTTCAGTTGGCTATCGTAGGACTTTTTAAATTTAGAATCTATATTAAATATTAAAAAGAAAACTGTTATTAAATTGAATAAAAACAATGTTTGTTATTTTTTTTTTAATTCATGTAGACAGGCAAAGATAGCTGGACCATACAGCCAAATATTCAATTTTTTTTTAATTGTCAAATAATATCGACGTTACCACATTTCAGAAAGCTTCAAAACATTTTTATTACATCCTACATACATACGTTCTTATTAATAGTAATAAATTCCTGATTGTCACTAATTCGCTTGCAACATTCCATTAAGGTGGCCAACCCTTGCACGTGCACCCTCGCGCCCTCTGGGGTACGCCAAGGGTCATATGGCGCATCGCCCTTGCGCAGTCCATTGTTAATCTTTAGTGATTTTGTGGACTGTTTAAATGCTCAATTGTAATAAAACAAGGGTCATAATTACTGCCCGTTTATTGTCACAGACTTGTTAGCAGGCGGAGCTATGATCCGGGTTCAACAGTATACAGCCCGTATTTGCAAATCTTTATACTTTTACACAATCCTTTGTACACAAGATCAAAGAGCAGAGAATACAATACATCTATCTATCTATCTTCACGCCAATTCTCTTGCGAGGTAGGCAAAAAGAAACGAATGCCAAAGCCCTCTATCCATACATACATGTCTCGCTTCCTGCACTTTCATAATTTGTCTGATGCTCACATGCTGATTTCAATGACTCTTGATTTGCCCCTTAAATAACACATGGTCTATCTGATCATAATAGGTTAGTTTAAATCTCCCCCAGTACGTATACCCATAGAGTAATTAAAAAAAAAACTGTACTACACAGTACTACACTACTTACGTTTGAAGGATAAAAAAAAAAAACTTCAAAGTGCACTGTCACTAATGCCAAAATTCTTACCGTTCCTTTTTAATTGTTTGTTAGTGGCATGTGCCATCATGTATATCACTAGTTCTTTGTCTATTTTATAAAAAAAAAGTGCGCTTAAAATGTAATCTAGAAATGACGTTAAATTAAAAAAAAAGTACACTGTCTTAGAATCTACTGACCTTATTAATACCCCTTGTATTATTTTTTCTTAATCATTTCCCATGTACAGATATCGTTTATTTACAATTTTATAACAGTTATAAGTTAATAAAAATAAATAAATAGCAAATACATGAACATACCTATATAACAAAGTCGGTTATTTTATAAAACTATTCTTAGCTTTCACATCAAAAAGTCTTAATAGAATTTGATGTGCGAGCTGTCGGTCGATTCACGTGGACCCTCGTCAATCACGTGGACCGCGCACAAAAATGGCGTATCAATATGGCGTTTCCCGCCAAATATTACATAAATATTATTCCATACAATTCCGGTTATGTTTGCAGACTGATCGATTTTTGCTATAAATAGCTGAATAATATATATGTTTTCATTTACTTTTTGAATTTTATAGATAGTGGATTGAGATTCAAAAACAGTTCAAAATTTAATCAATTAAATGTCATATTAGCTGTTTGAAGTTTGACGTATATACTTTTTAAAATAAAATGACGCGCGCCATTTTTTCACTGTTGAAAATAAAATAATTATGAATTATTCCTTTATAGCTTCTATATTAATTTTCTCTTATAATTTCTGCATCTTTTTAATGCGTAAACACTCTAAAACAAAAAAGCTAATTTGACAATTAGCTGACAAAAAGATGACCCGTTATTGGGACTTGTATTATTTTTTTTTTACAACTTAGAATGGCAAACAAGCTGACGGCCCACCTAATAGAAAGCGGTAACCGTCGCCTATAGACATGAGCAGTACCGTGGACATAACACAGTATACTGATTCGCCCATGATACCACCCATGCGTTGCCATTCCTGAGGACTCAGGTGTTATTCCTCTGTATCCAGTAAATTCACGTCATATCCCACCCTTTAAACCGAAACACAGCCATGCAAACACAACTGCTTCACGGTTGAAACACGAATGGGACAAAGGTACCCAAGCAATCGACTTTTGTACAAATTTTCCCTCTCCTATATAATATAAGAAAGGTGTATGTATACCTTTGGAAGGTAAGAAGAAATAAAAATATTACCTCTCGGTGATAAAATATAACCTTGTTACTTCCTATAACAAGCGTACCGCCCGAACACAAACGCATTGGATTAAAAACCACTTTTTGCCATCGAAATAATATTTAAACGCGCATTAAGAAGTTTTTTGCTTACTAAATCAACACAGTTTATTGCCAATGATTCAAAGCGTATAGATGAACTAATCGTTAAGTAAATTTTACAATCGTATTAATTTTTTTTATATTTTTATGTAGCACTGCCTCCGCATGCGGTCTTGTTTGACCTAAAATCCAGCAAATTTTAATATGTGTAGGTATTTTAAAACTAATATAGTATCATCTATAATCTATTATTACCTAATTACTAAAACATCTCTGAAGTCTACCTGCGTTTTTTTTAATGTATGATAATAGAATGGTAACCCCGCCTGCGCTAACGTAATACGCTGGCGAGGCACCAGTGACGGATGACAGATGAGTATGAAAAGGCAGGTCAGTTAGCTCATCATGACGAATTCACTTGAAATTGAACACGATTTTATTTGTATGCGATTATTAGTATGTTTAGTAAAGTATAAATAAATAAATAAATAAAATATATCATAAAATCTATAAAATTTTTGTAACCGAATAAAAAATACCGAGCAAAAAATGGTTTGTTGAAAAAAGACGGTATCACGTTACGATGGCTGTAACGCGTAGATAGGCATCGTGTGTTGTGGTTGGCGCCTCGCGCTAGGGTTGTCACATTACTGTTTTTTTATACAACTTAGAATGGCAAACAAGCTGACGGCCCACCTGATGGAAAGCGGTAACCGTCGCCTATAGACATGAGCAGTACCTTGGACATAACAGAGTATACTGTTTCGCCCATGATACCCCTCATGCGTTGCTATTCCTGAGGACTCAGGTGTTATTCCTCCGTACCCTGTAAATTTACTGTCATATCCCACCTTTCAAACTGAAAGTTGGGCAAATACAACTGCTTCACGGTTGAAACACGAATAAGACAGAGGTACTCAAGAAAACGACTTTTGTACAAAGTCTTCATCTGGTGTATTAGTTAGAAAATAGTCGAGATTTTTCAATCTAATTACACATAAGTTAAACCACAAGTTATTGCATCAGGGCGGTAGCTAGACCCAAGTTTAAGGTAGGGCAAAAGAACTTTTTCGTAGGGCAAAAGCCATAATTAAGTGACTTTGGAAAAGCGAATGTGTCTTTTCTTGGAGCCTTTCATTTTAAGGTAGGGCATTGTCTTTTATCCCTCTGGCCGAGCATCCCGCGATTTCCGCGTGCAATATTTACTAGTTTAATTTTACGCATCTCGCAATGTCGACGTGCTCGCATTTTTTATGTATATTGTCGTTGTTATCCCGCGATTTTTGTTTTGATAGATTGATAATATTTCTCAGAATCTCGCTAGATGGTTAAACACTCATAATGCTATTTGTTGTCAAAGCGGTGTGCGGGAGGGCAAGGGATTGTTAGCAATGGAGTTTGACAGCACCATTGCTAGCAATACGCCCTACTAGGTCGACCACCACGTGAACAATTCTTGTTGAATTCGTCACGATGGGCTAACTGACCTGCTTCATCCTCATCTTTCATCTCTCACTGGTTCCCCGTCGGTGTATACCGATAGCGTAGGCGCGGTTACCATTCTATTATCACCAATAAAAAAAGTCAGAAGTCAGAGGGGTAATGTAGGGCATTACCCCTCGCTTCAGGCGCCCGCTTCATATCTGAGTCGGGACCCGCATGCAGGTGAGGGACAACGCTGTTGGGGCTAGGTGGATTTCGAAAGGACACTCGGGTCCCCAACACTATGGCGCGGCGAGGGATGCCGTGGTGGTTTAAGCCGGTAGGGCGTCCGGGAGTAGCCATATGCCTCCCCTGGGGCGTATAGGTCTGCATGATGGGTCCCCACGATGAAATAAAGGGCATTGTCCCTAAATACCCCCTCCCCCCTTCCTAGCTACGGCCGTGTATTACATTAAAATATAATGTGTTTATAAAAGTTTGAACAATAAAAATCGCTAGTTGGCAGCCCTAGGTGCGATCAAGCCGACCGCATCTTTTTTGACGCAGGACGACCTATGGTCCATGGGTTTTTTGCTCTATGTTATGGGGTTCTCGTGTTCATGACATTCGGAGAAATGGTGATTTGTGAAAACAGTTGATTACATACCCTTAATTTGTTCTATAAGTTACTAGCTGTGTCACGCGGCTTTACGCGCCTTAATCTGTCTATATATATGTGTGTCGTGAAGTCTAGGGCCCTCTTTTACTTACAAAACTTATTAACTAATATATAAACTTTATAAAATTAAAATAAAAAAATAAAAATAATTATAAAATTGTCGTGTCGCGGTGTTTGTTACTAAACTTCTCCGAAACGGCCTAACCGATTTTTATGAAATTTTATGTGCGTATCGGGTAGGTCTGAGAATCGGCCGACATCTATTTTTCATACCTCTCAATGATAAGGGTGACCCACCCCGAAATTTTTTTTTTATTTTATTATGATTTAGTTTTAAAAAATACATACAAATACAAATTTTCACGCTTTTACGATCAACCCCCTGTTTTTTAATCGCGATCTTTATATTCCGCAATAGGGTTGCAAGACGACAATCGAATATAATAATTATAATACATAGTAGAGGGGGGAAAGTGATTGTCAGTAATGGAGACTGAGAATCCCATTGCTAGCAATATACCCAACCAGGTCGACCTCGCGGTTCTCCCTGGAAACTATCATGGTTAATTGCTGATGAATTCATCATGATGTGCTAAGTATAATATATACATCCTATCATATGTATTATACATACATATAAATAAAGATTATTCCATTACCTCGTAAGTGTATTACATGCCTTAGAACAGTGCATTGGGAGCAGCCAGTCCCTCGGGACTCCATTGTTACACCCCCCCTTCACTTATTAAATTTATTAAAATGGGTTCAACGACCCAGCATCCGAACCGTGGCAATCGGGACAGATGCAAGTAGGTACTAGTCTTTACACGCGGCCTCGTTCACCTTACCGGAATATATGTGTGTATATATTTTTTATATTAGATAGATAGATAGATAGATAATGGCGTGAATTAACTGGGTACAGAGGAATAACACCTGAGTCCTCAGGAATGGTAACGCGTGGGGGGTATCATGGGCGAAACAGTATACTCTGTTATGTCCATAGTACTGCTCATGTCTGTAGGCGACGGTTACCACTTTCCATCAGGTGGGCCGTCAGCTTGTTTGTCATTCTAAGTTGTATAAAAAAAATATATTAGCATTACTTACTTACAGCAAACAAATTACAACATACATATACAAAAAAAAAAACGAGATAACATGATAAAAAAAATGTACATAAAGCTAAATACAATTTTCGTTTGTGAGTGTGCCACAGCAATACAAAATGGCCACAACTCAGTTTATTGCTTCGCCCTCAAAAGAGCGAAGCACTGATATTCTGTTGCGGCCAAAGGGAATAGTGTAACAATAAAACAATACTACCAGATTATCCATACAGTAAACAGACAGATATGACAGTCTATCTAGCAGACAAATGGAACATAGAGGCAACTTGCTGGAATGTCTAACTTTTATTTATTTATTTATTCATTAGTACAAATATGTGTACATGACGGACTTAATGCTTAAAGCATTCTCTCCCAGTCAACCATAGGCAAGTGTCAGAATACTCGAATACGGTACTAGTAATTATTGATATACATACATACTAAAATTACATATATAAACGAATAAATATATATAAATAACAAATATACTTACACATATATGACATATACTATATTATACACGAAATGGAGAATAATATAAAGCACTCACTGCTCGGATAAAGTAAAAAAGTGAGCGTGAACGCTTATTTTGAAAGACGGTTAACTTTTGCCTCTCAATTATGAATTTTTGTAAATTAATTTTGAAACTGGACTTAGTGTCATATTACTATGACGGCAAACAAGCATACGGCCAGTATGAATCTAAACGGGGTTACCGTAACCAATGGGTGTAATGAAATAATAAATGTATTGATTAAAATAATTGTGTTAAAAAGCGACTCGAATCGTGGTTAGAATCAAATAAACCGCTTACCATCTGGTGGGCCGTATGCTTGGTTGCCACTTCAGTGGTTTAAAAAAAATTATTAAAAAAAAACAATTTATCATGTCAGCCATTATCCGTCCACTGCTGGACATAGGCTTCCCCATAGACTGCCATAAAGAACGGTCCTGAGCCACCTGCATCCACTGACTGCCTGCAACGCATTTGACATCGTTACTGCACGTAGTGGGGGGTCATCTTACCCTGCGTTTGCCCGTACGGGGTCGCCATTTTCTTTCAAGTTGGATATAACCTGTAGAATTGAACATCTACGAACTATCCAAAAGGCAGATGCGTGGGGGTAGTGGCGTGGGTGGTGATAATGGTATGGTAACCCCGCTCTCGTTAACGGGATACGCTGGCGGAGAACCAGTGAAGGGTGATCGATGAGAATGAAAACAGGTCAGTTAGCTCATCATGATGAATTCATCAGGAATTAACCATGATAGTTTCCAGGGGGAACCGCGAGGAGGTCGACCTGGTCGGGTATATTGCTAGCAATGGGATTCACAGTCTCCGTTACTAACAATCCCTTTCCCCCCTGAAAGGGAACGTTGGAAATGCGGAAAGGAAATTGGTGAATAATAAGAGGAATAAGGGACTTATGTGGGAAAGGAAAGGGGGGACAGTTGCGGAAAGGACTGGGACACTGCAGCGGTTTGGGAGGCCGCTATAGTATACATATGTAGTAAATATATATAAATATATATATATATATATATATATATATATATATATATATACGATCGGCGTCTTACTGTCCAACTCGACCCACTGAAACTGCATCTCTGTGCATCTTCTACCGAATTTATCATGGGGAGTGCTCTGAAGAATTGTTCGGATTGATACCTGCTGCTGATTTTCACCACCGTACAACCCGCCACAAACTAAAGTTTCATCCCAACCTTCTGGACGAGTGGCGGTCCTCCACCGTGCGTTTTTCAAGGCACTTTCTTCCACGCACAACCACTCTTTGGAATCAACTTCCAGCAGCAGTATTTCCGAACCGATACGACAACATAACCTTCAAGAAAAGAGTATATTCCTTTTTAAAAGGCCGGCAGCACACCTGCAATGCCGTTAGTGTTGTGGGTGATCATGGGCGGCGGTAGTCACTTACCATCAGGTGAGCCGCATGCTCGTTTGCCCCTGTGTTGTAAAATATATATATATATATATATATATATATATATATATATATATATATATATATATATATGTGTGTGTGTGTGTGTGTGTATATGTATATATATTTACTATTTATATATATACAATAATTGCTACATAAAGCTATAATTAAATATTTTGACATCAACTCATAAATCGTACATTGTTGACGCGTTACAGAATGGAGCCACAGACAAAAAACTATGTAATAAATAAAAAAAAAAAGTACTATTTACGAGCAATGACTGTCAAGATGCTATCTCTATGGGTTGGGTTACTGGCGGGGGTGTACAACATTCGGTAACTTTTATATATTTATAATTTTATATTTTAACCGATTTCAAAAATAGAAAGGATCTCAAGTCAGTTGCGTTTTTTATTATGTTTGTTACCTCATAACTCCGACAGTTGTAAACAGATTTAAAAAAATCTTTTTTTAACCCGTTTGAGTGCCGACGAGCGCCATCGCGCTCGTGCGCATTGCAACTAAAAGTGCCACGAGCGTCATAGCGCTCGTGAATACAGTCGCTGTTTAGCTTGCTATAAAAAAATATTAAAATTGGATAATTTTTCGAGGAGATACAGTTTTTTTAGAGACAAGGGTAAATGACATCAACACGATAAAGATTTCTTTGGCATTTTTAAATAGATATGAGTAAAAATCAATGGCACTAAAAGGATTAAGACGTACACTTACAATTGGATTTGCTACAATTTAAGTAGATTTTTTGTGAGGTACTAGTTTCGGATGAGGGGTGAGTAAGGAAGTTGAACTGATAGTCCATTTACTTTACCTAGCGTCAGAATTGTCAGAATACTCGAATGCGGTACTAGTAATTATTGATATACATACATACTAAAATAACATATATAAACGAATAAATATATATAAATAACAAATATACTTACACATATATGACATATATTATATTATACACTAAATTGAGAATAATATAAAGTACTTACTGCTCGGATAAAGTAAAAAAGTGAGCGTGAACGTTTTTTTTTGAAAGACAGTTTAGTCGGTAGTCTCTTAATGGCATCAGGACGCGCGGCTACGAAGGTTACGATTGTGAGTTTCAAAAAGATACTGGAATTTACTGCTTAAGTAGTTAGGAGACTGGGGGTAATGAAGGTCTAAAAGTTCTACTGCTAGTAATATTTCCTATACCAGAAAGACCTCCACGTGGTTACCCTTAGAAACCATCGCGATTAGTTCTAGTTAAATTCATCACGATGAGCTAACTGACCTGCTTTCATCCTCACCTATCATCCCTCACTGGCGTCCTGCTAACGTATACCGATAGCGCTGCGGGGTTACCCTACCATTTTCACCCATAAACAAAATACAATCCCTCTCCTCCAGATGAAACGATGGAATGATGTACCCTCCTATGCTTACACTATACGATAAGTGCCAAAGAAGGATGAAAGAATGAAGATAAAGTCAAGTCAGTTGTCCAATCGCAGTAAATTCACTAGAATTTAACCACGTAGATTTTTAAAGGAAGTGCGCGAAGTTCGACTTGACTTGGTATCTTGCTACCAATTAGATCGCTGGTTCCCGTTACTAACATTTTCAAATAGGTAATATCTGATATATATTGAGTTGTTTTACAAAGCATTCTCTAAAAAGCATTCTCTCCCTGTTACAGCCACTTTCTCCCAAGAGACTACAACATGGGGTTCTTCAAAAGGGGGGTAAAGAGGTTTCTTCAGGGTCGGCAACGCGCGCGTAATACCTCTGGTATTGCAAGCGTTCATAGGCTACGGTAACCGTTTACCACCAGGTGGGCCGTATGCTTGTTTGCCACCTCAGTGGTATAAAAAAAGTTAACTTTAGGGAAGTGTCTTATAATATTAGAATTATTGAGATAAGAAGGTGAGAGTAGTAAAATGTTGTTAACAGCTGGCTAGCATAGATTGCCCAATGGCATGCGGCTCGTTAGCCGCGTGACTACCGGCTAAGTAATGTACCGACGGACAAAACATTCTCTTTGTATTGTTATAATTAACCCATAAATATATACACGTGACGAGGTGGCATTATTTAATGGATTATACATATGTACTAGAGGCCCGTCCCGGCTTCGCACGGGTAGACATTTTTACAACATTTTAAATAGTGGTCATTGTGACATAACGATAATAGTTGGACATATAGTGTCGCGGAGTTTTTTGTAGTTATTGATATTTCCTTCAATATTGTAGAACATACTTTTGTTCTATCACCAATAGTTTCCGCAGCGCACGCGACCAAAGATATTTTATAGTATTTTTTACACCTTGAGTTACGTTACTAAAGTTTTAGTAAGGGTCCCTAATCTTTTCCAGCAATAAATATAGCCTATGTTACTCAGGGTGAATGTAACTTTCTAATGGTGAGAGAATTTTGGAAATTGGCAAAGTAGTTTTTGAGTTTATTCAATACAAATACACTTTACAGTAAATGTATAGAGGAATAACAACTGAGTCCGGAGGAAAGGGATTGTTAGGAATGGCGATTGACACCCCTATTGTTAGCAATGTACCCTATTAAGTCGACCTCCACGTGGTTCCCCCTGGAAACCATCGTGAACAATTCTTGTTGAATTCGTCACGATGGGCTAACTGACCTGCTTCATCCTCACCTATCATCCCTCACTGGTGCCCCGCCGGTGTATAATGATAGCGCGGGTGGGGCTACCATTCCATTATCACCCATTAAAAAAAAAACACCTGAATACCGATAGCGCGGATCAAAAAAAAAACACCTTAAATCTCAGGAATGGCAACGCATGGGGGGTATCATGGACATAACAGTATACTCTGTTATGTCCACGGTACTGCTCATGTCTATAGGCGACGGTTACCACTTTCCATCAGGTGAACCGTCAGCTTGTTTGCCATTCTATGTAGTATAAATTAAAAACTAAGCTCGCCACTTGTACAAAGTTTTATTGTACAATAAAGAATAAATAAATAAATAATTAAATTACCGTTAAAAATAAACAATACAGTTAAATAAAAAACAATACATTTTGCTTTACCATTTTACATGAAACACATTTGTGTCGTATGGCCAAATATTTGATCAAATAATTGGGTCAAGCGTGTACGGTCGCGCGCGAAAGTGATTACAAAAGTGATTATGTTATAATCTAGCGCGTATTAGCACGAATCGTTTAATCTTACGGACTGACGGTGGGATTTTGCGATTAAGTACAATATGGTGATTGCTGAGTTTTATCTGTACAAGGATAGAGGTCAACGACCGGCTTATCCATTGTTATTAATAACATATATTTATTTATCTCTTAACACTTCTTTGCATGATTTTTTTTTATTGGTGAAATAAATCAAGGTGATATAATTCACATTCAAAATTAAAGGAAAAATGGTTAAAAAACAATAAATTTGACAGCTATGGTTTTTTTTCTGCCATGGACATTAAAAAGGTGTCCAGACACGATCAACTGCGTCTTCTATCGCCTGTACAATGGATTATGCTCAGAGGAATTGTTCAATATGATGCCCACAGCCACTTTCTACCATCGTACGGCTCGCCATCGACAGGGAGTTCATCCTCATGTCCTACAGCCTCAATGGTCGCGTACTGCGCGGTTTGAGAGATGTTTCCTCCTACGAACACTCAGATTGTGGAATGAGCTCCCTGTAGAGGTTTTCCCAAGAGACTGCAGCATAGGGTTCTTCAAAAAGGGGTTAAAGAGGTTTCTTCAGGGTCGGCAACGCACGCGTAATACCCCTGGTATTGCAGGTGTTCATAGGCTACGGTAACCATTTACCATCAGGTGGGCCGTATGCTTGTTTGCCACCTCAGTGGTATAAAAAAAAACTTAAAGTAAATTTGTTCTTTTATATAATTTTTGGGCATTCAGTGTTACGATGGAAATTTCCACCATTATGCAAAGAAGTGTTAAATTATCTCAGGTCAGCCCAGGTCTCAAAAACGGGTCAACTTTTTATCAGCCAATTGTCAAATTAGCTGACTCGTTTTTTTTTTTTATCAGTGTTCTATATACTTACGCACACAATGTATCTTGACGTATCTATATTTAATTGTTTAATAAATAAAATGAGTGTTTACGCATTAAAAAGATGCAGAAATTATAAGACAAAATAAATATACAAGTTATAAAGGAATCACTCGTAACTATTTGTCACGCAAAATTGTATGAAAAAGTTGAGCCGCTTCTCTCGAAGCATTTGTATGGAGACACTCTATCTATATAATCTAAGATTTATTGATGGAATCATCAATATAAAATACAGCGAAGCATATCAATACAATACACTAGTGGATTAGACCTAACTGTTCTTACATCTAGAGCCAACCGCAGCATGCTTTGTTTTTTATGCAACTTAGAATGGCAAACAAGCTGACTGCCCACCTGATAGAAAGTGGTAACCGTCGCCTATACTTTGGCGGGAAAGGAATTGTTAGTAATGGAGATTGAGAATCCCATTGCTAGCAATATACCCAACCAGGTCGACCTCCTCGCGGTTCCCCTTGGAAACTATCATGGTTAATTCCTGATGAATTCATCATGACGGGCTAACTGGCCTGTTTACTTTCTCATCTATCATCCTTCACTGGTGCTCCGCCAGCGTATCCCGTTAGCGCTGGCGGGGTTACCGTTACTATACCATTTTTACTTATAAAAAAAAACCGTCGCCTATAGACATGAGCAGTACCGTGGACATAACAGAGTATACTGTTTCGCCCATGATACCACCCATACGTTGCCATTTCTGAGGACTCAGGTGTTATACCCTGTATTACTACCCTGTACCCTGTAAATTCACTGCCATATCCCAACTTTTACGCCGAAACAATAACATGATACATATTATCTTTCACTTGTAAAAGATTGGTAAAGGAACCCAACCCATACTGCCTAGTTGAGGCATATTTTCCGAAAAAAAAAAACATAAGTTACTAAAACTTTTTTTTTTCTATTCAATTGGATAGCAACCAAGAATTTTCATATTTGCATTATAGATAGATAGATAATTTATTTACATTACTTACAGCACACAAATTACAATACAAACATACACATAATACACAGTAAAAGAGATAAAAGAATGAAAATAAAAAAGCACAAAACAAAAAAAAAACAAAATATATAAACCAACAATTTGCTTTCTTTCCCTTCCTTCATGCGTGTGCCATAGTAACACAAAATGGTCACAACTCAGTTTATTGCTTTGCCCTTAAAAGAGCAAAACGCTGATATTCTGCTGTGGCCGAGAGTCAGTCGCAGAACTCCTCATTAAAAATAACAATAAAAAGAAATTTAAATAAAATGCATTGTGTGTGTCCATTAAATTATCTCTTTTGTACACGAATGTATGGCGATGAGGTGTGAAAATCGTGGGCTGTGCCAACACAAAAATTTACATCGATCTAGTTGGTACACATTTGAAAATATTTACATGTTTATGTTAGAACCTAAGAACAAGGAATTACATAGAAGGAATGATAAAATTGACAATTTATAGCAGGCCAGTGTGTAGACAATGTTATACGGCCGTATAACCCTACCAAATTCAGATACAACCCGCTCGCATACTTTCTACATAAACTGTGTCTAATATATAATCTAGTAATGTAAAATTTGTCATTGACAAATAATTGACATATCAAACATTTCCATGGTCAAAAGGTTCCACGGAACTCATTTTAGGAATGCTGGTGTAGACGGCCAGGGTCTCTAGACAAGTGGTAAGCGAATTCGTTGATGGAATCGACATTGGTGGCGAGTCCGTGAGTTGGAATACTTAAAGATATTCGTACCTTGAACCTTGTTCCTTGAACAGTAAGGGAACTCTTCAAGGATTGGTAGTAAGAATTAGCAGAATTGTCAGTAGATTTCACTTATACAGTTTATAAGGTCCAAACAAATAACACAATATATATATATATATATATATATATATATATATATATATATATATATATATATATATATATATATATATATATATATATATATATATAAACGAACACACAATATCACTTGATGTTTAAATAAAATAATATTTAAATCACCTACTAAATTTTCTATTTTCGTAATTAACGACAGTCAACAATTGCTAGGCAACACAGCAATAGGTGTCACACCGCATTTAAATTTTGGACAAACCAAAAAGTATTAACAGGAATGAGACATCTGACATTCAGTGGGTGATAATGGAATGGTAACCTCGCCTGCGCTATCGGTATACGCTGGCGGGGCACCAGTGAGGAATGATTGCCATCCTGACTCCATCGTGACGAACTCCACTAGAATCAACCACGATGGTTTCCAGGGGGAACCGCGTGGAAGTCGACCTGATAGTATATTGCTAGCAATGGGGCTGTTTTACCCCATTACTAACCAGAGTCTCTCTACAAAGTCTCCCACTTTGTACAAAACTTGTTTGCTTGGGTACCTCTGTCCCATTCGTTTTTCAACCATAAAGCAGTTGTGTTTACATGGCTGTGTTTCGGTTTGAAGGATGAGATATGGCGTGAATTTACAGGTACAGAGGAATAACACCTGAGTCCTCAGAAATGGCAACGCATGGGGGGTATCATGGGTGAAACAGTATACTCTGTTATGTCCACGGTACTGCTCATGTCTATAGGCGACGGTTACCACTTTCCATCAGGTGGGCCGTCAGCTTGTTTGCCATTCTATGTTGCATAAAAAAACCCCTTTCCCCATGCACAGGCGGGGTCACCATTCTATTGTCGCCCATTAAAAAAAACCCCTAGGTTCCACGGAATCCAGTTTAGGAATCGCTGGTGTAGAGGGCCGGGACAGACAGCAGCGACGGCCAGTCCGTATATCATACGCAATGCCCCAATTAACCATTCAGGCGACATGAGTTGTGACTTGATTGTGATGGATTGCTCGCTCCGAGGAAGCCGCGTCGTCTCGCTGAGCGAGATTCATTTTTCATCGACCTCTTTCAAAAAAGTTTAAATTCTCAGTTGGGTTCTATTTTTTTTTGTGTTTGTGTTTGTGTTTGTGTCACCTTATAATTCCGTCATTTTTAAATCGATCTGGAAAGTTCTTTTTTTGGCTCCATTTTTTTTGGCCTCATAGGAAATTTAATAAATTAGTTATCAAACAAAAAACAAAACTGTTTTCCCACACTTGAAGTATTTTTTTTCTATGCGACTTAGAATGGCAAACAAGCCGACGGAACACCTGATGGAAAGCGGTAACCGTCGCCTATAGACATGAGCAGTACCGTGGACATAACAGAGTATACTGCTTCGGCTATGATCCCCCCCCATGCGTTGCTATTCCTGAGGACTCGGGTGTTATTCCTCTGTGCCCTGTAAATTCACGCCCTATCCCACCCTTCAAACCGAAACACAGCCATGCAAACACAACTGCTTCACGGTAGAAACACGAATGGGACAGAGGTGGTCAAGCAAACGACTTTTGTACAAAGTCTCCCTCTGGTAAATGGATCTCACATTCTACCAAATTTCCTTAAAAAGATCAGCAATGAAATAATATAAATATAAAGTACTCGTATATAGAGGAAAGACTTGATTCTTGTAATGATAGCCATCTACTGTCCACTGCTGAACACAGGCCTATCCCATAAAAGGTGGTTTTGCCAGTAGCTGCCACGCTTGGTAAGCAGATTGGCAACCGCAGTTGTGATTTTTAAAAGGGATGCCGCTGCCCATCCCTCGCCCTCCCTTAATCGCCTCTTACGACACGCACGGGAAAGGAAGGAGCGGTCTGTTCTATCTTGGGACCATATGGCGATTTTTTGTTTGCAATGGATAAACTAAAAAAAATACACAACCGATTTGAAAACTCCTTTCACGTGTAGAAAACTACGTTATCAAGAAGTATCATGTGTGTGTTTTAATTGAAAAAAAAAAAATTAAAGATGTCTACACTATTAAGTCTAGCGAAGCCGTTAATTCTAAATTAAAACTAAATTATTCGTATCCTATCCGCGTAGAGCGGAAGTGTCCACGAAATATTACGTCTTCTGTCGTTACGTTAACTTCGTACTTTCTCCCTCGCTCCGCGCGGCCGGACCGGTTCGCGCGCGATCGTCAATTGTGTACAATCGCTGACAGAATTCTTGATTTATTTACATTTATTGTCATCCTGGCGTGATAATAAAAGACTTTTCTTTTAAATTATTAGCATCCTTTTAAAAGAATGTTTCACTAGTACAGTTAAAGACTCACCAGAGAGTCACGGATCGAAAATTGTTCATAAAATTTGGAGCCGTCCTTAATTCGATTTATATGCGTTTTTTTTTTATACTTTTTATATGGTGGCAAACAAGCATACGGTCCGTTTAATGGTACTCGTAAATAGGGTTACCGCAGCTAATGGACGTCTGTAGCATCAGGAATGTCACGAACGCGTCTTTGAACCGAGTCAAGAGGACCACGCTGGTATCCAAGTGCTTTAGTCCATAGGTGAGAGCAGTATCTCTAAGGAGCCGGACTTGTGGCATCATATAGCCATTTAACTATCCATTGCTGAACATAAGTCTCGCTTAATTAGACGATAATTTTATGCATTTTGTTTTAGTTTTTTTTTTTTGTACAAAAATCTTTTTTATCTTTTTTCACTTTGCATTCGTATCTGTTGCTATTTGTCTGCTGTAAGTAATACAAATAAATTATTTATCTATCTATCTTAACGGGATTTGCCAGTAACTGCCACGATTGGCAGGCGGATTGGCAACCGCAGTTAGGCTTTAGAGATGTTTTAAGATGGCCGCTGCTGTCTGTCTGTCGCCCTACCTTAATCGCGTGTTACGACAACCATGGAAAGGAAGGGGTGGCCTATTCTATGCCAGGACCACGCAGCCATACTTGTACAATAATAGTCATTGTTTCGGGCAGAACTACCATTTCGCTTTATTAAGCACACTTAACTTTTTGGACGCCAACTCGAATCTATCTTCCAGATATTATTCTATTTAAAAAATAGAGAAATAACACCTGAGTCCCCAGGAATAGCAACGCATGGCGGGTATCATGGGCGAAACAGTATACTCTGTTATGTCCACGCTACTGCTCATGTCTATAGGCGACGGTTACCACTATCCATCAGGTGGGCCGTCAGCTTGTCTACCATTCTAAGTTGCATAAAAAAAAAATTTAAAAAATTAAGGTATAAAAACGTGTAAAAACGTATGCTAGCACTTGTGTACACGCCTGTACATATTCATAGCGTCGTAGGCCGAGCTCGTCAAGCCGACTGTTGGCAGCGGAATCCTGACAGAGTCGGCGGTCCGGTCTGATTGAATCACTCACTCATTTCATTCACTCATTCAATTATACACGCTCACAATGCATTGTCCAATGCAATTGTATTTTGTACGGAGAGCTATTTCATTTCTCTGTAGTGTAACTAATATTGTAAAAATGAAATTGAATTTGTTTGATATCTCTTAGACAGATAGATAGACACTCTTTATTGTTTCCTCCATAAGATTACAATAGTAAACTTATTATAGATACAAACAATTACAAGAAATGATCACGGTGAGAGAACAATGGGCGGCCTTATCGCTGAGAGCGATCTCTTGCAGACAACCTTTGGATGGAGAGGAGTAATTATAAACAGTTTGGTGTCTCTTAGCGTCTTAACCAAGCACTATTACGTTACAAATTATCTATCTATCTATCTATTATATAAGTTAGAGAATATATCTATTTATTTATCAACTAGCGTCCCGTCCCGGCGTCGCACGGGTGGACATTTTTAACATTTCCCTTCACTGCTCTGCTCCTATTGATCGTAGCGTGATGAAAAGTATACTATAATCTGCCCGGGAGTATGAAGAATAATTATACCAGGTTTCGTTAAAATCCGTCGAGTAGTTTTTGTTTCTATAACGAACATACAGACGGGCAGACAAAAATTTTACTGATTGCATTTTCGGCATCAGTATCGATCACTAATCACCCGCTGATAGTTATTTTGGAAATATATTTCATGCACAGAATTGACCTCTCTACAGATTTATTATAAGTATGGATAGATGTCTGAGTTATGTCACAGATACGGGAGCGAAGCCGTGGGCAACAGCTAGTTTCCTATATTTTTACTTCTAAAAGTATATTTTTACGGATTTATTCATAATATTTTTTATACAACTTAGCATGGGAAACAAGCTGACGGCCCACTTAATAGAAAGTGGTAACCGTCGCCTATAGACATGAGCAGTACCGTGGACATAACAGAGTATACTGTTTCGCCCATGATACCCTCCACGCGTTGCCATTCCTGAGGACTCAGGTGTTATTCCTCTGTACCCAGTAAATTCACGCCATATCCCACCCTTCAAACTGAAACAGAGCCATGCAAATGCCATGCCATGTAATGACTAAGGACATCTATTGCGTTCAGTGACTAACCTTGCTTGCAGAATGATTCTATTCATCTTGCAGTTGAAGGACAGAAGGGAACTAATGAACAGCGATCGATAATAACATTTAAATACCATTTAATATTTTACATTAGATAGGATTCGTAAAGACAGATAGATAGATGTCAGGTAAACTAAAACTCAAACGTCGCAATGTTTCTAAATTGTGCAAACGAGAAAGAGTCTTAATATTGTATTGACGTAAAAATTGTTGGCGCGGTCAAAAGGAGGTAGCGGAATGAGTCGCTACACACAACTGCTTCACGTTAGAAACACGAATGGAATGGAGGTTTTTTTTTATTATTTTGATGGGTGAAAATGGTATGGTAACCCCGCCTGCGCTAACGGGATACGCTGGCGGAGCACCAGTGAAGGGTGATAGATGAGAATGGAAACAGGCCAGTTAGCCCGTCATGATGAATTCATCAGGAATTAACCATGATAGTTTCCAGGGGGAACCGCGAGGAGGTCGACCTGGTTGGGTATATTGCTAGCAATGGGATTCTCAATCTCCATTACTAACAATCCCTTTCCCCCCTAATGGAATAGAGGTAACCAAGCAAACGACTTTTGTACAAAATATGACAAAATATAATATGGAGAATTTCAAATAATATGCCTAGGGGGGAAAGGGGTTGTTAGTAATGGGACTAGAGGTCTCGTTACCTTACCAGGTCAACATATAACCCAACAAAATATAAGGTCGACCCCCACGCGGTACCCCCTGGAAAGCATGTCGATTAATTTTTGATAAATTCATCACGATGGGCTAACTGACCCTGGCTTTCATCATCACCTATCATCCCTCACTGGCACCCCGCCGGTGTATACCGATAGCGCAGGCGGGGTTACCATTCCATTATCATCCATTACAAAAAAATATAATAATAAAAAACGTCAAATCTCTCAAAAACCTATTCTAGCTATTGTTATTTTTTGCTCTTTATTTTTGCGCTAATTTCACAATTTGAAAAACAAGGACATATAAATCTTTAGTTACAATTAATCTGCGTGTTCTACCGCCTGTACAATGGATTGTGCTCGGAGGAATTGTTCAATATGATGCCCACAGCCACTTTCTACCATCGTACGGCTCGCCATCGACAGGGAGTTCATCCTCATGTCCTACAGCCTCAATGGTCGCGTACTGCGCGGTTTCAGAGATGTTTCCTCCCACGAACACTCAGGTTGTGGAATGAGCTCCCTGCCGAGGTTTTCCCAAGAGACTACAGCATGGGGTTCTTCAAAAGGGGGGTAAAGAGATTTCTTCAGGGTCGGCAACGCGCGCGTAATACCCCTGGTATTGCAGGCGTTCATAGGCTACGGTAACCGTTTACCATCAGGTGGGCCGTATGCTTGTTTGCCACCTCAGTGGTATAAAAAAAAGTTATAATTAAAGATTCATAAAAAACACTTTATATAAATCTTTAATTGTAAAAACTTTATATGAAACGACGAAATCAGTTATTTTGATGTAACCATTAAACTACTTAACCGATTTTCTATAACAACCATATATGGTATATGGTTGATCAACCTGTAAATGTATCCTTACAGATAAGAGAATAATTTTTCAAATCGAGTAACAAACATGAAAAATACAACTAAATTGAAGATCCCATTATTTTTTAAGTCGATTAAAAATAGGTTTTTAGGACAATTTACAGCAGTTTAATGAATATATACTTTGTATTATAGTTTTTAACAAGTTTGTATGTATAATTAGGATGGCTGTGTGTTGCTATTTTAAAATGGTGAACATTTTTTTGCTGTGCTGTAGTTAGTGTCTTTTAATTTTTTTTTTATATTATAATTTAAGAATTAAATATTTAGGAGCACTGTCAAAAATTCGGCCAAGTGCTGGCGTTAACTAAACTAGAGCTAGCTGGGAAGTAAAGGTGTTGTTAGTGGATTCAAACATGTCCATTCAGGTTGACCTCCACGCGGTTCCCCCTGGAAACCATCGTGGTTAATTCTTGTTCTATTCGTCACGATTTGCCAACCGACCTGTTTTCATCCTCACCTGTAATCTCTCACTAGTGCCCCGCTAGCGTATATCGATAACGTAGGCGGGGTTACCATTCCATTACCAACTGTTAAAAACAAATTAAGGCACCGTTTGTGTTCTCATTTCAAACAGAATGTTTGCTACTTGTAAAAATTACAAAAGATTCATGGAAACGCTGGATGCAGTCGGTGGGTGGTCGATAATGACAAAATCCTTGTTATGAAACTGAACGTCATTGGGCGAGGACGGGTGGGCGACCGATTACGAGAAAGTGACGCATGACGTGAAGATTACAAATATGGTACAAAATCTCATCATGTATAAGTACAAACAATAAAGTCTTTTACAACCCTATTGTAACTGTTACAATGTTTGTCACGTTCTTTCAAATTGGAAATTTAACTAAAAAGAGAGAGACACAATAGTCCAATAACTAAAATAGGTTTAGGAGAGGTTACTTCCAACACTGAACGAATATTGAAAAGTTTGTTCGACATTGAGATAGAATTTTAGTTTTTTTTTTTTAGGTTTGAAAAAGGGTATTTATATTTTAGTATAAGATTATAAATTACATACACATTATGTAATATAGTTACAAAAAAATCAAACGAATTAAAAATTTTATTTCTTTATCCACTTAAAAATGCAGATGAATCGAGAACTTCGTCCTTTAGAAGTGAAAATAAAGGACCGGTAATGGCGCGTGTCGACCGTCCATCTTACTTTAGCCACCCTCAATTCAATTATGCAATTTGCCATATATACAATACTTAAGTTGTATGTTACTCGTTTATGGGAGGATATGGGGGGAGGGGAGGCTTGTAATATGATCGTATGATTTAGTGGCGTAAAACAAATATGGCTGCTCAATTAGCCTAGTTTATGGGTGACCAAGCCCACGTCACTTCGGACAGGAAGTCTTTTTCTGTCGACTTTAGAAAGGAGAGTCTCAATTCGATTGTATTTTTTATATTTGCTTATAACTCCGTCAGTTGTAAACAGATTTGAAAGGTTGTTTTTTTTATCTGAAAGGATAAACTTACAAATAGATTCTATAGAATTTTTTTTAAACTCTATCCAGTAGTTTGTAAATCAAAATAACTGGTTTTCTCATAATTGTAATAGGTTTTTATGTGGAACACTCTTTTAATTATGTATATTGAATTTTAAATTTTTACGCTATAAAGTATCTAGTTTTTTTATGATACCAATCAATGTCATATTTCAGACAGAAGCGTAGGTATTGTAAATAGTTACACAACACTATGAATATTTATTTGTGTTACCGCCTAGGAGTATCATTCCTAGATGGTTACATAGATGCATTTTCTAGTTTCAACAATATATTGGAAGTGCCGACTCTTAAATAACGTACCAGCTGATAACTTACTCTATTAAGGGAACTAGAGTTACGTCCATAAACTATGTGAAGTATTTTTTTCTTTTAATTTTTATTCTCTATCGAACTCCCTAGAAAAATTACAAAAAAAAAAAAAAGAAAATAGTAAAGTTGTTTTATTAATAGTATGTTTTTTTTGTATTTTATAATTTTCCTCGTTAATTTTGAATAAGTTTAAATTAATTTTTAACCCATTTCAATAAAGCAGATGATTCTCTTTTAGTCTGTATTTAGATAGATAGATAATTTATTTGCATTACTTACGGCACACAAACAACAATAGACATAGGCATACACAGTTAAAGGAGATAAAACAATACACTGCGGAAACTATCGGTGATAGAACAAAAGTATGTTCTACAATATTGAAGAAAATATCAATAACTACAAAAAACTCCGCGATACTATATGTCCAACTATTGTCGTTATGTCACAGTGCGAAGCCGGGACGGGACGCTAGTAATATATAGCAATATATATATATATATATATATATATATAGCTATATAGTGCTCATCACTAGTATTCTTGCGTACCTGCTGACCCAAATTTCTCTATTCTGAAAAAAAAACGGCAAATTACCTCAGAACGGTAATTGAAACTTCAAAATTGATTCCACGAACTTCCGACGGAATCCAACTGTGTGGCTACCGTATTTGGGGTTCCTTTATCTAAAAAAACTAAATTATAAAACGATTTCAAAAATGAGCTTTAGCAGGGAACATACTACCATGGTTCTCAGGAATGGCAACGCGTGAAGGGTATCAAGTCGATATAACAAAGGTCGATTGCTTGGGTACCTCTGTCCCATTCGTGTTTCAACCGTAAAGCAGTTGTCTTTGCATGGCTGTGTTTCGGTTTGAAGGGTGGCATATGGCGTGAATTTACAGGGTACGGAGGAATAACACCTGAGTCCTCAGGAATGGCAATGCATGAGGGATATCATGGGCGATACAGTGTACTCTGTTTTGTCCATGCTACTGTTCATATCTATAGGCGACGGTTACCACTTTACATCAGGCGGGCCGTCAGCTTGTTTCCCGTTTTAAGTATCAGTCTTCTCTTTTCATTTAAGAGTTACCTCTTGTCGGTGCAACTAATTCATGCATCTTCTTCCAGCCAGCTTTATCCCAGGCCATATCTTTGACCTCCCTATACGACATGACACCTAGTGTTTCCTTTACCTTTATCTGAAAATAAAAAAAAAGTGTGTACGTACCGTTTTTAGAATCACTGTTGCTCTTTACCACTTTGAGAATATGCATGTAATAAAAATAATAACACCCGCATCAATCATGCAGAACCCTCTAGAAACTAAACAATTACCCTTCACGGTACATTAATTAAATGGGAAACAAGAAATGCGCCAACGAAACAACAGCACTCGAAGCGGCTCGCACTTGACCGCCTTTAAAAAGTAAAAATGGAACACAAAAGCGCGCGAGGTGTGAATTCGAGTTTGAAAATCGAACAATAGCGTTTGACAGCTCAATGCTTTTTTTCTAAAGCGGTTTGGGAAGCTGCCTCCAGATTTCCTTTAAATTTTTTTGTTTTTATTGTCGATGGTCAGGCGTTAAAATGATTTATGGTACGGCCTGATTGTTGGATAATTAAGTTGTTAGTTGAGCTGGTATTTTAAGCTAATTTACGTGGGAATATAATTTTTTAAGTGAATCAAAATGGGATCGTAATCCCGTCTGTGCTATTCGTCCACCAGTGCGGGATTATAGACTTCTTTTTTTATTTTTTTTTTGGATAAAAACAAAATGGTAACCGCTCTTGCTATACGCTGGTGAGGCACCAATGATAGGTGAGTAAACACAAGTATTATGGTGCAAATACATAAAACATATTATATTGTCTCTCTCTTTTAAACCTAAAATTAACAAGTGAGCAATTTTTTTTTATACCACTGGGATGGCAAACAAGCATACGGCCCACCTGATGGTAAGCGGTCACCGTAGCCTATGAACACCTGCAATACAAGAGGTATTACGCGTTCGTTGCCGACCCTGTAGAAACCTCTTTATCCCCCTTTTGAAGAACCCCATGCTGTAGTCTCTTGGGAAAACCTCGGCAGGGAGTTCATTCCACAACCTGAGTGTTCGTGGGAGGAAACATCTTTGAAACCGCGCAGTACTTTGCCAGCAGAAACATAATTGGGACAGGAGTACCCATGCAGAACGCTCTGAAAGTACGCGAAAGTGGGTTATTAATAAATTTAATAAACTATTTAAGTTCGGAGTAGCTTTCAGAGATAAGGTGAGTGCAGGTTCGATTCTGTGGCGTTTATCTCGAGTGCACTTAGTATGCAACTGGATTTTATCATTACGACCTGTAATATGGGGGCCGGCAGCCATTAAAGTTGAAAGAATATTTATTACCATATTTTTTTTTTATAATGATAAGGTATCGGAACGATTGGTCTGCAGTGTATTAATGGGGTCGCGGGTTCAAATATTGATATATTTTTTAAGCGACTTTTATTTATTTTACACTTTTTTTTTTATTATTTCAGCCGTAAACTGTCCATTGTTGGGCACAAGCTTTCCTCATAAGGGGAGTTGTGCCTGTAGTTGCCACGCTTGGCAGACGGGTTGGCAACCACAGTTTGGATTTTAGAGATGTCTTAAGAGGGACGCTGCTGCCCATTCCTCGCTCTCCCTGAGGCGGATTGGCAACCCGCCTGCCAAGCGTGGCAACTTCAAGCAAAACCCCTCAAGGGGGAGGCTTTCATTCAGCAGTGGGCGATTAAAAGCTGACATGATGATGTCGTTCCCACTCTTAAAACCAGAAACACAGCCATGCGGGTACACACGTATCCGAGCAAACGATTTTTGTACAAATTCTCCCTTTTGCATTAATGTCTATTCATTATTCTGTTATTCTATTCGCTTTTTAAAATTTCAAAATTGTCACGTCACTATTGGAAAAAAAAATAAAGAATTCCCGCGCTAACTCCGCAAGTGCACTAAGGAAAGAAACGCAAACAGCCTTTCTTAAAACCTTACGGGGCAATTTTTTTTTTTACTTAACATTCAAAGTCGCTCAAAAAATATTACGTCTAAAGCGTAATTGGGTATATACGAGTATATAGACGCAAGCTTTCCGTTCGTTTCTTTTCTGTTTCATTCAACTGAGATAACTTCGTTTTGGTATTCATTTTCTTATATTTTTCCCGTATCCTCGGCACAATGGGCGCAAATTGTATGCCTCCATAACCGTTCGCTTCCGTCAGCCGAGGGTACTTGAGGGCAGGAACAAATTTACATGCCCCGTCCATGTTTAGATTCGTTTATGGTAATACTCTATGTATATTTTTATATTTGTAGTATTTATTGTTTTTTTTTTTAAGATGGCTACTCACCTATATATTTTTTTATGCAACTTACAAAGGCAAACAAGCTGACGGCCCACCTGATAGAAAGTGGTAACCGTCGCCTATAAACATGAGCAGTACAATGGACATAACAGAGTATACTGTTTCGCCCATGATACCGCCCTTGCGTTGCTATTCCTGAGGACTCAGGTTTTATTCCTCTGTACCCTGTAAATTCACGCCATATCCCACCCTTCAAATTGAAACATAGCCATGCAAACACAACTGCTTTACGGTAGAAACACGAATGGGACAGACTATCTACCAAATTTCAGTCAAATCTCTTTAAAGTAATATATGTAACATATTTGGGGGGAACGGGATTGTTAGTAATGGAGACTGAGAATCCCATTGCTAGCAATATACCCAACCATGTCGACCTCCTCGCGGTTCTCCCTGGAAACTATCATGGTTGATTCCTGATGAATTCATCATGACGGGCTAACTGGCCTGTTTTCATTTCCATCTATCACCCTTCACTGGTGCTCCGCCAGCGTATCCCGTTAGCGCAGGCGGAGTTACCATACCATTTTCATCCATAAAAAAAAATAGTATAAGAGTGTCGTTTAAACTCGATGTTTCGAAAGAAGAATTCTAGCGCCATTTTTACCTAAATATATTAAGTGTTGGTCATATACCATACAATCTACGAGTATACTAGCTGAAATCAAATCAGAGATTTTTGAACGTATCTGTAAATTATCGATACCTGTAGCGACTCATTCCGCTACCTCCTTTTGACCGCGCCAACAATTTTTACGTCAATACAATATTAAGACTCTTTCTCGTTTGCACAATTTAGAAACATTGTGACGTTTGAGTTTTAGTTTACCTGACATCTCTCTTTCTGACTTTACGAATCCTATCTAATGTAAAATATTAAATGGTATTTAAATGTTATTATCGATCGCTGTTCATTAGTTCCCTTCTGTCCTTCAACTGCAAGATGAATAGAATCATTCTGCAAGCAAGGTTAGTCACTGAATGCAATAGATGTCCTTAGTTATTACAATACCCATTTGTTAGAGTAGCAGTTAAATACGTAGCTTGTTAGAAGTATATATACATGGAAATGTGACCAGCGTCTCTCTTTTATAGTTCAAGTAACTGACAGTTTATTTATAACACAACACGCACTAAATATATAAAACACTGTATCGCGTTATTGTATTAAAATATTATTGAATTTGTAAAGTAAATTTTAGACAAAAGTAAATTTTAAAACACCAACAAATGTTAAGGTTACTAGGCAATCATATTTTTCTTTTTCTATTTTCAAATTTCACTAAAGAGTTTATTAATACCTAGATTGCACCTTAATACCATTGCTTTCTTTCTGTGAGTGGGGAAAGTGGATAAAACTGTATATAAGAAATCTGGCCCTCTACACAAGTGGCAAGCGAATTCGATAATGAAATCGACATCGCTAGCGAGTCCGGGAAATAGAGATAGCAAACCGTATGTCTCATTCCAACTCACGGACTCGCTAGCGTTGTCAATTCCATCGACGAATCCGCTTGCCACTTTACACCTTGTGGGAGATGAATGGGTACTGTGGAAATCCTCCCGTAAGGCAGGGGTGTACGCACCAAAAACCAGACGATATACCCTCGAGGTGCCATACGTCGGAGATTTGGGTTCGCTTTCGCACTCACCACATCTCCGACGGCAGCGACCCGCCTCCTGATGGTAAAGGCAAGTCTCCTCTCTCAAGATAGGGTGGCTGGCGTGCTCACCTTACCACTCGGGGGGACGCGCCGGTATTTTAGCGCATCCCACAGGGAATTCGCGTGCCACTTGTCTAGAAGGTCAGATCAGGTTACTATAGGGCTGATGTACCTGAAGAAGGTAAAATGTCCTTAAAATAAAAAAAAATTAAAGAGTCTATGTTTGCTTGGCTGTGTTTAGGTTTAAAGGGTAAATTCACTGCCTGTAAATTCACTGCCATACCCCATGGCAGTGAATTTACAGGGTACAAAGGAATAACACCTGAGTCCTCAGGAATGGCGATGTATGACAGTTTTTTTTAATTGGCAATAATAGAATGGTAACCCCGTCTGCGCTATCGGTATACGCTGGCGGAGTACCAGTGAGGGATGATAGGTGAGGATGAAAGCAGGTCAGTTGGCCTATCGTGATGAATTTAATAAATCAACTACGATGGTTTCCAGGGTTGACCTGACAGAGTATATTGCTAGCAATGGGGCTTCTAAATCCCATTACTAACAATCCCTTTCCCCCACGCGTAATTATTACCACGAATATAACGACGCATTCTGTCTTGTCCATGGTACAGCTCATGTCTATAGGCAACGGTTACCACTTTCCATCAGGTGGGCCGTCAGCTCCAGAGGGAGACTTTGTACAAAAGTCGATTGTTTGTGCACCTCTGTCTCATTCGTGTTTCAACCGTGAAGCAGTTGTGTTTACATGGCTGTGTTTCGGTTTGAAGGGTGGGATATGGCGTGAATTTACTGGGTACAGAGGAATAACACCTGAGTCCTCAGGAATGGCAACGCATGGGTGGTATCATGGGCGAAACAGTATACTCTGTTATGTGCATAGTACTGCTCACGTCTGTAGGCGACGGTTACCACTTTCCATCAGATGGGCCGTCAGTTTGCCATTCTAAGTTGCATAAAAAGATGTCTTTACAAATTTATTCCTCTAACCGTATGTTCGCAGTCTCTCCTCCAATTACCACCGGCCACTGCCCTCGCCGTGCTTCCGACCAACCGACCCTATTGACTCCAATGATGTGGCAATTGATTACTTTACGATCATCAGGTCGCCGGTGGTTCGGACACGTCTTATTTTAAAGTCGTTTTGTATCAATGATTTTTAAAGATGACACTTTATTTATTTGTGGTTTATTGCTTTTTTTTTTATTGTTTGGAGGCAAATGCTTAATGTGTTGGATTCATGTTTTAACGACTACGAAAAATGGAGGTTCTCAATTCGAATGTATCCTTTTTTTATGTTAGCTACCTCATAATTCCGTCAGTTTTAAACCGATTTGGATTTTTTTTTATCCGAAAGAATACAGTTACAGATTGGTCTCGTAGGAATTTTATCGAAATCGGTTCAGCAATTCAGTTTTTGGAACACAATCTTAAATTATTTCTTATTGTACGATTAAAATTATTTCGTTTAATTCCGCCACCATTATACTTGGTCTACAAATATCGCAAAACGTGCGTGGACTGAATAGCGGTCAGAGATTAGTGGCTAATATAAAAAAGGTTATAGGACATCTATTGATAATATTAACAATCAATCTTCATGTGTTGGCAGTTACACGCTTGCTAATGGTGGCGGAATTAAACAAAATAATTCTAAAGAAATAACCAGTGATATGGACTTAGGCAAGATAACGCTTAGTTCAGTAAAAGACATAAATTTATTTATTTAACTCTTTATTATTATTTGTGAGCACTGGTTGTCTTTATTAAAGAATTACACCAAAAAAAAAAAAAAAACAAAAATAAACAATGACATATAAACAATTCAAGTGAAATACAGTAACATAAATACAGATTGAAATATACGCATAAAGGTACAAAAGGCGGTGTTATCGCTAGGGCGATCTCTTACAGACAACCTTTGGTTAAATGAGAACAGATAGGAAATTATTTGTTTTATACCACGTTGGTAATAATAAATGTAAAGTTTTTTTTTTTAATTCATAATTTATGTAACTTTTTGTTGTTGTCAACAAATGTTTTCTTTCTTTCTTTCTTTCTTATAGTATGAAATGTTTTATCATTTCTGTCTATTCCAGCCAAGATGACGTAACCGCGCAGCAGCCAGCGGTGAGGATGCGCGCTGTCGGGCGCGCGCTGCTATGGTGCGCGGTGGTGGCGTGCGCGGCGCGCATGGCCCGCGGCACGTGCCCGTGGGCGTGCTCGTGCCGCGCCGCCGCGGCCGACTGCGCCCACCGGAGCCTCCTGCACGTGCCCAAGAGGCTGCCAGCCGACTCGCATCGACTGTGAGTATATTACTTTAAGACACAAACTATTTCTCTCCGCCATTTTATCTAATAACGCATTGTTAGTAATGGAGATCTGAAAGCTTTATTAAAGATATGAAAGCTATTGTACAAAAGTCGTTTGCTTGACCACCTCTGTCCTATTCGTGTTTCAACCGTGAAACAGTTGTGTTTGCATGGCTGTGTTTCGGTTTGAAGGGTGGGTTATGGCAGTGAATTTGCAGGGTACAGAGGAATAACACCTGAGTCCTCAGCAAGGCATGGGGGGTATCATGGGCGAAACAGTATACTCTGTTATGTCCACGGTACTGCTCATGTCTATAGGCGACGGTTACGGCTTTCCATGAGGTGGGCCGTCAGTTTGTTTGCCATTCTAAGTTGTGTAAAAAAAAATCTAGCAAGTCGACCTTCACATGGTTTTCTTGGAAACCATCTTGATTAATTCTTGTTGAATTGGTCGTTAGACCAGAAACACCACCAGCGTATTGTGGTCACATATCTAGAAACAGGTATACCCATCAGGTCGGTCCCATCGTTGTCTTCCCTGGAAATTATTGTGGTTAATTATTGACGAATGCTATACGATAGGCCAATTGTTTTCGTCCTCACATTTCATCCTTCACTCGTGCCCCTCCATCGTGTTACGGTAGCGCAGACCGCGCAGCATCCAGCGCATGCGCGTTTGCGCGCGTTTGTAGCCTGCGCAACGCGCATAGCCCACCAACACTCACACTAATGAATTCCCTGCCGAGATTTTTCCAAGAGGTTCTCTTAAAATGTTATCAAAGTCTGACTGCAGTTGCCACTCCAGTTGCCAAGCGTGGCAACTACTGACAAAACTCCCCTTTTGGGAAAGGCTCATGTCCAGCAGTGAACAGTGTAACGGCTGATATGTTTATGACATATGGTAACAGATATAATAAGGCTTCTTCAGAGTCGGCAACGCGCGCGTAATACCCCTGGTATTGCAGGCGTTCATAGGCTACGGTAACCGCTTACCATCAGGTGGGCCGTGTGCTTGTTTGCCACCTCAATGGTATAAAAAACACTAATACAAAGAAACACATGAGTATATATATATATATATATATATATATATATATATATATATATATATATATATATATATATATATATATATATATATATATATATATATATATATATATATATATATATATATATATATATATATATACATACATATTGTCCCGGAAAAGAACCTGTTACCATCAGAAAGTGAGCCGTTACGCTAATAATCACTCATACATCTATCATACAACAATTTTTTTTTTTTGATGGGTGAAAATGGTATGGTAACCCCGCCCGCGCTAACGGGATACGCTGGCGGAGCACCAGTGAAGGGTGATCGATGAGGATGAAAACAGGCCAGTTAGCCCATCATGATGAATTCATCAGGAATTAACCATGATGGTTTCCAGGGAGAACCGCGAGGAGGTCGACCTGGTTGGGTATACTGCTAGCAATGGGATTCTCAGTCTCCATTACTAACAATCCCTTTCCCCCCATTTTAATAAGATTGACATACAACACTTAGATATGTCTACAAATGAATTACAAATAATATTTTGAAACAAATCAACGACGTAACATAAGATAAATCATTATATTAATTGATTTAACCTTTAGTTCTTGAAGGGGCCGCCATTTTGTTATGCAATCCGCACAGCAAGATGTCCGCCATCATTATAATTTATTGCATGCGAAAAACATATTGTAATACTATTATAAAATTAGAAATGCGAAAGTTTGTAACGATGGATGGATGTATGAATGGATGTATGGATGCAGGTTTATTACTTGTTCACTTAAAAACTACTGAAGAAATAGTTTATTTCGTTGGTTTTTCTACATCCATGGGGGTCTACCATGAAATGAAATTCCGAATTTTCGCGCTCAATTTCGTATTTTTGTTCGTACCGAAATCGACCCAGTAAATGGAGCCTAACATTTCGTTTGTCGTAAATCTTACCTAATAAAAGTTTAAAGGAACGATATTATAGCATTTTTAATATTTTTAAACGGTACGTATCATGTAATTCTAGCATCAAATTTTTGTTTCGTTCGGATCCGAAATTTCGGAAAACATTTCATGGTAGGAAATCCAATGAAATCCACACGTGCGGAGTAGTGGGCGAAAACATTATTAAATAATATATTTACCATATTTACGGGTGAACCCGTGGGCATAAGCGTGCCGCGATAAAGCTATCCCCCTTCGAAATTCGAAACTATATTTTCTAGTCGAATAATTTTTCCACCACAGATAACAGAAAACCATAGACACCGAACCGCAATAAAGGCGGGTGTATATATAATACGTGTGAAAACCCATAGACAATTTCAATATTTTGATGAATAGGGGCATTTTCCAATTTCCATGGGGTCGCTTATGTGGGCGTTTATTCTTGGGAATACAGATTAGATTGAGTTAAGAGACATTTTAAAAATTGTTCTAAAGATTGTGTCCTGTTATCTATACTTATAATAAATCTGTAGAGAGGTCAATTCTGTACGTGAAATATATTTCCAAAATAACTATCAGCGGGTGATTAGTGATCGATACTGATGCCAAAAAATCAATCAGTAAAATTTTTGTCTGCCCGTCTGTATGTTCGTTATAGAAACAAAAACTACTCGACGGATGTTAACGAAACCTGGTACAATTATTGTTCATACTCCTGGGCAGGTTATAGTATACTTTTCATCACGCTACGATCAATAGGAGCAGAGTAGTGAAGGGAAATGTGTGTGTTACATCAAAACCACCGAACCGTGAGGAAGGACATAGGCTACTTATTTTACGAAATACGACGGTAACGCGGACGAAGTCGCGGGCAACGGCTAGTGTTAATAATATAATATTATCATGGTCCCGGCGTAGAATGAGCCACCCATTCCTTTCCCGTTGGTTTCATAACAGGCGACTAAGACTGGGTAGCAGCGTTTCTTTTAAAACATCACCGAAGTCCAACTGCGGTTTTTTTTTCTTTTTTTTTATGGCTGAAAATGGAATGGTAACCCCGCCTGCGCTAACGGGATACGCTGGCGGAACACCAGTGAAGGGTGATAGATGAGAATGAAAACAGGCCAGTTAGCACATCATGATGAATTCATCAGGAATTAACCATGATAGTTTCCAGGGGGAACCGCGAGGAGGTCGATCTGGTTGGGTATATTGCTAGCAATGGGATTCTCAGTCTCCATTACTAACAATCCCTTTCCCCCCTAAGTCTAACTGCGGTTGCCAACCCGCCTGCCAAGCGTGGCGACTATTTACTGGGTACAGAGGAATAACATCTGAGCCCTTAGGAATGGCAACGCATTGGGGGGTATCATAGGCGAAACAGTATACTCTGTTATGTGCATGGTACTGCTCATGTCTATAGGCGACGGTTACCACTTTCCATAAGGTGGGCCGTCAGCTTGTTTGCCATTCTAAGTTGTATAAAAAAATATATATATTGTTTTTATTTTGTTATTATAAATAAAACTAAAAGATGTCTTATTAAAATTTATAACTTTGTATATTTATTTATTTATGTACACTTTATTGCACCATTTATAAAATAGTAAACACATTTAACTGTAATAAGAAATGATATAAAAGGCGGCCTTATCGCTAAGCAATCTCTTCCACACAACCTTTGGGTAGAGGACATTGAGAAAGGAAAGAAAAATAAAGGCTAGGTATATTTATATATATTGTGTAATAACGCAAATGTGAAGACGATTAATGGCTCTACATACATATAACTTGACTATGTATTTGATTGTCATTCAGCTGTGTTTTTCTAAAAATAAATAAATACATTGATAAATCCTGCTATGTTACCGTACATTACTCTGTGCAGTACTCAGTTAAGTTGGGGTGGCGACCGCCGAGTTATTTGTAATATAGACAGACCTACAGTCAAGCACGAAAGCTTAATCTTACATATTTGAGTTATATTATAATTTTTTCTTTTAACAAAATTCACATCTCCCCTCTTAATGAGAGGAGATAGCAAACTAACTCCCGGCAGAGGGTGAAAGGGATTGTTAGTAATGGAGACTAAAAATCCCATTGCTAGCAATATACCCAACCAGGTCGACCTCCTCGTGATTCCCCCTGGAAACTATCATGGTTAATTCCTGATGAATTCATCATGATGGGCTAACTGGCCTGTTTTCATCCTCATCGATCACCCTTCACTGGTGCTCCGCCAGCGTATCCCGTTAGCGCAGGCGGGGTTACCATACCATTATCACCCATAAAAAAAAACTCCCGGCAGAGGGGGGGATAAGGATTGTTAGCTTTATAACTTCTACATTTATTTTATTTTATAAATTCTGCATCTTTTTAATGCGTATACACTCATTTTATTTATTAAACAATTAAATATAGATACGTCAAGATACATTGTGTGCGTAAGTATATAGAACACTGATAAAAAAAACGAGTCGGCTAATTTGACAATTAGCTGACAAATAGTTGACCCATTTTTGAAACTCGATGCTCTATCTATGTAATTTAAAAAGTAAATTAATTTTTTTTTAAATATGTAAATTTTATAAATAAAATGTAAAATTTATTACTGTAATATTACTGTATTTTTTTTTGTCTTTTGTCAAGTGTATTTTCTATATAAAACAGTTGTGTCGACGTCTGTACGTTGCCCAATAAGACTCGGCTCGTATTAGCGTAATGCCATACGGTGACACGTGCCCATGGCTCACTCTGCACGCACGCTCTGGACAAATATGCTTGTCTTTTCCTTGAATTTATTGATTACTAATGATATATTAATTCTATAGGGGGAAAAGAGATGGATATGTAGTCCATCTCTCTTTTATTGGAATAAGCATTAAATGTATATAAATATTATAAAAAGACCATCTTTTGTTCACTTCAAGGACGATACAGTATACTCTGTTATGTCCATGACACTGTTCGTGTCTATAGGAGACAACAATGGGCGACCTTATCGCTGAGAGCGATCTCTTGCAGACAACCTTTGGATGGAGAGGAGTAATTATAAACAGTTTGGTGGGAGGCACGATGGAAAATTCTGTTAGTTCTAACTATATAGGATATAGCCCGCAGGATGAGCACGCTGAAGTGGCAACATAGTTCGAAGAACCGACAACCGATGAGGAAGAAAGGTTCTTGAGTGGTGACCGCGTACAGGCAAACGCAGTGTAGGACGACCCTCTACTAGATGGAGTGACGGCCTGAAATGCGTTGCAGGGAGTCAGTGGATGCAGGTGGCTCAGGACCGTTCCTTATGGCAGTCTATGGGGGAGGCTTATGTCCAGCAGTGGACGCATAATGGCTGGAATGATGACGATGATGAATATGCCTTAAAAGCCAATTTATATATAATGATAAAGCCCCTTTTGATTGTCAGTTGGTAGGAAGTACTTAAACAATACGACACAAAAGCGCAAGTAACCCCGCGGGGCGCCACTAGTGAACCCAATAAACGGGGATCTTTGCCGGCGGCGTGAAGATATCGCTCGGCTTACTAAAGTGAGGGTGGGGCGGTTTATTGCCGGGGCGACCATGTATATGTGTTTCTTTAGGACATTTCTTCTGACAACGCAAAAATTTCAAACCTAAAAAAATATTTAATATAATAATTACAAGATTGACTTACGTACAATTTAGTTGAGGAAGCTCGACTAGTTTCAGGACCAGTCGGGACCCTTAATCTTAAGCGGCTATGACGCGAACACGAGAAAAATACAACAAAGAAGAAATGTGTCGTTCTAAATTCAAATCGTCGTCTCAACGGTCAGCAGTCCATTGCTGAACATAGGTCATCTCGATAAGGGGATTTTGGTCATAGTTGCCACGTTTGGCGGGCGGGTTGGCAACTGCAGTTAGGCTTTGGAGATGTTTTAAGAGGGACGCTGCTGCCCATCCCTCGTCTTCTCCTAGTCGGCCATTACGACGCTCACGGGAAAGGAAGGGGTCGCTTATTCTATACGAAACGGGACCAAACGGCCAACCAGAGGGAGACTTTGTACAAAAGTCGATTGCTTGGGTACCTCTGTCCCATTCGTGTTTCAACCGTGAAGCAGTTGTGTTTACATGGCTGTGTTTCGGTTTGAAGGGTGGGATATGGCAGTGAATTTACAGGGTACAAAGGGATAACACCCGAGTCCTCAGGAATGGCAACGCATGGTGGGTATCATAGGCGAAACAGTATACTCTGTTATGTGCATGGTACTGCTCATGTCTATAGGCGACGGTTACCACTTTCCATCAGGTGGGCCGTCAGCTTGTTTGCCATTCTAAGTTGTATAAAAAAAAACCTTTAGATAAAAAAAAAGAATTTACGACATTGTTTTATAAATCACAGAGTTTTGAGGTAACAAACATAAAAAAAAAAATACAAAGTCTTTTTTTCAAATCGGTTGAAAATTTAAAATTAGAACAAAGGGACTGTCCTCAAAATACATAAAGCACGGCCGCCCCCGGTAGCTTCCGGCCGCTTATTTCACTCCACTTCCGGCTACCCGAATATCTTGGTTCGGTATTTATTGCTTTTTAAGATCACCCTGTAACCGATTACGGGACAAAATGAGAGTAATGTTATACGAAAAGGTATTATATATCAAAGATGAAGCATCATTATGGACTACGGGCTGATATCGATGCTTAGCAGCTTCTGAAGGGTGCGTTCTATGGGCGAAACGAAACATTTTTAACCGACTTCAGAAAGAAGGTTGTATTTTTTGTTTCATCATCATCATCGTAGATAGATAGATAGATACTCTCTATTGTTTCCTCCATAAGATTACAATAGTAAACTTATTATAGATACAAACAATTACAAGAAATGATCACAGTGAGACAACAATGGGCGACCTTATCGCTGAGAGCGATCTCTTGCAGCCAACCTTTGGATGGAGAGGAGTAATTATAAACAAATTACAAACATCGTCGTCATTCCAGCCATTATCCGTCCACTGCTGGACATAAGCCTCCCCCATAGACTGCCATAAGGTACGGTCCTGAGCCACCTGCATCCACTGACTGCCTGCAATTCATTTGACTGCGCGGTTTCAGAGATGTTTCCTCCCACGAACACTCAGGTTATGGAATGAGCTCCCTGCCGACGTTTTCCCAAGAGACTACAGCATGGGGTTCTTCAAAAGGGGCGTAAAGAGGTTTCTTCAGGGTCGGCAACGCACGCGTTTTTTTTTTTTTTTTTTTACAACACAGGGGGCAAACGAGCATGCGGCTCACCTGATGGTAAGTGACTACCGCCGCCCATGATCACCCGCAACACCAGCGGCATTGCAGGTGTGCTGCCGGCCTTTTAAAAAGGAATATACTCTTTTCTTGAAGGTTATGTTGTCGTATCGGTTCGGAAATACTGCTGCTGGAAGTTGATTCCAAAGAATGGTTGTGCGTGGAAGAAAGTGCCTTGAAAAACGCACGGTGGAAGACCGCCACTCGTCCAGATGATTTGGATGAAACTTTAGTTTGTGGCGGGTTGTACGGTGGTGAAAATCAGCAGCAGGTATCAATCCGAACAATTCCTCAGAACACTCCCCATGATAAATTCGGTAGAAGATGCACAGAGACGCAACATCTCTGCGCAGTTTCAATGGGTCAAGTCGGACAGTAAGGCGTTGACTATCGATAATTCGAGCCGCCCGACTTTGAATGCGGTCTAACGGAAGGAGTTGGTACTGTGGCGCTCCTGCCCACAGGTGAGAACAGTATTCCATATGCGGCCTGACTTGGGCTTTATATAATTTCAGGCGGTGTTCTGGCATGAAATATCGTCTCACCCTATTGAGCACTCCTAACTTTTTGGAAGCTATCTTAGCCTTCTCCTCCAGATGACCGCAAAACTGGACGTCGCAAGATATATCAACGCCCAGAATTCCTAGACTTGACTTTTTATCAAGGGAAGTGCCCTGAAAGTGAGGAGATACGACAAACGGCGTCTTTTTTGCGGTAAACGCGCAGACTTGTGTCTTTTTGGGGTTAAATTGGACAAGATTTTGTTCACCCCAGATCGAAACTTGATGGAGTGAAGTTTCGATTTCAGACACAAGTCTATTCCGGCACTCATCGGTATGTGCCCGCGAGATCTTTGCATGACCGGTATATAATGTATCTCCTGTACTGTCGTCCGCATAGCAATGAATATTACTTATCTGTAACATATCATTGATATGCAGAAGAAACAGAGTCGGAGATAGTACACAGCCTTGCGGGACACCAGCATTCAAAGGTTTTAAATCAGAGCATGCACCGTCGACTACGACCTTAATGCTACGTTCCTTGAGAAAACTGACGACCCAAATGCACAGTCTCGCAGGCAACCCAAATGAAGGTAGCTTTGAAAGCAGCGCTCTATGCCACACCCGATCAAAGGCCTTCGCAATATCCAGACTAACTGCTAAGGCCTCTCCCTTACTCTCGATTGCCACTGCCCATCGGTGTGTTAAGTAAGCTAAAAGATCACCGGCCGAACGTCCCTGTCGAAAGCCATACTGGCGATCACAGATCAGCCGGTGCTCTTCTAGGTACCGGAGCAGTTGACGGTTAATGATGGATTCCATAACCTTCGAGAATAAGGAAGTGATAGCTATGGGCCTATAGTTAGCTGGATCTGAGCGATCTCCTTTTAGGGATCGGATGCACCAGAGCAGTCTTCCAAAACTTTGGGACTATGCCCGATGAGTAGCTAAGCCGAAAAAGACGCGTAAGAACCGGAGCCAACTCTGGTGCGCACGTCCTAAGCACAATTGGAGGAATACCATCAGGCCCACTCGACTTATGGATTTCGAGAGAGAAAAGTGCTCTACGCACTGAGCTATGCGTGAATTTAATGTCAGGCATAGAGCTCCTACAACACGTGATGGTCGGTGGTGGTTTCTCCCCGTCATCCAATGTCGAGTTTGACGCAAAGATGGATCCAAGAAGATCGGCCTTTTCTTTAGCGTTCTGGGCCAACGAGTCATCCTCCCTGCGCAAAGGTGGAAAAGATGACTTACAGAAATTCCCTTGTGCAGCTTTGGCAAGAGACCAGAAAGCTCGAGTCCCAGAGGGCAAACTAGCCAGTCTCTTGCCAATTCTACTAATATGCTCTGACTTCGCTGTGGCTATAACTCTTTTGAAAGACCTAGAGGCAGAGTTATACTTCTTTTTAAGAGCACTGGTGTTAGGATCTCGCGACGCCACACCTTTAGCCCAGGTTAGGAAGCACTCCTGTTTCAGACGAGATGCTGTTCTACAGGAGGCTCCATACCAGGGCTGGGATTTCCCGCCGACGGGCACCACAGAGTTAGGAATAAATAATTCCATTCCCTGAAGCACCACATCAGCAATGGAATCGGCAATGGCGTCGGGATCATCCAGTGTGAAGCAAACCTGCCTCCATGGGTAAGATGCGAAAAAAATCCGCATCTCATCCCAATCTGCCGACCTGTAGTGCCAAATGCGACGTCTACCCGTAGAACGAGGTGGAGTCGGACTCGTAAGAGGCACTTCGCTCCGCACCAAACAGTGATCCGACGATCCAAGCGGGGCTTCGACGGAGATCACATAGTTGTCTGGGTGGGTGGTCAGCAGAAGGTCCAGCAGTGAAGGTGAATGGTCCGACACATCAGGGATTCGCGTAGGCGAGGAAACAAGCTGTGTCAGACCATAAGCCAAAGCAAAGTCATGAACAGATCTTCCTGCATAGTCGGTTGTACGCGAACCAAGCCATTCGGCATGGTGGGCATTAATTATTTATTAAATTATTAAATTATTAATTATTATTAAAGTCGCCAACAATCACGACTTCAGCGGAAGGAATCTGCTCAAGCAGGGAATCTGTAGCCATTTGGACGTGCTCAATTAGTTGGTTGGTTGGTCGTAATACCTCTGGTATTGCAGGCTACGGTAACCACTTACCATCAGGTGGGCCGTATGCTTGTTTGCCACCTCAGTGGTATAAAAAAATCGTCACTCCGTCTATTGAGGCGGCGTCCTACACTACATTTGTCCGTACAGGGTCGCCACTCGAGAACCTATCTTCCCCCTCGGTTTTTGGTCCTTCGAGCTATGCGACTAACATTTTTTTCATGTTTGTGACTTCATAACTCCGTCAGTTGTGAACCGATTTGGAAAATTCTCTTTTTATCTGAACGGATGTACTTACAGATTGGTCCTGTAGGAATTTTTTCAAAATCAGTTGAGTAGTTTAGTTTTTAGATTTTAGTTTTTTTTTTTTATGGCAACGCATGGCGGGTATCATGGGCGAAACAGTATACTCTGTTATGTCCATAGTACTGCTCATGTCTATAGGTGACGGTTACCACCTTCCATCAGAAGGGCCGTCAGATTGTTTACCATTCCAATTTGCATAAAAAAAATGTCGTGCTATAATAAAAAAAAGCATATAAAGTCATACATACACACAGATATATATGAACACTACACATGCAGATGGAGTGCCACAGGCGGCACAGTATATACATATAGAAGCGGCCAGTCAGCTTATTTGCCATTAGAATAAAAATAATATAATTGTATGCGGGTATCCTTCAGTTTTCCTCAATTTCAACAGCGCACGGCCATTTTCTGGCGTTGGCGTTTTATTTTTCCTTAAACCCCGAGGCTTTGGTGGTAAACGCTTCCCGTATTTAGGAACCGTTCACATTGATTTTTCATTACTTATTTACTTCGATTATATACACGTAATGTTAACAGATATTTAAAAGAGTAACTGTTTTTTTCTTAATGGGTGATAATGGTATGGTAACCCCGTCTGCGCTATCGGTATACACTGGCGGGGTATCAGTGAGGGATGACAGATGAAGATCAGTTAGTAGGTCAGTTAGCGCATCCTGTCGAATTAAACTAGAATTAGTCACGATGGTTTCCAGGGGGAACCACGTGGAGGTCGACCTGACAGGGTATATTGCTAGTAATAGGGCTATTTGACCCCATTACTAACAATCTCTTTCCCTCCAAGAGTAACTGTTTAGTTTCTCGCGGGCTCTTCTCAACAGATAACAACTTTCCGAAGCCTGCAGTAGATTTAAAAAAAATTACGATTTAAAAGTGCTTGTAAACAAGTCTATTTAAATAAAGTTGATTTGAATTTATTTATTTGCGTTGTTCACAGGTAGGTTTTTAATAAAAAAAAAAAACTTTTTATCGCAAAAGCGCATAATTTATTCATTCTCAGTAAATTTTGCTTCGCGTGCGCTTACTGCAATATGAAAGGGTCCTTAAAGTGCATAATTTACCTATTATCAATGTGGGCGACTAGAAAAACCAGGGATGGAAATTGGAAATATATGTATATTGGTGAAAGGAACTGAGAAGACTGGGGCCGTGAAGGCAAGTCAAAAAGAAACAATAGAGGTGCGTGTCAATTATCGAATTTAGTAAATAATAATATATAGCTAGAAATAATATAATATTGCTCCTTTCCACTTTGGGTGTTGCTAAAAGAAAACTCTATTAGAGTTAAGCTCGTCTTTGTACATTTTTTTGTACAACTTAGAACGGCAAACAAGCTGACGGCCTATCTTATGGAAAGTGGTAACCGTCGCCTATAGACATGAGCAATACCATGGACATAACAGAGTATACTGTTTCGCTCATGATACCCCCCATGCGTTGCCATTCCTGAGGACTCAGTTGTTATTCCTCTGTACCCTGTAAATTCACTGTCATATCCCACCCTTCAAACCGAAACACAGCCATGCAAACACAACTGGTTGAAACACGAATGGGACAGAGGACCCAAGCAAACGACTTTTGTACAAAATCTCCTCTTTGATTACCTCTGTCATATTCTTATAACTGGTGTGTACAATAAAGAATTAAAAATAAATAAATAAATATATATTATATATGGCCTGTAATCCACAATCAGTAAAATTGGCTTTGCGCGCGCTTAACACAATATGAAAGAGTCCTTAAAGCGTATAATTTACCTATCATCAATAAATTTTGCTTTACGTGCGCTTACCGCAATATAAAAGGGTCCTTAAGATGCAAAATTTATTTTATATCAGTAAATTTTGCTTCGCGCACGCTTCACACAATGTGAAGGGGACCTTAAAGCCACCCCTGTAATTAATATCAATTATACACGGATCGCTCAGGGTGTGCGCCGCTGTGGGGGAGGTTTCTTTAAATTGTTCAGGGGGTGTAACATAGTAGTTTATTGGGGCAATTTGTTTGTAATGATAAAAATCGTCTGTCTGCATGTGAAGTAGCTTCAGATATGAAACTGCGACATATGCTGAGTTAGGTCCTTTGCACAAACACTGCTACGTTCGTTTTGTTTTTTTTTTAATGTTTTTCTTTTTATTCTAATTTCAAAGTAAAATAGTTATATTATTATATTTTTTTTACACAACTTACAATGGCAAACAAGCTGACGGCCCGCCTGATGGAAAGTGGTAACCGTCGCCTATAGACATGAGCAGTACCATGTACATAACAGAGTATACTGTTTCGCCCATGATACCCCCCATGCGTTTCCATTCCTGAGGACTCGGGTGTTATTCCTCTGTACCCTGTAAATTCACGCCATATCCCACCCTTCAAACCGAAACACAGCCATGCAAACACAACTGCTTCACGGTTGAAACACGAATGGGACAGAGGTACCCAAGCAATCGACTTTTGTACAAACACTCCCTCTGGTGAATATAATTGTGTAGTCTTCATTATTATGTTGTTTTCTCATATGTAACATGTATATTATGGGGGGAAAAGGACTGTTAGTAATGGAGACTGAGAATCCCATTGCTAGCAATATACCCAACCAGGTCGACCTCCTCGCGGTTCCCCCTGGAAACTATCATGGTTAATTCCTGATGAATTCATCATGACGGGCTAACTGGCCTGTTTTCATTCTCATCTATCACCCTTCACTGGTGCTCCGCCAGCGTATCCCGTTAGCGCAGGCGGGGTTACCATACCATTTTCACCCATCAAAAAAAAAACATGTATGTTATATATTATTTTTATTAAAGCGAGATTGTATCGAATTGATGATATTATGGTATTTAAGTGGGAAGTGTATTTAGTGTAGGTATGTGTGAATAAAATAAATAAATAATGCAAGGATATAATGCAATAGCTAAATGTTGTCCCATTTTAATAATATGGCCGAGGGTTGGGCAGCAGCGTTCGTCTTAAAACATCTCTAAAGCCTAACTGCGGTTGCCAATCTGCCTGCCAAGCGTGGCAACTACTGGCACAACCCCCCAAGTGGGAGGCTTATGTCCAGCAGTGGACAGTTAAAGGCTGATATGATGATTAAGAAGCTGGCGATTAATAAATCTCTATCCATTAATCTGTTTGCGAAAATGCACTGGTTTATTATGGATTTTTTTTAATGGATGATAATGGTATGGTAACCCCGCCCGCGCTATCGGTATACACTGGCGGGGCACCAGTGACGAATTCAACGATAAATTAGCCAGGATGGTTTCCAGGGGGGACCGCGTGGAGGTCGACCTGACAGGGTGTATTCCGCATTACTTATATATATATATTATTATAACTACTACTATTGTATTATCTGTGGCATTACTAACCATCCCTTCCCCCCCTCTGTTTAACATGTAACCTTTATTTTTTTATTTTATTTTTTCTTAATAATGATTTATTTTAATAGTAATATATGTACACTAACATACTCGGCCCCCCCCGGGGTAACCGGCCATATATCATTATACCAGTCCGCCCGTAATGGTTTACGCGGCGATTTTTGAAATTTATTGCTCGCAGCCACCTCTGGAACGGCGATTGGAGCGTCGATCTCTGATTTTTAACCGACTTTAAAAAGAAGAGGCTTTCAATTAAGTTGTATGTTTTTTTACGTTTGCTACGTCATAACTCCGTCAGTTGTGAACCGATTTTGAAATGTCTTTTTTTTTACTTATTTATTTACAATATATATTAGGTGCTTATATATGAAATTGGCGTTTTGGTTACGATGTCGTATCAGTTCGGAAATACTGCTGCTGGAAGTTGATTCCAAAGAGTGGTTGTGCGTGGGAGAAAGTGACGTAGTCCTGGTTTCGTGTTATTCAAGTTTCTTCGCAATTTGCAATACTGTCCTTAGTCTATGACACTATTCTCGGTAGATTCATAAAAAAAAAAAATATTCAAAAATGCTTGTAATTAAGTTTAAATGAGTAAATAATACTCCTCCCCATCCTCAATTCCTCCTGGTCTTTCTTCCCCCTGTCCTTCTCCTTCCCCTTCTCCTCTCTCCTCTCACCTTCTCATTCTCATTCTTATGTTTTTACAAATTGCTTTGCAACTTTAAAGTTTAAAACGCTAAATGAATAAAGTTTTAAATGCCACGTTGAAATAATAAAAAAAAAAAATGTAAATAATAAAGGCATAGACCGAGTGTCTATGGTTTGGTGTAAAAATAAGTAACGCGCTATTAAATAACGTATTAATAAAATCTTATGGGACATTATCACATAATTTGTCACCGATTCTTGCTTTTATCGACGTTTCAAATCTACCCATTCCTCGTGATTGGAGTCTGGCCAAATACGTTTGCAACGCTGCAATTTATTAGTTCCCGCGTGACCCGCTAGGTGGCTCTGAGCTTCTTGCACGAAAACTTGCACAGTTTAAATGCTCTGGATCAACTAATAAAACTATCGTTATGACGCAATGACTTTTTGGAATGTCGTAAAAATGTCCACCCGTGCGAAGACGGGACGAGCCGCTAGTGAATAAATATACTTAGCTAGTAATATGGTAGTCTGCTAACAAGCGAGTTTGATCGACGATCCGCATTGCTCACCGTGTAACGGCTCAGCCGGCCATCCTTTATGGTTTAGGGGATATATTTTACAATAAATCCCAATGTCGCCGGTGATGCAGTACAGTTTTACACACCCAGTCATAGACGAGGTACAGTATTATATAATATATATTCTGTGACCAGGTATTTACAGGGGAGGAGGGGGGGGGGGGTGTTAGTAATATGGACTCCCAGTCCCTAGCAATTTGGGGGAAAGGGATTGTTGGTAATGGAGACTGAGAATCCTAACAATATACCCAACCAGGTCGACCTACTCGCTGTTCCCCCTGGAAACTATCATGGTTAATTTCCGATGAATTCATCATGATGTGCTAACTGGCCTGTTTTCATTCTCATCTATTATTCTTCACTGGTGCTCCGCCGGCGTATCCCGTTAGCGCAGGCGGGGTTACCATACCATTTTCACCCATCAAAAAAATGCATACAAACTTTATAACTGAATGCAGCCTGGAAGTCTTATTAAATAATATAGCATTGCAATGTGTTTCCTGCACAGCCAATATTTAAAAACTGCATTCGACCTGCTAATGAAAAGATTGGTGCTCGCGGGATGCGGCTCTGGGACATTGTTCACCGGCGCGGTAACTGATTTACTTGGACATCACCGGGTAATGATATTGTAGTAATGTGGCGGCGGGTTAAAAACTTTGTTAGTTGAAGGATGATAGGTGAGGATGAAGCAGGTCAGTTAGCCCATCGTGACGAATTCAACAAGAATTGTTCACGATGGTTTCCAGGGGGAACCACGTGGAGGTCGACCTAATAGGGCATATTGCTAGTAATGGGGCTGTCAAACTCTATTGCTAACAACTCCTTTAACATTAAATGCAATCTATATATTTAAATAAGTTATTTTTTTTACTTTCTATTATAACTATATTTCCCGAGTCGTAGCGCAGCAGAGAGAGAGACCATAGAGTAGATTACATAGCATAGCTAATAACCACAGATTATTACATCTCTCTGTTTCACAGATAATATATTAGGTACTAAACAGGTAATTTTACCCGACTGTCAAAAACAAATTATAATTTCTAATTTCAAATCGTTTAATTACTTATTTTATTCACTACTTGCGGCCCGTCCCGGCTACGCACGGGTGGACATTTTTACAACATTTTAAAAAGTGATTATTGTGATATAACGATAATAGTTGGACATGTAGTGTCGCGGAGTTTTTTGTAGTTATTGATATTTTCTTCAATATTGTAGAACATACTTTTGTCTATCACCAATAGTTTCCGCAGCGCACGCGACCGAATAGAAGATATTTTATAGCATTTTTTTACACCTCGAGTTACGTTACTAAAGTTTTAGTAAGGATCCCTAATATTTTCTAGCAATAAATATAGCCTATGTTACTCAGGGTGAATGTAGCTTTCTAATGGTGAAAGAATTTTTGAAATTGTCAATGTAGTTTTTGAGATTTTTCATTACAAACATACATACACACGAAAATACAAATCTTTCCTCTTTATAATATTAGTGTAGATTCCCTTTTACTAACCTTAACGAATCATTCATTCATAACTCATCATCGTCTTTATATCAGCCTTTAATTGCCCACTGCTGGGCATAAGCCTCCTCCTTGGGGGTCTTGCCAGTAGTTGACATGCTTGGCAGGCGAATTGGCAACCGCAGTTAGGCTTTGGTGATGTTTTAAGAGAGTCGCTGCTGCCCATCCCTCGTCCTCCCTAAGTCGCCACTTATGACACAGATGGGAAAGAAAGGTGTGGTCCATTCTATGTTGGGACCACGCAGCCAGGTCAATTTATTCACGAGTAGCGAAAATTGCTATTTTTTTACTAAACACACTAAACTGGGAAACCTGTTGGACGTTAACAAAAAATAAGAATTCGGGTCGACTCGGCCACATTCGCATAGACTCGTGCGTAAACAACTACTTGAATGATTGCTGTATGGTCCCGGAATAGAATAGGCCACCCCTTTTTTCCCGTTGGTGTCGTAAGAGGCGGTTATCTAAGCAGTGGGCGATGGGGAGAGAAGGGACTATTATTAATATTTTTTTTATACCACTGAGGTGGCAAACAAACATACGGCCCACCTGATGGTAAGCGGTTACCGTAGCCTATGAACTATGAACGCCTGCAATACCAGAGGTATTACGCGCGCGTTGCCGATCCTGAAGAAACCTCTTTACCCCCCTTTTGAAGAACCCCATGCTGTAGTCTCTTGGGGAAACCTCGGCAGGGAGCTCATTCCACAACCTGAGTGTTCGTGGGAGGCAACATCTCTGAAACCGCGCAGTACGCGACCATTGAGGCTGTAGGACATGAGGATGAACTCCCTGTCGATGGCGAGCCGTACGATGGTAGAAAGTGACTGTGGGCATCATATTGAACAATTCCTCCGAGCACAATCCGTTGTACAAGCGGTAGAACACGCAGAGTGAGGCAAAATCTCTGATGTAATGAGGTTGAGGTAATCCCCGGGTATAGGGTCAACTTCCTGGCGGTTGCTCCTAGAAACCATCATGATTAATTCCTAGAGTATTCGTCATGATGGGCCAACTGACCTACCTTTTCATCTTCACGCCATCCTCACACATACATTAAAAAAAAAAAAAACACTGGGCGATTGGCGTTGATATTCCATCAAGGTACTAGGAGAGCAGAAAGTGATACAAACTACGTAACCCGTCTCAGACTACATCAGAACTACCAACATTAATATCTGTCCAAATGTGTACAGACGCGGAGGGAAGTGATTTCAAAGTTTTTTTTTTAAGCGACGGCGAGGCAACAGATCTTGCTTCTAACTTCATTGTCAATAATTAGTATGAAGTATTACCAGAGGGAGATTTTGTACAAAAGTCGTTTGCTTGGGTACCTCTATCCCATTCGTGTTTCTACCGTGAAGTAGTTGTGTTTGCATGGCTGTGTTTCGGTTTGAAACAAGCTGCTGCAACAAGCTGCCGGCCCACCTGATGGAAAGTGGTAACCGTCGCCTATAGACATAAGCAGTACCATGGACATAACAGAGTATACTGTTTCGCCCATGATTTCCCACCATGCGTTGCCATTCTTGAGTACTTAGGTGTTATTCCTCTATACTTTGTAAATTCACTGCCGTATCCCACCCTTCTAACCGAAACGGTGGAAACACGAATGGGACAGAGGTACCCAAGCAAACGACATTAATACAAAGTCTCCCTCAGTGACTGTATCAGTTACTTGGGAGACGGTGATCCCGTGAATTCAATGAGTTGAACCGTCAGCCAGTTCATTGGTAACTCGTTGGTTTACCGAAAACGTTCTGTTTCAACGGTAACTAAAAAGTTTACAGTTAAATTCTTACGCATTTCCGAGAGTTTTCTTTACCAACTTCAAATAGAAGAAGGTTCGCGATTATTTTTTTTAACGGATGATAATGGAACGGTAACCCCACCTGCGCTATCGGTATACACTGGCGAAGCAATAGTGAGGGATGATAGGTGAGGATGAAAGCAGGTTTTTCTTTCACTTGTAAAACCGTTATTTTTCGCAAAATTGCTACTTTTAATATAAAAACATCAAATTATGTTATAATAATAATAATATTTTTTTTATTACAAATAATTATAATCCATTTTTATATAGTACTGAAAGACGATGTAGTGTCAAAAATCGAAAAAGGAATGTTGCGTTGGTTTAGTCATTTGGAGAGGATGGATGAAAGAAGAATTACGAAAGAGATTTATCGAGCAAGAATGAATGGAGATGTCGGTAGGGGCCGCCCTAGACGGACGTATGTCGACCAAAAAGGCGACGTGCTGAAGAAGGGCCGAATTAAAAGTGCCCGTAACCGGCGAGCGTGTATAAAAAGATTGATGAATGTGGAAGAAGCGAAAGAGGTCTGTTTGAATCGAAGCATTTGGCGTTCCATTGTTTCTGCCTACCCTAATGGGTGACAGGCGTGACAGATATGTATGTATATGTATGTATGTATGTATGCTGTGATAGAAGGACGGACGGAATCACGCCTTAAGTTGAGGTTCCTTTATACAATGTTATATTTCTCATTAATATTTACTGTATTTTTTTTTTTACTTGGTGCAATAAAGTGTGAGTAAATAAATAAATAAATCTAGGTACGGAACCCTAAAAATGAAGAGGCGAATTAAAATGAAAAAAATAAATAAAAAATGTATTCTAATTTGATTTAGTTGCGTTTGTCGCCGACTGTACATAGCATTCTTGGCTCTTCAAAGTTTTAACGAGTTCCCTCCGAGAGCCGCTTTCGTCTGCGGCAATTGACTGGAGGGGCGAGAGGGGGGGGGGGTTATTTTTTAATTATCAACTGGGAAAGTATCGATCAATTAATATAAGATTAGAAGAAAAAAGAAAGATTTTTATAGATGTAAACTCAGATTCAATCATTTTTGAATAGCCATTTTTTCGTTACCGCGAAATACAATATTTCGGAATACAATTTCAGCCAAGAACGGGCGAGAAACTCGGCTTTGCGTTATTTGACTTTGGTTTTTTAAAAAAAAAAAAAATAACTAAATAAATAATGTATAAGTCGGTGCTAACCGTTGGGGCACCAGTGAGAGATGATAAGTCCAAATAAAAAGAGATAAATCAGTTAGCCCATCGTGATGAATCCTGATCCGGCACGATGGTTTCCAGGGTAGACCACGTCGAGGGCGGGTCGGGTATATATTTTTTTATATAGGTATAAGTATGCTAGAAAGCTGGCTGCTTTACGCACATACATAAATACATTTTTTAATGTAATATGTCTACAAAACATACAAACGTACCATAGGGAGACTTTGTACAAAAGTCGTTTGCTTGGGTACCTCTGTCCCGTTCGTGTTTCAACCGTGAAGCAGTTGTGTTTCGGTTTGAAGGGTGGGATATGGCGTTAATTTACAAGGTACAGAGGAATAAATAACACCTGAGTCCTCAGGAATGGCAACGCATGGGAGGTATCATAGCGGAACAGTGTACTCTGTTATGTCCCTGTTACTGTTCACGTCTATAGGCGACGGTCACCACTTTCCATCAGGTGGGCCGTCAGCTTGTTTGCCATTCTAAGTTGTATAAAAAAAACTTACAACATGGGCAATGATACACGAAAAGACGTCCTTCTCTAGAAATCTGTGCGATTCTCGAATAAGGGCATACGGGTATGCGATCCCCGGCCTCCCGAGCCGCTGCAGTGTCCCAGTCTTTTCCGCAACTGCAGTTTCCCCCCCTTCCCTTCCCACATAAGTCCCTTATTCCTCTCATTTACCAATTTCCTTTACGCATTTCCAACGTTTCCTTCCTTTTTTCCTCGATCCTGTCCTCTGTGGCGGGAACCACCAACAAATGCATTCCCAAAGAGGGTTGACGTCAGGCAGGCGGCCGCTAAAACTACAAGCCGAATCTTTTTGTAACATGGATAAAACCATATTACGCCGACCCCAAATAATAATTGGGACAAGGGTAGGTAGACGGTGATGCATTGAAACACGGAAAACATTGCTCTCGCCAACAGCGGGTACGAGTATTTCAATTTAGCACAACTGTAACATTCGCATATGAAACATGAGTCTAACTGGTGCATTGCGCGTAACAATAAAATGCATTAACGCTCCCAGAATAAATGCAGTTGCGTAAGCAGACAATTAATTGGTCAACGAGCGAATCTGTAGTACTTTGTTATTGTACAGTGTGTGTGTGAGTTTGTGTGTGTATGGTTTTTTTTTTTTTGCTGGGTGAAAATGGTATGGTAACCCCGCCTGCTCTAACGGGATACGCTGGCGGAGCACCAGTGAAGGGTGATAGATGAGAATGGAAACAGGCCAGTTAGCCCATCATCACGAATTCATTAGGAATTAACCATGATAGTTTCCAGGGGGAACCGCTAGGAGGTCGACCTGGTTGGGTATATTGCTAGCAATGGGATTCCCAGTCTCCATTACTAACAATCCCTTTCCCCCCTGTGTGTATGGTTGTGCGTGTGTGCGTGTGTGTGCGTGTGGTCGGCATAGAATAGGCCACCGCTTCCTATTCCGTGGATGTCATGAGAGGTGACTAAGGGAGGTTGAGGACGGGCAGCAGCGTCCTTCTTTTAACGTCTCTAAAGCCTGATTCAGTTGCCAATTCGCCTGCCACGCGTGGCAATTGCTGGCAAAATTTCCCTTATTGTGGAAGGCTTATGTCCAGCAGTGGACAGTTAAAGGCTGATATGATGATGATGACGATGAATATTATAAACTACCTGTATCCCGCGGCCTCGCCCGCTTGAATTAATATATAATTTTTTTTTTTTAATGGATGATAATGGAATGGTAGCCCCGTCTGCGCTAACGGTATATATTATACTATAATGGGGGAAAAGGATTGTTAGTAATGGGGCAGCTATTGCTAGCAATACACCGTATCAGGTCGACCTCCACGTGGATCCCCCTGGCGTGGTTAATTCTAGTGCAATTTGTCACGTTGGGCTAACTGACCTTCTTTCATCACAAATGTGATCAAACTATTTATGTATTATGCATTCCATTTCATTATCACCTATTAAAAAAAGCTATATACTGGCGTGACACCAGTGAGGGATGATAGGTCAAATGTCAGGTCAGTTAGCCCACCGTGATGAATACAGCTGGAATTCAGCATGGTGCTTTCCAGGACGGGCAACGTGAAGAGCCACCTGACAGGGATTATTAGTAATGGATACTAAAAATCCCATTGCTAGCAATATACCCAACCAGGTCGACCTCCTCGTGGTTACCCCTGGAAACTATCATGGTGTTTTTTTTTTCTTTTTTTGATGGATGAAAATGGATTGGTAACTCCGCCTGCGCTAACGGGATACGCTGGCGAAGCACCAGTGAAGGGTGATCGATGAGAATGAAAACAGGCCAGTTAGCCTATCATGATGAATTCATCAGGAATTAATCGTGATAGTTTCCAGGGAGAACCGCGTGGAAGTCGACCTGGTTAGGTATATTGCTAGCAATGGAATTTTCAGTATCTATTACTAACAATCCCTTTCCCCCCAACTATCATGGTTAAGTCCTGTTGAATTCATCATGATAGGCTAACTGGCCTGTTTTCATTCTCATCTATCACCCTTCACTGGTGCTCCGCCAGCGTATCCCGTTAGCGCAGGCGGGGTTACCATACCATTTTCACCCATCAAAAAAAAGTCCTTATTACTAATAATCCCTCCCCTTCCCCCTTAACAGTGCATAGTTAAGACATAGCATACCCGTGTACCAAATTTATTTCGAATCCATTCGAAACTGTTGCACTAAATTGTATGCGATTTCACAGATCTATTCCTTAAAGTCTGAACTTAAAATCTGGTAGATGCCTCATCTCGATACGTCAACTAAAATTGGTCTGTTCCATTGATTTTCCAGCTTCTGTAATCCACACTATAAATCCACAATAAAAATTGAGACGACCCTAGGGTCTACGTCGTTTAAAATTCGCCTAAAATTTTTATTTGTGTGTGGTCATACTCTCGAATCGGAATGCTATTCGAGTTTGATATATTGCATCGTGTTCGCAATTTAAATTTCCCGCGTCCGCCATTTACTAAACTTAATTTATCACTGGCCAGACACTGAGATCTACAAACTTACTAGTAGATTGCAAACTATTAAAAATAAACTTTATTGTATGTACAAATAAGGGTTACAACGATTGTACCAATAAAAGTGGTCAATAAATACATGGTCGCTTTTGACAACATTTTTAATCTGTGCCCCTTTTGAGCACGCACGTTCCAATATGGCTACTGATTTATTTTTATTTACAATATAATACACACAACCCATTGCCAGTACACGTATAAATAATTCCGTAATTGAATATGTTTTTTTTTTTTTATTTTATTTTGAAAGCAAAGTTGCTAGTTAATCCTCTTTTGAAAATAGACAGATGGTATATTTTTTCAAACGAACTCTCAAGAGGCAAAGGATGACGCGTACGGTTTTATTTTTACTTTTCAAATTGAAGAGATTAGCTTCGACACTTGAGTTATTTTAAAAATATAAATGACCATTCAAGATTCTCGGTGATGAATCTGTTCTTAATGCCGGAAAGGTAGAATCCTTTCACTTGATCCTGTCATTCAATATTTAGACTACATTAGTAATTTAAGAGGGTTCTGTTTTGAAATTGTAAAAATGTACAAAGTCGAAAAAAAATGTGACGGAGGCGTGATTTTTTCTGCCCATTACGACAATGATAATAAGCTTTAAAAAATAACAAAAAAAAAGCTGAAGTCGACCCAAATAACAAAACATACATAAATAAAATTATGCAACTTATAATGACAAACAAATTGACGGTCTATATGATGGTAAGTGGTGACCGTCGCCTGTTTTCGGGCGAAGGGATTGTTAGTAATGCGGATACCTACTACCAGTGCCATTGCTAGCGATATACCCTGTCAGGTCGACCTCCACGTGGTCCCCCCTGGAAACCGTCGTGCTGAACTCCAGGCTAACTGACGCGCCTTTTCATCATCACCTATCATCCCTCACTGGAACCCGCCTATTGACACGAACAGCACTGTGGACACCAGCATACACTAAGATGCCCATGGTATCTCTCATTCGTTGCTTTTTCTTAGGACTGAGACGTTACACATCTGTAAATGTAAATAGACAATTATCAGCTATACGTTTATCCATTGTTCTATTAATTTAAAATACGTAGCAATGTAAAACATTGTCAGCGGGCAGTTTGAACATGGCACTTTGCCTTAATAGCGGTTGTAATAAAAAAAAATAAATAAAAACCAAACACACACAGAAATGACTTCCATCCCAGTGCTGTAAACATCGATTAACGCATAATGTAAAAATAATAGGGATTGAAAAGTGTCGATAGTTAGTATTTTTGTCGATTTTTTTTTGTTTATGCTATTACTTGTAAAATATTATAAAAATTATCACAATCTCTTAGTGGGTACTTATATATATATATATATATATATATATATATATATATATATATATATATATATATATATATATATATATATATATATATATACAATACTTGCCATGTAGTCCCGGCATAGAATAGGCCACCCCTTCCTTTCCCGTGGGTGTCGTAATAGGCCACTAAGGACGCTTAAAGTCGAGGGATTGGCAGTAGTGTCCTTTTTAAAACATCTCTAAAGCCTAACTGTGGTTGCCAACCATTGTCCACCTGATGGAAAGTGGTAACCGTCGCCTATAGACATGAGCAGTACCGTGGACATAACAGAGTATACTGTTTCGCCCATGATACCCCCAATGCGTTGCCATTCCTGAGGACTCGGGTGTTATTCCTCTGTACCCAGTAAATTCACTACTTTACCCCACCCTTTAAACCGAAACACAGCCATGCAAACACAACTGCTTCACGGTAGAAACACGAATAGGACAGAGGTGCTCAAGCAAACGACTTTTGTACAAAGTCTCCCTCTGGTAAGTAAATTTAAGTCCGTTAATGAATAGTTTAACGACAAATTTGTTTGAAATATCTTATAACGGCTCATACTTTTACTTACCGAAGTGCGGCAACGTCGCAATATCTGTCAATTTCCAAAAACAATTGACACAAGTCTCTATATCTCTGATTGATTATTTAAAAAGCGCTCTACAACGGACTGGAACCTCGGTAGATGGGAAAACCTATGAATCGCACCTCGCGTTTTGAACGCTATTTGCATTGCACCAAAGTTAGTCCAAGTTACATGATATTTGGTATATTTATTGTCCCATAAAATTATGAAACTATTCTCGTTTTATTAACTTTGGTGTAATAAAACTCAAATTTGGTAAAACAGAGTGGTTCATAACTTTTGGTTGAAATTTTTTTGTCTCCGCATCGTCTGATCATAAGTCAGTTCATCATCATCATGTCAGCCATTATTCGTCCACTGCTGGACATAAGCCTCCCCCATAGACTGCCATAAAGAACGGTCCTGGGCCACCTGCAGCCACCGAATCCCTGCAGTGCATTTCAGGTCGTCACTCCATCTAATGGCGAGTCGTCCTACACTGCGTTTACCCGTACGCGGTCACCACTCAAGAACCTTTCGTCCCCATAGGTTGTCTGTTCTTCGAGGTATGTGACCAGCCCATTGCTATTCAGCTTGCTTATCCTTCGGGCTATGTCGGCCATAAATTAATTAGGCATAATCAAAAAATCAAGTAAGCAGCAAAATGCTTTCATTTATATAATAGATACATATTGTAATCAAATTATTCACATCATGGACGCGTCTCGAACTTAATGCTATTATTATTCTCTACTAGTCAACCTACGAATAAATGATTGTTTTATCGACTTACAATACCAACTTATTACTACAATACTTAAATCGCCAGAGAGAGACTTTGTACAAAAGTCTTGAGCACCTCTGTTAAATTCGTGTTTCTACCGTTACTAAGTTGTGTTTGCATGGCATGTGTTTCGATTTGATGGGTGGAATATGTCAGTAAATTTATAGAGTACAGATGAATAACACCTGAGTCCTCAAGAATGGCGACGTATAGGAGGTATCATGGGCGTAACAGTATACTCTGTTATGTCCACGGTACTGCTCATGTCATGGTTACCACTTTCCATCAGGTGGGCCGTCAACTTGTTTGCCATTCTAAGTTGTATAAAAAATAAACCATAGATATTAGACTTTTTTATCGATTAATAGTGTAATCTTTCCCCGCACTACGCCGCTGTATTGATGTACTAATTACTGACAGCCAATTACGATTCATAATCGTTTAATGTGAGAACTGTCCGCGATTGAATCTTTATTACGGGATATGGACGCGACGCGGCCTCTATCGGAATATATTAAAAACTAGCCGCGCGCCCCGGCTTCGTACACATACAGTGTTGTTAATAATGGAGACTGAGAATCCCATTGCTAGCAATATACCCAACCAGGTCGATCTCCACGCGGTTCCCCCTGAAAACTATCATGGTTAATTCCTGTTGAATTCATCATGATGGGCTAACTGGCCTGTTTTCATTCTCATCTATCACCCTTCACTGGTGCTCCGCCAGCGTATCCTGTTAGCGCAGGCGGGGTTACCATACCATTTTCACCCATCAAAAAAACACTCAGATTGTAGAATGATCTTCCTACCGAGGCTTTTCTTAAAGACTACAGCGTGGGGTCCTTCAAAAAGTCCTGTTAAGGTCCTTTTTAAGGGTCAGCAACGCGTGCGCATGAGATCCCTGCTGTTACGGTAACCGCGTATACCATCAGAAAGACCTTATGCTTGTGTATAAAGAAACTTTGTCTCTAATTCACTTGTTATTGTTTGTATGGAGATTTTTTAAATCAATCTTTTCACTTTCTCATACGATGTATTAAACTTTTTCTATCATACAAACAAACAACAATTCCAGATAAAAAAAAGAATTTCCCAAAGATATTTTTATAAGTAAATGACGGAGTTAAATCAACTAAATTTAGAAAGACTTTTTTTACAACACAAGGGGTAAACGAGCATGGGGCTCACCTGATGGTAAGTGATTACCGCCGCCCATGATCACCCACAACACTAACGGCATTGCAGGTGTGCTGCCGGCCTTTTAAAAAGGAATATGCTCTTTTCTTGAAGGTTATGTTGTCATATCGGTTCGGAAATACTCAGCAGCAGGTATCAATCCGAACAATTCCTCAGAACACTCCCCATGATAAATTCGGTAAAGTCGATTGAAAAATACAATGAGAATGCCAAATATAAAATAAGTTATGCCATTAATTGATTGTAAGCAACCCTCGTTTTTTACATTTATCACCGTACTTTCTTTCAAATTACCATTATCTAAAAATAAAAAAAAAATACAATTCATGACGAAAAGGCCTTTAAAGTGTAAATAGGAAACTTTTAGTACACTTCTACCACAGAGTAAGTAATCACAATTACAGTTAATTAAAAGTAATGGCGGCCAATTGTAGCTAGACAACCGGACTGCATTTAAATTCAAAGATTTCCTGTAATTCCTTGTTCTTAGTTTAAATTGTATTTTCGTAAAATTTTTCATTTAAAACCATATTTACTCGGTGCTGATGTTAGATAATGAAAACTATGTTATACTAAGTCTTTGATGCTGATACAAGCTCATAATTATAGTACAATATTATTCTTAATCTAAGCCACCAGGAAGATTTTAGGTCAGGTCAATAAAAAAAAATATAAAATGAATTGGCGCCAATTTTCGAATGTGGAATAGACAAAATCACTGATACTAGAAAGGGATAGATGTTAACCTATACATTTGACAATTACGTGACGGCAATTTCGTTACGATTTTACGATAATTTCATTACAATGTATCTTTACGAATTTATGACATAAGAGGATTTTACGCCACAGACCCAATAAGGCGATTAGAAAGGCCACGACTGACGGTCCCTTTGTAATCTTATTTTTTTTTTCTGACATTATTTATACGAGGCAAAGGATCCACTTTTAGTTTTTCTTTTTTTTTTTGTGTCGGCCTAATCCTTAGGTTTGGGTACCGTTGACATACTTATGTAGGTTTATGCTCTTGTTAGAATGGAAACGCTCATTTGAACTGACAAGAAGGAGATTCCCAATTAACAATTAACAATGAACTGTTAACGGCAACGAACCGAAGCAGCCTTTGCATAATTTAAAAAAATACATATTTTAAATACACAATGTGGAGGGGGAGAAGGGATTGTTAGTAATAAAAGGGAGGTTAGTCCCCATCGCTATCAATATACCTTATCAGGTCGACCTCCACGCGGTTCCCCCTGGAAACCATCGTGACTAATGTATCGTTGAATTCGTCACGATGGGCTAACTGACCTGCCTTTTCATCCTCACCAATCATCTCTCACTGGTGCCCCGCCAGTGTACATAGATAGCGCAGGCTGAGTTACCATTCTATTACCATCCATCAAAAAAAAAATACACAGTCCGGACTTAACACGATATAAAAGCCTTTATATGTAAACGGTACCTACATACCTGCTTCTTTATTGCCGACGCTTCGACGTTTTTTTTTTATTTTTTTTTATACAACTTAGAATGGCAAACAAGCTGACGTCCCACCTGATGGAAAGTGGTAACCGTCGCCTATAGAAATGAGCAGTATCATGGACATAACAGACTATACTGTTTCGCCCATGATACCCCCCATGCGTTGCCATTCCTGAGGACTCAGGTGTTATTCCTCTGTACCCAGTAAATTCACGCCATATCCCACCCTTCAAACCGAAACACAGCCATGCAAACACAACTGCTTCACGGTTGAAACACGAATAGGACAGAGGTACCCAAGCAATCGACTTTTGTACAAAGTCTCCCTCTGGTATAATACGTGGATTGCACCAAGTCGTGGTCACGACAGGACTGAAAATTAATTAAAAAAAAAAGTAACACAAAAAATACACTTCTGAATCTTCTTAACCCCCGACCAACCCTCTCGGTCACGACATAACAACCCCAATAAAATATTTACATTGCACAGCAAACATAAAACGAGGTCATAAAGTGTTTTTTTTTTTTTTTTATAGCGGTTAATCGACCATCGGCTCATGACGTATGTGAAGATATCGAAACGGCTTTAGGATAATTTTTAAAACCGGTCAAGCGCGCGTCGCTTTGGATGTTTTACCACATAATAATATTCGATAAGACAGTATAATATGAAAAGTAACTAAAATTAACTAAAACATTCTACCATCGTACGGCTCGCCATCGACAGGGAGTTCACCCTCATACCCTACAGCCTAAATGGTCGCGTACAACGCGGTTTCAGAGATGGTTCCTCCCACGAACACTCGGGTTATTGAATGAGCTCCCTGCCGAGGTTTCCCCAAGAGACTACGGCATGGGGTTCTTCAAAAGGGGGTAAAGAGGTTTCTTCAGGGTCGGCAACGCGCGCGTAATACCTCTGGTATTGTAGGCGTTCATAGGCTACGGTAACCACTTACTCTCAGGTGGCCTATATGCTTGTTTGCCACCTCAGTGGTATAAAAAAAAAAAACAACATTTAAATTTATCAATTAAAACTTTGCAAAAATATTACATGTCTAATAAACTTAAGTATACACAATTTTCTTTAGCTTGCTGTAAAATAAACCAAAGTATATCCAACTTTCTTTATTTATTCCATAATTTTTAAACAAACCTAAATATATCCAATTTTCTGTAGCTAATTGTAAAATTAATCTGAGTATACCCAATTTTTTTAGCTAACTTTAAAATAAAGTATACCCAATTTTTTTTAGCTAATTATGGAATAAACCTAAGTATACCCAATTTTCTCTAGCTAATTATGGAATAAACCTATATATACCCAATTTTCTCTAGCTAATTATGGAATAAACTTAAATATACCCAATTTTCTCTAGCTAATTATGGAATAAACTTAAATATACCCAATTTTCTCTAGCTAATCATGGACCAGACTTAAATATACCCAATTTTCTTAAGCCAACGTTAAAATAAACTAAAGTATACCCAATTTTCTTTAACTAATTATGGAATAAACCTAAGTATATCCAATTTTCTCTACCTAATTATGGACTAAACTAAAGTATACCCAATTTTATTTACCTCACTATAAAAACGTAACTAAATATACCCAATTTCCTCTAGCCCAACTACAAAATAAGCCTGCACTGACCCAATTTTCTTGAGTCAATTATAAAAAACCCTTCCCTCCACCTACGACCCTTTCACAACATAATTAAGCTTCAGCAACTTAACTTGTGCACTTAGGTTAAGTGACTGTGAGTTAGGTGAGGCGGCGAGCAGACCGCGGCTAATGTGCCGTTAAGTTAGCAATAAGTTAATCAAGTGTTGTAATGGGCCAATTAACTTTTCCATACGCACCTATGGTATATATTTTCCAAAATCCCTTATTACGGTGTTCGTTTAAGTTAATCTCCTTTCTTTCACCAGAGGGAGACTTTGTACAAAAGTCGATTGCTTCGGTACCTCTGTCCCGTTCGTGTTTCTACCGTGAAGCAGTTGTGTTTGCATGGCTGTGTGAAGGGTGGGATATGGCGTGAATTTACAGGGTACAGAGGAATAACATCTGAGTCCTCGGAAATGGCAATGTATGGGGGGGGGGGGGGTATCATGGGCGAAACAGTATACTCTGTTATGTCTATGGTACTGCTCATGTCTATAGGCGACGGTTGCCACTTTCCATCAGGTGGGCCGTCAGCTTGTTTGCCCAACTTGAAAGAAGGGATAGTTTTATTTTTGATGAAATAAAATGGATCCGATAGATGGCGGTAAACATTACCTACTTTTACCGGATTAGTTATTTACATCTACACTAATATTATAAAGAGGAAAGATTTGTATTTTCGTGTGTATGTATGTTTGTAATGAATAAACTCAAAAACTACTTTGCTGATTTCAAAAATTCTTTCACCATTAGAAAGCTACATTCACCCTGAGTAACATAGGCTATATTTATTGCTCGAAAAGATTAGGGATCCTTACTAAAACTTTAGTAACGGAACTCAAGGTGTAAAAACATGCTATAAAATATCTTTGGTCGCGTGCGCTGCGGAAACTATTGGTGATAGAACAAAAGTATGTTCTACAATATTGAAGGAAATATCAATAACTACAAAAAACTCCGCGATACTATATGTCCAACTATTATCGTTATGTCATAATAACCACTTTTTACATTTTAAAACTTGATAGATTCATTCGCGCGCTCGGCTCCCTACGCAGCGGATGTAACCGATGTTGAACATTTTTTGACGATTTTAATTGCATTTTTTTTTGTCGAAGTTTAAAAATGTCCACCCGTGCAAAGCCGGGACGAACGGAAGAGAAGGAACGCGGAATGATTTTTTTTTTATTATGCATAAAAATTACATTAAATCAGTAAAAAAAACATTACACACTACCATGTATTTAACACTTACACACGCGTAAATACCGTTTTGTTTATTGTTAAAGTCTATGGTCAAATTGAGAATAGATTAATATCGTTTGTCTTTAATATTATTTGTCTATGGTCTCATTGAATGTCAAAAATAACCATAATAAATTCATTTATTACAATATATGTTATGGTCGAATTTCGACCACGGAGCGACCACTAGTAATAAATAAATATTTACCGCCATCTATCGGATCCATTTTATTTCATCAAAAATAAAACTATCCCTTCTTTCAAGTTGGGCAAACAAGCTGACGGCCCACCTGATGGAAAGTGGCAACCGTCGCCTATAGACATGAGCAGTACCATAGACATAACAGAGTATACTGTTTCGCCCATGATACCCCCCATGCGTTGCCATTTCTGAGTACTCAGGTATTATTCCTCTGTACCCTGTAAATTCACTGGCATATCCCACCCTTCAAATGGAAACACAGCCATGCAAACAACTGCTTCATGGTTGAAACACGAATGGGACAGAGGTGGCCAAGCAAACGACTTTTATACAAAATCTCCCTCTGGTAAAAGCTGTCAATATATTTAATTTTTTTTAGTACGTTTGTTCCGTTATGGAACAGGCTAAGGTAACGGAGACCATGCTGCCTAGTCTTCAGCATTATAATTTGCCTGGACTAATATATTTAAAAAAAAAATGTATTTGAATATGACACATTTGTTTTTTCTTGTTTCAGAGACCTACAAGGCAACAACATAACGATAATATTCCAGAGCGACTTTCAAAATTTGAAGGAGCTAAAAATATTGTAAGTATACGACTTGCTGCTATTTCTATTTATTACTACTATTATCTTAATTATCTTAGCACTAGATGGCGTTAACTTCTTTTATAGAGAATAGATAGATAGATAGATAATTTATTTACATTACTTACAGCGCACAAATTACAATAAAAACACACGCATAATACACAGTGAAAGAGATAAAAGAATGAAAAACAAAAAAGCAACAAAAAAAATACAAAAAGCAAAATATATAATGACAGTTTCTTTTTTCCGAAAAGTTTAGGGGCGAACGATTTTCTTTAATTTCCTTTTAAACTTTGCAACCGACTTCTGGAAAAGAGGAGGTTCTATTTAGATCACGTTGTGTTGTATTATTTTTATATATTTACCTCGTGGTTTATGAATGTATTTAGAAATAGTTTTTTTTTTTTTATCTGACTGAGACACTTTCACATTTTATCGCCACCCATGATCACCCACGATCATGGGCGAAACAGTATACTCTGTTATGTCCACGGTACTGCTCATGTCTATAGGCGACGGTTACCAATTTCCATCAGATGGGCTGTCAGCTTGTTTGCCATTCTAAGTTGCATAAAAAAAAGGAAAAAGAAGACTCAACTCGCTTAATATACTTTATTAGTAAAATTTCATTGAATATAGATGTATAATGCGATACCTTTGTTTCTTCACAGACAGCTGTCGGAAAACTTAATACACACAGTAGAGCGGGATGCTTTTCTAGAGCTCAATGGACTGGAGAGGCTGTAAGTACTTATTTACCTACTTATATTTTGAATTAAAAAAAAAATATGTATTTACTACTTTTGTTAATAAAAATGTAAGTACTTATTGTAATGGCGTAAAAGTTTTCATATAAGAGTCATGTTTAAAAGTTTAAAAAAATATTATACATGGTATATAGATATGAAATTTTCTGGTACATAGATAGCTGTATTACATTGTTGCTTGGCCTCATATTTTTTCACACATGGATTCCGTTGACAAAAAAGAAATAAAAAGCATTTTGTGATATTACGAATCCTGATTCAATAAACACCCACAGATTAACATTGTTGTTTCGTCGCTAAATTATTGGGTACAATCCCAATGTGAAACAATGGCAACATGATGTTTCGAAAAAAAAAATAACTAAGTGATAACTCTTCCTGTCTTATATTTTATTTTGATTTTTTTTTTTAAATTGAAATGACTTTTTTATTTTACGATTTTTGAATTTCGACCAGGCGATGTTAAACTGAGATTTGTACATTTTTAATGAGCATCGTCTCTACAGCCGGTACAAATTGGATTTTAAAAAAAGAACGTCGTATTAATTTTAAATCAACCAGCCAGCTTCTTGCAGCGACCAATTAAGTTCAGTATTCGATTATTCTGTGTTTCGATTCCAGGAAAATGAACAATAATCGTATCGGCCAGTTGGCCGACGGTCTGTTCTTGAAACAGAGACACCTGCAGAGATTGTGAGTAGTTGGTACTGGTGTGGTTCCCTGCCTTACCAACCTTGTGTCGCTGATTTTCGGGTGTTCGCTGAGTTCTTTTTTCTAATACCCATATTCCACTATCGAGAAAAAAAACTGAAAACTTAATATTTTCAAGTATTTGTTAATATGTTCTCTCTTATATAAAAAGTAAATAAAACGATAAATAATACTGTGAAATTTTGTAATTTTTTTTATAATTACTATTTTTTTGTTATTATATGTACACCTATTGTTAAATGTATCGAAAAGTTAAAAAATATGTGTTAAGAATACATTTTACATACAAACATACATATCTATCACGTTAATTTTACTCTATTAAAAAAATTAAAGCAACTTGTATAAAGTTCTTAAACTATTTTATAGTTTTTTTTAAATGTAAAAGAAATTAAACCGATTTCAGGAGTTGAATAAAGAAACCTAATAATATCGCACAAAAAAAATCCCTATACAATATATTTTAACTCAGCGAAAAGCCGATTGTAAGCGACAAAGCCCACACTTCGCAATATCGCCAATGTCAAAATGACACTTGTCGTTTGACATCGCCCCATGTCATTTGACATTGTCGATTTGTTAAGATGGACTCTAACATGTTTATCGGTACCTGGTGCTTACGTCTCATAACCCCAACGGTTACGTTTGACAGTTCGGAATTTGAATCACACTGTGCAATCTATTTTTAATAATACCTATTTATTTATTATTACTATTAATGAGAAAGAAAAAGAAAACTACAGCTAGAAATAGAACAATTCATCTTGCACCAATTTTACTATAATTTTTAATTAAATATTATGTAAAATAACAATAGTTAAATAATGTAAACTTGATATTATAAGGTTACCAGTAATGTAGGATTAGGAATCTAAATTAAAATTAATAAATAGCCATAACTTTAAAAAACAAAGCTATAGTACAACGCATTTCAATGATAAATCTTGACTAATTATAAATTACTTTTAATTTTAAGTGACAGAATCAAATATCTATAAAAAAATAAAAAAACAGTAAATGATTCAGAATTAAAATAAAATTGTCATTAAAATAATGCTGATATTATTTTAATTATAATTTATAACAAAAACATTTGATTTTTAATTAGTCAATATTCCAATTTAAGCCATTAACAAAAAACCAACAACTGCATACGAATGTCAATCTGACATTCATTTGACATTTGCGATTTCCGACTGTCAAACGGGCCCCACAGCTTGATCGTTCACCCCCGTCACTCTGTACCCTATTTCGCTTCTTCTCCTGTATTGGGCATTTCGATGTATTTGTTTACTCCCCCCCCCGCCCCCCCCCCCCCCTCCGCCCCCCTTCGCTCAGTTTTAACCCATCAGTTTCAAGTTACAAGGGAATAACTTTGCCGCAAGAAATATATTAAGAAACAATTCATTTATAAGAATGTTGATAACAAAGTATTGCAATGTCGCATTTATCTGTTAATTTTAGAAAATATAATTGCATATTTTTTCTATGTTTCTATTTGATTATTTAAAAAGTGCTCCGAGAGCGTACTAGAACGTGAAGGCGAACTTAACGCTGCAGCGCTGTACACATTCTCTACCAGTCAACCTTAGATTCTATTTTGTCTTAGAATCTTATCTTAGAAAAAAAAGTATTTATCTTTAGAAGCAAAATATAAAAAACTACAGTATTTTTAACCCTTAAAAGCCTGATTTTTTTAAAACAAATTCTAAAATATATAAGTGTGTACCCTTTACTGTGTTTACTAATGAGAAAGAATAGTAAAAAAAAATCAAAACGATATTTTTATATATTTATTTTGAAAAAAAAAAACATTTGGTAACATGTAAACAGCCAAATATTAAAATAAAATCGATTGTAGGCGCCCAATGCGATTTATAAACCCGGTATCAAATTTGAAACTTCAGGTATTTAAGGGTTTTCCAAACACTTTTTACAATAATCAGAAATATTGAAAATTGTTTTCGATAATAGACAGTTAATTGGCACGTTGCTACACTTCGGTGTGAACATTCTAAATTTAAAACATTATTTGTAAAATCATATTAAACGAAACCATAATTAAATTACGAACGAATTTTATTTTTTTAATTAATTTTTTTATAGGCAAAGGAATTGTTTTCATAACACATCCTTTTAACCTGATGTAACTTGAAACTACACTCTCTTCTAACAACGTCACCCAGTTGCTATCCAGAGCTGACCAGCCCACCCTCTTGGTGTCAGGTAACTTGTGCTAATCCACGTAACCTAGGCTTTCTGTGTGGTAAAACCTGTAAATAATCAATAGAGGTAACTGGCTAGATAATTTATGATTTTTTTTTAGGTTAACTATAAACTTTCGCGGTTTTTTTTTATTTCTTATCTTTGGTCTATACCTACAATGATGTACACAATTTTTGTAGCCGGCGTTGTGATCACGATAGAGTTGAAGGAAACGGCGTCTTCGTTTTCTTTTATAGTTTGGAAAAGAACATTGTCTGAGTAGCTTTTTTTCCAGTAAACAAGGCAACACTTACAATTCTACCAACATCATGTCAGTATTAGTAAAATGATAAAAATTTTTAAAGGACGGAATACGTTTACGCGTGACTTCAGTTTCTTCATTTAAAAATAATTTTTGATTACATAGATAAAGCATCGAGACTCAAAAACGTGTCGACTTTTTGTCAGCCAATTGTCAAATTTGCCCACTCGTTTTTTTTTTTATCAGTGTTCTCTATACTTACGCATAAAATGTATTTTGACGTATTATTCAATAAATTAAATGAGTGTTAACGCATTAAAAAGATGCAAAAATTATAAGATAAAATAAATATAGAAGTTATAAAAGAATCACTCATAACTATTTATCACGCAAAATTGTATGAAAAAGTTGAGCCGCTTTTCTAGAAGCATTTGTATGGGGACACACTATGTATATAATCTAACAATATGTATATATGAATACCGAATTTATCATGGGGAGTGCTCTGAAGAATTGTTCGGATTGATATCTGCTGCTGATTTTCACCACCGTACAACCCGCCACAAAATAAAGTTTCATCCCAACCATCTGGACGAGTGGCCGTCTTCCACCGTACGTTTTTCAAGGCACTTTCTCCCACGCACAACCACTCTTTGGAATCAACTTCCAGCAGCAATATTTCCGAACCGATACGACAACGTAACCTTCAAGAAAAGAGCATATTTCTTTTTAAAAGGCCGGCAGCACACCTGCAATGCCGCTGGTGTTGTGGGTGATCATGGACGGCGGTAGTCACTTATCATCAGGTGAGCCGCATGCTCATTTGCCCCCTGTGTTGTAAAAAAAAATATTTTGGTTATTTATTAAGTTACAATAGAGCTACAATAAAAAAAGATTGCTCATATTCACGGATCATGTCGTCTCAGTATTCGCTCAGGACCTATCTATCCTATTTAAGAGCTGCGCTCTTGTCGGTGGAGCTCTTGCCACTCACTACGATTGTCAGCGAGTCTCTTCACCTCTTGATACGACACGACACCAACTTCTTCCTTGATCTGCCTGATGTAACTATGTCTCAAAATGGTGTTTTTTTTTTATACAACTTAGAATGGCAAACAAGCTGACAGCCCACCTGATGGAAAGTGGTAACCGTCGCCTATAGACATGAGCAGTACCATGAATATAACAGAGTATACTGTTTCGCCCATGATACCCCCCATGCGTTGCCATTCTTGAGGACTCAGGTGTTATTCCTCTGTATCCAGTAAATTCACGTCATATCCCACCCTTCAAACCGAAACACAGCCATAATGTCTTTTTTTATAATGGATGATAATGGAATGGTAACCCCCAGCCTGCGCTAATGGTATACGCTAACGGGGCACCAGTGAGGAATGATAGGCAAGGATGAAAAGACAGATCAGTTAGTTAATGATGATGAATACACCTAAAATTCAGCACGATGGGTTTCAGATGGCACCACGTGGAGGTCGACCTGACAAGGTATATTGCTGGCAATGGGATTGGTAGTCCGCATTACTAACAATAAGTGGTCATAATGTAAAAACAAACATAATAGTGCACAAAGGCGAGTTTATCTCCAATAGAGATTTCATCCAGCAAACCCAATATAAGAAAACTGACAGTTCATTAGTAGTTACAGTCATACATGTGTACCGATCGACTTAAATGTTATAGTTAAAAATAAATAAATAAAATATCTTTACAATTGAAAAGAACTACAGGTATAAATAAATAAATAAAAATAATTTCAATTCGGGAACGTTCGGTTAATTGGATTTAATTAAGTATTTTTATCTATCATTTCTTTTATAAAATATCTCTGATTGTTCTAGAATATTGCGTTTAAAGCGCCTAAATATTTATAACGTTATTACATAAAAAATGTGCAATTTTGTAGTTTATTTTCCTGATTTATGTTATATTCGAGTACAGCACACTTAATTCAAACAAACTATACTCTTAAAAAATCCACTTAAAACTAAAAAATAATTAGAAAATATTTTGTATATATTCCCGCCAAATTAGCTCTAGAGCATATATTGTGCAAATTACTGTCCTATTAGCTATCTCGCTCTAACATATAGGTTATTATATTTTCTCTCTTTTACATTGCCAATCTATTCACTTTATAATATAAGTGTTTATCTCCAAAGGTAAAGGCAAAGGAGTCTGCTCGTACAGCTCATGTTTAACGTAATGATTCTATTAAATTATTTAATTTTCTTCGATTTCGATATCAAAAATTGATATAATCGTATTTAGAAATAAAAATCGTTTGGCCTTTCATTTTACAATAACTCGACAAATGTTAGTATTTTTGTTGAATCTTAAAAATATATATTAATAAGTTCAAATATCGAAATTTGTTCTTTAATCGCTCAACAGATGTCACTATAGGTACTTATAAGCAGGAAGCGACACTTAAATATTTCTACAATGGTACCAAGTGACCTACAATATTATTAAGAGATCGTGCGTGCCCGTCCAGTGATGGGATTAGTGGGTATCGATAAATGGGGCTCGATACGCGCCGGTCACGTACTACAAGCGAGATGAACGGAATGTATTTTACAAATTACGCCGTGTATTCATATGTACTTACTTTTGTTATATTTGTAAAGGGATTATGTTTTTTTTTCTCTATTATGTGAACAGTTTTAAAGTTTATGATTTTTTTTTTTTTTTTTTTATGCAACTTAGAATGACAAACAAGCTGACGGCCCACCTGATGGAAAGTGGTAACCGTCGCCTATAGACATGAGCAGTACCATGGACATAGCAGACTATACTGTTTCACCCATGATACCCCCCATGGGTTGCTATTCCTGAGGACTCAGGTGTTATTCCTCTGTACCCAGTAAATTCACGCCATATCCCACCCTTCAAACCGAAACACAGTCATGCAAACACAACTGCTTCACGGTTGAAACACGAATGGGACAGAGGTGCCCAAGCAATCGACTTTTGTACAAAGTCTCCCTCTGGTAAAATATACGTTATTTATTATCCTTACTAATATAAATAAATATAAAAGTGATTGTTTGATTGTTTATTTCGTTACAGCGCCTTAATGACTTCACCAATTGCTATAAAATTAGGTATATATATATATATATATATATATATAATCATCATCATCTTCCTACCCTTATCCCAATCATTTGGGGTCGGCGTAATATGATTTTATCCATATTACAAAAAGATTTGGTTTTTAGTTTTACGACCGGCTGCCTGCCTGACGTCAACCCTCTTTGGGAATATATATATATATATATATATATATATATATATATATATATATATATATATATATATATATATCCCGGTCACGCGGACAAAGCCGTGGTTAAAAAATAGTAATATTATAAATGTAAATATGAATTTGTTTATTTGTTTGTTACCTTATATCGCCTTGATGCCTTAACCAATCACTATGAAGTTTGAAGCAACATAGATTTTATTTAATTCATATAATAATCAACCTGACTTCATGGAAACTCATTGTTATAGTTTCTTTCATACATACACTTGCATTACTTACATACACCCTCTCTAACTTGCGTACCTCGCTTTAGAATTATAATTTTTATTTGTATAATTATTATCCGTTATTGGCTGTATTTATAAGAGACTTATTTATTTTTATTTATTTATTTAACACTTTATTGCACCAACATAACATGAATGGTTGAACAATTTTCAATACGTATAGTGTAGTACAAATGGCGGTCTTATTGCTAAGCAATCTCTTCCGGACAATCTTTGGGTAGAAGGAATTAAAGCAAGGAATTAAAGGTAGGTGGCGCGTTAAAAAAAAAATAGATTTGTAAAACATAATATCTGTGACAGCATAGTAATATACACATACATAAATAAACACACCAAAATTACAGTGCACTGTGCAGTTTTTTTGTTCTGCAAAGAAAAATAACAGTTTTAATAATTCACAAAAAAAAATGGGACATACGGAAGTAAATCCAATCGATTGAATAAAGGATTGTGAAATTGTCAAAGTAATTATGTAACACACGTCTTACGGAAGTTTATCATCATTTCAGCCATTATCCGTCCACTGCTGGACATAAGCTTCCCCCATAGACTGCCATAAAGAACGGTCCCGAGCCACCTGCAATCATTTTCGAAAGTTGTTTATTATCAAATATAGTAACCACCCTATCACACCGATCGATAGACAGGGATTGTTAGTAATTGGGACTACCAGTCCCATTGCTAGCACTCTGTTAGGTAGACCTCCACGTGGTCCCTAGTAGAAACCATCGTGCTGAATTCCAAGGGTCTAATCATCACGATGTAGCCGTATCAAATCGCATCTGCCATTCCCGCTGCCGCAGGAGTCTATGTGGGAACCATGCCATGTTCATTAGCAAGCGTCCACGGTGGGAGAAGCTCACGTATCTAATAGCGGAAGCTCTCCCTCCCGCGACATAAGCGCAAACACCTCGATGCGCAATTAACGATCATCGCCGCACATGTTAACACATCATACCACTGTGAACCAATAAAAATAGGAAAAAAAAATCACCACGATGGGCTAACTGACCTGCCTTTTCATCCTCACCTATCATCTTTCACTGGTGCCCTGCCAGCGTATACCGATAGCGCGGGCGTCAAATTAAATCACATCGACGCTAGTCAGATGAGATCCTAGCTCATGCTGAGGAACCGACGACGGACATCTGGCGGGCACAGCCCGTAAAAAAATATAGATAGACACTCTTTATTGTTTCCTCCATAAGATTACAATAGTAAACTTATTATAAATATAAACAATTACAAGAAAATATTATATTCGATTATGTTAGTATATATGTATGTATGTATATATGTAATAATGAGTAGGGATATATATTTACAATATTCACATGTATTACATCTCCATATTTAGAAATAATAGAATTCTCATCGCGCCTCCAATCAAACTGTTTATAATTACTCCTCTCCATCCAAAGGTTGGCTGCAAGAGATCGCTCTTAGCGATAAGGTCGTCCATTGTTGTCTCACTGTGATCATTTCTTGTAATTGTTTGTATCTATAAGTTTACTATTGTAATCTTATGGAGGAAACAATAAAGGGTATCTATCTATCTATCTATCTATGCTAATAAAACAAATGGGCGGCCGTATTATAATCGATATTTTGATTACGAATCGCCAGCACATCACTACGTTAGGTGCGTACGCGCCGAATCTTAGCCCTCTGTCCACAATGACAGGCGCATGATATATACGCATGTGAACAGACGGACAAATGGAACGGATATTCTTATATATTTTATGGTCCCCGTGCCGGTGGGCGAGGGGTCAACGCTCTATTTTTCTATTAATCTTTTTAAATCACCTTAATGCTATTTTAATGCAAAGGAAAAAAACCATAGTGCCAACTGTTTGTCTATTTATTTTAAGACAAATATTGTATATGGGGGGGAAAGGGATTGTTAGTAATGGAGACTGAGAATCCCATTGCTAGCAATATACCCAACCAGGTCGACCTCCTCGCGGTTTCCCCTGGAAACTATCATGGTTAATTCCTGATGAATTCATCATGATGGGCTAACTGGCCTGTTTTCATTCTCATCTATCACCCTTCACTGGTGCTCCGCCAGCGTATCCCGTTAGCGCAGGCGGGGCTACCATACCATTTTCACCGATCAAAAAAAAAACGGTATATGTAGGTATACTTTTTTTTTAAATCAATAATTTAATGAAATCTCTTTATTGTTCCCTTTAAATAATGATGTACATAAATAAAATGAGTAATTATTTACACAGACTCACTTGATGGAAAGTGGTAACCGTCGCCTATAGACATGAGCAGTACCATGGACATAACAGGGTATACTGTTTCGCCCATGATACCCCCCATGCGTTGTAATTCCTGAGGACTCGGGTGTTACTCCTCTGTACCCTGTAAATTCACTACCATATCCCACCCTTCAAACCGAAACACAACCTTGCAAACACAACTGCTTCGCGGTAGAAACACGAATGGAACAGAGGTGCTTAAGCAAACGACTTTTGTACAAAATCTCTCTCTCGTATATAATTATTTATATTTATAATAAGTTTACTATTGTAATCTTTTGGAGGAAACAATAAAGAGTATCTATCTATCTATCTAAAAATAAATAATTCATTGTATACGTTTATTACATGGATTTACTCTTCAGACGCGGTATACAAAATTTTTGTCTATGGCTGTTATATTTCCGCACCACAGACAAGAGTGAGTACCATAGAGCTATTCAAATCTTGCAGACAACATGTCTATGCATTAATTTCTGGCATATCTTTGTAAAGCTTCCGTTCTGCTGACACTTATGGGGAAATATAGATTTATATATACATAATTTATACAATTTAAAATTGTGCTTATTTACACATGGCTAGATTTATTTTTTAACGCACCTCTTCAATCTATTTATTCTTTAATACCTTCTACCCAAAGGTTGTCTAGAACTAAGAACAAGGAATTACGTAGAAGAAATGATAAAATAAAAACTGTAAATCATATGGTTGCCTCGTTTCTTCTTATGCAAATATAATTAGTAAAAAGAGGACGAAAGATACACCATCAGTTGCTATTCTTCTCAATTCATAGCAGGCTAGTGTATAGAAAATGTTTGATATGTCAATTATTTGTCAATGACAAAGCTCGCCTTGCCATACTGGAGTACCTTGCCATACTGCTACATGGAGTACTGACACCAACACTCATGTATGGAAGCGAATCGTGGGTATGGCAGAAGAAGCATGAAAGTAAGATTAATGCTGTAAAGATGAGAGCTCTGAGAAGTATGTGTGGTATTACATTAAAAGATAGAGTAAACAATGAGTTTTTTTTAATGAATTATAACTTTATATTATTCTCAATTTCGTGTATAATATAGTATATATCATATATGTGTAAGTATATTTGATATTACTGCTCGACCACAAATCCATCGACATATTCGGTACAAAATATTTGATATTTAGGAAGAACTTGTTTTCTATTTTGTAGAATACGATTGAAAATATGTTTTTTTTTTTTTGTATATAGTTTTATCTTTTATATATTTATATAACATTTTAATTATTTCTTTTTATATTATGTGTTTTCTTTTAATGAATTACTCAAGCTGTGCACATAATTCTTTGATTCACAATAAAAAATTCCCCTCAATTCCATTGTCGTTTAAAGTGCTGCTGCGGACATCTTGTCCTTTCTTGAATACATAAAAATTTCAGAAATGGAATGCTGCCAAATTAAATTCATTGTGTATAAAAAAAAAAAAGTGTAAAAGGTATCAATTTTATTAAACTATTGTTTCAATTCGTCTGAATTTTTTATGTTACGCGATTAACGGACGATGAACCCGACATCACCATGGGACGGATGCTCGTCCCATGGTGATGTCGGGTCGTCATCGTCGATGATATTATAACCTAGCCGAATCACAAATGTAATTATTACTTAAGTTTCTTATGGTTGTAATCTGTTTTATGTGCCAATAAAATAAAATAAAATAAAAAATAAGATATTTATATATATTTATTCGTTTATATATGTAATTTTAGTATGTATGTATATCAATAATTACTAGTACCGCATTCGAGTATTCTGACACTTGTCTATGGTTGACTGGGAGAGAACGCTTTTAGCATTAAGTCCGCCATGTACACATATATGTACTAATGAATAAATAAATAAATGAAATAACAGATTGTTTGTCCCGCCTGTGTTAATTGTATACGTTGGCATCAGTGAGGGATGATAGGTGAGAATTAAAAGGCTTGGTAGCTATGGGATTGGTAGCATTACCAATAGGCGACAGTTACCACTTCTAATCAGGTGGGCCGTCAACTTGTTTGCCATTCTAAGTTGTATAAAAAAAAATCGAAATTCCAACCCTCCCGAAGGAAAGGTCGTGTCCCCCTAAATCTCTAGGGATGGCAGACATTTGTAACACAATACCTCCCCAGTGGCTGGAGACAATTTAAGCAAATTTTATGTTAAGTACACTAATGTAAGCAGCACATTGATCTGCGCATTAAAATATGCACTACATTTTGTTGGTTTATAAAGTTTAAATTCGATAAAATTCCCAAAAAAAAAATATTAATATTATTGTTCATTGAATGGTAACAATTGTTTTTTATAAGTGTCTTTTTTTTCAAGGTGGCAACTCCTGTTTTTTTTTTTTATAAGTGTGTGCTCTCTATTGTCTATGGCTTCAGATAAAGATTCATGTGAAATTCTGTTCTGTGAAGAATATTTTTGTAAATAGCAGGATGCAGTAATGAATTATTTTTGATATAAAATAACAAGTTTAGTAAAAAACTACGAGATATTTCTTCTAAAAATCTGATATAGAACAAACTTAAAAATAATACATTGTTCTAGAAGACCTCAGTGTCAACAGCCAGTATTAAAACTCCAACAGAATAAAGATTTGAAAATATTAACCATTGCTGTTTATGTTTTCATACCACATCGAGCTTCAATAGAAATATATTACTTATTCAAGCGACCTTTCGTGTTTCAACCGTGAAGCAGTTGTGTTTGCATGGCTGTGTTTCGGTTTGAAGGGTGGGATATGGCGTGAATTTACTGGGTACAGAGGAATAACACCTGAGTCCTCAGGAATGGCAACGCATGGGGGTATCATGGGCGAAACAGTATACTCTGTTATGTCCACGGTACTGCTCATGTCTATAGGCGACGGTTACCACTTTCCATCAGGTGGGCCGTTAGCTTGTTTGCCATTCTAAGTTGTATAAAAAAGACGTCAAAAAAGGTGGATATTTACAATTAGGTTGTATATTTTAAGTTTCTTACCTCCTCACTCTGTTATTTATTTACCTGAAAATTATTTTATTATCTGAATAGATATACATATTAGTCCTATAGAAATTTTATCAAAATCGATATAGTATGTAGATAGATATTTTTTTTTTGCATTACGCAAACACGACACAAACACAACAGATATAGATAGACTTTTTTTTATACAACTTAGAATGGCAAACAAGCTGACGGCCCACCTGATGGAAAGTGGTAACCGTCGCCTATAGACATGAGCAGTACCGTGGACATAACAGAGTATACTGTTTCGCCCATGATACCCCCCATGCGTTGCCATTCCTGAGGACTCAGGTGTTATTTCTCTGTACCCAGTAAATTCACGCCATATCCCACCCTTCAAACCGAAACACAGCCATGCAAACACAACTGCTTCACGGTAGAAACACGAATGGGACAGAGGTGCCCAAGCAAAATTACGTGACAAAATTAGTTACAGATTCGAATAAAAAAATCTATCCAATTTGAGAATTTTTTATTCAAATTACTTGCAACGTAAAAGATGGCGCTCATTGTTCTCTCTAAAGATTTGGGGTACTCTCTAAAGATTTCCATAGCTCATTTTTTTTGGTTGTGTTTTCCCTATGATTAGGGAAGGCAAAAGGACTCAGCCTATACAGCCGTTGTCATAGCTCATTTAAAAAAAAATGTGTCAAAATCTGTCAAAAGTTAGTTTAGCTACCTAAATGTTGATACTCGATGTTCAATCTTGTTTTCTGGACACGTTTAGTTGCTAAATTACTCGCCACTCGACTAAATCACTAAAGCAATCTGAACTCTGCATATTTTGCAGATATTTTGGCAACCCTGCACACCCCAGCTTGAAGAAAATTAAATGGACTCCTTAAATTATATATAAAGTCGCTCTTTCCGTCTGTACGCGCCAACTCCTCAGGGAACGAAGTGCAGTTTCATTTTTTTATTGTTTCCCGCCATTCACGGCCGTTCGGCGTCGCTCCAATATTTGAACAGTATTTTTTCTTCCTTTTACGGCTTTGGAATCAAGTTCTTTATGCCAAGTCTTAATTATTTAAAATGTTAATTTTCTAATTTGTTATTGTATTATTTATATCCATTCTGGTTCTGATATTATAATTGTAAAAATTAATTGTTTTATTATAGTAACTACTAATTCCCTCTTGCGCCACCTGCCCATTTCTATCTGCTCTCCTTTAATCATAGTTTGTAAGCGATCGCCCCAGCGATAAGACCGCCTTTTGTACCTTTATGTGTATATTTTAATCTATACTTTATGCTACTGTATTTCACTTGAATTAATATATATTAATAATTTTATTTCTCTTTATTTAAGTCAACAAACAGTAGACATAATAACAATATATATACATACATACATACATACATATCTGTCACGCCTGTCTCCCATTATGGTAGGCAGAAACAATGGAACGCCAAATGCTTCGATTCAAACAAACCATATATATATATATATATATATATATATATATATATATATATATATATATATATATATATATATATATATATACATATGTATCTAAATATCAATAATTTTATTGCCACCAATGACGTTGACCACCTATTACTGTAAAAAAAAATATAGAAAATGGCTGTGTAAAACTACTTGTACAAAATCAAACAATTACACATACGTGAATGACAGAAATGTAAAGAGGTGCGTACCAGTGATCCATTCAAAATCAAAGAACTTCCAAATTGGTGTTGTAATGTTTTAAAAAAATTAAAATTCATTTACCAGCAATAAATAAGTAAATACAATATCACCAATAACAGAATATCATTCCTCCACCTCAAGCAGACCAGCGATAAGTCTCCAGAATGCGCCAACACGTTCCGAAATAATATCAACGGAGTTGTTCGAGTTATAAGCGTTAACAATGCGACGGTTACCACTTTCCCATCAGGTGGGCCGTCAGCTTGTTTGCCATTCTAAGTTGTATAAAAATATATATATTATATATTGCAGATATATTTTTTCTATCTATCTATCTATCTATCCTATTTAAGAGCTGCGCTCTTGTCGGTGGAGCTCTTGCCACTCACTACGATTTTCAGCGAGTCTCTTCACCTCTTGATACGACACGACACCAACTCCTTCCTTGATCTGCCTCATGTAACTATGTCTCGGTCTCCCTCTCCCCCTTCTTCCTTCTATATATTTTTTCATCGAATAAAAATAATAAGAGACATCTCGAAGAACATCTAAGTGAATTCTCGTAAATTACATATTTTTGTACCCTACACAGATAAAAAAAAATGTTTTTTCCCCCAAAAAGGTTTGGCGTGTACGTAGACACATAAAAATAAACAACGCGTGAGTGCTATGTGTAATACGAGCCTGTAATACTTCGAGAGTTGCGCGCCCTGGTGGCCGTTCACTGCATCTATTAATTCTCTTTATTTCGTATCTGCATCTTTTATATCATAAGCAAAATCAATCAATATAAATAAAAATTGTGTCCAACAAAAAAAAACCAACGTTCTTTGTGAGAAAACTAATTTTTTTGATGTAAAACCAAAAATACTGAGTCTATATTGAAAAAAAATCCAAGGGATACGTCTGTTGGTATAATAATAATCACGAAGTGACCGAAATGTGGGGGGTGACATCCACCGAAATCATTCCAATCGTTATGTCGGTGAACGGTCTTATCCCAACCAGACTGGAACAACATCTCAGACGGTTGGCATTCCGAGGCGGCTCACTCCCGGGAAAGATGCAGAAAGCGGTACTCTTAGATTCTGCCCGCATTGTACGCCGGTTTCTCTCTCTGGGGCCCTGAACCCCGGCCGACTGTGCTTCTGCCGGAGGTTAGTTTGCCATCTCCTCTCCTTAAAGGGGAGATGAGAATTTACTAGAAATTTAAAAAATAATAATAATAAAGATTTATTGCACATAAAAATAATACAGTCATGGGCTTACAGTAATTCCAAAGTGAATTATATGTGTATAGCATGTAGCATTATGCCCAGCACATTAGTGTCTAAGCTAGGCCTAGCCTGTATCTTAGACACCAATGCCTTCTATTACATACATATTTTCGTGCAGTTTCGCTATATTACAAATAGCACAAGATTCAGTAAACAACATGTTTATCTGTAAAATAAATTACAATGTTGTATCAAAAAATTTGCTATTATTAGTAAAATAGATGTCATGCTCTGCATTCTTGAAAAAAAAACCAACGTTCTTTGTGAGAAAACTAATTATTTTGATGTAAAAACAAAAATACTAAATTCATTTTGAAAAAAAATCCAAGGGATACGTCTGTAAGTATATCCCTTCAAATAAAAAAAATTCAAATCGATTTTATCATCGTCATATCAGCCTTTAACTGTCCACTGCTGGACATAAGCCTCCCCCTAGGGGGGTTTTGCCAGTAGTTGCCACGCTTGGCCAGGCGGGTTAGCAACCGCAGTCAGGCTTTAGAGATGTCTTGAGAGGGACGCTGCTGCCCATCCCTTAAAAATAAAGATTTTTCTATTCCTTTCTTTTTAATAAACTCTTAATTGAATAGAAAGTTCTACATTATCCTATCACTTTTGTAAATACGAATATTTATGAGGTTGTATGACTCGTTGTTGTATGTTACTCTGTCACACAAAAGATGCTAAACGAATTTGAATTGGTCAAATTTGGAATTGAACATAAAATAGGATACTTTTTTTACTAGATCACGCGGACGAAGCCGCGGTATTCAGTTAGCTACAAAATATTCAAAGACAACGATCAAAGCAACAATTGTAAATATCTTAAAAGCTCATTATCTTCGCCAACTTCCGTTTCGTTTCCGACAAGATGGCGCCGCTTCCGGTAAACTGGCAGTCTGCGTCTGCACGCCATCCGGAGCGGATGTCTCGTCAGTGCCGATTCTTAGTTTAAACCTTTTGATGTTGGCTATGAATTGAATTTTTTTTATATTAGATAACCAACTATTACCCGCGGTGTTGCTTGCATACATAAATATATAAAGTTTTCTAAGTGTTAAATTACCAGAGGGAAACTTTGTACAAAAGTCGATTGCTTGACCACCTCTGTCCCATTCGTGTTTCTACCGTGAAGCAGTTGTGTTTGCATGGCTGTGTTTCGGTTTGAAAGGTGGGATATGGCGTGAATTTACATGGTACAGAGGAATAACACTCGAGTCCTCAGGAATGGCAATACATGAGGGGTATCATGGGCAAAACAGTATACTCTGTTATGTGCATGGCACTGCTCATGTCTATAGGCGACGGTTACCACTTTCCATCAGGTGGGCCGTCAGCTTGTTTGCCATTCTAAGTTGTATATAAAAAAAACCTACGCACCTCTACGTTTGAAATGCAACTATTGTGTAAAAAAATTAATCAGGCTAGTCAAAAGAGTTTACATTCCATAATTGAAATAGAGATATCATTCCTTTTTAAAGTAGGTTAAATACTCGACCGCGTTCCTCCACCGAAAACACAACAAAAGTAATAATTAAATGTCTGAAACAATAATTAATTAAATGTAATTACACGGCACCATCGCGACGGCGGGAAATACGCCATTTCGTGTCGCGCCACAAAATGGCGGACGGTAATTATTGTTATTTAATTAAGATTTTCAGTTATTCGAGTGCTAATTACAGTTAAAATCTGTCGTAGATTTTATTTCGTGTATCGTATTATTAGCTATGTGACTTTTTTTTTATATTTTTTATTATACTTTTTTTTATACTGTTTCGCCCATGATACCCCCCATGCGTTGCCATCCCTGAGGACTCAGGTGTTATTCCTCTGTACCCAGTAAATTCACGCCATATCCCATTCTTCAAACCGAAACACAGCCATGCAAACACAACTGCTTCACGGTTGAAACACGAATGGTACAGAGGTACCCAAACAATCGACTTTTGTACAAAGTCTCCCTCTGATAGGCCTTAATTTATGGATTCAGCCAAAGAGTATTTTGTAATTTGCCTAATTTAGAGCCAGGTGTTTATTAACTTAGACGAAAAACCTAGTTTTTTACTGTAGGTTTTCTAACCTTCCAAAATACGCGATATTTTTTTTGTACTGTACAAAAGTCTGACAATAGACAAGAGTCAAATATTTTTTTTTTATTATAATAAAAATACTAATTATAAGTACGTCACCCTGTTTTTTTGCACTACTGAGGTTGCAAGCAAGCATACAGCCCACCTGATGATAAGCGATTACCGTAGCCTATGAACGCCTGCAATACCAGAGGTATTACGCGCGCGTTGCCGTCCCCGAAGAAACCACTTTACCCCCCTTTTGAAGAACCCCATGCTGTAGTCTCTTGGGAAAACGGCGGCAGGGAGCTCATTCCATAACCTGAGTGTTCGTGGGAGGAAACATCTCTGAAACCGCGCTGTACACGTTGTTTGCCATTTTAAGTTGCATAAAAAAACAAATCGGAAGACGATTTAAATACCTAATTGTGCTAAGTTTAACAAATAAGTTTATAATAGTTAATAGTTTTAAATCAAAAACATATTGATGTTTGAAGAGCTTTCATAATGTGTAGTAAAGCAACGTCTTTATCTGTCATTTTTCAAAAACAAAGAATTTTCAATAATATAAGCCTTTATTAAACAAGTAACATAATAAACAATTCAATGTAATTAATATTCAATCAGTAACTGTTCTGTCACGCCTCTCTTGTCCAAAGACAAAGGCCTCCTCCAGAGTCTTCCATTCTATTCTGTCTTTGGCTATCCTTGTCCAAAATGCACCTGCTTTTATATCTGTAACCCATCGTGTCAATGGTCTTCCCTGTCTTCTTTGGCCTATTCTAGGGTACCAGTCTGTTACAGTTGTTGTCCATTTTTGTGTTTTTTTCTCGCATAATATGTCCTGCCCATCTCCATTTTAATTTTTTTATTGTATAGATAACGTTTTTGCATTTTGTTCTCTCTTTTATGTCTATTGCTTTATATTACCCATTGCTAATCAGCAGTGGGACATAACAGCTAATATAATAATAAAAAGAAATGAACGGGAGAGCTTCGCCAAATTGTGGACACATTTTTAGGTTAGTTTTTTTTTTTTAATTTTCTTAACACCTTTTTCTCGAGAATAATAAAATGTATTTACCAAACGAACTAGTATAAGCGTCTACCGGGCGTCATATTTAAAAATACTTTCACTTAAAAATACATTGGAAAAAGGGAAAGCTGTAAAAAGTGTCTGCAGAACTATTGTTCCAATCTACTAAGCCTCCATTAGCCTCGCGGCTTACTACGCCATTTTGTTGAGTGGGAACTGGCAAATGGCGGATTAAGTTCGACTGAGATTCGACCACAATAGGGCTTTTACGGAAGGCTGTTTGCGTTTCGTTCCTTAGTGCAGTTGCGGAGTTTGCGCGGGAATTTTTCTTTTTTTTTTTAGTACGTTTGTTCCGTTGTGGAACAGGCTAAGGTCGGAGACCATGCTGCCTAGTCTTCAATATAATAAATTGTCTGGAATTTTACGGAATTTTTCTTTTAATTTTTAATAGTGACGTGAGATGACAATTTTTAAATTTAAATAAATAAATAGGTCATGAGATAGATAATTTTTTTTTGTATTACTTACAGCATACAAATGACAACAGACATAAATACATACGTAAAAAAAAAGAGATAAAAGAATACACATCCAAAAAGCAAAATACATAGATAAATATAGTAACAATTGTTTTCCTTTCATGCGTGTGTCATAGTAACACAAAATGGCCACAGCTCAGTTTATTGTTTTGCCCTCAAAAGAGCAAAACACTGATATTCTGTTATGGCCAAGAGCCAGACGCGAAATTTTTTAACAAATATGTAAATTAAATAAGTATCTAGGTAGATAGCACAAGGTTTTGTGGAACACATAGCTCAAAGAACCGACAACCGATGGGGAAGGAAGGTTCTTGAGTGGCAACCGCGTACGGGCAAACGCAGTGTAGGACGACTCCCCACTAGATGGAGCGACGACCTGAAATGCGTTGCAGGCAGTCAGTAGATGCAGGTGGCTCAGGACCGTTCCTTATGGGAGTCTATGGGGGAGGCTTATGTCCAGCAGTGGACGGATAATGGCTGAAATGGCCATGATGATGATAACAGAGTTTCGTCAGTAAACAGTAGATCTTGGGTCCGGTCAAGTCGGGCAACCCAAGTAGTCAATAGGAAAGTCCTCAGTTTTTTTTTTTAAATGGATGATAATGGAATGGTAACCCCACCCGCGCTATCGGTATACACCGGCGGCGCACCAGTGAAGACTGATAGGTGAGGATGAAGTAGGTCAGTTAGCCCATCGTGACGAATTCAACAAGAATTGTTCACGATGGTTTCCACGGGGAACCACGTGGAGGTCGACCTAATAAGGTATATTGCTAGCAATGTGGCTGTCAAATTCCATTGCTAACAATCCTTCTCCCCCTGGAAAGTCCTCAGTTGACCTTGATTACCCATATAGATATGAAAAAACATGTTTCCAAGAACATATTTCCCAAACGAACGTCAGGTCAGTCTAACTATTCATACTTGACTCGAACATCGATCCAGTTCACTGTTGAATTAATAACAAAGCAACCATTTATCATAGACACACTTACACATAGATGACGTAAGTATCTCAAACTAAATAACATCCCACTGGGGCGCTATTACACTTATCTCAAAATATTAAAATTTCAATTTGATGTCACAGCGGAATATTTATTGTAGAAAACGATATGAACTAATTTTCTGATAAGTTTAAGTTCTTTTTTTATGCAACTTAGAATGTCAAACAAGCTGACGGCCCACCTGATGGAAAGCGGTAACCGTCGCCTATAGACATGAGCAGTACTATGGACATAACAGAGTATACTGTTTCGCCCATGATGCCTCACATGCGTTGCCATTCCTGAGGACTCGGGTGTTATTCCTCAAAATAATATCATTAATTGGATACAATCTCTCTTTATGACAAAAAATAATACACATGTTACATACGAGAAAACAACGTAATAATGAAGATTACGCAATTATATAATAATATTTATTTATTTATTTATTTATTTGGGCACAGCAACAGTATTACAATTCACATTAAATTGAATATAATGAATTTTATAACTAATTGTTTTAAAATTGTATACCATTAATTGCTACGCACAGCGTTAGCTTATACTAGTTTCAACATTATATATAGTAACTATAGAAAATGAGAACAATTATATATTAAACTCAGACACTATAACTATCTTACTTTGAAATTAGAAGAAAGAAAAAACATAAAAAAAAAACAAAACGAACGTAGCAGTGTTTGTGCAAAGGAGCTAACTCAGCATATGTCGCAGTTTCATATCTGAAGCTACGACACTGTTTTTCAATAGATTTTTCGTATAATAATAATAATTCCAGCGCTAAAAGCTGAGAAATTTAAAAGATAAGTATAAAAATAATAATAAAATTCAAGAAAGATAGTTTTTTTGTTTTTTGATGGGTGAAAATGGTATGGTAACCCCGCCCGCGCTAACGGGATACGCTGGCGGAGCACCAGTGAAGGGTGATCGATGAGAATGAAAACAGGCCAGTTAGCCCATCATGATGAATTCATCGGGAATTAACCATGATAGTTTCCAAGGGATACCGCGAGGAGGTCGACCTGGTAGCAATGGGATTTTTAGTCTTGTCTTAGTCTTAGGATTTTCCATCAGGTGGGCCGTCAGCTTGTTTGCCATTCTAAGTTGTATAAAAAAAAATATAAATTTAAGTGTATGTGTTTGTTTAGTGTATGTGTAAATAAAATAAATAATTAAATAAAATAAATAAAAGTATATGCAAATGCGACATCTATGTATATGTGATTCTATGTCTTCGCCAGTAACCAAGTTGTAATTATAGAGGGTTAGTGTAGGTGGGTCGTGATTTTTTTTAGTATTTTTTTTTAATTTAGGATTTTTTTTTATATATTGCCTCATCTTCATCGTATTGGTCGTTAACTGTCCACTGCTGGACATAGGTCTCCCCCTAAGAGGGTTTTGCCAGTAGTCGCTACGATTGGCAGGTGAGTTGGCAACCGCTATTAGGCTTGAGTGATGTTTTAAGAGGGACGCTGCTGCCCATCCCTCGACCTTTAGTCGCCTCTTACGACACCCACGGGAAAGGAAGAGGTGGTCCATTCTATGCTGGGACCATACAACGATAACTGCCTATTGTAGTAGTTTTTTTTTTAATGGATGATAATGTAATGGTACGCTACGCTGCCGGTATACGCTAGCGGGGCACCAGTGAGGGATGATAGGTGAGGATGAAAGCAGACCAGTTGGTCCAATGTGATGAATTCAAGAATGTATGATAATGGTTTCCATGAACCCCATGAACATCAATCTGGCAGACTTTGTACAAAAGTCGATTGCTTGGGTACCTCTGTCTCATTCGTGTTTCAACCGTGAAGCAGTTGTTTTTTTTTTTTTTTTTTATACGACTTAGAATGGCAAACAAGCTGACGGCCCACCTGATGGAAAGTGGTAACCGTCACCTATAGACATGAGCAGTACCATGGACATAACAGAGTATACTGTTTCGCCCATGATACCCCCCATGCGTTGCCATTCCTGAGGACTCAGGTGTTATTCCTCTGTACTTTGTAAATTCACGCCATATCCCACCCTTCAAACCGAAACACAGCCATGCAAACACAACTGCTTCACGGTTGAAACACGAATGGGACAGAGGTACCCATGCAATCGACTTTTGTACAAAGTCTCCCTCTGGTATAGTTGTGTTTGCATGGCTGTGTTTCGGTTTGAAGGGTGGGATATGGCGTGAATTTACTGGGTACAGAGGAATAACACCTGAGTCCTCAGGAATGGCAACGCATGGGGGGTATCATGGGCGAAACAGTATACTCTGTTATGTCCCCGGTACTACTCATGTCTATAGGCGACGGGTTACCACTTTCCATCAGGTGGGCCGTCAGCTCGTTTGCCAATCTAAGTTGTATAAAAAAATATATACCCCTATATTGCTAGCAATGGAAAATCCAATTAGTTATACATATATTTACAAGTTGCCGTCTGGTCCAAACATAGAACGTACCACCTTTTCCTGTCCCGTGAATAGTAATAGACAACCAAGGGAATTTAATTCTCCAGTTATGTGGTAATAAAAAAAAAATAGATAGATAGATAATTTATTTGCATCACTTACAGCACACAAACAGCAAAAGACACAAATGTAATGTGAAAAAAGACAAAAAAAAAGATACATTTACAAAAAATAAAAAAAAAATACAAAAACAAAATCAGAATGCATAAAATTAGTAACAATTTTTTTTTCTCTCTGAAAAGAGCAAAACACTGATATTCTGTTGTGGTCAAAGGTGAGCCGCGAAATACCGCTGAAAAAAAAAATAATAAAAAAAAAGAAAAAAATACAGATCAAATACACAGTGTGCGTTCGTTATATTCGCTATTTAGAAAAAGGGTGGTCAGAAGTCAATTTCTATCAATACAACCGACTGCCTTTTTTTAAAGTCGGTTCAGAATGAAGGCGAACAATATACGGTATTAGTACAAAGCACCCAATTCGGGAGCTACATTCATTATTCAATAGGCACGGGGAAAGAGCGATTTGGACAGCCCTGGTGGCGTTGGAATGTTACGGATAAGACGTACGTAGTTTTTTTTTTTTATTTTATACCACTAAGGTGGCAAACAAGCATACGGCCCACCTGATGGTAAGCGGTTACCGTAGCCTATGAAAAACCTCTTTACCCCCCTTTTGAAGAGCCCCATGCTGTAGTCTCTTGGGAAAACGTCGGCAGAGAGCTCATTCCATAACCTGAGTGTTCGTGGGAGGAAACATCTCTGTAGTTCAATGAACTTTTTATTATACAATAAAGGTCGTTATATCAGCCTTTAACTGTCCACTGCTGGACATAAGCCTCCCCCTTGGTTTGCAACGCTTGACAGGTGGATTGGCAACCGCAGTCACGGTTTAGAGTTGTCTTCAAGGGGTCGCTGCTGTCTATCCCCCGTCTTCCCTTGGTCCCCTCTTACGACACCCACGGTAAAGCGAGAGGTGGCTTATTCTATGCCGGAACCACACGGCCAACAAAGCCGACAATAAAGGTACTGTATTTAAAAAATAATTAAACATAATACCGGACGAGGGCGAGTTTATCTCTAAGGGAGATTTCTTCCAGCAAACCCAATATGTTATAAACTGACAGTTTATTCGTTAACTTTATTCTTTGCTACTCCTGAGGGCTCAGGTGTTATTCCTCTGTACCCTGTAAATTCACGCCATAACCCACCCTTCAAACCGAAACACAGCCGTGCAAACACAACTGCTTCACGGTTGAAACACGAATGGGAGAGAGGTACTCAAGCAAACGACTTTTGTACAAAGTCTCCCTCTGGTACAATTAGTCTGTTCAGTTATATGTACGTTTGTTTACATTTTCATTAATTTACCAGACTATACCAGTTTGAACATGGTTCACTGAATCTTCCCATAACTGGTTCAGTGCGAAGTATCCCAAACACCTCATTCAATGTACAACCAAATACTCACACATACGCACACGCACACGCACACGCACACGCACACGCACACGCACATACACACGCACACGCACACGCACACGCACGCACGCACGCACGCACGCACGCACGCACACATAGTCTGTATTTTGTAATTAACTTTGCCTAAGTTATATACTAGAAATAAGTTTGAATGTTAAGTTTATTCTTGCACTCTATATCTTATTATTGTTATCTGTGTATTGTAACACTAATTGGTTGCCTTGTATTTGTGCAGTCCACGGAGATGGGGCACTGGTGACTTGTGACACAGGCTCTTCTAAACCTACCGCAAGCGCCAGTCTCTCACAAAAATGGTCTTCATATCGAATTGTACCTCGAGTTGTCACTTTATTCTACCTTTTGTGAAGGGGAAATAAACCATTCATTCATTCGTTCACTCTGTCATGTCCGCAACACTCTGTCGCGGCAGGGCTGTTCAACTATTAATATTTAATCACTAGAGTATCGCGTGCGAAACGGGATCCTTTATGACTTCTCGCCCGTTCTTATGTTTCGTTATTTGATTTAGCTCCTCAAGAAATGTAACGTACAGATGGACAAATTTAGAAAAAAAAATCAGGTTTAACAAACTATCGATTACGACGACCCCAAATGATTAGAATAAGGGCAGGAAGTTGATGATAAAAAGGGCCAATATTGGTGCCAATACCAATTATCAGATTCAGAAATAAAATGCCTTTATATTCGCTGACGGCCCGCCTGATGGAAAGTGGTAACCGTCGCCTATAGACATGAGCAGTACCGTGGACATAACAGAGTATACTGTTTCGCCCATGATACCCCCCATGCGTTGCCATTCCTGAGGACTCAGGTGTTATTCCTCTGTACCCTGTAAGTTCACGCCATATCCCACCCTTCAAACCGAAACACAGCCATGCAAACACAACTGCTTCACGGTAGAAACATTAATGGGACAGAGATGGCCAAGCAAACGAATTTTTGCCATTTACAAGAAATTTCCGTCCGCGAACATTCATATTGTAAAACGAACCCCCTGTCAAGGTTTTCCCTAAAGACCACAGCATGGGGGTCTTCGAAAAGGGCGTAATAAGGTTTCCCATGGGACAACATCGTACATATCACGTCTTTCGGCATAGAGTAACTCTGTCCTACCAATAGTTCGAAGTCGTAATCAATTCTACAAATGCATTGAATCCCAAATTGTCATGTTCGGAATATGCCGAAGATTGCATTGGTTACTGGGTCAATTTTCAAGAGAGTGTATCCATGAATATTAACAAAATATTGCAAAAATGCTTTTTTAATATTTATTTTTATAGCATAATTTATCACCACACCTAGAACACAATTTTTATTTATACGACTTAAAATGGCAAACAAGCTGACGGCCCACCTGATGGAAAGTGGTAACCGTCGCCTATAGACATGAGCAGTACCGTGGATATAACAGAGTATACTGTTACGCCCATGATACTTCCCCAGGCGTTGCCATTCCTGAGGACTCAGGTGTTATTGCTCTGTACCCAGTGAATTCACGCCATAACCCGCCCTTCAAACCGAAACACAGCCATGCGAACACAACTGCTTCACGGTTGAAACAAGAATGGGACAGAGGTGGCCGAGCAAACGACTTTTGTACAAAGTCTCTCTCAGCTAAACCTTTTCTACGAAATGTCCCTCCGGTACCGCTCTCTGTCTCGTCCACAGTACTCTACTGCGCCAGGGCTATTCGTCTATTAATATTTAACCATCGAATAGCTATCGCGTGCAAAACGTCATACTTTACGACTTTTCGCCCATTCCACTGTTTTATTATGCGCCTAATCTTCTCGCCCCGGCTCGCCCGTCCCCTGGGGGGTGTTTTAAAACATACTAGCACGTGCACGCGACTTTGTTCGCCTCGATTTTGGAATTAAGAAAACCAAATTAAATTTACACTAGAGGAAAAAATTATACTCTGAACTATTTACATTATTTTTATTATACACACACCGCACAGACAATCACCCAAAATATTGCCCTTTTTATTTTATATTTATTTTAATTATTATTTTCACGTACCCTCAAATGGGTTAAAGCTGAAAACCAGTGTTTTGTTCCTTGAACAATGTTACACGCTGAGCTTCGACCTTTTTGTATTGCTGCAGAACACACATAATAAGACAATTTTATAAATCTTATGTTGTTTTATGTATTATCTATTCTTATGTACATGTTGTGTGTGATTAGTAACAAACAAATAAACGATATATCTATCTATCTATCTATCTATCTAAGGGATCAGAAAAAAAATGCCATATTTTTTGAGGCTTTTCAATTAGCTGTATTTTCTTTAAAAATGGTCGTATTGGAATTAAAAAAATGGATTTTAAAGCTCAAAGTTTCTAGTTTTGAGTTCTAAATGATAAAAAAAATTTTTAAGCAACGTGTTCTTCTCAATCCTAATGATTACCGAAACGAAAATTTTTTCAAAATTTTTTGGGTCTTTTTTTGGGTCTACGAATTTGGAAAAAAAATTCTAACTTAACCACTATATGGATCGGATAATTGGCGGCCCAGTATATACTGTGCCGTCCATGATACTGCGTATACCATTCCTCGTCGGGTGTTTTGTAAGTAATTGTGTATTATGTGCAGGGATTTGAGCCGTAACGAGCTGACGGCCATCAGCCGACGCACCTTCCGCGGTCTGACGGCCCTCAAGAGTCTCCATCTAGATGGGAACCAGCTCAAGTGTGTGGACGAGAAGGCCCTGGAACACCTCAAGAGTCTAGAAGTATTGTAAGTTTCCATATATTTTTTATAAATAATAATAAATGGCAAACTATCAAACAAACTCTGTGTGGTCCCGCCATAGAATGGACCACCCCTTCCTTTCCCGTGGGTGTCGTGAGAGACGACTAAAGAACTGTAATGGTCGAAATATGGGCAACAGCGTTCCTCTCAAAACGCCACTAAAGCCTAACTGTGGTTGCCAACCCTCCTGCTAAATATAGCAACTACTGACAACCCAATCAGGGCGGGAAAGGTTTGTTAGTAATGCGAACTATCAGTCCCATTGCTAGCAATATGCTCTATAAGGTCGACCTCCACGTGGTCCCCCCTAGATACCAATTGGCCGGCAGCACACCTGCAATGCCGCTGGTGTTGTGGGTGATCATGGGCGGCATTAGTCACTTACCATCAGGTGAGCCGCATGCTTGTTTGCCTCCTGTGTTGTAAAAAAAATCGTGAAGAATTCAATAAGAATTAACCATGATGGATTTCAAGATCGCCCTGATAAGACAGGGTATTTACTAGCAAGGGACTGCTTGTCCAGTGTCTAACTATTCCGGCCCCATACTAGTGCGAGTTATGCCCATTTTTGGAAATTTCTGAAAATCCCTCTTCATTGAGCCAATTGTGAATATATGTATCTATGTATTTGTTATGTATGTGTATATGTATGTATATATATGTGTGTAAGTTTTTATTTATTTATATATTAATGTAATGCGTCAGGGATGTTCTTCTCTAGAAATCTGTCCGACTCTAGAATGAGGGCATACGGGTATGCGACCCCGGCCTCCCGAGCCGCTGCAGTGTCCCAGTCCTTTCCGCAACTGCAGTGTCCCCCCCTTTCCTTTCCCACATAAGTCCCTTATTCCCCTCATTCACCAATTTCCTCTACGCATTTCCAACGTTTCCTTCCTTTTTTCCTCAATCCTTTCCTCCATACCGTAGGTGGCGGAAACCACCAACAAATGCATTCCCAAAGAGGGTTGACGTCAGACAGGGGGCCGGTCGTAAAACTAAAAACCAAATCTTTTTGTATTATGGATAAAATCATATTACGCCGACCACAAATGATTGGGATAAGGGTAGGAAGATGATGATATATTAATGTTATATTATTATTCATGCACTTTTATTATTTACATATGTAGGTATATAGAGCTGTTTTTATTGTATTATATATAATTTTTTTTACTGGGTATTATTTACCTTTACTTTAATTGTTTTACCTTTAACTGTACGGTTATTACCCTTATATTTTTTACATTCTACAGTTTCCTTTCAGCTTCTCAAAGGTCGACTGTAAGTGATCCCTTTACGGGATAAGTCCGCCATTGTATATTAAATCGGTGCTTAATTTGAATTGTGTACAATATAGATTTTACAATACAATACAATATCCATTTTCAGGACATTGACGAATAATAATCTCACGTACCTCTCCCTGGAGCCGGTGGCGGTGACTCGTCTCCATACACTGCGTCTAACAGACAACCCAATCGTGTGCGACTGCCGGGTCGCGCGCCTGGCGACCGCCGTGCGCGCTGCCAACTTACTGGGCGTCGGGGCGAAGTAAGTATTTACATTGGTATTTTAAGTTATAATAAGCTAGTGGCCCGTACCGGCTTTGCACGGGTAGGTAGACATTTTTGCAACATTTTAAAAAGTGGTTATTGTGACATAACGATAATAGTTGGACATATAGTGTCGCGGAGTTTTTTGTAGTTGTCGATATTTTCTTCAATATTGTAGAACATACTTTTGTTCTATCACCAATAGTTTCCGCAGCGCACGCGACCAAAGATATTTTTTAGCATTTTTTTACACCTTCAGTTACGTTACTAAAGTTTTAGTAAGGATCCCTAATCTTTTCTAGCAATAAATATAGTCTATGTTACTCAGGGTGAATGTAGCTTACTAATGGTGAAAGAATTTTTGAAATCGGCAAAGTAGTTTTGAGTTTATTCATTACAAACATACATACACACAAAAATACAAATCTTTCCTCTTAATAATATTAGTGCATTAGTTGAAATTAGAATAAAAATATACATATAAAAAAATTAATGTAGCAGTGTTTGTGCAAAGGACCTAACTCAGCATAAATCAGTTCAGGGTACAATAGGACTGATATACCTGAAGAAGGTAAAAGCCCTTAAAATATTAAAAAAAAAAGCATATGTCTCAGTTTCACCAGGGGGAGACTTTGTACAAAAGTCGTTTGGTTGGCCACCTCTGTCACATTCGTGTTTCTACCGTGAAGCAGTTGTGTCGCATGGCTGTGTTTCGGTTTGAGGGGCGGGATATGGCGTGAATTTACTGGGTACAGAGGAATAACACCTGAGTCCTCAGGAATGGCAACGCATGGGGAGGTATCATTGGCTGAAACAGTATACACTGTTATGTCCATTGTACTGCTCATGTCTATATGCGACGGTTACCACTTTCCATCAGGTGGACCGTCAGCTTGTTTGCGATTCTAAGTTGTATAAAAAAACTTTCATATCTGATGGTACAATGCTGATTTTCTGTATGCTTTAAATACGTGACTCATTGATACGATACCGTGATAATTACAGATGTCAGGCACCGGCGACGTTGCGCGGTGCTCTATTGACAGAGTTAGATCATGAACAGTTCTGCAGCGGTGAGTTACAAATGCTTTACAAATCACAAATCCGGCCCCATATGGATTATTGCTGTCACTTATAGGCGGGAGCACCTATATACCAGCTTGAACCTTTCGACACTTCAGCACGATGGTTTCCAGGGGGAACCACGTGGAGGTCGACGTGTAAGGATATATTGTTAGCAATGGGGCTGGTAATCCGCTTTACTAACAATCCCCCCCCCCCCACTAGTTGGAGTAACGACCTCAAATGCATTGCAGGGAGTCAGTGGCTGCAGGTGGCTCGGGACCGTTCCTTATGGCAGTCTATGGGGAAGCCTATGTCCAGCAGTGGACGGATAATGGCTGGAATGGAAATGATGCTAAGTTCAAATTTCAATCGTCTTTATTCAAATACATTTGTTTACAAGCATTTTTAAGTCGTCATTTCTTCTAATCTACTGCAGGCTTCGGAAGGTTGTCATCTGTTGTGAAGAGCCCGCGAGAAACTCAACAGTTACTGTTTTAAATCTCTGTTAACATTATGTGTGTTTATTTAAATGTACTATATCTAATATTACATGGTCGTTGGCAGCCCGCGCATGATCCACTAACACCGTGCACGCTTCTCATTCAAGTAATCGTTTAGTGCGTAACAGGCTTTGTTCAATAAGTGTTTTTAATTTCAGATAATTAAAATAATTAAAGCGGCCTAGGATAATTACTTAGTAAAGTATTGTACAGATAATATCCTAGGCCGCTCTCGCCTATTATTCTCTAATATTCATTTGTTCCGTGTGGGCCCGGCATAGAATAGACCGCCCCTTCATTTCTCACAGGTGTCGTAAAAGGCGACTAAGGGAGGGCGAGGGATGGGCAGCAGCGTCCCTCTTAAAACATCTCCAAAGCCTAACTGCGGTTGCCAACCCGCCTGCCAAGCGTTTTGGTAAAACCCCCGAATGGGGGGGGGGGGGGGGGATTATGTTCAACAATGAAGTAATAATAGCTCATATGAGAATGATTGATAAGAAAAAAAAAAACAATACTTTAATTCACACGAGCGAAACCGCAGGTAATAGTTAGTATATTACGGTTGCCAGGTCCGACGACGGCCATCGCGGGCGAGTGCTCGGCGGAGCCCCGCTGCCCGCCGCCGTGCCGCTGCACACCCGAGGGCACGGTCGACTGCAGGGAGAAACTCCTCTCGGAACTGCCCGCTGCTATACCCCACCGGGCCACTGAGATGTAAGTATTTACCGGGTACAGAGGAATAACACCTGAGTCCTCAGGAATGGCAACGCGTGAGTAGTATCATGGGCGAAACAGTATACTCTGTTATGTCCATGCTACTGCTCATGTCTATAGGCGACGGTTATCACTTTCCATCAGGTGGGCCGTCAGCTTGTTTGCCATTCTAAGTTGTACAAAAAAAAAATGTGTAAGTATCCACCAGAACTGCCGCCACCAGATGGAGACGTTGTGCAATTCTTTCCTCTTCAACCATCCAATTTTTTTTACGTTTTTATTATGTAGACACGTTTTTATTAAGATTGCTTATAAAAAAATAAACAAAACAAAGCAAAAAATGATAGAACAGCTGGCGTTCGGTATTTTTTTTTTATGACGGATAATGATAGAATAAACTGCCCCCTGCCTGCGGGGAGAAAGGGATTGTTAGTAATGGAGACTGTGAATCCCATTGCTAGCAATATACCCAACTAGGTCGACCTACTCGCGGTTCTCCCTGGAAACTATCATGGTTAATTCTAGATGAATTCGTCATGATGTGCTAACTGGCCTGTTTCCATTCTCATCTATCACCCTTCACTGGTGCTCCGCCGGCGTATCCCGTAAGCGCAGGCGGGGTTACCATACCATTGTCATCCAATAAAAAAAATACGCCTAGAATTCAGCATGATGGGTTGCAGGGGGGGGGGGGGCTGGACTCTGGCTCTCCATTACTAACAATCCCTTCCCCCCAGCGCAGGTGGGATTACCATACCATTTTCACCCATCAAAAAAAAACCGCTTGCGATATCGGTACACACTGGCGGGACTCTAGTAAGGGATGATAGGTGAGGATGAAAGCAGGTCAGTTGGTACATCGTGATGAATTTCACGACCCACACGTTGAAAGACACTGGTCGATATGAACCTTGCAAAGTTAATATTTATTTATTTATTTATTTAACTCTTTATTGCACCATAAATTTTGTTTATTTACATACATGGACAAGTGAGTAATTCAAGTGAAATACAGTAACATAAATACAGATTGAAGTATACACATAAAGGTATAAAAGGCGGTCTTATCGCTAGGGCGATCTCTTACAGACAACCTTTGTTTAAAGGAGAACAGATAGAAGTGGGCAGGTGGCGCAAGAGGGAATTAATATTTTTTCCGTGCATAAAATACAAAAACCTGTAATGCACAAAAAAAAATATCAAAAACATTTTTTTATACAACTTAGAATGGCAAACAAGCTGACGGCCCACCTGATGGAAAGTGGTAACCGTCGCCTATAGACATGAGCAGTACCATGGACATAACAGAGTATACTGTTTCGCCCATGATACCCCCCATGCGTTGCCATTCCTGAGGACTCAGGTGTTATTCCTCTGTACCCTGTAAATTCACGCCATATCCCAACCTTTAAACCGAAACACAGCCATGCAAACACAACTGCTTCACGGTTGAAACACGAATGGGACAGAGGTTGTCAAGCAAACGACTTTTGTACAAAATCTCCCTCTGGTATATATATAATTTATTATACTACTTACTATAACAATATATTATCTAATCTATTTCTCTCTTTCCAGCCGTCTAGAACAGAACGAGATAACCGACGTGGGTCCCGCTGCGTTCTCGGCCGTCAAGCGTGTGGCACGCATCGACATATCCAACAATAAAATTACCAAAATAGCGGCCGACGCGTTCACGGGGCTCACGCATCTCACGTCACTGTGAGTACATCATATAGTAAATCCAAAACCTTCCTCGAGGACCACTCTATTCATTGATGAACACAGCATCGAAATCGGTGCAGTAGTTTTTGAGTTTATTGCGAACAGACAGACGCGGCGGAGGATTTTGTTTTATAATATGTAGCTGACTCGGCAAACGTTGTTTTACCATATACATTATTTCTAGAACTATACATGATAATTTATCGTACTACAATTATTATATTGGATTGCCATCTTGCAACCCTATTGCGGAATATAAAAATCGCCATTAAAAAACAGGGGGTTGATCGTAAAAGCGTGAAAATTTGTTTTTGTATGTATTTTTCAATGCTAAATCATAATAAAATAAAAATAAAAAAATTGCCCAAAAATTAAAAAATATATTTACGGGTGGGTCACCCTTATCATTGAGGGGTATGAAAAATAGATGTTGGCCGATTCTCAGACCTACCCGATATGCACACGAAATTTCATAAAAATCGGTAAAGCCGTTTCGGATGAGTTTAGTAACAAACACCGCGACACGAGAATTTTATATATTAGATATATATATATATATATATATATATATATATATATATATATATATATATATATCTCACTACATAATACATTCCTACATATATATTCCTTGGTTATTAGATACATACATAAATACAAATATGTGTATTACGCAGGAATCGAACCGGCGACCATTGTACGACATTTCATTACGATGTAATTATTTCAGAGTATTGTACGGGAACAAAATCAAGGACTTACCATCTGGAATCTTCCACGGGCTGACGTCTCTACAGCTGCTGTAAGCAACTTGTTTATCTTTTACCAGAGGGAGACTTTGTACAAAAGTCGATTGCTTGACCACCTCTGTCCCATTCGTGTTTCTACCGTGAAGCAGTTGTGTTTGCATGGCTGTGTTTCGGTTTGAAGGGTGGGATATGGCGTGAATTTACTGAGTACAGAGCAATAACACCTGAGTCCTCAGGAATGGCAACGCATGGGGGGTATCATGGGCGAAACAGTATACTCTGTTATGTCCATGGTACTGTTCATGTCTATAGGCGACGGTTACCACTTTCCATCAAGTTGGCCGTCAGCTTGTTTGCCGTTCTAAGTTGTATAAAAAAAAAAACTTAGAATGGCAAACAAACCGATGGCAATTTTTCAACAATTCATATTGTTTTTTTTTAATGGGTGATGATGGTATGGTAATCCCGTCTGCGCTATCGGTATACGCTGGCGGGGCACCAGTGAGGCATGATAGGTGAGGATGAAAAGGCAGGTCAGTTAGCCCATTGTGACGAATTCCACTAGAATTAACCACTATAATTTCCAGGGGGAACCGCGTGGAGGTCGACCTGATAAGGTGTATTGCTAATAATGAGGAAATTAGATCCCATTACTAACAATATTTTCCCCCCATATTGTCTGAAATTACATGTAATATAATGCATTTATAAATGTGAGCAAGGGTGGTCTTATCTCTGACAGAGATCTCTTCCAGTCAACCCGATACAGTTGGAAAGCATGTCGTTAGCGGGCAGCTGGAGTGCTACAACTATTAATACATAAACAAATATACAGTTAAATAAAATAACCAAATATATAATAAAATATTGTAGTATCACATCTCCATATTTAGAAATAACAGAATTTTTCATCGTGCCACCCACCAAACTGTTTATAATTACTCCTCTCCATCCAAAGGTTGGCTGCAAGAGATCGCTCTCAGCGATAAGGTCGCCCATTGTTGTCTCACTGTGATCATTTCTTGTAATTGTTTGTATCTATAATAAGTTTACTATTGTAATCTTATGAAGGGAACAATAGAGAGTATCTATCTATGTATCTATTTATATTTTTTATTTCAGATTACTAAATTCTAACGAAATAACTTGCGTGAGGAAGGACACGTTCAGAGATTTGCAGAACTTGAAGTTGTTGTAAGTATTTGTTACCGTAAATATACCCTAGATCGGTGTTTCCCAACGTTGGGCGCACGCCCCACAGGGGGCAATTTTATAGTTAAGAGGGAGCAATAAAAAAATGGACTCGAAGCGATTTTAACCCTCTTGCTCCGGGCCATTTAAATGCAATGCTACGAATAGATATCGGCGCCAAATTTAACAAAAAAAAAAGTAAATTAAAAAAAATGCTGTAAATATTTATTAGGTATAATTTCGTTTGACGTTACCAAAATATCAACTGGGCGATTAGACGAATTCAACAAGAATTGTTCAAGATGTTTTCCAGGGCGACTAAGTTATATTGCTTGCAATGGGACTGTCAAACTCCATTGCTAACAATCCCTTTCCCTCCTGCGTGTATGGTTATAAAAGTGTAGGAAGCAAGATGTGTATATAAGTGTATAAAGATAATGGGATTTGGCACCCCATCCTCTCTGCCTATCCCGCTAGGAACTTGGCGTGGTAATAGGAAATATAATATAGTTTTTATTTTCAGATCTCTTTATGACAACAATATAAGATCTATCCCGAATGGAACGTTCGACTCGCTCACCGGAATACAGACTCTGTGAGTACCGATATTGCTGTCCATACTGGGGAATCTACACTAATATTATAAAGAGGAAAGATTTGTATTTTCGCGTGTATGTATGTTTGTAATGAATAAACTCAAAAACTACTTTGTCGATTTCAAAAATTCTTTCACCATTAGTAAGCTACATTCACCCTGAGTAACATAGGCTATATTTATTGCTAGAAAAGATTAGGGATCCTTACTAAAACTTTAGTAACGTAACTCAAGGTGTAAAAAAATGCTATAAAATATCTTTGGTCGCGTGCGCTGCGGAAACTATTGGTGATAGAACAAAAGTATGTTCTACAGTATTGAAGGAAATATCAATAACTACAAAAAACTTCCAGACACTATATGTCCAACTATTATCGTTATGTCACAATAATCACTTTTTGAAATGTTATAAAAATGTCCACCCGTGCGAAGCCGGGACGGACCGCTAGTTTGATAATAATAATAATAGAAATATCTCGCCATTTTTTTTTTACAAATATGGTACAATAATTATAATATACATATATTAATAAATACATCGTGGAGTAAATACCAGAGGGAGACTTTGTACAAAAGTCGATTGCTTGAGCACCTCTGTCGCATTCGTGTTTCAACCGTAAAGCAGTTGTGTTTGCATGGCTGTGTTTCGGTTTGAAGGGTGGGATATGGCGTGAATTTACTGGGTACAGAGGAATAACACCTGAGTTAACCTCAGGAATGGCAACGCATGCGGGGTATCAAGGGCGAAACAGTATACTCTGTTATGTCCATGGTACTGCTCATGTCTATAGGCGGTTGCCAACCCGCCAGCCAAGCGTGGCAACTACTAGCAAAATGCCCCAAGGGACTTATGTCCAGCAGTGGACAGTAAAAGCTGATAATAATGATAAAGAACCTGGGCATTTTATATTATTTCCAAAAATCCTATCCAGTTAATAAATAATGTAAAAAAAAACTCCATGGTGGTGCCCCGTAGACACCTGGGCCACAACCCGTTCGCGTGCGACTGCTCTCTCCGATGGCTGGCCGCGTACCTACGCAAGAACCCCATAGAAACATCTGGAGCCAAGTGCGATTCGCCGAAAAGGATGAGCAGGAAGCGGATTGACGCACTCAGAGAGGACTACTTCAAATGCAAACGTGAGTATTTTAGAATTCCAGACTTACTTCATAATTAAACTGCACCAGAGGGAGACTTTGTACAAAAGTCGTTTTGCTTGACCACCTCTGTCCCATTCGTGTTTCAACCGTGAAGCAGTTGTGTTTGCATGGCTGTGTTTCGGTTTGAAGGGTGGGATAAGGTAGTGAATTTACTGGGTACAGAGGAATAACACCTGAGTCCTCAGAAATGGCAACGCAGGATGAATTTAATAAGTGAAACAGTATACTCTGTTATGTCCACGGTACTGCTCGTGTCTATAGGCGACGGTTACCAATTTCCATCGGGTGGGCCGTCAGCTTGTTTGCCATTTTAAGTTCCATAAAGAAAATTACAATAATTTTAAACTTAAACAAAGATCTACTCGGTATGGTAGCTTACTCGCAATTAGCACATAAAATGATGATGGCCAACCATCCATGAGCTAAACTGTGGCAGGGGGAGTGACGTAGCCGCTTGGCAATTGTTGGCTTGGCTGGCGTTGCTAATCAACCTCTTAATAGATGATAATGGAATGGTAACCCTGCCTGCGCTATCGGTATACGCTGGTGGGATACCAGTGAAGGATGATAGGTGAGAATGAAAAGGCAAGTCAGTTAACCCATCGTGGTGAATGCACTTGGAATTCAGCACGATGGTCTCTAGGGAGGACCACGTGGAAGTCAACCTGACAAGGTATATTGCTAGCAATGGGACTGGTAGTCCGCATTACTAACAATCCCTCCCCCCCCCCCCTTACTAATCAGCTGATGTGTGTTTGGTAACAATTTATTTAATCCAGTTGCAAGGACACCACAATTTAATATTACATCGAAATATTTATTGTAAAGATAAACTAATTTCTCAAACATGCTTGGAAATGTGAGCATTATTTTGACAATCTTCTTAGAGATAAATCAAAATTGCCGTACTGGCCAGATACATGCGGGCAGCGGCCGGCAAAAGTTGTATGAAAATCCATATCTGTCGTGTTTTGCGGCCAGATAAATTACTATGTAAACTCATATCTGTCCTGTAATTTAAAAATGGAATGATCTTTTACTTCGAAACATGGCTACCAAGGAGGTAACTAATAAAAAGCTGTCTTGTAAATAGAAAGTTGTTTATTGAAAAAAAAAACAAAGGAACATTATGGCGCGTGAAAAATTATTATTGTTCGTTATTCGTCATTGAACTTAAAAAGTAAAATTGTGTTTTTGATTTCCGCGCATTGTTTGAGAAAAGTACTATACAAGCCTTGGCCACAACTAGGCATTGATGGACTCATATATGTGTGCCTCGGCTACGCCTCGGCCCACATTTGCACGTTCGTCCATCAATGCCTCAGTTGCTGGCCGCTGCAGTAATGTACTACTTTTCTAATATATCTAAGTCAAAATAAATATAATTTTAGATTTTAATTGTTCATTAAACAGTAATTTCTCATAACTATCAAATTAATATAATAAGTCAAGAAATAATTTTGTAATCCAGTAGAATTTCGATTATCCGAATATTCGATTATCCGGACTTATTCTTCACGTCTCCAATAATCGATTTAGAAATGGTATTATGGTATTAATTGGGTAAACAAGTATTATGTAATCCATTATCTTTATAGCTCGTAATTTTTTTTTATAACGTTTTGTCTAAATAACGTAAGTAAAACCCTTCACATGACGAAACAATATTAAAATTTAATTATAATTCGATTTGACTCTGAAATCGATTATCCGGATTTTCGATTATACGGACTTTCGATTATAGGGAAAACCTCTTGGATCAAGATTCTACTGTAGTATATGTATAAATAATTAAGAGAAATGGCGTCTTGGATTCGATGCCATCGTCTACGATAACATGGCACGCCCCTCCATATTCCAAACAATTAGAAATGTGCTAGTAAAAATATTGACAAGGGTTCGACCGAGAAGTATAACGATCCTGAGGTCGGACCGCTGCTTGGACTTGTCCTCTAGACACAGACGGGGCACCACGCTTGTAGTTAGAAGTTGGAGGGTTGTGCCGTGTTACCAGAGACGATCTATAGCTGTGTATGTGTGCGCGTGCAGCGGGCGAGGAGTGGGATAACGCATGCGCGGCGGGCGGCGCGTGCCCGGCGGCGTGCGCGTGCGAGTACGCGCCGCGCGCCGTGTCCGTGAGCTGCGCACGCGCCGCGCTCGCCGACATCCCGCGCGACCTGCCGCTCACCACCGACGCGCTGTGAGTACCAGCACCACTGTAATACTAGCCACGACGGCGTGGAGGAAGGGATTGTTTGTAATGGAGAGGTTAGTCTCCCATCGCGTCCCAGAGGTCGACCTGATAGGTCGACCTCTACGCGGTTCCCCCTGGAAACTATCGTGACTGATTTATCGTTTCACCCTTGCCCTATAGCTTCTATCGAGTCAATCTCCTAATCTTGTAAATGATAATAACTGTACTTGTTAACTGTTGTTTTTTTATTTTATTTTATTTAATTATTTATTTTATTTATTTAAGGCAAACAAACAGCTAAAATAATACATAATTATATGCTTAAATAGTAATTTGGTAGCCACTAGAATTTGCACATAATAAAATACAAGTAAACGAAACACAAAATTAGACAATACTATAATAAAACAAATATAAACAAAATTAAACAAACAAATACTATTGAAAACCACAGCATTTATAAATATAAGTCCTAGTTTAATTTGTCAAGTTACTCTCAAGAGTTACCATGTCTATCGATCATTTTCTGTGATATAAACATGCTATTTGCCTTGGCATCTATCATCCTTCAGCAAACAGAAATGCCGTTCTATTTACACCATAAAAAATCCCATTACAGTTACCATGCATGTTAGTATATTTTTTTTGTACAAATTTTCATTTTTATCTTATAAATTCAAATATTTTTCCTAGTATAATGCCAGACAACAATTTGGGCCAGATCAAGTCCGACGGTCTATTCGGTAGACTGCCGGACCTGACCAAACTGGACTTCAGGAACAACGGTGAGTATTCTGAACGCTTTGTATAAACTATACTGTCCCGGTATAAAATGGGCCACCCCTTCTAATCGTGTAGGTGTGGTAAGAGGCGACTAAGGGAAGGGAACTTAATGGCCAAGGGATGACCAGCAGCGTCCCTCTTACTTTTAAAAGTCTAAAAGCAGTTACCGACCCGCCTGCCGAACGTGGTAACTGCTGGCAAACCCCCTTATGGGGGAGGCCTATGTTCAGCAGTGGGCATTTAACGGCTGACATGAAAAAAAAATTGATGGTAAGCAGGTAATGTGGTCCAAAATGAGGGTCGCCATCACAACATCAATCATAATAATATTTTTTTCCGCGCGCAGGCATAACTGTGATAGAGGACAACGCGTTCGACGGCGCCGCCAACATACAAGAGTTGCTGTTGGACGGCAACCAGCTCCAGACCGTCACCGACAAGATGTTCTTCGGTCTGCACAGCCTTAGTATACTGTGAGTATAGGGCATAGCTTGAACGCTTGTTAAGGGGCCGCCCGAAAAACAGCGCTATATACCCGTAGGTACATCTCACTGAAGATGTGGAATGTATTATTAAAAAAAAAATTATGCAACTGACAATGGCAAATAAGCTGACGGCCCACCTAATAGAAAGCGGTAACCGTCGCCTATAGATATGAGCAGTATCATGGACATAACAGAGTATACTGTTTCGTTCATGATACCCCTCCATGCGTTGCCATTCCTGAGGACTCAGGTGGTATTCCTCTGTAAATTCCCAGTAAATTCACGCCATATTCCACCCTTCAAACCGAAACACAGCCATGCAAACACAACTGCTTCACGGCAGAAACACGAATGGGACAGAGGTGGCCAAGCAGACGACTTTTGTACGAACTCTCCCTAATGATGATGATGACCCGTGCGGAACCAGGCCTGATCACTAGTCTGATATAAACCTGTATTTACAGATCGCTTACAAACAACAAGATCCGTTGCATCACTCCTGGCGCATTCGACCACCTCACCATGCTGTCCACTCTGTAAGTATTATATTTGGAAGTCCAGAAGTGATTCTTAATTCATCTAGATCAGGACTGATCCACTTGACTAGACCCAAGATCTACCGTTTACTGACGAAACCCTGTGCGATCCACCAAATACATCATACTTCTTGAAATCACAAATGAAACGACACAGTTCAGTACACGAGCGTGTAGTGTTGCAGTATTGTTTATTGTATTAAGAGGGAGAACGTAAAGCTGAAACTGCTTCTCAGCGACTACTTGTTTATATTAGTGCGAGCGTCGCGTCCGAGCATCCTCCGCTGGATTAGCGATATATTATATTGTTCGCCTTGACACGATCGACTTTTTTTTATGGGTGAAAATGGCATGATACCCCCCTGCGCTATCGATATACATTGGTGGTGCACCAGTGAGAGGTGATAGGTGAGAATGGAAAGGTAGGTCAGTTAGCCTATTATGAAGAATTCGATGAAAAATTATTCACGATAGTTTCCAGGGGGAACCTGATACGATCCACTGGACTAATAGTCCGGTTGGCCACCCCTGGTCTAGATAATAGCCATTGGGATCTTTAGAAGGAGGGAGGAGGAGGGGGGGGCTGGATAAGAAACTAGAGACTACTACAGAATAGTCTGGTCTCCATTCCAGGATAAATTCACAAAGACATGTCTGAGAGTACATATGAGTATATGCCTGTTTCAAAGGACACAGGTCCCCTTGGAGAAAGGTCTTAAAATACGCCAATGATAATATGGATACCGCTCCGATATCTTTTTTTTTTATACCACTTAGTACATACCTAAATTAACTGCTCCTCTCCATCCAAAGGTTGGCTGTAAGAGATCGCTCTTAGCGATAAGGCCGCCTATTGTTTTCTCACTGTGATCATTTCTTGTAATTGTTTGTATCTATAATAAATTTACTATTGTAATCTTATGGAGGAAACAATATATCTATCTATCTAAATCCGAAATTTTCTATGTAGCAACTTGGAATCGAACTCGCTTGAGTGCACGTGTCACCTGGCATGGTTGTCGACGTGGTTGCGCGAGCGAGGGCTGTCCCCGGCCGCGACGTGCCGCTCCCCGCCAGCATTGCTTAACGCAGAACTTCACCAGTTAGATGTCGCTGCGTTCAAATGCACACGTGAGTTCTGAAGCTAATCCTCAGGAATACCAGTCCTTGTGGGCCACTGCTACTTTCATCTTACTAGCTTGTATTTTAATATTGTTAAGTTGTACCCTGAAGTAAGCTTGTTTTTTTTTAATTCTGCTAATGAGAATTGTATTTTATATACTTGGTTAGAACCCCAAATAGTATCTTTAAGTACACCTTGTTTATTATCAAAAATTAAGTCAATAACAACAAAATGTTCAATACTTTAAAAATAGGGCCTAAAATTGGCCCTTGAGGTACTACTTCATTTTTTTTTTTTAAATAATAGCCTAGCATCGTGGAACTACCTATCTAATAGATATATACGTACTCTGTCTACTCTGTCGGAGTAGATAGTTCTGAGAGATCAATCGCTCAGTACATAAGAGCCGCACATTGCAGCGGAGGACGTGGGCTGCCTGTCGCGCGACTACTGCCCGGCGGCGTGCTCGTGCGCCGGCACCGTCGTGCGGTGCGCGCGCGCGCGGCTGCAGGCCCTGCCGCCCGCCCTGCCGCGACACACCTCCGAGCTGTAAGTACATTTACTTCTTCCTGGGCCCATAACTCGTTTGTCTCTACCCTGTTTCTGGGTCCATAACGTATTTGTCAAAATCTAATGTCTCTGTAATTTCTCCGCTAGCTACCTCGAATCGAACGAGATCACGTCCATCTCTTCCGAGCAGATTCGCCACCTCACTCAGCTGACGAGACTAGACCTCTCCAACAATAAGATCAGCGTGCTCTCCAACAACACCTTCGAAGGTCTCACCAAGCTGTCCACGCTCATAGTCAGCTACAACAATCTGAGATGTGTTCAGGTAAATAGTCAATTTTAAGTCGCTTTCTACTAAAAAGATTTTTAAAAAGGGTGAAAAAAAAATTTAAATACGCACAGAAAGCAACTAAAAAAAAACATATTCTTTATATAGTGACGGCACACACAGACATTTCACCAGATTGTAATGATGCCGATTCCATGAGTACTCGGGAGCTCCAGTACCCACGAGAGGTACATAACGCTAACATCATAGTCCAGCAAGCAGTATACGTCTTTCAGCTGAAATAATGATGATACACCTAATTTTTAAAAAGAGCATAAGCACCACATGAGGTTTTTAGAAGCTTGCGGTATCCATATTAATCATACCTAACGGTTACCGCTTTCTATCAGATGGGCCAATTTACAGGGTACAGAGGAATAACACCTTAGTCCTCAGGAATGGCAACGTATGGGGGGTCCATGCGTTGCCATTCCTGAGGACTCAGGTGTTATTCCTCTGTACCCTGTAAATTCACGCCATATCCCACCCTTCAAACCGAAACACAGCCATGCAAACAACTGCTTCAAGGTAGAAACACGAATAGGACAGGTACAGAGCAAACGACTCCCTCTAGTACAAAATCTCCCTCTAGTAAATTAAACATAATTAACAGATGAATTATTCAAACAAAATGACTTACACTTGGCTGTGACTGTCAGTTATGCGGCAGTCACCAGGTGTGACACTTATAATCACCAGGCACGACACGCATTGTCACCACATGGAAGAATCACACATCATGGGCGCAACAGTATACTCTGTTATGTCCACGGTACTGCTCATGTCTATAGGCGACGGTTACCACTTTCCATCAGGTGGGCCGTCAGCTTGTTTGCCATTCCAAGTTTGTATAAAAAAATCACAAAAACATATAAATTAATAAATTGTTTTCTTTGCCCGCAGCGCGACGCCCTCAAAGGTCTAAAACAACTTCGCGTGCTGTCCCTCCACGGCAACAACATCTCAATGCTAGCGGACGGCGTGTTCAGAGACTTGAAGTCCATCTCGCACGTGTAAGTAATTTTTTTTAATTGCAATAAAAATAAATTATTTTGCTAAACATCTAATTACAATACATCAATAAATTAAAGTTAATATATAATTCCTTAAATACTAATACTAATTATAAGCAATCCCCCAACGCACCACACCGAGGCAGCGTACCCAAGGTACTGGCAGCATTACCACTTTGGATCGCCAAATTTATCTTTTGGGCAAAGTAGCTACCAGCTCTCGGGTCACCAGTAACCTCGATGAGACGCGCTGCGATCGTCCTATTACAATGTTAGAATGCTATATTTGAAATAAATAATGTATTAATAAAACAATTGAATTTTTTTTTATTATATTTTTTTTTTTTTTGTGGAAGACTATATGTGTTTTTTTTTTTTTAATAATATCAATGTATGTATAATACAGCAACTTTAGATACCGTTCTAAGCAATGTGCAAATCAATTTTTAAATAATTTAAACAATGTATTACAGTAAATAAAAAATAACTAACTAACATGCAATAATATTTTAATCATAAAAAAAAAATAATGATCAGTCGTGTTCATGATCCGTACCCGACCCAAAGGTTTTTTTTATTTTTTATTTTTTTTTTCATACGACTTAGAATGGTAAACAAGCTGACGGCCCACCTGATGGAAAGTGGTAACCGTCGCCTGTAGACACGAGCAGTACCATGGACATAACAGAGTATACTGTTTCGCCCATGATACCCCCCATGCGTTGCCATTCCTGAGGACTCAGGTGTTATTCCTACGCTAAGACATCAGTACAGGATGAACTGATAAGGATTAGGTCAGGTCAGGAACCAATCACGACAGTTTCCAGGGGGAACTGTGTGGAGGTCATTTCGACGAAGTATATTGCCAGCAATGGTTACTAATCTCCCAGTTGCTAACAGTCGCTCTCCCCCCCCCCCCTCCCTTATGGGCGACAGTTTTTCATAAGTAATAAATGCTAACCTCGTTTCCGCTAATCGATATACGCTTGTGCGGTACCAGTGATGGATGATAGGTGGGGACAAAGGCAGCTTAGTTGACCCATCACGAATAATTTTCAGAAGAAACCCCTTGGAGAACGACTTGATAAAGTATTTTTCTAGCAAAAGGTACTAATTTCTCCATTACAAAAAACCCCCTGCTCCTGCTATAGGCGACGGTTACCACTTTTAGTTAGATGGACCGTCGGTCTATTTGCCATTGTGTTATAAAAGAAATATGGCACGCGTATTACTAATAGCCCCTTCTCCTCCTACAGGCGACGGTTTTTTTGATAGGTGAAAATGGTATGGTAACCCCGCCTGCGCTAACAGTTTACGCTGGCGGAGCACCAGTGAAGGGTGATAGATGAGAATGAAAACAGGCCAATTAGCCCGTCATGACGAATTCATCTAGAATTTACCATGATAGTTTCCAAGGGATACCGCGAGGAAGTCGACCTGGTTGGGTATATTGCTAGCAATGGGATTCTCCGTCTCCATTGCCAACAATCCCTTTCCCCCCTTATAGGCGACGGTTACCACTTTTAATCAGGTGTACCGTGAGTCTATTTGCCATTGTATGAGTGTGCCACGCAGCGCGCTGGGCTCGAACCCGCTGTACTGCGACTGCGGGCTGCGCTGGCTGTCGGAGTGGGTGAAGGGAGCCCGCGAGTACGTGGAGCCTGGCATCGCTCGCTGCGCCGAGCCGGCCGCCATGCGCCACAAGCTGCTGCTAAGCACACAGTCGCAAGCCTTCCTCTGCAACGGTACGACCGCTTCCAACACCTACTCCAACCTTACATTATATAGATCAGGACTGGCCCACTCGACTAGACCCGAGATCTACCAGTTACATACATACATATCTCCCACGCCACGCCTGTCTCCCATTACGGTAGGCAGAAACAATGGAACGCCAAATGCTTCGATTCAAACAAACCTCTTTCGCTTCTTCCACATTCATCAATCTTTTCATACACGCTCGCCGGTTACGGTTACCAAATACATACTTCTTGAGATTACAAATGTAACGACATAGTTCAGTACACGACTGTGTAGTGTTGCAGTATTGTTTATTGTATTGGATGTATCAGATGTATCAATACCTCATGTATAGAGTATCCCTTTGGATGGAGAGGAGTAATTATAAACAGTTTGATGGATGGAGGCGCTATGATGATCCAATTATTTTTAATTTGAAAATGTAATACATGTAATATATATATATATAACAATTACATAAATATATAAATTAAATACTGCGCACATGTATTTGATAAGCAAGTTGTTGCTACCTGAGCAGGCGAGCCGCCCGCGGAGCTGGTGGCCAAGTGCGACAGCTGCTACAGCAACCCGTGCGCCAACGGCGGCACGTGCAGCCCCACGCCGGCCGGCGGCTTCCGCTGCGGCTGCGCGCGCGGCTACCACGGCGACACGTGCCGCCTGCGCATCGACGCCTGCTACGGCTCGCCCTGCCGCCACGGCGTCTGCCGCCTGCTCGAGGAGGGCCGCTTCCAGTAAGTACAGCGGGGGGGCGGGGGGGGGGGAGGAGCTCGACTGGACAACGCCTGGCTGCTGTTCACAGGTTATAGGATCTCATTTAAAATCGCGTTCCACAAAATAAACCGACTTCAATTCGGAAAAAAAATATTTATTTATTATTAAAATAATAATAATATAATAAAAATAAAAAAAAAATAATAATCTCTCCCTGAGGCTCACTCCCGGAAAAGATGCAGAAAGCGGTGCTCTCAGATTCTGCCCGCATTGTACGCCGGTTTCTCTCCCTGGGGCCCTGAACCCCGGCCGACTGTGCTTCTGCCGGGCGTTAGTTGTCATCTCCTCTCCTTAAGAGGGGAGATGAGAATTTTCTAGGAATTTAAAAAATAATAATAAATAATTTATTCAGCTACAAAAAAACAATATTAAATACAATTTTTTTTACAATAAAATAATAATTATGTGGTAGCAGCTGAAATGTTCCCCGCTCAGCGTGCGCTGCAGCGTGGTGCTGCAGCGCTGTTTTTCAGTGGGACCACCATTCGATAGGTGGCGCTCGGGAGACTGGATTACATTTATAACACACTGGACCTTATAGAAGATATCAACATTGTATATAAATATAATAATATACTATTTAATACATACATACATACACATCTGTCACGCCTGTCTCCCATTAGGGTAGGCAGAAACAATGGAACGCCAAATGCTTCGATTCAAACAAACCTCTTTCGCTTCCTCCACATTCATCAATCTTGTCATACACGCTCGCCGGTTACGGGTACTTTTAATTTGGCCCTTCTCCAGCACGTCGTACACTATTTATTGTATAACATATAAGGTATAATGAAGATATATAAAATAATCATGTACTCTAAGTGTGCATGTATCAGTTATAATTTGTCTGCCAGATTTACAGTTTTTGTACTGAAAATATATGTGTTTTTAAGCGATATTTAAAAGACATGTCTATAGGTGACGGTTACCACTTTCCATCAGGTGGGCCGTCAGCTTATTTACCATTCTAAGTTGTATAATATATAAATATATATATATATATAATCGTAAATTTGGAGAAAGAAATATTAATGTTAGTTGTATAATTTGACAATAGATGGCGCTGTAGCAAATATACAACGCGATATGGTTTCGTCAGTGACGGTGTTACATAGTCGAATCGGATATTCTCTCATTTCTGAGACCTACCTTTTAGGTCCCGGGTTCGATTCTTTAGTATTTTTGAAGTGGCTATGTATTTAAATATACTTTGTCACTGAACACTGAATCTCTAAATTTTACAAAATTATATTTTATATGTATATATATATATATAATTTTATTTTATATATAAATATAATTAAATTATATGTAATATATATTTTATATATAAAGAATTATATATACAATTTATTATTTCTAATTTATTATGTGTATTTCTATCTATTAATCTTTAGTAATAAAAAATATATTTTTTGTTTTGTTATACATAATTTATTGTTTTAATTTTTTTTTAATTATTTCATAAAATAAAAATTATTTACATTTTTTAAATTAAATTTTTTTTTTATAAATTTCTTCGGAACTATTTAATTTATTTATATTTAAGTGTTCATAAATTAAATCTTATTAAAATACTAGTGGTCTTTACCGGCTGCGCTCGTATAGATAGGATTTTTGAAAATAATATACCGCTTATGTAACTTTCTATAGATGAGAGAATTTTTAAAATCGATTAAGTATTTTAAGTACTCAGTAAATTCACTGCCATATCGCACCCTTCAAATAGAAACACAGCCATGCAAATACAACTGCTCCACGGTTGAAACACGAATGGAACAGGGGTACCCAAGCAAATGACTTTTGTACTTAACTACTATTTGTAATTAACTATTAATTTGAGAAAAATTGTGAAAAATAATGTATCGTATTTAAATTGTATACTTAGTGGATGATAATGGAATGGTAACCCCGCCTGCGCTGTCGGTATACACTGGCGGGGCACCAGTGAGAGATGATAGGTGAGAATGAAAGCAGGTCAGTTAGCGCATCCTGACGAATTCACCTAGAATTAGCCACGATGGTTTCCAGGGGGAACCACGTTGAGGTCGACCTGACAGGGTGTTATTGCTAGTAACGGGGCTATTTGACTCCATTACTAACAATCCCTTCCCCTCTCCTGAGCTAACGGTGTACGAAGGCGGAGCACCAATGAGGGATGATAGGTGATGATGAAAGCAGGTCAGTTAGCCCACCATGACGAATACACCTGGTATTCAGCACGATGGTTTCCAGGGAAGACCTGGCAGGGTACAGGATACAATGAGTCGGTGTCTGGCAGGTGCGCGTGCCAGGCCGGCTACACGGGCGTGCGCTGCGAGCTGGACATCGACGACTGCGCCGCGCACCGCTGCCAGAACAACGCCACCTGCCACGACCGCCTCGGCGGCTACACTTGCCACTGCGCGCCAGGATACATGGGTGAGCCGTCCACCACACACACCACACATACCACATACACCACACACACCACACACGCACACGCACACGCACACGCACACGCACACGCACACGCACACGCACACGCAAACGCAATCGCACACGCACACGTACACGCCGACGCGCACGCACACGCACACGCACACGCACACGCACACGCACCCGCACCCGCACACGCACACGCACACACACACACACCACACCACACCACACCACACCCGACATTTACTGTCAACTGACGACACACTGACATATTTATTACATGCCTGACTGCTAGATCGCCTACTTTTTTTAATGAATGATAATGATGATAAAAGCAGGACAGTTATGTTAGCCTATCGTGACTCATTCTACTAGAATTAACCATAATGGTTTCCAGGGGGAACCGCAGGGAGCCCCCATTGCTAGCAATCCCCTCCTCCTTAATTACTTGTTTCAATTTAGAAAGTGAGTGTGAAGCGTGCGTGTTGCAGGCGAATTCTGCGAGACGAAGATCCCGTTCTGCACGGCGGAGTTCAACCCGTGCGCGAACGGCGCTCAGTGCAGCGACCTCGGCAGCCACTACGCCTGCGCCTGCCCGCGCGGCTACTCCGGCCTCAACTGCACGCTCAACGCCGACGACTGCGTCAACCACATGTGCCAGGTAGACACAGCGCTCATCGACACTTACTGACTTGTTGTGGCGAGTTACCACTAGTTCCGGATTTGTTGTGACGAATTACCACTAGTTCCGAATTTGTTGTGGCGAGTTACCACTAGTTCCGGATTTGTTGTGGCGAGTTACCACTATTTCCGGTTTTTTGTGCCGAATTACCACTAGTTCTGGTTTTATAATATTAAATTACCACTTTTTCTTGACTTTTGTGTCGAATTACTACTTGTTTCGGATTTATTATGTCGAATTGTCTCTAGTTCCGGATATTTTTGTTCCAATTGCTACAACTTCTGGATTTTTTGTTCTTATTATTGCTATGGTTTTTTGTTTGATTCTCCATTAGTTCAGATTACTAACAATAACCCCGAAAACTGATGTTAATTAAAACGGGCAATACCAAAGACAAATGGACAGAACTGCACCATCAACGTGAACAACTGCGTTAACAACATGTGGGCGCTCACTGGCCCGGTTACCACTAGTTCCGGATTTTAGTATCAAATACACCTATTTCCGGATTTTTTGTGTCGAATTACCACTAATTCTGGATTTTTTTATTCGAATCACCATTCATTCCGATTATTAAAAATAACCCCGAAAACTTGTTAACATGGGTATTGGTTCTACAGAACTGCATTATGCTTTAAATATCATTTATTCAATATATAATATCGAAATAAATATAGATATCCGACCGATATGGGCGATATCGAAATAGGTAATGACAATTTCCCGCCATCAGTGTCTAGAGGAACCCAATATTTAATATGTCATGTATAGTTAGTTTGAAGGTAGTTGAATAATATGTTTAAAACAGTTGTTGTCTGACATTGAACTGGTTTCATTAAAACATTACAATTGGTGTGAATTTTTTATGGATGATAATGGAATGCAAATCCGGCCTGTGCTAACGCTGGGGAAACACCAGTGAGAGAATGGGTGAGGACGAAACAGGTCAGTTAGTCCATCGTGACAAATTCACCAATGAATCAATTACGATGGTTTCGGCGAGGAGGTGGAACTGATAGCGTATATGATAGTACAGCTTCCCCCTCCCCCCTGCAGAACGGCGCGACGTGCGTGGACGGGCTGGAGGAGTACTCGTGCGCGTGCGCGGCGGGCTACGCGGGCCGCTACTGCGAGGCGGCGCCGCACGCCGCGCTCGGCACGTCGCCCTGCGCGCACCACGACTGCGTGCACGGCGTATGCTACCTGCCGCCTGCGCCCACGCTCGCCGCGCTCGTGCGTACATTTTGTTTTATATACCAATAGGCTATGGGGCCAGTTTTTATATCACAACAGGTTATGGGCCCAGTTTTTTTTACCCCTCATACGTTGCCATTCCTGAGGACTCAAGTGTTATTCCTCTGTACCTTGTAAATTCACTGTCATATCCCACCCTTCAAACCGAAGCACAGCCATGCAAACATAACTGCTTTACGGTAGAAATACGAATGGGACTGTGCCCAACTAAACGACTTTTGTACAAAGTCTCCCTCTGGTAAAGTTTTTATTTGACAACAGATTATGGGCCCAGTTTTTTATTTGAGAATACGTTATGAACCCCCAATTTATTTTATTTTGCAACAAATTATGGACAACTAATTTATTTTATGTAGCAACAGGTTATGGCCCGATTTATTTTTTGTAAACTTATTTCAAGGCCAGTATATTTTAATTAAGAACAGGTTAAGAACCCAGATTTTATTTCACAATGCGTTATGGGCCCAGTTTATTTTTAAACATTTTATAAAAAGACACGACGGCCATGGAACGGAAAGTGGCTATCTGTACTATAGATATAATACTGCAGACTATATATACTGTGACGCACGCGGTATACCTTATACATTGCCATGTGGTCCCGACATAGAATTAACCACCCCTTTCTTTTCCATGAGTGTCATAAGTGGTAAACCTAACGGTCGGAGAATGGGCAGCAGCGTCCCTCTTAAAATATCGCTAAAGCCCAACTGCGGTTGCCAACCCGCCTGTCAAGCGTGGCAACTACTGGTCAAACACCCCTAAGAGGGAGGCCTATGTCCAGCAGTGGACTGACATGACATGATGATGATGACTGTAAATATGTTGGTATAAATATACTGTAAATATGCTGTCCGACTCGACCCACTGAAACTGCGCGGAGATGTTGCATCTCTGTGCATCTTCTACCGAATTTATCATGGGGAGTGCTCTGAGGAATTGTTCGGATTGATACCTGCTGCTGATTTTCACCATCGTACAACCCGTCACAAACTTAAATTTCATCCCAACCATCTGGACGAGTGGCCGTCTTCCACCGTACGTTTTTCAAGGCACTTTCTCCCACGCACAACCACTCTTTGGAATCAACTTCCAGCAGCAGTATTTCCGAACCGATACGACAACGTAACCTTCAAGAAAAGAGCATATTTCTTTTTAAAAGGCCGGCAGCACACCTGCAATGCCGCTGGTGTTGTGGGTGATCATGGACGGCGGTAGTCACTTATCATCAGGTGAGCCGCATGCTCGTTTGCCCCCTGTGTTGTAAAAAAAATTATATATCCGTACTATAATGGGTTGGAGAAGGATATAGACTACATTATTTTGGTCATTGAAACACATCCCGGCCGCGCGAAGCCGCGGGAAGAAGCTAGTTAGAATATAAAATAATAAAAGAGCAGCTTCTGATCCTCAGGACGATATTATGATGGAGCGGCCGGCGCTCGGCGCCGCCACCGACTACCTGTGCAAGTGCGCGCCCGGATACTCAGGTTGGTTGCTTGTTAATTGCTAGACATAGACAAATAATACTTTTAGGGCCTAATATCACTTTAAAAAAAAAACTGGGCCCATAACCTATTGCTAAGGTTATGGGCCCAATTTTTTCTGTAAAACTTGGAAAATGATAACAGTCGCATATATCCGTCTATTTGTCCGTTTATTAAGATTGATGTTCTCAGGAACACGTGGAAGTATCAATGTCAAATTAATATCAAATACTCAAGTCCGCAATTTCATGAAACTGTTAAAAAATTTAACTTCTAAGTCGATGCAATTTAAAAGATACCTCCTTTTACAGCGAAAACCTATAATAGGGAAAACCTAGAATCATGTGATTTGGCAAGAAGTAATGTACGAATAAAAAGACAATCCGAAAACCGTAAATTTTTGTAGTTATATCACAAAAGAAAAATTTCTTTCAAATATAATTTGTATGGAACCCTCGTGGTCAAGTCTGCTCACACTTGGCCGATTTTTGTTTTCGTCCATCCAAACTCATCCTTGCTTAAAAAATATAAACATTTCATAATCTAACAGCTTTTGACAGAACGACATCTGGCGAGTTGGTAAGTCATAAATATTTTACATTTTATGTTTTTGGTTTTGTTTAGGTCGCTTCTGCGAATACCTCACATCCCTCACATTCAACCACAACGACTCGCTGGTGGAACTGGAGCCCCTCCGCACCACGCCACAGGCCAACGTCACGTTAGGTGAGTGTGGTACATTTTACCACTACACTTAATACCACTACACTTAATAGCACTACTTATTATATTATCACACCTTGTACAACAATTAGTCCGTTACCCAAAGGTTGTCTTGAAAAGATCGCTCTCAGCAATAAGACCGCCTCACTGTACTCATACAACTGTATCGTTACATTTATTTATTGTCTCGCTTATTCCCTATATTGTATGATGCAAATAAAGTATACTCATTCATTCATTCATTCACTACATCATCATCATCATCATCTTCCTGCCTTTATCACAATTATTTGGGAGTTGATATAATATGATTTCGTTCATATTATATTCATATTGCACGTGAAGCATATGACAAAATTCACATATATTTATTTATTTATTTATTCTTTATTGCACAATAAAATTTTGTACAAATGGCGAGCTTAATGCCGTATGGCATTCTCTACCAGCTAACCATTGGGTAAAAACAGAAAGCGTATGAAGGGCAGATGTGGTGAAGAATATGTGACAATTATAGTGACACATTAAGGCAATACACAATATAAATATAATATACACATAAGAAATGCACATATAATACATAAACATTACTTTTAATATATATGGATAAACTAATACATATGAAATATATACATATATATATATATATATATATATATATATATATATATATATATATATATATATATATATATATACATATAGTTAATATATATATTTGAAATATATTATAAACGTAAAATTCTATATTTATTAATATAGAATTTTACGTTTAATAAAATAGCTGTCATTGTTAACTTCACTTCTAACAACTTTAACTGCATCTTATTCAAATTGTGTTAACACGTTTTAGGGTATCTAATGAGCTTGTAAATCTATAATTAACTGTGTATATTTTTGAATGTTGTCTGTTGTGTTTTTCCAAATAAAATAAATAAATAAATTTCTTTTGTCACCTAGCCAGCTAATTACAACTAGTGAATGTATAATGTGCAGTGTTCAGCACGAGCCAGCACCACGGCGTGCTGCTGTACGTGGGCGAGAACGAGCACCTCGCCGTGGAGCTGTTCAACGGACGCATCCGCATCAGCTACGACGTCGGCAACTACCCCACCTCCACCATGTATAGGTGAGCACGTTCACACCTTATAGGTCTGATGAAGAAACAATTGCAATAGCTAAAAACGGCTTGAAATTACAGTAAAACTTATTTCTTTTTTTTTTTTACATTTCGTTGGTGCTGCCTCTGCAGAGCAATTTAGGAACTAAAAGGGCCAGTTCTAATTATCCCTATGGTTATCGGCAAGGCAAAATCGTAATCTTTAGCATCTTTTTCATACGTAGGTTCAAAAACGACAAGATTATACCCAAGGCAAAGGAAGGGGTGACCTGTTCTATGTCGGAACCACACGACACATCTGTATCTTTTATACCACACTAACTAAATACCACTGCCAACAGTTTCGAGATGTTACACTATATCACTGCAATAACACGTATATAATATACCACACTAACTAAATACCACTGCCAACAGTTTCGAGATGTTACACTATATAACCGCAATGATACGTATAATATACCACACTAACTAAATACCACTGCCAACAGTTTCGAGATGTTATACTATATCACTGCAATAGCGCATAAAATATATCACACTAACTAATTACCACTGCCAACAGTTTCAAGATGTTACACTATATCACCGCAATTGCACGTAAAATCTACCACACTAACTATATACCACTGCCAACAGTTTCGAGATGGTCTCTGACGGCAACTACCACAAAGCCGAGCTGCTGGCCGTCAAGAAGAACTTCACGCTGCGCGTCGACGACGGGCCCGCCAGGTCCATTATAAACGAAGGTGATTTTTTTTTCTTTTTATATTACAGATATACTTATATATATTTGTAATATAAAATAGAATATATATATATATATATATATATATATATATATATATATATATATATATATATATATATATATATATATATATATATATATATATATATATATATATATATATATATGATATAGTTTCTTTCATACATACATTTACATTACATACATAAATGTGTTTATGGCGTAAAGTAGTTGTGTTTGCATGGCTGTGTTTCGGTTTGAAGGGTGGGATATGGCAGTGAATTTACTGGGTACAGAGGAATAACACCTGAGTCCTCAGGAATGGCAACGCATGGGGGTATCATGGGCGAAACAGTATACTCTGTTATGTCCATAGTACTGCTCATGTCTATAGGCGACGGTTACCACTTTTCATCAGGTGGGCCGTCAGCTTGTTTGCCATTCTAAGTTGTATAAAAAAAACACACCCACTCTAACTTGGCTACCTTGCTTTACTATTATTATTTTCGTTTGTATAATTAAAATTTGTTATTGGCTGTGTTTATAAGAGACTCAGCATGTAAGTTGTGTTTTTAAGAGCTGTGTATTTTTGTGTTAAATAAATAAATGTAAACATTACAGGTTACAGTCAATAAAAATGCGAACTTATCCCATAGAGCAGTGATTTTCAACGTGTGGGTCGCGATCCACTGGGGGTCGCGAAGCTTCTATAGAGGAGTCGCGAAAACTACCTCAGTAAAAAAAATCAAAGTTTTTAAGATAGATTTGTTAAGAATAATAATATTTTTTTTATACAACTTAGAATGGCAATCAAGCTGACGGCCCACCTGATGGAAAGTGGTAATAGTCGCCTATAGACATAACAGAGTATACTGTTTCGCCCATGATACCCCCCATGCGTTGCCATTCCTGAGGATTCAGGTGTTATTGTTAAAACGTATATACAAATTGACAAAAAAACTTAACTGCTTACCCTTTAACGTGCAGGTGCTAAGGAGTATCTTCGCGTGGAGCGACCCATGTATCTGGGAGGAGTGCCCGAGGACGTCGCCAGGGACGCCTTCGCCAAGTGGCACCTGAGGAATATCACCAGCTTCAAAGGTACGTGCCAACTTCAAATTAGAAATATCGTAGATGTCATTTTGATAAATAAGAGATTTTAATATTTTAAATTGATAATTTCATAAAATTACTGTTTATATGGATCGTCGTAAAATAGATTTTTCAATAATTTTCACTCACACGAACGCTCTGGTCATGGAATGAGCTCCCTGTCGAGGTTTTTTCAAGAGACTGGCATTACGTTCTTTAGAAAAAAGGGTATAGAGATTTTTTAATTGATGATAATGGAATGGTAATCCCGCCCGCGTTGTCGGTATACACTGGTGGGGCACCAGTGAGAGATGACAGGTAAGGATGAATATGCAGGTCAGTTAGTCAATCCTGATGAATACACCTGGAATTCTGCGCAATGGTTTCCAGGGAGGGGGGGGGCGTAGACGACGACCAGAGAAATATATTGCTAGCAACGAGGCTGGTAGTCCTCATTACTAACAATCCTTCCCCTCCCATCCATCCCCCCCCCAAATATAATCAAGTGAATCAGTAAAATAAAATGTAATGGAGGACCATTATTCCCTATTACTAATAACCCTCCCGCACCCTCCAGGTTGCCTGAAGGAGGCTTGGATCAACCACAAACGCGTGGACTTCGTGAACGCGGCGCGCGTGCAGCGCACCGTCGCCGGCTGCGGCGAGGACGAGCCAGCACTGCCGCCCGCACGGCCAGCACCAGTACAAGAAGACGCCGGTAGACACAGCCAGGTCAGCCACTAGGTTTAGAATATTGGACAAGTATTTTGTGAAATTTCATATGAAATATAAAATCATTTATCACACCTGTTATTTTTGATGCTACTTATGAAAAATCACAGTACACAGAAACAAGTCTACAATGATTACTTATTATTATTATAATACCTGGATAACCGAGCTTTACTCGTTTTTTTTTTACTTAGTATTGCTTAACAACGCCATCTATTGTCAAGTAGACTTAGTGTTGCTGTGTCGGTAAAGCAGTTATTTGCAAGTCGATAAAGAGTTACTAATTTTACTTTTATCTTTGTACCGAAACATCGCCAATAGGATAATGGTTTTTTTCGTGTTTTTTTTTTTGTAATATACTTAGATACGTATTAGATGCGTTGGTAAAGGGCTTCCAATAATAGTCTCTTTTTTTCACAAAAGGAGCTTGCAAAAAAAAGAATAGGCCACTTTCTTTTTTTCACAGTTTTTTTATATATAAAAGTAGCAGTAACTGGCTAATAATAGCTAATGATTTGTGTGTGCAGGACCCGTGCGTGCCGAACCCGTGCGCGCGCGGCGGGCGCTGCGTGCGCGAGGAGGGCTCGGCGTCCGACTACACGTGCCGCTGCCGCCTCGGCACCGCCGGCGCGCAGTGCGAGCGCCGCGCCTCCGTCGGTAACACGCGCCCTCCCCCGCCTCCCCCGCCTCCCCCGCCTCCCCCGCCGCCGCTACACACGAGCAGGGCTCGGCGTCCGACTACACGTGCCGCTGCCGCCTCGGCACCGCCGGCGCGCAGTGCGAGCGCCGCGCCTCCGTCGGTAACACGCGCCCTCCCCCGCCTCCCCCGCCTCCCCCGCCTCCCCCGCCGCCGCTACACACGAGCAGGGCTCGGCATCCGACTACACGTGCCGCTGCCGCCTCGGCACCGCCGGCGCGCAGTGCGAGCGCCGCGCCTCCGTCGGTAACACGCGCCCTGCCCCGCCTCCCCCGCCTCCCCCGCCTCCCCCGCCGCCGCTACACACGAGCAGGGCTCGGCGTCCGACTACACGTGCCGCTGCCGCCTCGGCACCGCCGGCGCGCAGTGCGAGCGCCGCGCCTCCGTCGGTAACACGCGCCCTGCCCCGCCTCCCCCGCCTCCCCCGCCTCCCCCGCCGCCGCTACACACGAGCAGGGCTCGGCGTCCGACTACACGTGCCGCTGCCGCCTCGGCACCGCCGGCGCGCAGTGCGAGCGCCGCGCCTCCGTCGGTAACACGCGCCCTGCCCCGCCTCCCCCGCCTCCCCCGCCTCCCCCGCCGCCGCTACACACGAGCAGGGCTCGGCGTCCGACTACACGTGCCGCTGCCGCCTCGGCACCGCCGGCGCGCAGTGCGAGCGCCGCGCCTCCGTCGGTAACACGCGCCCTGCCCCGCCTCCCCCGCCTCCCCCGCCTCCCCCGCCGCCGCTACACACGAGCAGGGCTCGGCGTCCGACTACACGTGCCGCTGCCGCCTCGGCACCGCCGGCGCGCAGTGCGAGCGCCGCGCCTCCGTCGGTAACACGCGCCCTCCCCCGCCTCCCCCGCCTCCCCCGCCTCCCCCGCCTCCCCCGCCGCCGCTACACACGAGCAGGGCTCGGCGTCCGACTACACGTGCCGCTGCCGCCTCGGCACCGCCGGCGCGCAGTGCGAGCGCCGCGCCTCCGTCGGTAACACGCGCCCTCCCCCGCCTCCCCCGCCTCCCCCGCCGCCGCTACACACGAGCAGGGCTCGGCGTCCGACTACACGTGCCGCTGCCGCCTCGGCACCGCCGGCGCGCAGTGCGAGCGCCGCGCCTCCGTCGGTAACACGCGCCCTCCCCCGCCTCCCCCGCCTCCCCCGCCTCCCCCGCCTCCCCCGCCGCCGCTACACACGAGCAGGGCTCGGCGTCCGACTACACGTGCCGCTGCCGCCTCGGCACCGCCGGCGCGCAGTGCGAGCGCCGCGCCTCCGTCGGTAACACGCGCCCTGCCCCGCCTCCCCCGCCTCCCCCGCCTCCCCCGCCGCCGCTACACACGAGCAGGGCTCGGCGTCCGACTACACGTGCCGCTGCCGCCTCGGCACCGCCGGCGCGCAGTGCGAGCGCCGCGCCTCCGTCGGTAACACGCGCCCTCCCCCGCCTCCCCCGCCTCCCCCGCCTCCCCCGCCTCCCCCGCCGCCGCTACACACGAGCAGGGCTCGGCGTCCGACTACACGTGCCGCTGCCGCCTCGGCACCGCCGGCGCGCAGTGCGAGCGCCGCGCCTCCGTCGGTAACACGCGCCCTCCCCCGCCTCCCCCGCCTCCCCCGCCTCCCCCGCCTCCCCCGCCGCCGCTACACACGAGCAGGGCTCGGCGTCCGACTACACGTGCCGCTGCCGCCTCGGCACCGCCGGCGCGCAGTGCGAGCGCCGCGCCTCCGTCGGTAACACGCGCCCTCCCCCGCCTCCCCCGCCTCCCCCGCCTCCCCCGCCTCCCCCGCCGCCGCTACACACGAGCAGGGCTCGGCGTCCGACTACACGTGCCGCTGCCGCCTCGGCACCGCCGGCGCGCAGTGCGAGCGCCGCGCCTCCGTCGGTAACACGCGCCCTCCCCCGCCTCCCCCGCCTCCCCCGCCTCCCCCGCCTCCCCCGCCGCCGCTACACACGAGCAGGGCTCGGCGTCCGACTACACGTGCCGCTGCCGCCTCGGCACCGCCGGCGCGCAGTGCGAGCGCCGCGCCTCCGTCGGTAACACGCGCCCTCCCCCGCCTCCCCCGCCTCCCCCGCCTCCCCCGCCTCCCCCGCCTCCCCCGCCGCCGCTACACACGAGCAGGGCTCGGCGTCCGACTACACGTGCCGCTGCCGCCTCGGCACCGCCGGCGCGCAGTGCGAGCGCCGCGCCTCCGTCGGTAACACGCGCCCTCCCCCGCCTCCCCCGCCTCCCCCGCCTCCCCCGCCGCCGCTACACACGAGCAGGGCTCGGCGTCCGACTACACGTGCCGCTGCCGCCTCGGCACCGCCGGCGCGCAGTGCGAGCGCCGCGCCTCCGTCGGTAACACGCGCCCTCCCCCCCCTCCCCCGCCTCCCCCGCCGCCGCTACACACGAGCAGGGCTCGGCGTCCGACTACACGTGCCGCTGCCGCCTCGGCACCGCCGGCGCGCAGTGCGAGCGCCGCGCCTCCGTCGGTAACACGCGCCCTCCCCCGCCTCCCCCGCCTCCCCCGCCGCCGCTACACACGAGCAGGGCTCGGCGTCCGACTACACGTGCCGCTGCCGCCTCGGCACCGCCGGCGCGCAGTGCGAGCGCCGCGCCTCCGTCGGTAACACGCGCCCTCCCCCGCCTCCCCCGCCTCCCCCGCCTCCCCCGCCGCCGCTACACACGAGCAGGGCTCGGCGTCCGACTACACGTGCCGCTGCCGCCTCGGCACCGCCGGCGCGCAGTGCGAGCGCCGCGCCTCCGTCGGTAACACGCGCCCTCCCCCGCCTCCCCCGCCTCCCCCGCCGCCGCTACACACGAGCAGGGCTCGGCGTCCGACTACACGTGCCGCTGCCGCCTCGGCACCGCCGGCGCGCAGTGCGAGCGCCGCGCCTCCGTCGGTAACACGCGCCCTCCCCCGCCTCCCCCGCCTCCCCCGCCTCCCCCGCCTCCCCCGCCGCCGCTACACACGAGCAGGGCTCGGCGTCCGACTACACGTGCCGCTGCCGCCTCGGCACCGCCGGCGCGCAGTGCGAGCGCCGCGCCTCCGTCGGTAACACGCGCCCTCCCCCGCCTCCCCCGCCTCCCCCGCCTCCCCCGCCTCCCCCGCCGCCGCTACACACGAGCAGGGCTCGGCGTCCGACTACACGTGCCGCTGCCGCCTCGGCACCGCCGGCGCGCAGTGCGAGCGCCGCGCCTCCGTCGGTAACACGCGCCCTCCCCCGCCTCCCCCGCCTCCCCCGCCTCCCCCGCCTCCCCCGCCGCCGCTACACACGAGCAGGGCTCGGCGTCCGACTACACGTGCCGCTGCCGCCTCGGCACCGCCGGCGCGCAGTGCGAGCGCCGCGCCTCCGTCGGTAACACGCGCCCTGCCCCGCCTCCCCCGCCTCCCCCGCCTCCCCCGCCGCCGCTACACACGAGCAGGGCTCGGCGTCCGACTACACGTGCCGCTGCCGCCTCGGCACCGCCGGCGCGCAGTGCGAGCGCCGCGCCTCCGTCGGTAACACGCGCCCTGCCCCGCCTCCCCCGCCTCCCCCGCCTCCCCCGCCGCCGCTACACACGAGCAGGGCTCGGCGTCCGACTACACGTGCCGCTGCCGCCTCGGCACCGCCGGCGCGCAGTGCGAGCGCCGCGCCTCCGTCGGTAACACGCGCCCTGCCCCGCCTCCCCCGCCTCCCCCGCCTCCCCCGCCGCCGCTACACACGAGCAGGGCTCGGCGTCCGACTACACGTGCCGCTGCCGCCTCGGCACCGCCGGCGCGCAGTGCGAGCGCCGCGCCTCCGTCGGTAACACGCGCCCTCCCCCGCCTCCCCCGCCTCCCCCGCCGCCACACACGAGCAGGGCTGCTGCACGGAGGCGCCATCACCAATGCATATATCTGAAAAAGAACCAATGTAATCTATGGGAGAGACCTATGTTCAGCAGAAACTTCAGAATATTGCCCAAAAAGTGAAATCACAATTTTTATATATATAAAGAAACCTACGCAGACAAATTCGCAGTTAAGAACTAGTATCTGATAAATCAAAATGACCAATCTTCTACATATCGATACGGAAACCCTACATTGTCGTTAATTCCCCCAGGTGGCGCTCCAGTGATAACTGAGAACAAGTTGCCTCCACGCAAGCAGCCCACCTTCAGCAACGTGCAGGCATCGCCAGGTGAATATCCCGCGTTACGGTGTCCATTCGCGCTGATCTTCAAAACAGCTAAACCGATTTTAATGAAATTGTAAAAGAGTAACCGTTACGTTTCACGCGAGCTCTTCTCAACGAACAACAACATTCCAAACCTAGCAGTAGAATCATATAAGCTGACGATTTTTTAATGGATGACATAATGGTAATCCCCCCCCCTGCGGGGCACCAGTGAGTGATGATAGGTGGAGATGAAAATCGTGGTGAATGCAACCCGGAATTCAGCACAATGATTTCCAAGGAGGACCACGTGGAGGTCAACCTGATAGGGTATATTGCTTGCAATAAGACTGATACTCCCTCCGCATTACTAACAATCCCTTCCCCCCTAGTACGGTAACTGCTGCCAAGCCAGGCAGTTAAAGGGCCTTTCTTTAATGGGTGATAATGAAATGATCATCCGGTCTGCGCTATATAGGTGATGGGGAAAGCAGATCAGTTAGCCCATCGTGAAGAAATCCACTGGATTTGACCACGATGGTTTCTAGGAAGAACCACGTGGAGGGTGTATTGCTAGCAATGCGATAGTTAGACCGTAAAACTAACAATCTCTTCCCCCAGCGGTTAAAGAGAGAATGAATGTTGCAGCGTCGCCAGCAGTGAAGCAGGAGTTGCCGGCGGAGCACGCGCCACCTGGCGGCGGCTGTAGAAAGGTATGCACTGCTACGTGGCTTCATCATCACCGTCATTATCATAATAATAATATTCGAAGTGGTTACCAACGCAATAACAGTGGCATTTCAGTTTTATACTGTGACGCCCAGCGTACCCCTCACACACTCCAATTCTTAAGTGCTACCCACTCTCGAGATCTTCACTCCACTTCTAATTAGGGTTATGCGACTTTACTAATCCGACCACTAATAATTCGGATTATTCGAACGATTTGAATTGATATGATTTGAAAATCATACCAGTTTTTTTCTTCATTCGACTGCTGTTTTTATTCATTCGACTTCAAATTTTATTCATTCGACTTGTTTGTGCTACAAACGTATTATATATTTATTTTAAATAAAAAACTGCACTTCATTAAAAGTCTGCATTTTTTCCATATAAGACAATTTTAATTATTTTTAATTTTACATAAAGTGTTGAAACAATGTTTCATTCAAAACTAATAAAAATAATTTCTCTTAACACCACGACTACTATTTTTATTTATTCCACTACTATTTTTCTTCAGTTTGTTTGAGTTAATTTAGTTTGATTAAGTAATTTAGTTTGATTATTAATCAAGTTAAATAAATTTGATTAAGTTAAACAAGTTTGATTAAATTAAATCAGTTTGATTAAGTTAAATTAGTTTGATTAAGTTAAATCAGTTTGTTTGAGTTAATTTAGTTTGATTAAGTTAATTTAGTTTGATTATTTTTATAAAATTAAATAAATTAGTTAAATAAATTTGATTAAGTTAACTTAGATTGATTATTTTAAATCAGTTTGATTATTTTAAATCAGTTTGATTAATTTAAATCAGTTTGATTAAGTTAAATCAGTTTGATTATTTTAAGTCAGTTTCATTAATTTAAATCAGTTTGATTAAATTAAATTAGTTTGATTAAGTTAATTTAGTTTGATTATTTTAAATCAGTTTGATTATTTTAAATCAGTTTGATTATTTTAAATCAGTTTGATTATTTTACATCAGTTTGATTAAGTTAAATCAGTTTGATTAAGTTAAATCAGTTTGATTAATTTAAATCAGTTTGATTAAATTAAATCAGTTTGGTTACGTTAAATCAATTTGATCAAGTTAAATCAGTTTGTTTAAGTTAAATTAGTTTGATTAAATTAAATCAGTTTGATTAAAAGTTAAATCAGTTTGTTTGAGTTAATTTAGTTTGATTAAGTTAATTTAGTTTGATTATTTAAAATCAGTTTGATTAAGTTAAATAAATTTGATCAAGTTAAATCAGTCTGTTTAAGTTAAATTAGTTTGATTAAATTAAGTCAGTTTGATTAAGTTAAATCAGTTTGTTTGAGTTAATTTAGTTTGATTAAGTTAATTTAGTTTGATTATTTTAATCAGGTTGATTATTCTAAATCAGTTTGATTAATTTAAATCAGTTTGATTAAGTTAAATCAGTTTTTTTTCAAATTAAGTCAGTTTGATTAAGTTAAATCAGTTTGATTAAGTTAATTTAGTTTGATTATTTTAAATCAGTTTGATTAAGTTAAATAAATTTGATTAAGTTAAATCAGTTTGATTAATTTAAATCAGCTTGATTAATTTAAATCAGTTTGATTAAGTTAAGTCAGTTTGATTATTTTAAATCAGTTTGATTAATTTAAATCAGTTTGATTAAGTTAAATTAGTTTGATTTAGTTAAATCAGTTTGATTAAGTAAAATCAGTTTGATTATTTTAAATCAGTTTAATTAATTTAAATCAGTTTGATTAATTTAAATCAGTTTGATTAAGTTAAATCAGTTTTTTTCAAATTAAGTCAGTTTGATTAAGTTAAATCAATTTGATTAAGTTAATTTAGTTTGATTATTTTAAATCAGTTTGATTAAGTTAAATAAATTTGATTAAGTTAAATCAGTTTGATTAATTTAAATCAGCTTGATTAATTTAAATCAGTTTGATTAAGTTAAATAAATTTGATTAAATTAAATCAGTTTGATTAATTTAAATCAGCTTGATTAATTTAAATCAGTTTGATTAAGTTAAATCAGTTTGATTATTTTAAATCAGTTTGATTAATTTAAATCAGTTTGATTAAGTTAAATTAGTTTTGATTAACTTAAGTTTGATCATTTTAAATCAGTTTGAATAATTTAAATCAGTTTGATTAATTTAAATCAGTTTGATTAAGTTAAATCAGTTTTTTTTTTAAATTAAGTCAGTTTGATTAAGTTAAATCAGTTTGATTAAGTTAATTTATTTTGATTATTTTAAATCAGTTTGATTAACTTAAATAAATTTGATTAAGTTAAATCAGTTTGATTAATTTAAATCAGCTTGATTAATTTAAATCAGTTTGATTAAGTTAAGTCAGTTTGATTATTTTAAATCAGTTTGATTAATTTAAATCAGTTTGATTAAGTTAAATTAGTTTGATTATTTTAAATCAGTTTGATTAAGTTAAGTCAGTTTGATTATTTTAAATCAGTTTAATTAATTTAAATCAGTTTGATTAATTTAAATCAGTTTGATTAAGTTAAATCAGTTTGATTAAGTTAATTTAGTTTGATTATTTTAAATCAGTTTGATTAAGTTAAATAAATTTGATTAAGTTAAATCAGTTTGATTAATTTAAATCAGTTTGATTAATTTAAATCAGTTTGATTAAGTTAAATCAGTTTGATTAATTTAAATCAGCTTGATTAATTTAAATCAGTTTGATTAAGTTAAATCAGTTTGATTATTTTAAATCAGTTTGATTAATTTAAATCAGTTTGATTAAGTTAAATTAGTTTGATTATTTTAAATCAGTTTAATTAATTTAAATCAGTTTGATTAATTTAAATCAGTTTGATTAAGTTAAATCAGTTTGATTAAGTTAATTTAGTTTGATTATTTTAAATCAGTTTGATTAAGTTAAATAAATTTGATTAAGTTAAATCAGTTTGATTAATTTAAATCAGTTTGATTAATTTAAATCAGTTTGATTAAGTTAAATCAGTTTGATTAATTTAAATCAGCTTGATTAATTTCAATCAGTTTGATTAAGTTAAATCAGTTTTTTTCAAATTAAATCAGTTTGATTAAGTTAAATCAGTTTGATTAAGTTAAATTAGTTTGATTTAGTTAAATCAGTTTGATTAAATTAAACCAGTTTGATTAAGTTAAATCAGTTTGTTTGAGTTAATTTAGTTTGATTTAGTTAAATCAGTTTGATTAAGTTAAATCAGTTTGATTATTTTAAATCAGTTTAATTAATTTAAATCAGTTTGATTAAGTTAAATTAGTTTGATTTAGTTAAATCAGTTTGATTAAATTAAATCAGTTTGGTTACGTTAAATCAATTTGATCAAGTTAAATCAGTTTGTTTAAGTTAAATTAGTTTGATTAAATTAAATCAGTTTGATTCAGTTAAATCAGTTTGTTTGAGTTAATTTAGTTTGATTAAGTTAATTTGATTAGTTTGATTATTTTAAATCAGTTTGATTATTTTAAATCAGTTTGATTATTTTAAATCAGTTTGATTAATTTAAATCAGTTTCAATATTTTAAATCAGTTTGATTAAGTTAAATCAGTTTTTTTAAATTAAATCAGTTTGATTAAGTTAAAATAGTTTGTTTAAGTTAAATTAGTTTGATTAAGTTATATCAGTTTGATTAAGTTAGTTTGATTAAGTTAAGTTTGATTAAGTTAAATCAGTTTGATTAAGTTGTTTAAGTCGATAAGAACATAGCCGAGTCGACCCGAAAGCTGTCGTTTTTTTTATTAATGGGCAAGAATGTTGCTAATTTATATTTAGTAAAAGTTACCAATTCTGTTATCATTCCAGATCTAAGTTGTTATGCCTTCGTACTGTGTGATTTCATTTCTCGTTATATAAACACGTGTTGTCTTCAGGAGGCGACCCGCGAGTTCATCTCGGAGGGGTCGTGCCGCAGCCGGCGGGCGGTACGTGGCGCTCGCTGCACTGGCAGTGACCGCGGGGGGTCAGCTCGCGCCGCGTGCGGACGTGGCCTCTGCTGCGCGCCCAGGAAGACCAAGAAGAGGAAGGTCAGCAGTAGTGCATGCTTATAATAACATATAATAACATATAAGACGATGTAGTGGGTATCAAGTAGTCTAAATAGCATATACATATATATATATATATATATATATATATATATATATATATATATATATATATATATATATATATATATATATATATATATATATATATATATATATATATATATATATATATATATATATATATATATATTATTAAAGAATGATGTTATTAAGAAATGATGGATTCACTATACAAACTTTCGTCCCCTCAAAAAGTGTCCTATGTCTTTTCTCAATATTCTATCAATTTACTGAAATTCATCAAAACCCAGTATTTTTAAGCGTGAAAAGTAACAGACAGATAATAAGAGAAGAGAGTTAATTCGCATTTATAATATATTTTTAAATTTTTTTTTATTTTCAGATCCGGCTAGTTTGTGCGGACGGCACGCGTTACACCAAAGAAATAGAGATAGTACGCAAGTGTGCGTGCGGTAAGAAGTGTCCGCGCCAAACCAACCCCTTCCTGCATTAGGCGCCACTAAAACGCCGGATCACAATACAAGCTCACTTACCTAATAGATAAGATATTAATCATCCACAGATAAAAAAAAAACGCGAAAACGCAAACGTCAGTTTGACAGATCGAAACAGGAGGGCAAAGGTACAACGCTGTACAACCTAATCTTTTACAATTTAAACGTGACGAGCACAGGCAAAAAGGAGAAAGTTTTTTTTTAATAAAACTTTTTTAAATTGTAATGACATATAACAAGGCCATCATACAAAAATTTACGTAAAAATAAGATTTATTAGCTATTTCTAAATAAGTTTTACATACCAATACATACATGTACAAATACACTTAAACCTATTCACAATAGATGGCGCCTTCAACGCAATTTGTAAAAAAGTCGATATAAAAGTCGACACAATACCTAACACTATAATCCCTTTGTACCAATAATATACACATAGACAATAATCGCAATGAATTTGTATCGTTTTTTTTTTTTAACTTGGCAAACATTTGTCTTTGTCGTGTAGAAATTTAAAACTTGAAATTCGTAAGTGGAATAATAAAGAATTGTAGTTTTTTTTTTTTTTAGTAACATGGGTTTAAGAAAAAGTTATACAGTGTGAAAAAAAAAACTTTTTCAAATACATAACCTTTACACCTTCATATTTAGTGTCAAAACAGACTGATTTTAATGCAGTTTTCAATATTTTCATAAATATTTCTTAGCTGTGTTCTATGAAAATCTACGACAGATTGTTTTAATAGAATGTTCGAGTCTGATTAAAAATATCAAGAATTCTTTAATCTTGTAAAAACATAACAATAACGAAACATAACCACCTATGTATTTCAAGTTTTTTTTTTTTTTTTCCTAATATAAGGAAGTAGATGACCATAATGTATCGAATTTATGGAATATAAGATTATACACAGATGTAGTCACGGCCTAACATGTAGTCGGTGTAGATTCGGACTTAGGTGTCGGGGGGAATGTAGACGTAACCTCATTTATAAAGAGTGTAGTCAAATTATTTGCCAGTGTTGAAAATTATAGGATATAAACATTAAGGGATATGATTTTATATATATTTTTTTAATTTGTTGACTTAAAGTCACTATATCTTTTTGTCTTTGACGTGTAGGACGATTTAAAAAGTATAGTTTTTTTTTTTTTTTATCGCTGATACAAAGGAAAGGTAAAAAGTATAAACGACATATCTGATACGAAATAAAATAAAAACTTGAAATTAATCTTCAATTTAATTTAATAATATACACATAATTTTTTTTTAATAAAAAACTTATTGGGCATGAAGTTTAAAGATTTATTTAAAAACATCTACTCTCTCGTAATGTCTGATGGGGTTGCCAGAAAATATGCGAATTTTCAACACTGTCAAATAATTAAAACACATTAAAAATTAATAATTAAACGTTTTCTATATGTACCTAACATCTTTTACTTAATATACCTATTACAATATACATAATTAGAATATATTATGTACCTAGTATTAAATTCTGCGGTAGTATAATAACTTTAAGTTTTTTTTTAGTCGGACATTATTTATTTAGTATGGAGACGCGAATACACTGTACCTACCTACAATGGAATAATTTTAATGGGAAAATATTTGAGCGTAATATATTTAATATTGCTACAGATCACCTTACTTATGGTATTTTAGTAAATATATTTCGTTACTGAAAATTATTTAAAAAAAAAGCAGATATTTTTTTTTTTTATTAAACAATATAACTTGTGTTCATTTGATGTAATTATATAAAATATTTATTATTATTGGTATTATATAGTTGTTTAGTATTATTAAATGTAGATTTTAATATTTAAGGCATATTTTATGACTATTTGAAATTTTATTTAAATAAGTCATAACGATTTTGACATAGACAATTTTTCTACAATTTTTTTATTTTTATTTAATTACTTATTTTAAACGAAACGACAAATTATCATATTGAAGACTAGGCAGCGTGGTCTCCGACCGTAGCCTGTTCCACAATGGAAGAAACGTACTAAAAAAAAAATTAAACGAAACAAGTTTTACCTCCAAAATTATAAATGAAGAATATGTCATTGATAACTTCTAACTTCGATATGTGAGGCTTATTAATAATTAAAGAGACCTCTTTACCTATAAATATTAATAAGTATATTATAATAATATTACAAATAATAATTATTGAAGTAAACTTAAAAATAAACATTTTAAAATAGTCACTTTTTCTATAAATCCACCACCCGGTTCGGTATGCAATTTCAGCTTAGAAGAACGGGAGAGAAACACAGCTGTTGCTTTTTAAAAATAAAAGTTAATAAAAGAAAGAAAATAAAAAGCTACAATCCATCACAGTATTCTCGATTTGAATTCTTAATTTATTCATCCATTTTACTGACAGACTGTTTAGTATTTTTGGAGGTAAATGTCTTTTTGACAATCAAATCAGAATTAATTAATCTATGGTTTAACGGCTTTGGGTACCAGCCTTATATGTGTCTATAAAAAATATACCATATACAAAATTGAGTCTATTCTTGCCAGCTCTCTTGTCTAGATACAATTTACAAATATGATAGTAAGATAATAGTATAGTTGTTGTATTTACACAAAAAAAAAACCAATCAAAATATGGGTATTTTACACGTTACTGTAGCGTTTAAAAGCAGTAAGACTTAACTTGGATAAGGATTCGTGTTTATAAATGAAGTAGTGCTTTTTTATAACCGGCCTAAACCCAAGATACGTTGACATTTCGTGTTATAGCACTGTGCAGGTGGCAGTTGTACATTGAAATCGTAGAAAAAAAAATACTAAAGGTTGAATTATTTATAGATTCAACATTTTTTTTTTTTTTGCAATTATATGGCACAGACAAACGGTAAAAGAAACGGGATATCCAAAAGGAACGAACAGAATTTCAGTATTAAGGAATCATAGTTTGATGTTGGAAGGTGGAAAGTATTATTGGATTGATATCGACTCCAAATATTTCACTAGTTTTTTTTTTTTTTTTACAGTGTATACCAAAATACGCGGTCACGTCACAGCCGCTCATGATTAAGGATCACGAATTGATTTCGAAACCAGTTGAGATTTCTCGATCTAATTACACGTAAGTTAAAATACTAAAATGTCCGCTGTCACCCGCACACTACTACAACGTGCAGAATAATACATATAAGTTATTGTAATTCATATCATACAGCTCTTAACTGAGAAAATCTTTTTTGTATAAAAATATATATTTAATCATAAATTATTGCAGTTTCGTTGCATAAACAGCTTTAGGCGTTATTGTAAATTATTAGAGTTAATTCTATTATTAGATTAAGCATATTTTACACGATTAATTTAATGCATTCCGTATTTATTCGAATTTCTACCAAATTGGTAGAAAGATATGGTAACACTGTAAACAACGCATTTATCGACCTAACTTATTACGTCAGTATTAAAGATTTTATTATTATAATGCAATTTAGAGAAGAATCTATCAGGAATGTGGAAATGCCATTTCTCATCAATGTTGCCATGTCATAAAATAATAGTTTTTGGTAGATTTTTCTTGAATTTATGTAGTGTAAGTAAATGTTTAAGATGTACTCGAACTGACGCGGAATGTTTAGTGAAACAGCTCGGCGTCGGTTCGGCTGCGCCGTTATCGATTAAGCTTTAAGTTACGTACCTAGATGTGTTGCTACCGAGTGAAGTGCCGCCCGGCGTTGCATGCGCTTTTTATGGAATAATTATAAATAATATTGTAATAAATAATGCCATTTATAATTTATTTGATGTAATAAAAGACGATGTTAGATAAATTTGTTTTTTTTTTTTTATTTTTTACCCTTGGCAACCCTCGAAAAATATTACTGCAGCCCGGTTGTTCACTCGAATATCAATGTATGTTTTGATGCGATTCTTTTCTGACGTATAGCTCTTGTGATATTCCCTTTAAACTAGAATGTGCATAATGGGGGGGGGGGGGAGCGTACTGTAACAGCGGGAGCGCTGGGAATAATAATAGGGACTAGTGTACTATTGCTAGCAACGAGGTTTGAAAGCAACATACCCTCCTGATTGACTTTGTGGTCCTACCTACCTGCTTTCATCTTCACCTATCATTCCTGATGCTCCGTTAACGCAGGCGGAGTTACCATTCCATTATCACCTATTAAACCTTTGCTATGTGGGGGGAAAGGGATTGTTAGTAGTGGAAACTGAGAATCCCATTGCTAGCAATATACCCAACCAGATCGACCTTCTCGCGGTTCTCCCTGGAAACTATCATGGTTAATTCCTTGTGAATTGATCATGATGCGCTAACTGGCCTGTTTTCATTCTCATCTATCACCCTTCACTGGTGCTCCGCCAGCGTATCCCGTTAGCGCAGGCGGGGTTACCATACCATTTTCACCCATCAAAAAAAACCCTTGCATGTAAAATAATATCATAAAAAAGTAAATCTTAATTTGGTTTGTAATGAATTAACTAAAATAATCGATTTAAAAAAAATCTCTCAAGTGATTTTTAAAAATTTATAAATCATTTTTTTAACTATCTATCCGTTATGTACCCATGCAAAACCGGGACAAGTCACTAGTAGAATATACTTTTTTTTTTAATGGATGTCATTGAAATGGTAACCCTGCCTATCAGTGTACACTAGCGGGGCACCAGTGAGGGATGATTGGTGAGAATGAAAAGGCCCAGTTAGTCCACCGTGACGAATTCAACGATAAATTAGTCACAGTTATAGTTTACAGGGAAAACCGCGTGGAGGTCGACCTGATAAGGTATATTGATAGCAATGAGTACTAACTTACTAACAACACCCATTACTAACAATCCCTTTCCCCCAGTAAAATGTACTAGGATTATATTACTTTTTTTCCCCGTACGGCCTCGCCATAGAATAGACTAGCCCTTCCATTCCCATGAGAGCCGCAAGAGGCGACTAAGAGAACTTAACGGTCGAAGGATAGGCAGTAGCGTTCCTCTTAAAACATCAGAGTCTAACTGCAGTTGCTATCCCACCTGCCAAGCGTGGCAACTACTGGTAAAATACCATTGATGGGCGAGAGCTATGTTCAGCGGTGGACAGTTGACGGTTTTCTAATGGTATGACGATACTACTGTTTCGATCCTCTCATTCTCAGCCAGTAGCCATACTCTGTCCAGTGACAGCTGTATGCGCATGTCAGTATGGGAAGCTCGACATTTCACGTCATATTTACCAGAGGGAGACTGTACAAAAGTCGTTTGCTTGACCACCTCTGTCCCATTCGTGTTTCAACCGTGAAGCAGTTGTGTTTGCATGGCTGTGTTTCGGTTTAAGGGGTGGGATATGGCAGTGAATTTACAGGGTACAGAGGAATAACACCTGAGTCCTCAGGAATGGCAACGCTTGGAGGTATTATGGGCGAAACAGTATACCCTGTTATGTCCGTGGTACTGCTCATATCTATAGGCAATGATTTCCACTTTCCATCAGGTGGGCCGTCAGCTTGTTTGCCATTCTAAGTTGTATAACAAAAAAAAACCTCATATGCACTATTAACATATGCTGGCTAGGTAAATGACTAATTATAGGTGCGAATGAAATCAGATTTTTCAGCCCATAGCGATAAATTCGAAATTAAGAACAATTATAACAAACGTGTGGCAATGTCGGTCAATTTTTAAAAACAATTGAATTTTTTTAATGTTTCTTATGGATTATTTAAAAAGCGTTTCGCTAGCAAACTAAAATATGGATCATGCAATAATATTCTTATTGAGCTGTCAGTGAAAAATTGGGCATTAATGACAAATACGTATGCCCCTGCCCCTGCCCCAAAAATTAATGTAATTCTATTAGCACCTGTGCACGATCGCTATGCACCTACAGTTGATTCTAAACTTAATAAAGTGGTATCCTTAGATATAGAGGTAGGGATTATTGGTAACGAGGACTAGCGCCTCCATTGCTAGCAATATATCCTGTTATGTCAATCTCTACACAGAAGTAGTTGGTTGGCCTTCAAAAAAACCTCATTTGACAAGACTCGTTACTAGTTGGTTAAGTTAATATTCAACTTTTATATGTGCATCATGTTGCGACTTGGGGTTGGCCTTTGGCCACCCCAGCCGATACTATAATCCTATAAGCCGATACACTCAGACACTAGACAATCAGACACTCAGACACTAGACACTCAGACACTAGACACTCAGACACTAGACACTAGACACTCAGAAACTCAGACACACAGACGCTCAGACACTAGACACTAGACATTCGAACACTAGACACTAGACACTCAGACACTAGACACTAGACACTAGACACTAGACACTAGACACTCAGACACTAGACACTCAGACACTAGACAATCAGACACTCAGACACTAGACACTCAGACACTAGACACTCAGACCCTAGACACTAGACACTCAGAAACTCAGACACACAGACGCTCAGACACTAGACACTAGACATTCGAACACTAGACACTAGACACTCAGACACTAGACACTAGACACTAGACACTAGACACTAGACACTCAGACACTAGACACTCAGACACTAGACAATCAGACACTCAGACACTAGACACTCAGACACTAGACACTCAGACCCTAGACACTAGACACTCAGAAACTCAGACACACAGACGCTCAGACACTAGACACTAGACATTCGAACACTAGACACTAGACACTCAGACACTAGACACTAGACACTAGACACTCAGACACTAGACACTAGACACTAGACACTCATACACTAGACACTCAGACACTAGACACTCAGACACTAGACACTAGACACTCAGAAACTCAGACACACAGACGCTCAGACACTAGACACTAGACATTCGAACACTAGACACTAGACACTCAGACACTAGACACTAGACACTAGACACTAGACACTAGACACTCAGACACTAGACACTCAGACACTAGACAATCAGACACTCAGACACTAGACACTCAGACACTAGACACTCAGACCCTAGACACTAGACACTCAGAAACTCAGACACACAGACGCTCAGACACTAGACACTAGACATTCGAACTCAAACACTAGACACTAGACACTCAGACACTAGACACTAGACACTAGACACTAGACACTAGACACTCAGACACTAGACACTCAGACACTAGACAATCAGACACTCAGACACTAGACACTCAGACACTAGACACTCAGACCCTAGACACTAGACACTCAGAAACTCAGACACACAGACGCTCAGACACTAGACACTAGACATTCAGACATTAGACACTAGACACTCAGACACTAGACACTAGACACTAGACTACAATAGACACTAGACACTCAGACACTAGACACTAGACACTAGACACTCATACACTAGACACTAGACACTCAGACACTAGACACTCAGACACTAGACACTCAGACACTAGACACTCATACACTAGACACTCAGACACTAGACACTCATACACTAGACACTAGACACTCAGACACTAGACACTCAGACACTAGACACTCAGACACTAGACACTCACTAGACACTAGACACTCAGACACTAGACACTAGACACTCAGACACTAGACACTCATACACTAGACACTCAGACACTAGACACTCATACACTAGACACTCAGACACTAGACACTCAGACACTAGACACTCATACACTAGACACTAGACACTCAGACACTAGACACTCAGACACTAGACACTCAGACACTAGACACTAGACACTAGACACTCAGACACTAGACACTCATACACTAGACACTCAGACACTAGACACTAGACACTAGACACTAGACACTAGACCCTCAGACACTAGACACTCAGACACTAGACACTCAGACACTAGACACTCAAACACTAGACACTCAGACACTAGACACTCAGACACTAGACACTCAAACACTAGACACTCAAACACTAGACACTCAGACACTAGACACTCAGACACTAGACACTCAAACACTAGACACTCATACACTAGACACTCAGACACTAGACACTAGACACTAGACACTCAGACACTAGACACTAGACACTCAGACACTAGACACTAGACACTCAGACACTAGACACTCAGACACTAGACACTCAGACACTAGACACTCAAACACTAGACACTCATACACTAGACACTCAGACACTAGACACTAGACACTAGACCCTCAGACACTAGACACTAGACACTAGACACTCAGACACTAGACACTAGACCCTCAGACACTAGACACTAGACACTCAGACACTAGACACTCATACACTAGACACTCAGACACTAGACACTAGACACTCAGACACTAGACACTCATACACTAGACACTCAGACACTAGACACTCAGACACTAGACACTCATACACTAGACACTCAGACACTAGACACTCAGACACTAGACACTAGACACTCAGACACTAGACACTCAGACACTAGACACTCAGACACTAGACACTAGACACTAGACACTCAGACACTAGACACTCATACACTAGACACTCAGACACTAGACACTAGACACTAGACACTAGACACTAGACCATCAGACACTAGACACTCAGACACTAGACACTCAGACACTAGACACTCAAACACTAGACACTCAAACACTAGACACTCAGACACTAGACACTCAGACACTAGACACTCAAACACTAGACACTCATACACTAGACACTCAGACACTAGACACTCTGACACTAGACACTCTGACACTAGACACTCAGACACTAGACACTCGGACACTAGACACTCAGACACTAGACACTAGACACTCAGACACTAGACACTCACACTAGACACTCACACTAGACACTCAGACACTAGACACTCAGACACTCAGACACTCACTCAGACACTAGACACTCAGACACTCAGACACTAGACACTCAGACACTAGACACTAGACACTCATACACTAGACACTCAGACACTAGACACTCAGACACTAGACACTAGACCCTCAGACACTAGACACTAGACACTCAGACACTAGACACTCATACACTAGACACTCAGACACTAGACACTCAGACACTAGACACTAGACCCTCAGACACTAGACACTAGACACTCAGACACTAGACACTCAGACACTAGACACTCATACACTAGACACTAGACACTAGACACTAGACACTCAGAAACTAGACACTCACTCAGACACTAGATACTAGACACTCAGACACTAGACAGACACTAGACACTCAGACACTCAGACACTAGACACTCATACACTAGACACTCAGACACTAGACACTCAGACACTAGACACTCAGACACTAGACACTCAGACACTAGACACTCAGACACTAGACACTCAGACACTAGACACTAGACACTCAGACACTAGACACTCAGACACTAGACACTCAGACACTAGACACTAGACACTAGACACTAGACACTAGACACTAGACACTAGACACTCAGACACTAGACACTCAGACACTAGACACTCAGACACTAGACACTCAAACACTAGACACTCATACACTAGACACTCAGACACTAGACACTCAGACACTAGACACTCAGACACTAGACACTCAAACACTAGACACTCATACACTAGACACTCAGACACTAGACACTAGACACTAGACACTCAGACACTAGACACTAGACACTCAGACACTAGACACTAGACACTCAGACACTAGACACTCAGACACTAGACACTCAGACACTAGACACTCAGACACTAGACACTCAAACACTAGACACTCATACACTAGACACTCAGACACTAGACACTAGACACTAGACCCTCAGACACTAGACACTAGACACTCAGACACTAGACACTAGACACTCAGACACTAGACACTCAGACACTAGACACTCAGACACTAGACACTAGACACTCAGACACTAGACACTCAGACACTAGACACTAGACACTCATACACTAGACACTCAGACACTAGACACTAGACACTCAGACACTAGACACTCAGACACTAGACACTAGACACTCATACACTAGACACTCAGACACTAGACACTCAGACACTAGACACTCAGACACTAGACACTAGACACTCAGACACTAGACACTCAGACACTAGACACTCATACACTAGACACTAGACACTAGACACTCAGACACTAGACACTCAGACACTAGACACTCAAACACTAGACACTAGACACTCAGACACTAGACACTAGACACTCAGACACTAGACACTCAGACACTAGACACTCAGACACTAGACACTCAGACACTAGACACTCAAACACTAGACACTCATACACTAGACACTCAGACACTAGACACTAGACACTAGACCCTCAGACACTAGACACTAGACACTCAGACACTAGACACTAGACACTCAGACACTAGACACTCAGACACTAGACACTCAGACACTAGACACTAGACACTCAGACACTAGACACTCAGACACTAGACACTAGACACTCATACACTAGACACTCAGACACTAGACACTAGACACTCAGACACTAGACACTCAGACACTAGACACTAGACACTCATACACTAGACACTCAGACACTAGACACTCAGACACTAGACACTCAGACACTAGACACTAGACACTCAGACACTAGACACTCAGACACTAGACACTCATACACTAGACACTAGACACTAGACACTCAGACACTAGACACTCAGACACTAGACACTCAAACACTAGACACTAGACACTCAGACACTAGACACTCAGACACTAGACACTCAGACACTAGACACTCAGACACTAGACACTCAGACACTAGACACTCATACACTAGACACTAGACACTCAGACACTAGACACTCAAACACTAGACACTCATACACTAGACACTAGACACTCAGACACTAGACACTCAGACACTAGACACTCAGACACTAGACACTAGACACTCAGACACTAGACACCCATACACTAGACACTCAGACACTAGACACTAGACACTAGACACTAGACACTAGACACTAGACCCTCAGACACTAGACACTCAGACACTAGACACTCAGACACTAGACACTCAAACACTAGACACTCAGACACTAGACACTCAGACACTAGACAGACAC